>NC_068443.1:34449815-35649815 GCF_023373465.1 Oncorhynchus keta
TCACAACCGGCCATGATTGGGAGTCCCAAAGGGCGGCACACAATTGGCCCAGCATCGTCCAGGTTAGGGTTTGGCTCTGGTTGGCCGTCATTGTAAATAAGAATTTGGTTAAATACATTTTAAAAATCAAATTGTATGTGTCCTAAGGGGTTTGAGCTGTAAATTAGTATATAGTATCAACATGTGGATGAGATCTATCAATGGTTTACAGTTGCTGATCAGACTGAAAATGCACATGACAGACTTACATTCTATGTAATTGAAGCATTCAAGTTCAATGTCCAATTGACTGTATGGACTGGAATCAGTGCCCAACACTGTCTTTACTAGTATTACTGGCACACAATGCTCATCATTGTATCAATGGTTTATTTCATTTGAATTTACAGAACCAAAGGGCTAATCTTAATGCTTTATTTTTTATCTGAACAAAGAAACATCTTTAAACCGGTTTATTAATAAAGATATCCCAGAACCATCAAAGAGGTAACTCCAGGTATTGTGAAATGGGATTATCAACAATGTGATACCTAAGTAAATGTCTAAAATCACATCATGTCATCTGTGCTAACAATATTGTATGACTTCATGACGGCAGTTCAACTCACACTGAGTCACTCACTGATACATAGAGCACATGGAGAGTTCCCATATGCATTAGCCTATATGCTGGTATTGACATAGAGGTGGTGTACATTATGCATATATGAAGGTGTACATCAGGTGAAACATGCTATTTCCATTGACAGGACCCTACTGACTACTAGGTAACGTGTCCTTATACGTATGTAAACATATGTGAACCTATCTGTCTCTTCCTTTCCGAATGGCTGTCTGTCTGGGCCTCCATGTCAATTTTTATTTATTTATTTTATTTCACCTTTATTGAACCCTGTAGGCAAGTTGAGAACAAGTTCTCATTTACAATTGTGACCTGGCCAAGATAAAGCAAAGCAGTTCGACATGTCCAACAACACAGAGTTACACATGGTGTTAAACAAACATACAGTCAATAATACAGTAGAAACATTTGTCTATATACAATGTGAGTAAATGAGGTGAGATAAGGGAGGTAAAGGAAAAAAAAGGCCATGGTGACGAAGTAAATACAATACAGCAAGTTTAAAAAAAATATATATATATAAAATAAATTAAAAAAATTAAAATAATAACAAGACATATTCATCTTTATCCCTCAGAGGACTGAAATCGTCATTGAAATAATAATTTCTGTCTGTAAAATATTACATTCAATGAAGATGATATCTTGATAGTACGTTTATGGAGGTCTGTACAACTCATGGGGTCATGTCTAATCGTAGACCTACGAGTCATTTGACAATGATAATTGATAGTCATAAGTATTTTACAGCACAGTAAAGAATGAATGCAGGATAAGGATTTATAAAAATACTTACTCATGCACGTTTGGACTCCTATTTTCGCCACTAGATGGCAACACTTGACCGGTTAAGTATCCAGTAAAAACAATTCTGTAACTTTTGTGCTTTATGCTTTTGAGCAGAGTCATTTTATGACATTTTATGGAAAACATAATTGAACAGTCACACAAACACATGTCTGTGGACACGAGAGTCTATTCCACTGTAAAAGTTATTCCATGTCCACATTATTTCACCTTGGAAGGAAGAGTAATTCCATTGGAGAAAAAAAGGGTTACACTCCATAATAATAACTCCATAACTTGTTGAATATATGGTTGATAGACTCCTGTCGCTTTTTTCCCTACTTCTATGGATTTCTATTTATTGGAGCATAGGGCATATGACAAAATTAGAAAAAAAATCCAGAAAATCCCATTGTATGATTTTTTATGAATTTATTTTCAAATTATGGTGGAAAATAAGTATTTGGTCACCTACAAACAAGCAAGATTTCTGTCTCTCACAGACCTGTATCTTTAGGAGGCTCCTCTGTCCTCCACTCGTTACCTGTATTAATGGCACCTGATTGAACTTGTTATCAGTATAAAATACACCTGTCCACAACCTCAAACAGTTACACTCCAAACTCCACTATGGCCAAGACCAAAGAGCTGTCAAAGGACACCAGAAACAAAATTGTAGACCTGCACCAGGCTGGGAAGACTGAATCTGCAATAGGTAAGCAGCTTGGTTTGAAGAAATCAACTGTGGGAGCAATTATTAGGAAATGAAAGACATACAAGACCACTGATAATCTCCCTCGATCTGGGGCTCCACGCAAGATCTCAGCCCGTGGGGTCAAAATGATCACAAGAACGGTGAGCAAAAATCCCAGAACCACACGGGGGGATCTAGTGAATGACCTGCAGAGAGCTGGGACCAAAGTAACAAAGCCTACCATCAGCAAGGGCATTGAAGATGAAACGTGGCTGGGTCTTTCAGCATGACAATGATCCCAAACACACCACCCGGGCAATGAAGGAGTGGCTTCGTAAGAAGCATTTCAAGGTTCTGGAGTGGCCTAGCCAGTCTCCAGATCTCAACCCCATAGAAAATCTTTGGAGGGAGTTGAAAGTCCGTGTTGCCCAGCAACAGCCCCAAAACATCAATGATCTAGAGGAGATCTGCATGGAGGAATGGGCAAAAATACCAGCAACAGTGTGTGAAAACCTTGTGAAGATTTACAGAAAACGTTTGACCTCAGTCATTGCCAACAAAGGGTATATAACAAAGTATTGAGATAAACCTTTGTTATTGACCAAATACTTATTTTCCACCATAAATTGCAAATAAATTCATTAAAAATCATATGATTTTTTTTCTCATTTTGTCTGTCATAGTTGAAGTGTACCTATGATGAAAATTACAGGCCTCTCTCATCTTAAGTGGGAGAACTTGCACAATTGGTGGCCGACTAAATACTTTTTTGCCCCACTGTATTTTTTGCCCCACTGTATATATATTCATAGAGGTGTAGCAAGCAGTGTGTTCCAAACAAGCCTCAACTAAAACGTCAATAGAACACCACAAGAGGCACTTCATCAAAAATCATTTTGCTCTTATCTTGCTCCCAAACTCCAAACAAACGGACTCAAATAAAACAAATGATTAAATGAATCCATGGTCCAAAAGTGATAGAATCTCCTCAAACATTGACATAGGACTTATGCACTACAGGTGAGGCCAAAATGTACATGTCGACCGTCCAGTGTTTACTGACCAGTTAGAAAAGGGCCGAAGGTTAAGAAGAGGAGAGTACCCAGACAAACACAACATAACAGACTGGGAAAGAGTCCAGCCGGGCTCAAAACACTGTTGTGAGAGAAGCCAACCAAGCTCAACACCCTGCACACTGTCCACCTGGACAGATTGTCGACCTTTGGACCATTTCATATAAAGACAGGGAATGGACTAGAGCTTCTGTAACAACATACACAGTTCTATTTTGCACTTATTTTCTCATTTGAGATAGAGATGCTACAATGTGAAAGTTTCTGGGGACAAGTTGACTCTTTCATAACCCTGTATGAGAGAGACGAAACAGCAAAGAACTTAATCAATGTCCTCTGAGTTTTTAACACTGGACAAAGGATAAGCAGGCAATTCTACCACTTTTCATCCTTTTATCTCCAGCACCAACCCAGTGTCTACATACTGTACAGTGCCTCCCAGAAACCCTTTGACTTTTCCCACATTGTTGTGTTACAGGGATATTTATCTATTTTTAAATTGATTAAAAATAGATTTGTTTTTTTGTCACTGGCCTACACACAATACCCCATAACGTAAAAGTAGAATTAGGTTTATGGAAATGTTTACAAAAATGAAAAGCTGAAATGTCTTGAGTCGGAAAGTATTCAACCCCTTTGTTATGGCCTAATTGATTTCAGTAGTAAAAATGTGCTTGTTAAAGTCACATGATAAGTTGCATCTCTGTACCCCTCACATACAATTAGCTGTACGGTCCCCCAGTCAAGCAGTGGATTTCAAACAGATTCAACCACAAAGACCTGGGAGGTTTTCCAATGCCTTGCAAAGAAGGCCACCTATTGGTAGACATTGAATATCCCTTTGAGCATGGTGAAGTAATTCATTACACTTTGGATGGTGTATCAATACACCCAGTCACTACAAAGATAAAGGCGTCCTTCCTAACTCGGTTGCCGGAGAGGAAGGAAACCACTCAGGGATTTCACCATGAGGCCAATGGTGACTTTAAAACAGTTACAACGTTTAATGGCTGTGCTAGAAGAAAACTGAGGAGGGATCAACAACATTGTAGTTAATCCACAATACTAACCTAATTGACAGAGTGAAAAGAAGGAAGCCTGTACAGAATATAAAATATTCCAAAACATGCATCCTGTCTGCAACAAGGCACAAAAGTAATAATGGAAAAAATGTGGCAAAGCAATTAACATTTTGTCCTGAATACAAAGTGTTATGTTTGGGGCAAATCCAATACAACACATTACTGAGTACCACTCTCCATATTTTCAAGCACAGTGGTGGCTGCATCATGTTATGGGTATCCTGGGGAGTTTTTCAGGATAAAAAATAAACGTAATGGAGCTACGCACAGGCAAAAATGCTAGAGGAAAACCTGGTCCATTCTGCTTCCACCAGACACTGGGAGATGAATTCACCTTTCAGCAGGACAATAACATAAAATCCTGTCCTGCCAGGATTTCCTCCCAAGTCCAGGATCCCTTCCCATCAAGGATCTCTTCCCAAGTCCAGGATACTTCCTCCTCCTGGGCACGCTACTTGGTCCAGTTTTGGTGGGATCTTCTGTCACGCTCTTTGTAATGGTGAGACCAAGGCGCAGCGTGAGTACAGTTCCACATAACTTTAATGAACCGAAACTCACTGAACAAAAACAAACGTGAAGCTACTGTTGTGTACTCAGGCAACTAAATGTAGACAAGATCCCACACCAGAAAGTGGGGAAAAAGGGCTGCCTAAATATGATCCCCAAACAGAGACAACGATAAACAGCTGTCTCTGATTGGGCACCATATCAGACTAACATAGAAATACCCAACAAAGAATGCCCACCCCAAATCCCACCCTGACCTAACCAAATAGAGAAATAAAACAGCTCTCTAAGGTCAGGGCGTGACACACTGCCAAAGTTTATTCTACAAAGTAGCGATTGACTCAGGGGTTGAAGACTTATGTATATAAGATATTTCTGTATTTCATTTTCAATAAATTTGCTTAAATTTCTGAAAATATGTTTTCACTTTGTCATTATAGGCTATTGTGTGTAGATGAGTGAGAAAGAACATATAGTTAATCCATTTTGAATTCCGGCTGTAACACAAATGGTGGAATAAGTAAAGGGGTATGAATACTTTCTGAAAGCACTATATGTGAAAACAGTATGTTTCATGATCTGTGGTTAAAAATATATGAAAAAAGGTCCTAAGAAATGCTTCCCTGCAGGAATACTACGGGACCACACCCTGCAGGATTTTGATATTCCTTTGATTTTTGATATGCAGGACTGAAACAAGGATGTTGATATTCATACAGGATATGGCAATACCTGCAGGACCAAGTACATTGCTGCAGGAATCCTGCAGGACCTAAACCTGCAGGATTTTGATATTCCTGCAGGATGTGGCAATTTCAAGTTAACTACAGGATTTCAGATACAGTATGTTGTGACAACAGAGAAAATATACTTTTGAAATATAGTGCAATGTCAGACATTTCAACTCAGCAGATGAGAAATGTAACCAATGACAATGTCCACATACAATAAATACAATGAATGCTATTTTTATTTGATATCAACACATGTGATAATGGTTTCAGTAAGCCCACAGTTCAGTCAATGTAATAATGTGTATACAGAGCATCTGGAAAGTACTCAGACCCCTTTACTTTTTCCACATTTTGTTACGTTACAGCCTTATTCTAAAATGGATTCAGTAAAAAACGTCCCTCATCAATCTACAATACCCCATAATGACAAAGCGAAAACGGGTTATTAGCTATTTTTGCAAATGTCAAAAAAATTAAAACAGAAATATCTTATTTACATAAGTATTCAAACCCTTTGGTATGAGACTAGAAATTGAACTCAGGTGCATCCTGTTTCCATTAATCATCTTAGATGTTTCTACAACTTGATTGGACTCCACCTGTGGTACGTTCAATTGATTGAACATGATTTGGAAAGGCACACACCTATCTATATAAGGTCCCACAGTTGACAGTGCATGTCAGAGCAAAAACCAAGCCATGAGGTCGAAGGAATTGTCTGTAGAGCTCCGAGACAGGATTGTGTCGAAACACAGATCTGGGGAAGGGTACCAAAACAATTCTGCAGCATTGAAGGTGCCCAAGAACACAGTGGCCTCTATTATTCTTAAATGGAAGAAGTTTGGAACCACCAAAACTCTTTCTAGAGCTGGCCACCCGGCCAAACTGAATGTAACAGTATAACTTTAGACCGTCCCCTCGCCCATACCCAGGCGCAAACCAGGGACCCTCTGCACACATCAACAACAGTCACCCACGAAGCATCGTTACCCATCGCTCCACAAAAGCTGCGGCCCTTGCAGTGCAAGGGGAACCACTACTTCAAGGTCTCAGAGCAAGTGACGTCACCGATTGAAACGCTATTTAGAGCACACCACCGCTAACTAGCTAGCTGTTTCACATCCGTTACATGAGCAATTGGGGGAGAAGGGCCTTGGTCAGGGAGGTGACCAAGAACCCGATGGTCACTCTAACCAAGCTCCAGAGTTCCTCTGTGGAGATTGGAGAACCTTCCAGAAGGACAACCATCTCTGCAGCACTCCACCAATCAGGCCTTTATGGTAGAGTGGTCAGATGGAAGCTACTCCTCAGTAGAAGGCACATGACAGCCCGCTTGGAGTTTGCCAAAAGACACCCAAGGACTCTCAGACCACGAGAAACAAGATTCTCTGGTCTGATGGAACCAAGATTGAACTCTTTGGCCTGAATGCCAAGCATCACATCTTGAGGAAACCTGACACCATCCCTACAGTTAAGCACGGTGGTGGCAGCATCATGCTGTGGGGATGTTTTTCAGCGGCAGGGACTGGGAGACTCGTCAGGATCGAGGGATAGATAAAAGGAGCGAACTACAGAGATTCTTGATGAAAACCTACTCCAGAGTGCTCAGGACCTCTGACTGGGGCGAAGGTTCACATTCCAACATGACAACAACCCTAAGCACATGGCCAAGACAATGCAGGAGTGACTTCCGGACAATTCTCTGAATATACTTGAGTGGCCCAGCCAGAGACCGGACTTGAACCAGATCGAACATCTCTGGAGAGACCTAAAAATAGCTGTAGCAGGAAGTGTCAGAACTCTGTGGCTTTCCAATATTTGAGTAAATGAATTGCGCGTGGTTGTCTTGTCACATTTACAGGTGGTTTTGTGGCAAGCAATCTTTTGTTTATGCACTCTATTTCTCTACCAATGTACCAGGACTCAGGGTGATATTTGGATATTTGGACTCAAACCACAGTGTAGTCATTTGCCAACATATGCCATATAAGATGCCATGCTTGTAATCAAAAGCAAACCCTGCAATCATGTTGAAAACAGTAAGAAACATTAAAGGAGATGGGCCCTTAACACCATGTATGATGTTCCCTGACTGATGATGTTCCCAAGGCAACCTCTCTGAGGTGTTTAGTGTCTGTGCGTGGTTCTGGCTCACTCTCAAGCGGATACCAGTGGTGTAAAGTACCTCTTAAATGTAAAGTCCCAATATTTGGGGACCCTAATTGATTTTTTAAAACATTTAATGTAGTCTGGTATGAGAACAGAAGCATCTATCTGCAAAAGCATGGTGTCTGCGGAAAGCTGAGTATCTTGGCTATTGATCTGTGCCTTAAAATCTTTGGTGTGAAGTATTAGCATATGGGCATACGAATGTTTAAGGACAGGCCGAGTCGATGACTTCATTTACATACAAGCAGTATTTTACTGGATGACTTTTACTTGAGTCATTTTCTATTAAGGTATCTCTACTTTTACTCAAGTATGACAATTGGGTACTTTTTCCACCACTGGCAGATACACTCTAGTGAACCCATTACCCTCGTTAACCACTTCTCCTTTGTGATAGCACCAGTAGCCCAAACCACAACCCCACAAGAATGATGTGCTTTGCTCTTAGGTTTGGGGGAACTTAATTAACTATGACTTTTTAGGGGCCAGATGTGAAAGGGAAAGGACTTGAATATTGGAACGCCTTCCTCATTCCATGAGAGTGAAAGGTTCATTAAATCAGTGCCATTAAGGGCATATATTGACTTGTATAGTGCACCATCATAAATGTAATCTGTACTATCTGGGCTGCTCTTGGACCAAGAATACTTATATTCTAATACAGAATTTGGGATCCGAGAGCTTTTCCTCTAGTTGTGTTTTGACTAACAATTTCATAAACACTGATCCACTCTTGACAAGAGATGGCATATCCCCAGGGAGGAAAGCACACGATGTGCAATGATCTGGCACTTCACTGCCAAAGAAATACTGGCATGTTGGACAAATATACTGCATTTCAAAAGTGTCATCACAGTCAAAATACTTCATAAACCTGGCTGTTGGGAATGACGTTTTTCCCCTTTGGACAACGGAGATGTATCATGTCCAATAAATTACTGAGAGATATCTTGGTGGTTGTGTGTCTTAGAGCATAACAGAGTATTGAGAACAGAGACTCATCTTCAGTCATTTTTCTTTTGGATAGATTTAGCCTTTTCTCCCCCTCCTTGTCCTCTGACTTGATTTATGATCTCCCTGCCTTGTCCATATGTGTTGTCTCCACCTGCATTGTTTCCCTGTAAGCACAACAGATACCCAGGTCAGAAGGAGGCTTATAGCCGTAGTGTTAACATGAAGGAAGGCAGATCACTAAGAAACAGACCGTGGAACAGAAAGTAGACAGACGCAGGAGGTGAATAATGAAACAGCCAACAAAAAAAACTGATGCTTGCACCTGTCAGTCATCAACCTAAACTTTGGTATTATTCCCATATATTGGGCCTACCCTGTAGTCTTGTGGTTCAAGTTTCTTTTTTGAAGTCAGAAGGTTGGTTGTTCGATCCTGGCCAAGCCATACCAAGTTTTTAGAACATGTGACCATATGAGTCTCTGTTAGGCACTCCGCATTAAAGATATTGTACGGTGGATATTTTAAACACCATCCCCAAATATCAGACCAGTTGAGGATCTACAATCCCAAATCTGCCAACTTCTAGGATGGCTAAGTGTTCATTGCAGTTATTTTTGCCACTGAGGTTGTGTTTCAAGTCTCTTCTGTGTCCAATTCCCTACTGTTTTGATGGTGTCAGTCTACCTTCTAAGTTCATGCGATTTCAATGGCTATGTTGTTTTACCAGAGTGGATGGACGCTGGCGGTCTTTGGTCGATCGACGTCGCTCTTGGACGAGCTGTCCTGTGTGGAAGAGCCATGCATGTCAGGTGACTGTGGCAACTGTCAGTAACATTTCAGAAAGGAGTGAGTGTATAGTACTGCTGTGCTGTTTCCCTGAGTGGAATACTTACTTGTAGCCATGGCTTGTAAGTCGTTTTCCTCTTCCAATCTAAGGAGGGTAGATGATGAGATGATTAAGGATACCTCAGACAAAATCCAACCAATTGTCATTATCAGAAGACAGTTTTGATATAGACTGTTTTAAGTCCATATAGGTACAATCGATTCGTTACGATTGTCTGAAGAATCATACAGTAGCTACCTTTCTTGTTTGTTGACCTGTGGGCTATCTCCTTTTCGTCCGTCTTGGGACTGGCGTGGGTTCTTGGGAGAGGTAGGTTTTCAATTTCAACTAGGCCTATAGGCTAGATGACATGAATGGGCAGAATAGGTAAGAGGGCATTGAAAATGAGTTTAAAATAGTTTACCAAGCTACTCAGAACAGTGTTTCCCCTCCGATGGCAGTAGGCGTGGCCAATGGCATGGTTTTAGATGCATTTTGCTGTATTGAAGGGGGTTAGAGACCCATCACAACTACTCTCCTACTACAGTCCTATCTCACACATACACTCCCATGCCCACGGAGGTTCTAGTATCAGGCAGGGCTATGACTACACCAGTGAGAGGAAGCATTTAAGTTCCTGCCTAGAAACAGAGATATATTTGCTGTCTAGATGTGTAAGGAGTTGACACCGCCTATTAGAAGGTTATGAATGTATGTGCTTGTGTAATCGTACCTTGTCTTTGCAGTTGTATGACCCAGTGGGTGAATAAACTTGGTGTGAGCTTTTTCTAGTTGTCCATTTGAGTTCTGAGAGAGAAACTGCAGTTTCCTGCAATTATACACATTTTCCAATGGCTTATGTTATGTTATTATGCTACTAACATTTTTGGGGAGTTTGCAGGAAATCCTATTTTAATAATGGGCATGGTAAGAATTGACTACCAAAGTGCGGGTCATAATTTCCATGACACCTAGAAATATCTGAAAAGCGGTTCCTTCATTAATGTATTCTATAGGATATTTTTAGATTGACTTAAAATAAGGTCTGTGTTTCGTGTAGGCTTACACCCTCTTTTCCAATTTTATAACTGTGTAGATATCCATAGGACAAGGTAACTGATCAATATTGGCTAAATATATGCAAAGATATTTATTTTTTTGTAGAGTTGACAAACGTTACCTATCCTAGTGAGATTTACATGGGTAACAAAACGCGAGGCGGTTTAAGCAAGAAACACAGACCTTATTTGAAGTAGGTCAAGACATTCTCGATGGAAGACATGAACCGTAAAATAACGAAGGAACCTCTTTCAAGTTCAGCCGCAAGTTATTTCAGGAATTATAACGCGTCGACTATTTCTCTCTAAACCATATACCTTTGACTATTACGAGCCTGCTGCTGCCTACCACCACTCAATCGGACTGCTCTATCAAATCATAGACTTAACTATAATAAACACAGAAATACGAGCCTTAGGTCAAATCCGGAAACTATAACCTCGAAAACGAAAAAAAAGAAAAGTTTATTCCGTTCCGTATTTTATCTAACGGGTGGCATCCATGAGTCTAAATATTCCTGTTATATTGCACAACCTTATGTCATAATTACGTAAAATTATGGCAAATTAGGCGGCCCAAAATGTTGCATATACACTGATTCTGCGTGCAATGAACGCAAGAGGTGACACAATTTCACCTGGTTAATATTGCCTGCTAACCTGGATTTCCTTTAGCTAAATATGCAGGTTTAAAAATATATACTTGTGTATTGATTTTAAGAAAGGCATTGATGTTTATGGTTAAGTACACATTGGAGCAACGACAGTCGTTGATTGATTGTTTTCTTATAAGTTTAATGCTAGCTAGCAATTTACCTTGGCTTACTGAATTCGCGTAACAGGCAGGCTCTTCGTGGAGTGCAATGTTATCAGGTGGTTAGAGCGTTGGACTGGTTAACTGTAAGGTTGCAAGATTGGATCCCCCGAGCTGACAAGGTAAAAATATGTCTTTCTGCCCCTGGAAGAGGCAGTTAACCCACCGTTCCTAGGCCGTAATTGAAAATAAGAATGTGTTCTTAACAGACTTGCCTAGTTAAATAAAGGTGTAAAAAAAAAAAGGCACCCAAAAATACCGATTTCCGATTGTTATGAAAGCTTGAAATGGCCCCAATTAATGGGCCATTCCGATTAATCGGTCGACCTCCAGTCTGAATACTTTCCAAATCCACTATATATTCTGCAGGATTCCTGCTGGATTGTTTTTGTCAAGGGATACCTGCATAATTCCTACATACAGTAATTGTCTTACAGGAAAGTTGCCCCAAAAATCCTGTGGGATATCCTGCAGGACTTCCCTTACAAAAAATTCTGCATGAATCCGGCAGATTATATATTTGGTGCAGGATTCCTGTAGGACTTCTTTGTAAGGGTGTGACCACATTTCCATCCAATTTTTGTTCGAGTAAAGTCATACCGGTGAAAAAAATCACAACAGCTATGATGGATACAAGAAATGTGGTGGGATCTTTATGTGTCAGTAAAATAATTTGTGATGGAAACGATTTATTGAGCAATTGTTGATAGAATAACCATCCTGTAGAGGTAAATGTGCAGTCACACGATGCTATGTTGTATGGTCCTCCCACTACAACTTTAAAAAAGCATGCACATTTTATTAAGCTACAGATTAAATAAATTATGACTTTCACAGGATGGTAAAGTGCACGGTGATGAGCTTGATGCTCCTTTCCAATAAATATTGAGGGTCTTAATTTGTATAATAGTGACATGATGATCGGTCCTTAGCTGCAAATGAGAAAATAAGAATGATCTTGCTCTTTCTTATCAATCTCATCATATAACCTAACCCCATACTCAACTGGCGGACTGTGATCCGGACCCAGAACGGAGTTAATACTGACCATAGGCCAATAAATATATATGTACAGTGGGGGGAAGTATTTAGTCAGCCACCAATTGTGCAAGTTCTCCCACTTAAAAAGAAGAGAGGCCTGTAATTTTCATCATAGGTACACTTCAACTATGACAGACAAAATGAGAAAAAAAAAATCCAGAAAATCACATTGTAGGATTTTTATGAATTTATTTGCAAATTATGGTGGAAAATAAGTATTTGGTCAATAACAAAAGTTTATCTCAATACTTTGTTATATACACTTTGCTGGCAATGACAGAGGTCAAACGTTTTCTGTAAATCTTCACAAGGTTTTCACACACTGTTGCTGGTATTTTGGCACATGGCATATTGCTGCAGAATGCTGTGGTAGTCATGCTGGTTAACTGTGCCTTGAATTCTAAATAAATCACTAACCGTGTCACCAGCAAAGCACCCCCACACCTCCTCCTCCATGCTTCAGTGTGGGAACCACACATGCAGAGATCATCCATTCACCTACTCTGCATCTCACAAAGACACTGCGGTTGGAACCAAACATCTCCAATTTGGATTCATCAGACCAAAGGACAGATTTCCACCGGTCTAAGGTCCACTGCTCGTGATTCTTGGCCCAGGCAAGTCTTTTCTTATTGGTGTCCTTTAGTAGTGGTTTCTTTGCAGCAATTTGACCACGAAGGCCTGACTCACGCAGTCTCCTCTGAACAGTTGATGTTGAGATGTGTCTGTTACTTGAACTCTGTGAAGCATTTATTTGGGCTGCAATCTGAGGCTGTTAACTCTAATGAACTTATCCTCTGCAGCAGAGGTAACTCCGGGTCTTCCTTTCCTGTGGTGGTCCTCAGGAGAGCCAGTTTCATCATAGCGCTTGATGTTCTTGAAATGTTCCAGATTGACTGACCATCATGTCTTAAAGTAATGCTGGACTGTCGTTTCTCTTTGCTTATTTGAGCTGTTCTTGCCATAATATAGACTTGGTATTTTAGCAAATAGGGCTATATTCTGTATTCCACCACTACCTTGTCACAAAACAACTGATTGGCACAAACGCATTAAGAAGGAAAGGAATTCCACAAATTACATTTTAACAAGGCACACCTGTTAATTTAAATCATGAAGCTGGTTGAGAGAATGCCAAGAGTGTGCAAAGCTGTCATCAAGGCAAAGGGTGGCTACTTTGAAGAATCTCAAAAATAAAATATATTTTGATTTGTGTAATACTTCTTTGGTACTCAGTGATTCCATATGTGTTATTTCATAGTTTATGTATTCACTATTATTCTACAATGTAGAAAATAGTAAAAATAAAGAAAAACCCTGTAATGAGTAGGTGTGTTGACTGGTACTGTGTATATATACAGTATATTTTGTTTCCTCTGTCGAGCCTAGACCCCTTGTAGTGGTATCATATACACACACACACAATACATAGAAGAAATGTGTACAAGTGCAAGAAATTCGTTTTAAAACATTTCTCTCCACCAACAAGAGGGGTCGCATAGGTTGGGAGGTGTTTTTTAATTTTTAGATTGGACAAGTTTGGCATTCATCACAAGTTTGTGTGACAAAACAAAACCATGCATAGAGTGGAAAATGCAATGCAAATACATTGAATTTGTTTTTTAAAATCTGATACATGAGATCTTTAGCGCAAAAGGGTTTATGTGCACTACGTCATCACGGACAGCCTTCTCTCTGCAACAAGTCTGTTTTGATGGAAACAAACCTTTGGTGGGAAAATGTGCATATTTGTTTAATGCAGATTTGATAACATTTGCATGAACATCTCTTGCAAATTGGATAGAAACCTAGCTTGTGACATCACAGGGTAGAGTGAAAATTGTTTTTCAAAACTTGTAAAGTATTTCTAGCCAGAGGGAAGGTATTTTCATGCTCCCCACGTCACTGCGGATCTCAGATGTAATCGGCTAGAACTTTAGATTTTCTTTCTACAAAATGTAGAAATGTGCCGTTTTCACGTTGGCATTGTGCTGAAGATAATGTCAAATGAGGTTGAAAAGTGGTGGAATTGACCTTTAATCTTCATAATTAAAACACCAATTATAGTATAAAAATACAAGTCTCTAATACAGTAGACATTCACAAAATTTAACAAATAGCTAAAACATATAACTAAGACCAAGGTTAAAGATGTAACACATGGTAACAGACAGTTGGCTGTATACTGCTAATATACTTTAAAACCCATAAAACAGGAGATAGAGAAAAGTAGTCTAGGTCTAATTCCAAACACAATGTACTCAATTATTTTGAGCATTTGGTCCTACCATCATCATCTGACAAACTTAATAACCAGGAAACTGGTAGTAAACTTGCATATAATCTTGGACCTCGAGAGCTGAAGATGTGCACCCCATCCACTTCAGAAGGATGCTACGAGTTGTGTGGTTGGTCATTGAGATGCACTCTGGGATGTGTAGTCCATTTGGAGTCAGGAGCTGTAGGCAGACTGGCTGTCAGGGTCAGGTTCTTTCTCTGGGTCTGGGTCTGGGGTGACCTCATCTCCTGCAGGGCAGGTGGAGAGCTGGGTGAGGCGTTCCTCAGACTGCAGAATGTGGGAGGTCCACTCCTGACAAACCTCCTCCATGGAGGGGCCGCTGCCCCCGTACTCCTGGGGGAGGATGTCTTTGGAGAAGAAGCCACTCAGCGTCTCTTTGAAATTACTGCCATGCATGTGGATCTAGGAGTAAGACAGAAGGGAATTGACATGAAATAGTATCACTGTTGTCATGATCAACATTGTCATCAGAGGCTGCATTATCATCATTATCATAATGGGTTATAAGCACCTGCTCTAAACAACATCTGAGGTCACTATCATCATCTCCATCACTCTTGTTGACAATGTATGAAAGATGAAGCAACAGTCATAGTGCAAGAACATAAGAATGGTGACTGACCCGCTGTTTGATCTTATCAGTCAGGAATGGACGGATCATGGTGAAGACGGGCCTGAAGAATATGGGCTCATTGATCAGATGGATCCCTCGCACCTTCAGAGGAAACGAGTCCTGACAAGATCACATTTACACAGGAGGCTTATTACAGTATTATTATTACAGGCTTATTCACAGTATAGCTATTGAGTATGTGGCTATATTCTGTAAGATTAACATGAGATGTCTGCAATACAGATAACTCTGGATCCAGACCTAAACCTAACCTTCAAAAGTATTGATCATTCTAAGATTATTTCTGAAAGCAGAGGGACCCTTTAAAAACAACAGTACTGGGTTCTGTTCATTAGGCACCAATCTAAAGAAAACAGACTGAAACAGGGAGGGACTACCTGCAATGGTTCAATAGGAAATCATTTTTGTTTTCAGTAGCAAAACTTAAAAAATAAAAAAAATCATTGGTTTCCTAATGAACACAACCAAGTTCAACTAATATCCTACCGTGAGCACAGAGGACATCATCTTTGCCAGGGAGGAGTTGATCTGTAAGGCATGAGCGAAGCACCATCCCTGCATGTCGAAGATGGCCTTCAGTCCATTCCTCTGTGTCTCGGTCTCCTGGACGATCAGCTCAGATGTGATCAGACTGACACGGAACACCTCGTAAGCTGTGAAATCTTTAGGGTTCCACTGACCTGAGGAGACAAGCCAACACATTGCAAATGACATCTCAAAATGACAACTTCTCAAATGGCCCAGTAGAACAGGGTCCTCCAACCCTGTCCCTGGAGAGCTACCGTCCTGTAAGTGTTCACACCAACCCTAATCTAGCACACTTGATTCTAACAATTAGCTGGTTGATAAACTGAATTAAGGTTAGTTAGAACTGGAGTTGGAGCAAAAACCTACAGGAGGGTAGCTCTCCAGGAACAGGGTTGGAGAGCCCTGCTGTAGAGTACATCAATTCTAATCTTGACATCGAAGCCAATTCAACTGCTTTTTATAAATTATTCCCTTCTATTCAGGGACTGATTTAGACCTGAGACACCAGATGGGTGCAATTAATGATCAGGTCGAACACAAAACTAGCAGTGCTCTGGATCTCGTAAGGTAAGATTTGAATACACCTACTATAGAGTATACCATATTAAGCCAAATACAGTAGGTATGCCACCTCACATAGCCCTGTGCCATGGGCCGATGTATCAAAATGAATAACGTTCAAAGTACATTTCAAGGTTGCTGCGTTGACGTTAGGGGAACATAGCAGCAGTGAAACTTCGGCGCAATTCCATATGATTCAAGAGATTACGTTACCCCGTTGTGGGCGGTAACTGTAGACGACAAGGTATCTTTATTCATGTCGGGAATTTAGTGAATTAAGGTTGCTTTATTCACATCAGGGGAATTTAGTGAAGTGCAGACTGCAACTCCATACAATTTAAGGTTGCTGCATTCACATCAGGGGAACACAGAAGGGGTGAACTTATGTGCAACTCCATACGAAATGATATGTGGCTCTGTTCACGCCAGGAGGGATGAGGAGGAGTTAACGACTTTGGTGAAACTCCACATGATTATTGCATTTTCATGTGTTCAGTATAGCATCTATGAGTCACATGATTATGAACCAATGACACAGATTGTTCCTGATGTTGTGACATTCTCTACATAACTGGTGCTGTGAGATTAGAATATCAGGATTCAAGGATGCTGTGATTTTAGGATATCAGGATTCAAGGATGCTGTGATTTTAGGATATCAGGATTCAAGGATGCTGTGATTTTAGGATATCAGGATTCAAGGATGCTGTGATTTTAGGATATCAGGATTCAAGGATGCTGTGATATTAGGATATCAGGATTCAAGGATGCTGTGATATTAGGATATCTGGACCTGCTTAAACAAAGCAACTGTAACAGTAGTAGAGCAAAGGATTGCAATACATGAGAAAATGAATGGCTGCAGTATTGCTGTTATGAGTACATGATGCATGGAATGCTAAGGCAAATGTATGAAAGTGTGTATTCTTATTTGAAATGTATTTAGTTCTGTCCTTCAGCTGTAATTATCTATTAATGTTATTTATTATGCTATGGTTTGTGTAGAACCCAGGATGAGTGGCTGCTGCTTTAGCAGTAGCTAATGGAGATCCTAATAAAATACTACAAGTACTAAATACTATATTAGGTGGTTTTATGCAGTGGTGCCATTTGCCTTGCCTGACACCGAGACCACACCATATAGATGAGGACTAACCTATCCTATAGATGAGCACTCTGCTGCCACTGAGGTCCCGGTCCCTCAGCACTCCATGGTAGTTATTCTGGAGGAGTCCCAGGACAGAGGATGGGTGCAGGTTGCCATTGATCTCTGGGCACTCTCTCCTCCAACGCTGGTAATTAATTAGTAGCTATAAGGATGGAGGGAGAGAGGAAGCGAGAGAAAGAAAGATGGGAAAGAAAACGTATTTTAGATTGCAACAGACAAATAGCCAGCGGTCAGCCTGTCAAATCATGTCAAGCTATTGAACCAAGCAGGACAATGAAAATTACATTCTGAAACGGGAGGATGGAGATCGACACCTTTTACTTTTTCTGAGAGATTGCAATCAAAATAAAGAATTAAAAATATCCGTCTCGACTACATTTTTTTTAAGTCACTATATATATATAATTTTTAAAATTATATACACACACATTATTATATATACACACACACACAGTGCCTTCGTTAAGTATTCAGACCCCTTGACTTTTTCCGCATATTGTTACGTTATAGACTTATTCTACAATTGATTAAATAAACAAAGTTTAACCCATAATTTTTTTTTTAAATGTTTGCAAATATAATAAAAAATAACTATTCAGACCCTTTGCTATGAGACTCGAAATTGAGCTCAGGTGCATCCTGTTCCCATTGATCGTCCTGGCAGTTACCCCAGTACTTGGGAAAAACGCCTATTTTCTAAAAATATTTAATTAAATAACGTTAACTTAAAAAACGTGTCAACTGCGGTCAAGTATTTCCCTTCATAGGCAAACAAACGAAGTCCACATCGTCCACATTTACCAAACTGTTTTTTTGTGTAGGCTCTAACCACTAGGGTAGCCTAGTGGTTAGAGCGTTGGACTAGTAACCAGAAGGTTGCGAGTTCAAACCCCCCGAGCTGACAAGGTACAAATCTGTCGTTCTGCCCTGAACAGGCAGTTAACCCACTGTTCCCAGGCCGTCATTGAAAATAAGAATTTGTTCTTAACTGACTTGCCTGGTTAAATACAGGTAAAATAAATTGTTCTTGGGGCCATTGACCCAACTCTCCTTCACATTCCAAGTTCTAAACAACTGCTAAATACATTGAAAACATGTCCTAAATAGTTTCATGTTACAATAGTTAACCCACCGCGTATACCAACCTTCAGTGACAGCTCAACATCAAAGTCTCTCGCTCTCAGAAACTTTATTAGAAACCTGTCCGACCAATTCAACCTGTCCTGCGGGTCGATGACGTCTTTCTGTGCCCTCTGTCTCAGTTGTAATAAATAACGTTGGACAACATTGGAGTCGTCGGGTAAACTATTTAGGTCTCCTTCGTAATAATTCTCCTTTACAGACATGTCGGAACTGTATGACATTTCCCGCCCACCACACACACAAAAGTAGGCTACTCTACGTCAATGAGAATGGAGAAACTTCCGTTCATGCAGTCAGAATGCAACTGAAATAATTTCTGCTCTTTAACCCGCATGCGGCTCACCTATGCTAGGCCCTACTCACCGCTGAGCAACTAAGCAAGTAATCGAAGCACGTGTCAACAAAGATGGTGAAATCAAGGCAACTGTACAGCCTATTGGTGGTGAGGGGTGAACCTTTGTTTTCAAGTACTTCTCGACCTTAATGTCTACTGCCATGATACGTTGCAACAAGGCAAGACAGTGGAAAACGTGTGCAGTGACTTGTGGAATAGGCACGAGCTGTTATTCATCTAAATAAATTGTTCTGTTATGCTACAATTCAAACACTTACTAACTTGGAGGGGGTGTGGTATATTGCCATTTATACAACTGTTAAAAGCTGTTCTAAGTCACGATGCAACACAGAGGCCCTGGATACAGCCCTTAGCAGTCGTATATACCACAAACCCAGTCTTATGAATTGGTTACCAACATAAAATAAATGTTTAGTCATTCCCGTGGTATATGGTCTGATCAGAATTCAGGACTCGAACCACTCAGTTTATCATACACTATACAAAAGTATGTGGACAACTGCTTGTCAACCATCTCATTCCAAAATCATGGGCATTAATATGGAGCTGGTCCCCCCTTTGCTGCTATAAGCCTCCACTCTTCTGGAAAGGCTTTCCACTAGACGTTGGAACATTGCTGCGGGGACTTGCTTCCATTCAGCCACGAGCATTAGTGAGGTTGGGCACTGATGTTGGGTGATTAGGCCTGGCTCACAGTCGTTGATCCAATTCATCTCAAAGGTGTTCAATGGGGTTGAGGTCAGTGCTCTGTGCAGGCCAGTCAAATTCTTCCACAGCGATATCAACAAACTATTTCTGGATGAACCCCGCTTTGTGCGTGGGGGGCATTGTCATGCTGAAACAGGAAAGGGCCTTCCCCAAACTGTTGACACAAAGTTGGAAGCACAGAATCATCTAGAATGTCATTGTGCTGTAGCATTAAGATTTCACTTCACTGGAACTAAAGGGCCTAGCCAGAACCATAAAAAACAGCCCCAGAACATTATTCCTCCTCCACCAAACTTTACAGTTGGCACTATGCATTGGGGCAGGTAGCGTTCTCCTGGCATCTGCCAAACCCAGATGGTGAAGTGTGATTCATCACTCTAGAGAAAGTGTTTCCACTGCTCCAGAGTCCAATGGCGGCGAGCTTTACACCACTCCAGCCAATGCTTGGCATTGCATATGGTGATCTTAGGCTTGTGTGTGGCTGCTTGGCCATGGAAACCCATTTCATGAAGCTCCCAACAAAGTTATTGTACTGACGTTGCTTCCATAGGCAGTTTGGATCTCGGTAGTGAGTGTTGCAACTGAGGACAGATGACTTTTACGTGCATCAGCACTCGGCGGTCCTGTTCTGTGAGCCTGTGTGACCTACCACTTTGCAGCTGAGCCGTTGTTGCTCCTAGACGTTTTCACTTCACAATAACAGCACTTGCAGCTCTTGACGAACTGACTTGTTGGAAAGATTGCGTCCTATGATGGTGCCACGTTGAAAGTCACAGGTTTTCAGTAAGGTCATTCTACTGCCAATAGTTGTCTATGGAGATTGCATGGCTGTGTGCTCGATTTTTATACACCAATCGTCAACGGGTGCGGCTGAAATAGCCAAATCCACAAATTTGAAGGGGTGTCACACTATATATACAAAAGTAGGTGATCTATTTGGTCATGGATCACTCCCCAAACTGAATTAAATACTTCTAGAGAATGAAAAGGCAGAGTGTACAGTTACAAAAGTGCCCGTAAAATGGTACTTTGTCTCTACAATCTGTCAGATAATTGTATCCTTTGGCATTCCACACAAGATTTCTGTGTCATGTTGATCCGCATTTGCTGTAGCGGACATCCCACATAGGCATGGGCATGTTTTTTTGGTGTCAAATCTGTGGCTGGCATTGGCCTATACAATACATTTTCCATTTATAGGAGAAGCATGGGAGGTTTCAGCCTGCCAAGCATGGGCATGAAACTACTACTTTGAGTAGCTATAAGAAGACATTTCATTGACACCTCCCTCTGCAAAAGAAACC
The DNA here is from genome assembly GCF_023373465.1 of Oncorhynchus keta. Lineage (NCBI taxonomy): Eukaryota > Metazoa > Chordata > Actinopteri > Salmoniformes > Salmonidae > Oncorhynchus > Oncorhynchus keta. Next base: position 34,470,873 of record NC_068443.1, read on the forward strand.
AAAATGTATAGGAAAATATTCACAACAGTCTACATTCAAACATTATAGAATGTCCTCACGAGGTCATAGAAACAGCAGCACCTGCTGGACAACGAAATTACGGAAGAGAATGAATAAAATAGGAAATAAACAAGTACAGAAGGATGGAAATAAAGAGCTACGAGTCCAGTCATTTTTTTTGTTTGATATTTTTTTTAAACTCAAAAACAGAATTACAGGGTCAGGGAGACGATCCAGGCGCCTAAGTTAGCAGAGAATGCCGACGAGTACTCATGACGAGTACTCCTTTAAGGTTGTAGTTACAGTGACCAGAAGTACAGGGTACGATGACAGTACATTGGGCGAGCATGTCCAAAAACTGAAACATAAAACAACGCTCGCGGGACATGTAATGGTCGTCCGTTTCATATAATCCATACAGGGTCTTTATTAAGTCTTTATAACGTTCTAGGCGTAAGGGAAACATGGTTTACTTTTCACAAAACATTCTAAAGAGCTTTGTTTTGGTCCAGGCTTTTGCTACAGTAGATTCCACTCTTCTTCCATGGGAGGATCCATTTGAGTGACAGCTCTGAGAGATTCAGTGATCCAATGAGAAGCGACAGGGGAATGGGTCCAGTGCTACTCCAATCTTAGCATTCATAGATCAGCTGGATCATATTCCAAGCAAGGTAAGTGTGTGTACAGGGTATGCTTGTAAGCAGGGTGTGTATAAGCACTTCAGAGTGTGTGTATATTTACAATATCTTTGTGTGTGGGCCCTCCATATCACTCTCTCAGGGGTGTGACGTTACATTAGGAATGTAACAAAAGGGTAAATATTTGCTTATTCCCCCACTAGGTCCATTGGTTGACCTAGAGAGGTGCAGTCTTCAGACCTGTAGAGACCACAATATCTGAAAATGTAACAGAATGGCATCACCATCTTAACAACGGGCGGGGGACCCAAGGTCGCACAGGGTGACTCGTTACTAGTTGTGCCCCATCTTTCTCGTTTTCGCCAGGAAAAAAACAAATGAATCGCTCACTTATTCTGTGTCTATAATGGCTCTTATATAGCAGCTAAAGTGCACAAGTAGGTACACTTTTATGGCAAATCATTTATTTTTGTCAGAAATTGGACAATCGGTTGAGGTGGAATCTAGTTAAATATTGACTCATCAGTGCTTTGTAGATCAATGAAAATCAACAGTTTGCCCTGAGACACTGGGGTCCCCTCCTCCCTCGGGTACAAACATTGCTTAACACTTATTAAGACTTATTACAGGGATTACGCATGGCCGTTATTGCTCACCAGCTCCATTCAAGTCTATGGGCCTCTGTGGAGAATCCCATCTGAGCTGGGCAAGGCCGACAGGAAAGCTCAACCATAAAAAGACTGGGCATATCGCAAATGACACCCTATTCCCTATATAGTCCAATATAGCATAATACTTCTTGTGCACTATATGAGCAATAAGGTGTTACTTGGAACGGAGACACTAATAGATCACCATGTTGTCTTTTCATGGTTCTCTCCTTCACCACATTATTTAAGACTAGTTCCCCCTAGACCACATTTAAGCTCCATCAGGCTTTCCATAATCACCATTACAGTTGACCTATGAACTACGAAATGCAGCTTGAGAAGTATGGGCCAAAACCTAACCTGAGATATACTTGGGTTAACTCAAACCTTTGAACATCGTGCATTGATATCAATGGGAGATGAGTTATCTGGGCATATCAAGTTAGGATTCCGCCCTATACGATTGCTTATATCTTTACAGTGTTAGTAAATCTACCTGGTTATACAGAGTGGGGGTTAAAACCCTCAGGTGGCTTTTAGGAAGGGAGGGATTCTGGGAAATGGTTCTTACTCAGTTTGAGCAGAACGCTTAAAGCTGAAACGGCACAAAATGCATTCTAATATTCAAGTCTCCTTAGGTGAGCCAATGCAGACCCTTCTCTTTGGAGTCTTTATGTGAGAGCATACACATTGCATTTATTGTCTGGAGTTACTGACAGAATGATACATTCAACAAATCCCCCAAAGTGAGAAGTGTCCGAGCTAAGAACACATCCAAGGCTAGGAATAAAACGTAAAAATAAAAAACTGTCTGGATGGAATGACTTAGATATCTGCTACAGAGGAATATGCTGTTTTACAGCAGAATTCAACAACTACTAATATTAAGGGCAGGTGAAGAGGCCAACCCCTGCACATCCCCAGACACATGTGACTCCTAACTGGCATTGGGTGTTCAGCCCTGCGATCTAATGGGATGGCAAGGACCAGGAGTTTTCCAAACTGACACCTGAGCAGGAAAAACACTGGGCCCCAATTATAACAGAGTCAATGGAAACTGACCCTACTGATAGAAGAGAGCTGGGTTTTCAGAAGAGACCTGGGCTGTGGTGCTTAGTGGACGCAAAGCAGCACAACATCGCATATAGAACTAGGATGTCTAGAACAGACGTAGGGATCACAGGTGGCTGGTGGCACCTTAGGTTGTGATTTTCTCTAGAAAGAAACTGTCACATGGCCAAGAAAAAGTAAGGGCCCTAATAGTGAAATATATTTTCTATAGATGTCATTTCTATCTACTGTGCATTATCAGGAAAAGGTGCTGCAGGATCAATCTGACGTCTGCATTGGCCGTGCCGCATTCTACGGTGACACGGCCTCTGCAGAAGTCCGGGCGTTCATACTTCTTGCGCTCCACGGAGCAGCGCAGAGCTGTTGTAAAGGAAGTTGTCAAGGAAGTGAGTTTGTGTGTATGTAGCTATACGGAGCCCTCCGCATTGTTACAAAATTTGGGAGGCTCACGGTGAGGTGGCATGGAGCTCAATTTGGCCTCTGCGTGTCTCCGGAGACGCCATAATTGCATCACACCCTCCATACGGAGCCTCTGACCACATTTTCAGATCAAGCATAAAATGGTCTTTGAGTGAAGCGTTACACTATGGAAGCACAGCCCAGCTCTCAATGGAATGTTTCAGATATTTGACTAGATCTAAGAGCAATAGTCATACATTCTGTCATTCTCACACCTACCAGGGCTTCCTGAGAGAGACTGTGTTAGCTCACACTAGTAAATAAAAAGAAGACATCCTAGATTTGGCATGAAAGTAAACAATGCTACAGTTAAACCATATTGGTATAGGGGTTGTTCCATGTGATTTCGATCACTTTCTGACTGCAACCCTTTTGATTTGAACAAAACCTTTCATTCATGTTTGCCCATGGTGGAAGTGGTCAGAAAGTGACTTTTTGGACCAGAATGTCAAAGCATTCAGGAGATGGAGGTGCTCAAAGCGGACCCCTTTTGCATACCCCAACCGTCCATGAGACGTCCACATCACTGGGGGAAAATAAACGGTTGAGTGTGACATCATTTGAAAGCTTACAAACAGGGTTGTCAAATGATATGATTTCATTTAAGAAAGTTCTTACATTTTCAGTTACGCTATAACGTCTATCTAAAAATGTTGTACCTTAGACCAGTGGTTCCCAAACTGTGGGGTCGGGGGGGGGAACTGTCTGGCTTTCAAATTACTCTTGAATGCACAAGGTGCAATTTTGAAATTGGGTAGTGCATCATCAGTTTTCCTCGTCATTGCAGACCTCCGAGAGCTATTTATAACTTGTCAGAAATGTCCAGATCAACTAGTCCATGTCAGCTAACATTTTTTTAGGTAGGTCATTTAGCCCATTGATTTTGTTGTAATGTTTGAGTCACTCAGATATCACATAAACACTCAAAATATGTAGAACTGCAGGAAATTAGCTTAAAAATGGCCCAAAAAATCTTCACCCAATGGCAGAATGTATAGAATTACAGGAAATAATCTGCAAAATCCTCTCAGCCAACAAAAGGGGGTGTGAACAGTTTTTGTCATGGAATGTGCTTTTGCCCATAGAAATAGACATGGGGGGGGTGTTCCCCAATGATGGGAGGCCCCCTCCCTATAAAGGTTCTGAAGACCGGGAAGGGGTGGGCTTGTTTTAAGAGAATTGTCCAATCAGAGCCTCCTGAGGGTTTTTGAACATAATGTAATTTTAAAGGATGAAATGCCCTGAAGCACTGATCAGCCTTATATTCAGACCGACCCATACTGAACCATTAGAACAAACTCCTCTCCCCCTTACCAACAAGTTCTTGGAACAGTTATTTTTGGGCAACATTAGGCAGACACTTTAGCAGCCATTTCAAATCAGAACCTCCCCCATTTCACTACCAAATGTTTTAGGCATCTTTCCCCTCACATAAATAGCTATTTAATTAAACAAAATAAAATAAAAACCAAGGTATTCGTGGAAGAACTTATCACACATGGAAAGGACAGCCACATCAATACAGTAGTCGTCATCATCATGTTCATCAAAAAAGGTCATAAGAAAGTCTTGGACCAGACTGATTGCAGAGGAGTGTCTGATCACTGTTCAGAGTCCAACGCTCTCAGTCTTTTTTTAGATTACATCATTTCTGATTAGCCATCTTGAAATCAACAGTCCATTCCCCTGTTTGTTCTTCCTGATATTTACATCAACATTTACACAGTCTTGGTGTTTTGTCTATGCCCCATGAAATATAAAAAACAACGGGTGACGTCAACTCAGCACTAAATGGTCCATGAACGTAACAAAACAAAGTGGCTTAAAAGTAGCTGTTCCAAGGTGTGTGTGATATTTGTATTTGTCTCCAATTGTTATCCTCTGTATACGCCTATATTCAAGTCTTTGTACTCTGTTTGTTGACGCAGATAGGCAGCTCTGTGATGGACTGATGAGGGGGCGGGTCATCAAATGATTGATCGACTGATTGATGGGGGAGGAGGGGGTGTATGCCCCTAGGAGGGACGTGGTCCTTTAAAGAGGTTCTGAACCCATGCTATGGATGCAATGGGTCTGGCCTGATGTCAGGTGTCATCGTCTGTGTCCTCCATGAGAACTTTGGTGTCCCGGGTCTTGGTCCTGAGGAGAGGAAGTTTAGTAGAGGGGAACACAGCCATACATTATTACCATACTGGGAAGCGAGGCGCGGTTGTCTCAGGGACACGCTGCAGCTTTGTGTGTATGTATGCAGGCATGTCATTATATGTGTGTGGAGCAATTGTATAACCTTACTGGGAAGCGAGGCGTGGCCGTCTCAGGGAAATGCTGTAGGAGCGTTTCCAGTTCTTCTTGCCCAAGCGGTTCCGGACTCCGTCCTCCTGGTCCATCATCTGCTCCAGCAGCGTTTGGTCGTCAGCGTTCAGCGGAGCCACTGAGATGTCCCTCACGGCACGGAACTCGCCACAGTTATTCAGGTGCTCGTTCTCCAGGCGGAAGAAGTTCCACACAAAACGCCTGCAGTGGAGCGGAAGAGAATCAAGTGAAATGTTGAGGTGTTTCACATTCATTTCATGTGTGAAATACCATTGAGGGAGGTATTTAGTGGTTAAATGATCACCTGTGAATCTTCAGATAATGTAATCTCACCTGAAGACCTCCAGAGGGGCTAGGATGGTAGCCACAATGTCTGCAGCTGACGGTGCACTGGCGGTGCTCAGGGAGAGGGGTATTGTCCAGGCAAAACGCAGCAGCACATCCTCCAGTATGGCACAGTAGTAGTAGGCCTGAACAAACACACACACCCATGTATTATCATCACATATCTTCTGACATTACAGAAAAACAGTTGGCCTGAAAATATTTTAACAATGATTTATTACATTAGCAGACATCGTCTTATGGCTGGGTGTTATGGCCTAAAAGTCATTCTCCATTTCCATTTTTTTCCCTAACTTCTGGACTATTTACGACATACATTTCTAAATAAGCTTTGTTGTACAATTAAAAGGTAAAATACACTGCATTTCAAACAGTCAACAATAATCTAGATGAATTCAGGGCTTGTGAAATTACACCTAGGCCTTCCACAACCATTAAACCAACTAATTATTTAATTATTTGATCAAAATAGTTGAACCTTTTTTGTTTGTTGTTGTTGCAATAATCACTGATCTGGCTTTCAGGTTTGTCTACAAAAATATTTTGTTACAAATTTAACCAGAACCATGTATAAAGCACATTCACTAATCATGACTAACCTCTTGTAGCAGGCATTATAAAACCAGTCTCATAATCTCTCCAGCACAAGCCCACGAGCTAGTGAGTAGCCAGCTAATCTTTATGTTTCAAGGATCTATTTGCTAGTTAACAAGGCAGAACAGTTGAATTGTTATGAACACACCATTCTGTCCTTCTCCAACTGTTTGAACAGCAGGCTAGCCTGTCCACTTTGTTCAGATGTTGAACTCAAGTGGCCTACCTTCTTTCTCAGAATGAGATCGAGTTGCCAATTCCTTATATAAATTGTGTTATATGTTTATTGCACATTTATAAAACACAGATTATAAAATGGGTGGTTCAAGCACTAAATGCTGACTGGCTGACAGCAGTGGTATATCAGACCGTATACCACGGGTATGACAAAATGTATTTTTACTGCTCTAATTACATTGGTAACCAGTTTATAATAGCAAAAAAGCATTTCTGGGGTTTGTGGTATATTGCCAATATACCACGGCTAAGGGCTGTGTCCAGGCACTCCGCGATGCAGCGTGCCTAAGAACAGCCCATAGCCATGGTATATTGGCCATATACCACACCTCCTCATGCATTATTGCTTAATTAGACAACTAGTATAACAGTCGGTGGCCAAAATGCTGCTAGCGGTACTGCAATGCCGTGCGCGACACAGAATGAATTGTCCAGAATCAACGTTCATTGATACTCCTGTTTTAGTACTGTCTGCTCTGTGTGAACTTTGAGCAGTTGAGGGTATGATTAGAAAGGTTAACTTGTCCTCTGTTACAGTAAAATAATGTCTCAATGTGTTGGTGTCCATATGACCCATTCTGTTGGACCAAACCTCAAATGCAAATAGCAGGTTGAAACCGCTTGTCAGAGAGGAAGACGTGATCTCTCATCTTTGTTGTGCGAGTGTCAGGGGCTTTGTGTGTGAGTGTAAACAGAGGAACAGGCGAAAGCGAGAGGTTTCACAAATTAGCCCAATGCGTTTCTATGGGCTTATTTCGGGCTTAAGCTTGTTGACTACCTTTGCGTCTTTGGGACAACTCCCATTGTTAGGGCGGAGACATGAGCATCTGGTCATTATACTCCGATCGTTGGTGTAAATGGAAAGGTGCTCAGAGCAGAGAAGGAACGAAGGAGACGAGACCAAAAACACAACACGAGAACAATTGGACATAAACGCTCATGAGAACAAAATAAAAACGTGATTCTTGCGATACAGGCATTTGGAATATTGCACAGAAACATACATTCAAATGAGTTACATATCGACCAGCCCTACATCCTCTCTGTTCCTCTTTGAGGCATATGTTTTTCCCGAACTGTGTGTGTGTGTGTTTGTGTGTGTTTCTGTATTTGGACGATTACCTCTACCCAACTTATATTTGTCATTTTGGTCGTTATGACCAAGAGGTGCACACTAACTTTCTGTGGGTAGACGATCTCCTCTCTGAGTATGGTGTTATCTCCTGCATTGCGGTCAAACAGGCCCCAGTCCATCTTCAGGTCCCACACCAGGGTGTAACAGGAACTGACTAATGAACAGCCGATCAGCAGGTAGAAGAAGATCTGGGTGTCATCATGACGCTCAGCTAGGAGGGGAGAGGCATAGGGGTCAAGGGTCATATTCAATCACTCAAATCACTGATCAAATCAACAAAGCACCCGCTCAATCAATGATTCAAGCATTTGGTACGTAGTGCATACTTATCAACTACAAATACCATTACTGTACTAATCTCTCCTTGTTTGTTGTTCCATTGTTTGTGGATCCTCTCTCCTGTTATGAGAATCACTGGTATATGCATGTCAACCGGCGTAGTGGCCCAAAACAGTTCTGTCCTTACGATATGTCATTTAGATCCCAGTCTAAGATGACTATAAACATTCTCTCCATACCTTTGTGGGTGCTGTAGAGGGCAGCGAAGGTGACCACGAAGAAGGTGGTGGAGTATTTCCCTGCGTTGACCAAGTGTGGGAAGGCCCGTTTGGAGTCGCGGTAACGCCGCAGGCACTGCACAAAGCGGAACCAGGCCGGCAGACACTGGATCACTGCCCGCACGCCATACGAGTACGAGTGACACACGCCTCCACCTATCAGAATACACATCGATTAGGAATTAACCTATAAAATTCAGTTATACGAGTAGGAGTGACAAACACCAGCACCTATCACAAAGCACATTATCTGTCAACCAATCAAATCTGCCAAATACATTCCATTTAAATTCCTGTGTTGGGTCGGACATAGAATTTATTTACAGGAATTTAATATACTCATGAGTTTTACATGGGAGTTGACTCCAACACGTAACACCCATGCAAATAATAACATCAACGGGATAAAATGTGCTTGAACAAGGCTAGGTGGGTGTGTATGTTTATTTGGACTGGATAGTGTTTGGAGTGAGCCGTCTGTGGACTTGGTTATGTTTGTTTGGACTCGAGTTCACTTTATTTGGACAAAAGTCTTGAGGGTATGTTTAGTGTGGGCTTGTTTTGACTGAGATTTGTATGCTTGGATAAGGCTGCGTGTTGTGATGACAGAGTGAGAAAGAGAGAGATACAGAGAGAGGAGACGGGGATAAAGGAGAGGAAGAGAGAAATTAAAGTAGCCACCAGAAATGAGAAAAGCCCTGATTGTTGAGCTGACTGATTGATAGTCAAACTAACAAGCTTATTGTCCATAGAGCTTGGAGTGTGTTAGTGTGTGTGTTAGTATGTATGTATGTATGTGTGTATGTATGTATGTATGTATGTATGTATGTATGTATGTATGTATGTATGTATGTATGTATGTATGTATGTATGTATGTATGTATGTATGTATGTATGTGTGTATGTATGTGTGTATGTATGTGTGTCTCTGTGTGTGTGTGTCCGTTGCTTACTGTCGCGCAGTAGCCCGTCTTGCTGCTTCCAGTCGAGCTCAAAGCTGTAGAAACAGATGAGGTACTCCAGGTCCATCAGAACCACCCCTAGAGAGTTGAGCTGGTCGGCCAGCCAGAAGTCTGCAAACTCTACCCTGTGGAACGGGGCTGTCACCACACGGAACTGGAGGAGAGGGAGGGATAGGGAGAAAGGTAGAGAGGTGGGGAATGGAGTGAGGGAAGAGAGATCGTGTGAGAGAAAGATATATATATATATATGACTATATTGACAGTGCACTTGCGGCCATATAACATTTGACAGTGCACTTCTTCGGCATTCTGAGGGTCTCACCAGCAGTTTGAGGAGCCAGAAGCGTGACTTGTAGTAGAGGGTCTTGAAGGGGTTGATGAGGAAGAGGAAGAAGAAGCCGTAGAGGACCAGCGGGTTGGCCTGCATGGGCACCAGGATGGACTTGGAGAACAGACAGGACAGGATGCTCACACACCACAGCACCCCCAGGAAACCAGCAATCTATGTGGAGGAGAGGAGGGAGGGGAAAGGCAGGTTAACTGGTGTTGTAATTTGATTGAAAACGCCATCTATTCGTGTCATTCCGTTCTACTGCTTATTGCTTTGGCAACAGCTGATTTGCTCCTTTCATGCCAATAAAGCTAGTTTCAATTTGAGACAGAGAGGGAGAGAATTCAAGCAAATGACTTGATACTAAAGCTAGATTCAGTAACACTACACTAAATGTGACCATAAAAAGCCACATACATAATATGAACGATAAGTAATAATCAGAACGATAAGACTAAAACTCAACCAGTGTACCACAACGGGTGCACCTCAGCCACGCTCAAGGTACTAAACGATATCATAACCGCCATCGATAAAAGACAGTACTGTGCAGCAGTCTTCATCGACCTTGCCAAGGCTTTCGACTCTGTCAATCACCATATTCTTATCGGCAGACTCAGTAGCCTCGGTTTTTCGGATGACTGCCTTGCCTGGTTCACCAATTACTTTGCAGACAGAGTTCAGTGTGTCAAATCGGAGGGCATGTTGTTCGGTCCTCTGGCAGTCTCTATGGGGGTGCCACAGGGTTCAATTCTCGGGCAGACTCTTTTCTCTGTATACATCAATGATGTTGCTCTTGCTGCAGGCGATTCCCTGATCCATCTCTACGCAGACGACACCATTCTATATACTTCCGGCCCGTCCTTGGACACTGTGCTATCTAACCTCCAAACGAGCTTCAATGCCATACAACACTCCTTCCGTGGCCTCCAACTGCTCTTAAACGCTAGTAAAACCAAATGCATGCTTTTCAACCGTTCGCTGCCTGCACCCGCACGCCTGACCAGCATCACCACCCTGGATGGTTCCGACCTTGAATATGTGGACATCTATAAGTACCTAGGTGTTTGGCTAGACTGTAAACTCTCCTTCCAGACTCATATCAAACATCTCCAATCGAAAATCAAATCAACAAAGCCTCCTTCACTCACGCTGCCAAACTTACCCTAGTAAAACTGACTATCCTACCGATCCTCGACTTCGGCGATGTCATCTACAAAATTGCTTACTCAGCAAACATGCAGTTTTCACAGTGCCATCCGTTTTGTCCAGACCCACTGGCTCCAGGTCATCTACAAGTCCATGCTAGGTAAAGCTCCACCTTATCTCAGTTCACTGGTCACGATGGCAACACCCATCCGTAGCACGCGCTCCAGCAGGTGTATCTCACTGATCATCCCTAAAGCCAACACCTCATTTGGCCACCTTTCGTTCCAGTTCTCTGCTGCCTGTGACTGGAACAAATTGCAAAAATCGCTGAAGTTGGAGACTTTTATCTCCCTCACCAACTTCAAACATCTGCTATCTGAGCAGCTAACCGATTGCTGCAGCTGTACATAGTCTATCGGTAAATAGCCCACCCATTTTCACCTACCTCATCCCCATACTGTTTTTATTTATTTACTTTTCTGCTCTTTTGCACACCAATATCTCTACCTGTACATGACCATCTGATCATTTATCACTCCAGTGTTAATCTGCAAAATTGTAATTATTCACCTACCTCCTCATGCCTTTTGCACACAATGTATATAGACTCCCCCCTTTTTTTTCTCTACTGTGTTATTGACTTGTTAATTGTTTACTCCATGTGTAACTCTGTGTTGTCTGTTCACGCTGCTATGCTTTATCTTGGCCAGGTTGCAGTTGCAAATGAGAACTTGTTCTCAACTAGCCTACCTGGTTAAATAAAGGTGAAATAAAAAATTATAAAATAAATAAACAACAACAAACTTCTAGGACCAGACTAATATATGCGCCATTCATAAGACGCTTTTATCCAAAGTTAGTTATGAGCGCATACATTTTACTAAAGAGTGGCCCCGGAAATCGAACCCAAAATCCTGATGTTGCAAGCGCCATGCTCTCCCAACTGAGCCACACAGGACCAAACTCTCACCTCAAAGAGGTGCTGGTGGGAGAGGTTGTTGCGGGGGTTGAGCTCGAAGATGAGCACATGGTTGACCCCCGCCTGGCGCCAGCCGTACGTGTTGATGCCCAGCAGGAAGAGGAACTCGATCAGCAGGAAGCCACCGCGGTAGATCCTCACCAGTGGCCACACGTTGGCATTCTCTATCACAACCGCAGCTAGAGGGCAGAACGATTAATAACCCATTAATAACATATTAACGTCAGCTTTCCGTCAACAACGGAGCTGTCAAATCCTGAACTAGAGCACTTAGGCCCGTAGAAATGGGGAGGGAGGGAGGGATGACGGGCGTACCAGTGATGACGACGGTGACCATGAGGACGAGGAAGACGCCACAGTACAAGCCGACCCTAAAGGTGGTCCACGCCGGAGCAGGCTGTGCAGCACCCAGTGGGGGCACTCGTAGTCTCTTCATGGCTCTTTGTCTGTCTCCTCCCTCCAACTCTTGTGTTACCAAGGCCTGAGAGAGCGGTGGAGACACAGCGATAAAGGAAGAGATTGTCACAGCTAAAAGTTCAGGACAAGATGATAAGCGAATAAAACTGAAATTATTATGGTACATTACTGCTATCCAATGCTATTCATTGATAAGAAGGGGGAACAAAATGGCTGTCCAATCCAGTACCTCAGTCTCAGAGATGAGCTGGGTAATCTTCTTGCAGGTGTAGAAGGGGGCCACCTCCACGTGGGCCACGCGCCAGTCGGCTCCCCGCGACGTCTCCAGGATCTTATCATGCTTCTTCAAGATCTTACGGAAACCTGTGAAGTTCAGATTCTGGGGAAAGGAGAAACAGTTGGATTATAATAGGAGTCTCCCGGAGAATTTTTAGGACGAAAACTTGTTGCAATGGATCAGAAGGTGACACAGGACAACAAGGTTAGGGTTTGCGGTAGTGTCTAGGCTTTGGTGATTAGGAGCTGGTACCTAACTTGGTAGTTCTGCAGCAGGATGAGGCTAAGGTAGTATCCAGAAGTAGTGTATAGGGGGGTAGTATCTAGGCCTAGGGGGTAGTGTCTACTGGCTTACTGGGGCTCTCTCATGCCGTCCCTGGAAGGGGTGCGTCACCTGAGTGGGTTGATTCACTGATGTGGTCATCCTGTCTGGGTTGGCGCCCCCCCTTGGTTTGTGCCATGGCGGAGATCTTTGTGGGCTATACTCAGCCTTGTCTCAGGATGGTAAGTTGGTGGTTGAAGATATCCCTCTAGTGGTGTGGGGGCTGTGCTTTGGCAAAGTGGGTGGACATCTTGGCCAAAAACATTTGAACATCTTGGCCATGTTCTGTTATAATCTCCACCTGTTCTGCCTTATTATTATTTGCACAGCCAGAAGAGGACTGGCCACCCCACATAGCCTGGTTCCTCTCTAGGTTTCTTCCTACGTTTTGGCCTTTCTAGGGAGTTTTTCCTAGCCACCGTGCTTCTACACCTGCATTGCTTGCTGTTTGGGGTTTTAGGCTGGGTTTCTGTACAGCACTTTGAGATATCAGCTGATGTACGAAGGGCTATATAAATACATTTGATTTGATTTGATTTAGGATTGGTTGGTATACTGTATACCGGGGGTATTTGGAAAAAGCCAAAGGATTGTTTTTCGATACCGTCAAAACTATTTCTTTGACGTTTTTTCAATATGTTGGACTATTTGTAGCTACCTTTTTATTACCTGGGGTCAACATGTGCAATACGTTAGGAGATAAAGCAGATTGAGTTCTTCCGATCACCGGTTTCACATGATCTTACATTATGAAGCTTACTGTAGTTCCCCAGAACAGTTATGCCAGTCACGTGTTTGTTTGTCAATAGCACAATGGGAGAAAGCGAGAGCTGGTGAGTCCATAGCAGTCTATCTATCGACGAGTCTGTTGTGCAGCGCACATGAGGTGATGAAGTTACAATTCAATTCACTACTAAATGTTATAATAATCTTATAATGGCTTTCTGCCAGAAGTCAAAGAGCTCTGGATGAGTTCTGTACAGCTGCCATTTTTCCCCCCATTTTTTTCCCTTTTTCCCTTTTCCTACTAGCGTTTTTTTTGTTTCCTCCCTTCTTCTCCCCTCTGCTCCATGTACACATGCTGCTCTTCCTTCAGAAAAGCATGCATCACAACTTGGCTCATTTGCACAACTTCTCTCGTTCACATTCGCTTGTAAATGTCCACACTCACCGAAAGTTACATTTGGTAGCTACTAGCTATGCTTGTATAGCTTTATGGGCTGGATTTGCCCGTCTTTGCAATTAGTTTGTTCGTTTTCGCAAGTTAGCATTTAGCTAACAGCGTCTATGTGATTTCACTATTAGTTTGTGCTGCTTTTGTTAGTATTCTGGTAATAGAGGCCCAATGGGCTTTTCTTGTGTTTTTAGCACCCCCTTGTGTGCTATGCCGGTAATACCGTAAATTCCAGGATGAGTGAAGCACGGTTTTAAAATATGAGAATCTGGATACCGCCCAAGGGTCTAACTTTGTAGTTATGCAGCAGGATGGGGCAGTGTCTAAGGGGCAGTGTCTAAGGGGCAGTGTCTAAGGGGCAGTGTCTAAGGGGCAGTGTCTAAGGGGCAGTGTCTAAGGGGCAGTGTCTAAGGGGCAGTGTCTAAGGGGCAGTGTCTAAGGGGCAGTGTCTAAGGGGCAGTGTCTAAGGGGCAGTGTCTAAGGGGCAGTGTCTAAGGGGCAGTGTCTAAGGGGCAGTGTCTAAGGGGCAGTGTCTAAGGGGCAGTGTCTAAGGGGCTAGTGTCTAAGGGGCTAGTGTCTAAGGGGCTAGTGTCTAAGGGGCAGTGTCTAAGGGGCAGTGTCTAAAGGGCAGTGTCTAAAGGGCAGTGTCTAAGGGGCAGTGTCTAAGGGGCAGTGTCTAAGGGGCAGTGTCTAAAGGGCAGTGTCTAAAGGGCAGTGTCTAAGGGGCAGTGTCTAAGGCGCAGTGTCTAAGGCGCAGTGTCTAAGGGGCAGTGTCTAAGGGGCTAGTGTCTAAGGGGCAGTGTCTAAGGGGCAGTGTCTAAGGGGCAGTGTCTAAGGGGCAGTGTCTAAGGGGCAGTGTCTAAGGGGCAGTGTCTAAGGGGCAGTGTCTAAGGGGCAGTGTCTAAGGGGCAGTGTCTAAGGGGCAGTGTCTAAGGGGCAGTGTCTAAGGGGCAGTGTCTAAGGGGCAGTGTCTAAGGGGCAGTGTCTAAGGGGCAGTGTCTAAGGGGCAGTGTCTACTAACCTGGTAGTTCTGCAACAGGATGAGACTGAGGTAGAACTCTGAGAAGGCCAGTTGCAGGTCTTTGATGTTGCGGTGTTTGCAGCGCTCCTGCTGGGACAGGTGGAAGACGGCCTTGCGGCGGCGACGGAGGCCCTGCATGCTGCTCTCCCGCTGGGCATCCAGTGAAGACTGCAGCTCATTCTGCAGTGTGGCGAAACGGCGCTGGGCCTCGGCTAGCTTTTCTGAGAGAGGGAGAGGGGGGAGGAAAGAAGAGCGGGAGATAGACGAGAGAGGGAGGAAGGGTCATGGGAAGAAGGGGAGACAGAGGGAGATTGAGTAAGAGAGACAGGGAGATTGTGTAAGAGAGAGGCAGTCTGATTCAGTCTCTGTTGCCTAACTATTGGTCTTTGGCAGGAAGATTCAGTCCCTAAGGGATTCATGTTTGTCTTCTGACCAGATGGGCTATTAGCGGCCTAGACCTGTGGAGGAGAATGTGACTGTTTGCTAGTAATGCAATGTGAATGTGCTGTTGTTTTTTTTGTACAATCATCGAAATAGACTAGCTATGTAGAGAAACAAACAGTGGTTTGGTTATAGCAGGTGCATGAAATCGAGCAACATGCACAGTTACCAGAGTAGAATGTGTTGATTTTGGCCAGCTCCTTCTCACACGTCTGAAAGAACTTCTCCTCAAACTTGGCGTAGTACCTCTTGACCGTGTCCTCGTCGGTGACTGGAAAGACAGGAGAAGATTTGAAGCACAAGGCAAAAACTAGGTGTTTATTCATCTTCTCTCTTTTCCAGACAAGCTGTCATTATTGTAAACGTGTGTAAATATGCTACATTTACTATCATCATATATTGGGGCGGCAGGGTAGCCTAGTGGTTAGAGCATTGGACTAGTAACCGAAAGGTTGCTAGATCGAATCCCCAAGCTGACAAGGTAAAAATCTGTCATTCTGCCCCTGGACAAGGCAGTTAACCCACTGTTCCTAGGCCGTTATTGTAAATAGGAATTTGTTCTCAACGGATTTGCCTAGTTAAATAAAAATATGGGAATAATGAATTATATTAAATTACACTCATTTCCATATGGTGGACAAAACATTACACAAGCTTGCATTTTCACCACAAAATGTAGTGGAATTAAACATCTGTTTTTCCTCAGATTGGAGATGTTATTATAAAAAGTGTATAGTCATCACGCCAACACTAAATGGATTGCTTGAATCAGATTAATATATCTGGTTAGGTACTGTCGATTCTGTCCGTCGCAGGACTTAGCGCCATTGTCATTTTCAAACTTTAAAATAGCACAGACAATTCGGGGCGCTCTCTGTATAAAAGTCGCTGGCCACAAACTAATACACGGATTTGACAGTCGTCACTGAAACGAAAGCAACCCGTCACTATTTAGAACTACGTGTGGAGAGGCGATTCGTTGAAATTATCCAGTCAAAAAGTTGCGTTTTCTATTCCATATTCACCATAAACATTTTCCTACAAGGAAATGAGTTGATAAAAGCCTACTACAGGTTGTCATCTAGTGACAGTTACATGTTGTATACCCAAGTTTGTTGTGATTTTTCTTTTAAAAGGAGCGCAAACTATATCTGTCCCAGTTCCATTGATTTTAATACAATATCGATGCGAGTGATTCATTTGCACGCTCTATTGATTACAGTAGAACAATCTAATCAATTTCAGTCTAGAGTGACAGATTGGTAAATATTGGTGCGTGAGCAGTTTTTAAAAAAGGTACTAATTTTGTAATCTGAACACAAGTGTGACGTGTGTGTAATTTTGGTCTTCGTCTTCAACAGATCACAACTTATTGCAGCATATTGATTATGAATTGACATTTAAAAACAGTGTTTTGACACAGCTATAATTCCAAATCCATGACAACAGGAAACAGCAACAGTATACATTTTCAACTTATGTTTTAGTAATATAAACTGTACCTTTTACATTATTTTTCAGGATTCTACTTAAATCAGGTCAGAACTAATGAACTAGCCCAAAAACATGTTATGACATATTGATTTTGATGATATTAGTGTCTTGCCTACCCTAAGTCTGCATTGGCAGAGGCTGTCCTAAGAGATGGTACGGTAGGTAGGTTATTGTGAGACTCCGTAGAGAGCACTGTTTCCGTACATACATTACGCTGTCATTACTTAACCTCTCGAAGTTAGCTTATTCAGCACATTCAGGTGGCATGACATGGTGGAGATGACATTGACAGTGTTATGACAACAGACAGCAGCTCTAGTCCGTTCATAATGCTGAGAGCCGCAGAGGTCATTTCGAATGTAGAACAGCTGGCCATGTTTGAGAGTTCACACACAGTAGAGGGTGAGAATGTTTTGGTAGAGGTGAAAAGCAGTTTTGCAATGTTTTGAAGGAAGAGAGTTTCACAGAAGGCTAATATTTTCATACAGAGAGAACACAGCAGTGGTAGAACACTAGACGAACACTAGAAGAAAATATATGATGGACATGTACAATGTAGTCTTTACTTCTGGTCCTCCTGGACGCCCTGCAGTGTGTGCAGGCTTTTGTCCCAGCTCAGCACTGAAACGTCCGACTTCATATTGTGGATTAGTTGAATCAGGTGTTTAAAATAGTGTTACAATTGAGACTGAAGCCTGCACACATCAGCTTTTTAGGAACACTGGTCTAAAGCAGGGGTATTCAACCGGGGGTCTGGAGGTATTGAATGACATACCTACAGTAGAAAGAAGATATTCTCCTGTTATCTAATGACGTCAACTTTATTTCTCAACTCCTAATATTGAGTAAATTGGCTGGTTCCAGGAAATGAGGGTCTTTTGCATCCCTTTGATATTTTAAGTATAAATTGTGCACCAATATTGAATTTTAAAAGCCTGTTATATTCCATGATGTGCCCTTTAATATAAACCACATGGAGAATTCAATAAATCATATTTTTGTTTTATATGAATAAATATTTACTAAATTGCCCTGTTACCTTAAAGTGTGGTGTCAGAAAAATAACCTCACACTCAATGTCAACAATACAAAGATGATCGTGGACTTCAGGAAACAGCAGAAGGAGCACTCCCCTATCCACATTGACGGGACAGTAGTGGAGAGGGTGGAAAATTTTAAGTTCCTCTGCATACCCATCACAAACAAGCAGAAATGGTCCACCCACACAGACAGCATGGTGAAGAAGGTGCAGCAGCGCCTCTTCAACCTCAGGAGGCTGAAAAAAATGTGTCTCGTCACCAAAAACACACAAACTTTTACAGATGCACAATCGAGAGCATCCTGTCGGGTATCACTGCCTGGTACGGCAACTGCTCCGCCCATAACCGTAAGGCTCTCCAGAGGGTAGTGAGGTCTGCACAACGCATCACCGGGGGCAAACTACCTGCCCTCCAGGACACCTACACCACCAGATGTCACAGGAAGGCTAAAAAGATCATCAAGGACAACAACCACCCGAGCCACTGCCTGTTCACCCCATTATCATCCAGAAGGCGAGGTCAGTACAGGTGCATCAAAGCGGGGACCGAGTGACTGAAAAACAGTTTCTATCGCAAGGCCATCAGACTGTTAAACAGCCATCACTAACATTGAGTGGCTGCTGCCAACATACTGACTCAACTCTAGCCACTTTAATAATGAAAAAAATTGATGTAATAAATGTATCACTAGCCACTTTATATAATGTTTACATACCCTACATTACTCATCTCATATGTATATACTGTACTCTATACCATCTACTGCAGCTTGCCTATGCTGTTCAGCCAGCACTCATTCATATATTTTTAAGTACATATTCTTATTCATTCCTTTACACCTGTGTGTATAAGGTAGTTGTTGTGAAATTGTTAGATTACTTGTTAGATATTACTGCATGGTCGGAACTAGAAGCACAAGCATTTCGCTACACTCGCATTAACATCTGCTAACCATGTATGTGTATGTGACAAATAAAATCTGATTTGACCTATAGGTAAACAGACTAGACATTTTTTTATGTTTAGCTTGCATTCAACTGCCCCTCCCTGTTGCACACAAGCTTCCATTTCCCCTGTCACAAGGGGATTTATGGCTGATGTAAGGTTAAATCTTCAACCCTCTTACTTTATTTGGTACTTATAGTATTTCACCTCGATGGGAACACGTATTTTATTAAAGTTGAACATGTGCTCTTAATGACAGAATGTAAACATTTGGTGAAATCAAATTTTTCACTGTCACACATCTCAAAAGGCACCGAATTCACGGAACGATCCAATTTCACTATCTGGAATATCTGAAAAGGCGAACAGGCTACTATTGTGATATTGCTGCTGGTAAACTTTGACTTGGACATTAATATTTGCCATCACATGACTAACCTTTGTTTAACCAGCTAAACAGCTGCTCTTATCCAAAATGTGTTTTAGAGTTACCCTTCTAGCTAATAGGCTATGTTAGAGTTTACACTTCTACTTCAACAACATTGTGGGGAGGTCAAAATAATGAAAAACGATCTACCAAAGCTATTCATTTTTTTAAATGAAAATTCCTTCTCCTTGCCATTTTTCATTCACCTGATGATAAGACATGTTAATCTGTATTTTCTGCTAATGTATGATGGGGCTCCCTGGGCTGCCGGTTTGACTGAGGGGGGGGGTCCCTGGTCTAAAGTAATTTAAAGTTTAGTATGTGCCTCGATACAGTGCTGCCACACTCCTGTAATACCTCAGAAGGCCAGCAGGAGGAACCGTTGGCGAGAGGGCAGCAGGTTGGTTCCGAGTAATTCCCAGTGTTACAGTATTAGGTTCACTTACAATAGAGCTATGGGTAGTCCAGACAGGTGCGTCTGACTCAGTGTCTGAGCACTATCTGAGTCAGAACAACCAGACTGTGGTCTGGAAAAGACTGGGTGGGTGTCAGGGATATTTCAAGTCTACCTTCCTCTTACGTGCTCATGTAGGGTTCCATGTATGTTTTTATCAGGTGCATTTGTGCTTGGATAGATTAGAAACTGGCACACACTGTGGCTCCCCACTGGAGTTAAGGAAAATGGTGACCCCTGTATTACGTTCTCGATGACTTGGATTCCTGAAATCGGTTTTTGAAACTATGGTATATAATCTCATATATTTTGTAGGACCAACGATGCTGAAATGAACTAGAGATGTAATAGGCTAGGAGGATCTGAGAGGAAAGGATTCATCGCCCTAATCGCCTTTTGCCTTAGATGAGAAACGATGATTCATAACAAAAAATGCTCATCCTTCCGCTTTCTGCAGAACGAGTCTATCATGAATACATTACACACGCAAGGACACATGCATTCAGACGTTTGCAGCAAAAGATAAATCACTGGAAGGTTTTTATCTGGATCAAAATGGGGCTTAGATATAAGGTCAGCCAGTCAGAGCATCTGAATTCTGTCCGGTCCCTGGGCAGCCCGTCCAAGGATTTTCTATGCAGAAAAATCCCTGCACTGGTCTGCAACAACAACAAAAATGCTCAGAGAGAGAGAGGGAGGTCATCGCTAGAGTCTGAATCGACTGGAGGAAGAGAGGATGGGGAGAATGATGGATGAGTGAATGGATATAATAGCTGAAAGATACAACTCAGAACACTCCCTGTAGAACTGTATGCTGAACAGGATGTTAGCCTGTGGCAGTGCCGTTGGCGGGAAAGTCTCCAAATATCCCTTTTACTGGCCTTTCAGGGTCTCTATGTTTTGCACGTGTCTTCAGTCAAAAGGTCGTAGAGAAATGTAAACATTGAGAGATTTTTTTATAGAAAGGATCTTCACAGTGCTTTCCCCTACTGTCCTCTAAGCTTCAGTGATGTCTCAGTTCGCTAAATCTAGCGGATGACAAAAACAAGTTCAAAGTTTTGAGGGAGAAATACATTTTACGTAGATGGGTAATGACATGATTTTAATTTCTTAATTTCTTTATTGTGTGTGTTATGACTCCAGTTTCAATATACAGTGACACATGACGACCAAATCTGAGTGGGGACTATCCAAGAGGGGTTGTTGTGAGTCTGCAGATTAAATAGAGCTCATTTTATAAAAAGATATGCTATTTTATCTCAGACAGGGATCCTGACTGTGGCTGAATCATGGACTAAATTGACAGTTTTTCCTCAATGTCCCTTTTCTTGTTTTTCCTTCGTCTTAGGCCATATATATATATATTCAAGCAACATCTTCTGCCCCTTTGTGCAGTTGCTATATATATATATATATATATATATATATATATATATCAAGCAACATCTTCTGCCCCTTTGTGCAGTTGCTATATATATATATATATATCATCGTTTCTCATCTAAGGCAAAAGGCGATTAGGGCGATGAATCCTTTCCTCTCAGATCCTCCTAGCCTATTACATCTCTAGTTCAATCATCAAAATAATATATATATATATAGCAACTGCACAAAGGGGCAGAAGATGTTGCTTGAATACCAACGGGATCTTAATATTATTGAATTGCTATAAACCCCTCAATAGGCTATAGGCTGCCTCTGCTATGTATCACCCAATAAAACCCTTCTCTGGTGTGATGTGTCACGCCTTGGTCATTGTATCTTGTGTTTTTGTTATATGTTTGGGTAGGCCAGGGTGTGACATGGGTTTATATGTTGTATTTCGTATTGGGGTTTGTATTAATTGGGAGTGTGTATTATTAGGGGTGTGTCTAGTTAGGCTTGGCTGCCTGAGGCGATTCCTAATTGGAGTCAGCTGATTCTCGTTGTCTCGGATTGGGAACCATATTTAGGCAGCCTGAGTGCGCGTTGTATTTCGTGGGTGATTGTACCTGTCTTAGTGTTAGTCACCAGATAGGCTGTATTAGTTTCACTCGTTTGTTGTTTTTGTATTTTCAGTTTTCATGTACCGCATTATTCTTCATTAAAAGTCATGAGTAACCTACACGCTGCATTTCGGTCTGACTCTCTACAAACAACAGACGAAGTTCATTACATGATGTTAATCAAGTTCAATGTACACAAAGTGTACAAAATATTAAGAACACCTTCCTAATATTGTGTTGCTCCCCCCCTTTGCCCTCTGAACAGCCTCAATTCATCAGGGCATGGACTCTACAAGGTGGTGAACGCGTTCCACAGGGACGCTGGCTCATGTTGACTCCAATACTTCCCACAGTTGTGTCGAGTTGTCTCGATGTCCTTTGAGTAGTGGATCATTCTTGATACACACGGGGAAACTGTTAAGTGTGGGAAAAACCCAGCAGCGTTGCAGTTCTTGACACAAACTGGTGCGCCTGGCACCTACTACCATACCCCGTTCAAAGGCACTTCAATATTTTGTCTTGCACATTCACCCTCTGAATGGCAAACATAAGCAATCAATGTCTCAAGGCTTAAAAACTCTTATTTCACCTGTCTCCCCCCTTCATCTAGACTGATTGAAGTGGATTCAACAAGTGACATCAATAAGGGATCATAACTTTCACCTGGTCAGTCTGTCGTGGAAAGAACATGGTGTTCATAATGTTTTATAGTGTAAGAAGTTGAACTCCTGGGTTGATTAAGGTTGTCAACTGCCCCAGCGCATGGTAACAGCCACTGTAGTACTGGTAGCCAGCCCCTGTATAACTGGTTTGGGTAACTCTATATACCTCCACAGAACTGGGTCACTGAGGCCGTCTGGGCCCTGAGGAGGGCTGACAAGATTGGAGATACACACCAACCAATCTATACACAGCTGGGTGACACACTGCCAAATCACAAGAGAGCCTGAGCACTAGGCACACATTGTTGGCCCATTTTGGTTGAGAAAAGACCCTTAAAACCATTTTGACACGGTGGGTAAGATGGTGGTGGCAGTGAAGTCAGACTTGTGAGCGTGCTGGTGAAGTGACATAATGATGTCTGTGTGTGAAAATTAACGGGCGAAACCAACCTCACAAGTCTGCAAACCTCAGCTGTTTTCAAGGACCATCATTAACTTTTCAATTACATTCAATTTAGCCTAAAATGGGCCTGTGATTATCGTTAGCCTGCCATGGCAAATAACAGCTATTTACACCCAGTTCTGGCACACACACGTAATGGCACAAAAACAGCAGCCGAGATAATCAACACACACCCACACACGTATTCATAAGAAACAGCCATTCATAACTGTCATTTACCACACGTGGGTAGGTCGCATCCTCGCTCCCGTTCTCTCTGACACACTCACACAACACACTGACAAACAGCTGCAGCGATCACAACAATACATTCACTCATCGTTCTATTATCATCTGTTGATTGGAAGAAGAAAAAAAAAAACAATGCCTTTCGGCCTAATTCATGTGGTGAACGCATCTACGGTGCATCATAGCGATGAAAACAAAGACGACTGCAGTCTGCAGTTGAGAGTTTGGAAAGGGTAGGCCTACTGAACAAAGAGCTACAGGTATTAACAAAAATCTAAAACTCTTGGTTGGGTAGTTTCACAGTGTTCGAAACTGCGGTGTCTTCTTGGTTATGTAACACCGGTTGGTTACTACATTGCTATTACAGTAAACACACTGGGAGCATAACAGTGTCCCAATACTTTTTTGCCGACGCACTGATGAGTCGAGTTTCAACTTGGGCAACACTCCAGGCCATGTGTCCACTGTCCAGGCATTGCAACCGCACCTACAGACCCAGAGATCGGCTCGCTCCAATCCTATCAGTGGCAGTGATGTTGAACTATGACCTCAGATGAACACCGTGTTTGTTTTTGCGCCGAAGAAACCCAGGGATATACAGTGTCCTCAGAACGTATTCAACCCCCTTGACTTTTTCCACATGTTGTTGTGTTACAGCCTGAAATGAGATTGTGTCACTGATCTACAAAATACCCCATGATGTCAAAGTGGAATTATGTTTTTAAGAAATGTTCACAGATTAATCAAACATTAAGAGCTGAAATGTCTTGAGTCAATAAGTATTCAACCCTTTTAGGCTTGCCATAACAAAGTTCAGGAGTAAAAATGCTTAACAAGTCACATAATAGGTTGGATGGACTGTGTGCAATATTAGTGGTTAACATGATTTATTTTAATGACTAACCCATCTCTAGACCCCACACATACAGATAATTGTAAGGTCCCTCAGTCGAGTAGTGACTTTTAAGCACATATTCAACCACAAAGACCAAGGAGGTTTTCCAATTCCGTGCAAAGAAGGGCACCTACCTAATGGTACCCACCTACCTTTTTATACATCCCTTTGAGCATGGTGAAGTTATTAATTACGCTTTGGATGGTGTATCAATACACCCAGTCACTACAAAGATACAGATGTCTTCCTAACTCAGTTGCTGGAGAGGAAGGAAACCACTCAGGGATTTCACCATGAGGCCAATGGTGATTTTAAATCAGGTACAGAGTTTATCTGGGGCGGCAGGTAGCCTAGTGGTTAGAGCATTGGACTAGTAACCAAAAGGTTGCAAGATGTCAGCTCTGGGATTCTAAGGTAAAAAAAAAAAAAGCTGTGACGGGAGAAAACTGGGGATGGATCAACAACATTGTAGTTACTCCACAATAGTACTAACCTAAAATATTCCAAAACATGCATCCTGTTTGCAATAAGGCGCTAAAGTAAAACTGCAGCTTTGTCCTGAATACAAAGCATTACGTTTGGGGCAAATCCAACACATCACATTCCAAATACTTCATATTTTCAAGCATGGTGATGGCTGCATCATGTTATAGGTATGCTTGTCATCGATAAGGCCTGGAGAGCTTTTCAGGATAAAAGAAACTGAATAGAGCCAATCCTTGAGGACAACCTGATTCAGTCTGCTTTCCAACAGACACTGGGAGACAGCAGGACAATAACCTAAAACACCAGGCCAAATCTACACTGGAGTGGCTTACCAAGACTCAACGTTGTCTTGGTAAGCCACTCCAGTGTAGATTTGGCCTGGTGTTTTAGGTTATTGTCCTGCTGTCTCCCAGTGTCTGTTGAAAAGCAGACTGAATGTTCCTAGTTACAGTTTTGACTTAAATGACTAAATGACTTAAATGTAAACCAACTTGAAAATCTATGGCAAGACTTGAAAATGGCTGTCTAGCAATGATCAACAACCGATTAGACAGAGCTTGAAGAGCTTTAAAAAGGATAATGGCAAAATATTGTACACTCCCCTTGCGCAAAAGGGGAGACTTACCCGTTAAAACACCCCTAGGGTAATTTGACGTGACGTCACTTTGAATATTGAATAGCCCGGTGTGTTTTATGCTAGAGACGTAGTTTCTTTAAGTGGTGTTCATTTTACCCTGTTATTTAGAACCTGGCGGACAACTATGAAAGCTCAAATCAAGTGTATTCACCCACTGGCTCAGACAGCTGAACAGACAAAGACATGTTCCCACCAGCACAAGTATATATCCCCCAATTTAGGTGAAGTCTCCTCCTTCCCTCTAAACATTACATCTTTATTGCTAGGCAGGAAGCTAAGTGATGCGGCTAATAAACTGTTCCTTCTTTCTCCCGTCATATGACCTGACCTGACCTCAGCCCCCACTCCTCACTAATCCGCAGCTCTCCACACTATCAGTAACCGCAAGCATGTGATTGCCTTTCCCTCACACAGTAACATTCCAAGCCCCTGGCTCATAACCAACCTTAATTGACTCCACCATATACATAACCAATAACTTGTGGTGTAACAACCAGACTGTGGCCAATTCTCCTTTTCCATAGGATACCTGATTATTAACAATATTTCAAGTATATAAGTCAAAACCCATAAGTGGCGACAGCTCAATCCTCTCGTTCTGCCGATTGTTATAAAGCTTGCGCCAATTCCATAACATGGGGCGTGTGAAAGGACACGCTCACGGAGGGGTTGGTTTTTGTTGCTCTACGACATCCACAGGCTTTACGGCAGTCATCTGAACATTGACGCCCAGGTCCTAATTTCCAAGATGTCTTCTCACAAAACCGACTGTCCAGACTGAACCGTTTGAGCTACAAAAGGAATAAGTCAACAACACGGACAGGTAAGACTCTCACGGACGTTTAGCTCTGACGCACACAAGCTTTAGGGGAGTTGCCAGGAAGCTAACCCAGTGCCGGGCCTTATAAAAATAAAAAAAGATCACACAACGTGAATAGGGTGCAACAGTGCCATAACCAAAGTGACTAAATATGGGTCTAACAAATAAATCCTAAATGTACTTATATCGCCTAAATATAGGACGGACACGTCAATCTTATTCCTTAGGATTCATTTTTTTACTCTGTTTTGCCATTTTATGAATGTGTTATTGAATGCGTTTCTATGGGCTATAGCAGTAAAGGCCAAAATCAATATAAAAAATATATACATTTTATTATAAACTGGGTGGTTTGAGCCCTGAAATCTGATTGGCTGAAAGCCATGGTATATCAGACTGTATACCACAGGTATGACAACACATTGGTAACCAGTTTATAATAGCAATAAGGCTCCTAGGGGGGGTTGCAGTATATGGCCAATATACCACGGCTAAGGGCTGTGTCCAGGCACTCCGCGTTGCGTCGTCCATAAGAACAAGACTTAACAGTGGTATATTGGCCATGTACCACACCTCCTCGTGCCCGATTGCTTAAATATACCTACACGGTTCCTAAAATTCAAAATCAAATTGCTAAATGATCCATGGTATGACCATTTTAAAATTTATGTTCGCTTAGTAGATATCGCAAACCAAGGGCTTAGACCTATAGGAGTTAGTTATTATTCCAGAGTATTTTGTGTAGAACATTGATTTAAAAAATTACAATTAAATCAATTTTAATCCTACGGTAGGTGGTTAAAGTATTTGAAATGATTTCAAATTGTATTTGAACCCAGGTCTAACACACAGACATGCACGCGTTCTGATAGCAAACCATTTCTATCCCTTGAAAGAAGGGTCCCCTCAAGCTTTGACTCGCCTAATGCCTCTAACTTCAGGCACATCTCAGGGTTGATCGATACCAACTCTTTTCACCCTAATCAGCTACACTATACAATCCTCCACCTACATGTGTGTACTGCAGTTCCCTCCAGCTTTGACTGTGTTACAGACCTCAGGCTCCTACAAAAGGTGTTGACAGGCGAGTGGAACAAAGTAGCCTCTGTGGCCTGGTCAAATGTAACAAGCTGGATTAAGTCTTCAAGCTCACAATGCCATGCAGGCACCACAGGGAACTCTTAACAAAGGACCATGAGGCGTTGCACTGAGAATCACGCTGTAGAAATGGATTAGCCGTCCAATAAACTGAGGACAGCTATGATTACGCCAGCGACAATAGAAAAAGGAGCAAAGCATTCTGTCATTCTCCTTGCTGTTAGACCAAAGACTGATGGACAGAAACTTTGTTTAAAGAAAGAGGGGTATTTGAGGGATGAAGTTTGCTTATTGTGCACTTTTCTTCCTCAACACTCTTCCTCTCCCTGGCTCAACACTCTCCCTCTCCCTGGCTCAACACTCTCCCTGGCTCAACACTCTTCCTCTCCCTGGCTCAACACTCTCCCTCTCCCTGGCTCAACACTCTCCCTGGCTCAACACTCTCCCTGGCTCAACACTCTCCCTGGCTCAACACTCTCCCTGGCTCAACACTCTTCCTCTGCTGTCTTTCCTTCTCTCCATTTTCCACTTTGCCCAGCGCTTTTCTCTCTTGGTCCATCAAATGCAGGTGATTGACTTTGTTCATGCATTGACATCTGCAGCAGTTTGATACTGAAAGGCCATGGGCTACCTAATAGTGGTGTGTTGGGGGGGACGTGGGGGTCAGGGTTGGGCCCTAATAGTGTGCAATATGCACGTACACTGTACACACACACACACACACACACACACACACACACACACACACACACACACACACACACAGCTTATTTTACCTTCGATAGAGGGTGCCTGGTCCTGGGCAGAATACAGCATATCCTTGAAAGCCTGCAGAGCAGAAATATAAAATCAAGAAAGGGGTAAATAAAATAATAATCACTAACCTAACTAATCGGATGACACATAAAAAGGCCTAATGCACTGCAGACATTTTGTTTGAGGCGACATGACTTATGTTTCAACATGTAAACCCTTTAAATGATGCACTTTAGGTGCACACATGTAAGCCTACAGCACAATGTGTTATAACAGCACATGATACAGTGTGACTATTTTACTCGCATATGCACCTAAATGTTTTGCTGTGCGACCCAGAATCTTTTATTTAGGAGCACCAGCGCACCTAGAAATATGAAGTATTATTACCTCATACTTTTCATTCTCCTCAATGTCTGTGTCCACCTACATTTTTTTGTTTTGTTACTTAGGCGCACACGTCCTCCTTGTAAAAAAGCTCAGCGTAGAGCCCTGTGATGTGCTGTAGAGTATGACTCATGACGCTGACACTCCTTAACATGGGCAACCAGATTATTCCACCGCTGACTAGCTAAAAACAGCCAGAGAATTTCTGCCCAGGAGCAAGTAAGCAGGCAGGCACAGAGGTAGACAGACGGAGACCAGAGAGAGAGGCCAGAGACAGTACAACCAACCAGCCAGCCAGCGGAAGCAGCCGAGCTGTGTGATAAAAACGGGTCATGCAAATCTAACAATAGAGAAGAAAGGTGAAAAAGGGGAAGTGTTCTGTCCCAGCTTTCCTTGGCATCAGGATGACAAAGGAAACAGTCAAGGTTATTCTGGTGCATCACGGAGCCAATCACACAGAACAGAAGGTGCTTTTTCGAAGCCCTAGCCCCCTAGCCAGAGTCCAGACAATGGGTTCAGAATAGACAGAGTCAGCAGCAGATAGCTACTGCAGTCTTTCTACATCTGTGCGTGTGTGTGTCCCAGAGTGCAGAGAACAAGAAGCCCCTCGTTATTGTGGAGAGGCCAGTGAGACAGACGACAATACAAGTCCTCGGTGCCAATAGAGCCGCATGGTCAAGGTCACTCATGCTCTGCTGAATGAGTGGATTCAGTAGATTTACAAACAAGAGCAGCGAATGAAGAGAACAAATGGACAAAGGATTGTGAAAGAAGTCTAGTTCACTGGAAGACAACCTATTGGTTGTTGTACCGAAGTGGACAAGTGCAAACAGGAGTTTCAAACTCTTGCCTGTTTTATTTCTGCCCATGGTGGATGATGAGCACGTGGTGCTGTTTGTGCATGACCTGGGATCAGTCATTGCGCTTTGGGTTCGTTGGCATACTTGTGTTGTGTGGGAGTGTTTGGAGTTTCTGTGTGTGTATTATCTTACAGTGGGAATCACAAATCAATCATTCCCAATCATTCAGTGTTTGCTGGTTCTTTATCAGGGTTCCATACTGTCACCTTATCCAACTTGTGTGTGTGTGTGTGTGTGTGTGTGTGTGTCCAACACTGCCAACCCCCACTGTTCCCAACAACAATGATGTAAGCAGATCCATTCTCACATGCTTGTTTTTTTTTTCTCTCATCATGTGACTCATTGGAACAACAGCTTCACCATCAGGCTACAATAACAAGCATCCTCAGTTCCTCAGTCCAATACATGCTTTTTAAAAAGTGTCCAGATAAATGCTACTCCTAGCCAAATAGCCTGGGGTCAGCTTTCGCTGCCTTAAGCCAAGCCTTTAGACACGATTAGAAATTGTGTCCTTTAGAGTCTACCCTACCTAGGTGGATGATAAAAAGGACTTGCACTAGTTTATACCTATTCTCTTAGAACTTGGCTAGATCAGATAGAATCTCAGAAACAGTCAATAGCGAGACGGTGTGAGAACCAAAAGACTAGGGGCCCCATCTGTGTAGTCCTCCATCTTAGCTGTGGTCGTCTGCGAGGGGTTCGTTGCGTTCCAGCCCGTCTCCACACAGTCGGACCGTACGTATCATCAGACTGCCAGCCTACATCATATTAATGTGGTTCCGAAGATGTAAAACGCTTCAAGGCATTGTGAGATCTGATCATTTTTGCACAGTGCGGCGGGCTGGAACGCGACCCGGTGTCTTTCTTACTCTGCCCTGTAGCTGAGCCAGTTGAGGACAGTGATATGACCCCGCCGTGAGCCTGGTCCCTGCTCTGCACCCCACGAAGACGGCCACAGGACTGTCCCTGTGAGAGCGAGAGCTAATATCAAATGGAACAGTCCACCGTTGAACGCTCCAGTAGTTTTATTAGAAACATTCATTTTGACCACACGGGAAGGTCTGAAGATGACCCCTTTGTGGTAAAATCATTGCTAGTAAGTAAAACCACGGGGACATTTAGCTCCTAGGCTTTACCGTGAGAAAGTGTCTTCCTCTTTTTCACATGACGTTTTCTACCTTTGTTTTGTACTACTTTCATACTAGCAGTCCAGTGTTTCCATAGGGTTGTTCGATTTTAAAATGGTGACTGTGAGGAACAGATAGATTTTGACTGAGCAGCTAATTGTTTGTGGCACAGATGGTAGGGATGATAACAGCAACAGAGGCAGCGATGGCATGACGTGGTCTGCTTACAAAGCTCACCAACTGTCATGCGACGCTCAGCATGTAGCCTTAAAAAGACAGGGCGCCGTGCTACTAGTGTGTACGTGACAGAGAGGGCAACTGCCCCTGCTTGAGCCTGTGTCTGTGCAGTAAGTGTATCAGCGGGTGCTAAAGCGTAAGTTTCTTAAAGAAAGCAGAACACTACAGGCAGGCGATTATCCCTTTAGCCCAACCTCCCTCCATCCTCCCTATTCTCTGACGCTGTACTCCTGTTGGCCTTTCACAGGTCTGTGGTATCTTTGCATGTGGCTGTACTCACACAGCATGGACCGTATTACAGGCCAAACAACAACACAAGGCCAGCCAAAATCAAAGCATTGTGGACTGTGGAGGTGTGTGTGTATTTGGCTACACCAGGAGGAGTCTAGGAGACAGAGCCTGGTTAGAATGAACAGTCAAGTTGAGGGACTTCTGACTACAACTGACCGCTGACTCTGTCTGCAACCCCACTGCATTCGTCTGCCTAAGCTATTAACTACTGGTGAGTTAGCCACTGCATCTCAAATGTGAGATTGTAAACCATAATCAGGGTCATATTCATCGAACAGAAAAAAACTGACTGAAAAAGGAAGGGACTACCTGAACGGTTCAAATAAGAAACTTGTTTTTGTTTTCCGTTGCAAACCGTTTAGCCCTAATGAATACGACCCACCCTTGCTTTCTGCAATGACAACAGCGATAATCATAAACTGTGACTTTAATTGGTTCGGCGCATCAGGTGACAGCCAGCAGCCAGAAAAATCAGCTGACACCAGCGTTCCACAAGAGCGAAAGATACAGCAGTGTAGACAACAACAGAGGTCACACAGACAGCACTAAGACTGGCACTGGTTGTTATTCTCAATGACAACCGTAACCACAGTCACACACACACACATGAATACAGACAGACATGAATATGGCACGCAAACACATGAATGCGCACACAGTCACACAGGGTCAATCTGACGTCTGCATTCTACGGTGACACGGCCTCTACAGAGGTCCGGGCGTTCATACTTCTTGCGCTTCGCAGAGCAGCGCAGAGCTGTTGTGAAGGAAGTAGTCAAGGAAGTGAGTTTGCTTATACAGGACCTCCCGCCCTCACCTACCATCAACCAATCATGTCAATGCAGAGCTATATGTAACCCTCCACGTTGTTACAAAATTTGGGCGGCGCGCGGCCATGCGGTAC
Organism: Oncorhynchus keta; assembly: GCF_023373465.1. NCBI lineage: Eukaryota > Metazoa > Chordata > Actinopteri > Salmoniformes > Salmonidae > Oncorhynchus > Oncorhynchus keta. The sequence continues at coordinate 34,502,140 of NC_068443.1, forward strand.
AGAGCTCCTTTTGGACTCTGCGTGCTACCGGAGGCTCCGCAATTGCGTCACATTCTTCATACAGAACCTCCGACCACATTTCAGGTATAAATCGGCTTTAAGCCTCAGCCCGTTTCCCTGCTGAATCTAATTCAGAGGCAGTACAGTGCTCTGCTCATACAGAATGGTGAGTGCAGAGGTCAGCTTCCCTCTTGCCCTGAGAGAGAGAGAGATCAGTGAACAAATACAATACCTATATTCTCAGAGCTGCACATGCATATGTGTGTCTGTGTGTGTTCACACTCAAACAAACCACACACACACACAGTAAGGCAGAATCTAACAAACAGGTTCTCATAAATAGGCAGATTCTCAGAATACACTTCTGAAAACCACGACACAAGTGATAATTCGTCCCTATGTGTTGTGCAACTCTAGCCAACAGCCGGGAGGGAGTCTGAAAAGACAAATTGTGTCATCATTGTGTAAAGAACTGACCCCAGCAATAGCCAGAGACATCATTCAGTGTCTGTTCCAGCCCTGCCAATCTCTAATCGGTAGGCTAATCCCACGATGGAAACCTCCGCAGCACTGATGTTAGATGATTAAATTATATGTACTGCAGATGGAGAGTGCTACTTTCTGAGGGAGGGGCTGGGTGTGGTGGACACATAACTAGACCATATTTCATACATTTTTAAGAATGCCGGCCAGCACACCTGCATGGATCAATATGCCATAAATCTATTTGGTGTGTATGCTTATTTCATAACAAAGAAATGCTTAAGGGACCACTGGTCTGGACCCATTTTGTTCACACACTGTCCAGCAGACTGTGGGAGGGCAAGCTGACCCTTTACAGAGATGTTTTATTTTAAAGAATCAGTGCAAGAAGCAGCAATGCGTAGATTAGAACTGGAAGCAGCTGTGGCTCAGTCTGACTGAGGACTGCAGCCGTCGTCACCTCCAAATGCAGGTGCTCATTGAAGAGCTACAGTATGTTGCTGCAGTCCACACCGGTTCCATAGATTGCAGGTCTTCTCAATCATCCCCATTGAACAGAGGCACAGAGTTTGTTAGTAGCTGTGATGTAGGGTTCAGCCAGAATAAGACTAACGTAAAAACAAAATGTGGGAAAAAGTCAAGGGGTCTGAATTAGAGGTCGACCGATTAATCGGAATGGCCGATTAATTAGGGCCGATTTCAAGTTTTCATAACAATGGGGAATCTGTATTTTTGGGTGCTGATTTTTTTATATATTTTTTTATTCCTTTATTTAACTAGGCATGTCAGTTAATTAAGAACACATTCTTATTTTCAATGACGGCCTAGGAACGGTGGGTTAACTGCCTCGTTCAGGGGCAGAACGACAGATTTTCACCTTGTCAGCTCGGGGCATCCAATCTTGCAACCTTACAGTTAACTAGTCCAACGCAATAACAACCTGCCTCTTTCTAGTTGCACTCCACAAGGAGTAAGCCAAGGTAAGTTGCTAGCGAGCATTAAACTTACCTTATAAAAAAACAATCAATCATAATCACTAGGTGATATTACTAGATATTATCTAGTGTGTCCTGCGTTGTATATAATGTGACTGAGCATACAAGCATACAAGTATCTAAGTATCTGACTGAGCGGTGGTAGGCAGAAGCAGGCGCGTAAACATTCATTTAAACAGCACTTTCGTGAGTTTTGCCAGCAGCTCTTCGTTGTGCATCAAGCATTGTGCTGTTTATAACTTCAAGCCTATCAACTCCTGAGATGAGGCTGGTGTAACCGAAGTGAAATGGCTAGCTAGTTAGCGCGCACTAATAGCGTTACAAACGTCACTCGCTCTGAGCCTTCTAGTAGTTGTTCCCCTTGCTCTGCATGGGTAACGCTGCTTTGATGGTGGCCAGAGAGGAGCGAGGAGAGGGACGGAAGCTATAGTGTTACACTGGCAATACTAAAGTGCCTATAAGAACACCTATAGTCAAATGTTAATGAAATACAAATGGTATAGAGGGAAATAGTCCTATAATTTCTATAATAAGTACAACCTAAAACTTCTTACCTGGGAATATTGAAGACTCATGTAAAAAGGAACCACCAGCTTTCATATGTTCTCATGTTCTGAGCAAGGAACTTAAACGTTAGCTTTCTTACATTGCAATATGTGCTCTTACTTTCTTCTCCAACACTTTGTTTTTGCATTAAAATGTTTCATTATTTATTTGAGGCTAAATTGATTTTACTGATGTATTATATTAAGTTAAAATAAGTGTTCATTCAGTATTGTTGTAATTGTCATTATTACAATTTTTTTTTAATTAAAAATTGGCCGATTAATGGGTATCGGCCTTTTTTTGGCCCTCCAATAATCGGTATCGGCGTTGAAAAATCATAATCGGTCAACCTCTAGTCTGAATACTTTCCGAAATCTTATAGTTAGTCGTTTCATAAATTGATTATACTTTTTTTAAAATATTATTAATTTTAAGCCTTATTCATACAGTTTTGTTGAATAGGAAATACATCAAATATTTGTAGTGTACTTGAGCTTGTATCCTCAGCAATTTATCAGTTTTAACCAGAAAGGTAAGATTTGAACCTTTCTTGCAGTATGCAGCATTACTAGTTATTGTTTATTGCACTCATGATAAATAATTACTTGGGAGATTACGTAGATTATATTTTCAATTACAAATAGTTTTAACGTTTCAGAGGTTAATTCCTCAATCTCAGTTCTGTGCATACCAGCATGTGACAAAATCAATGGTGCAAAACCAAAGATATTGATCTGTTTTAAGCAATCAATCATGTCATTGTGATGACTAACTTTTACACCAATCGGAGGTAAAAATAAAAAATAAAAAAAGGATATGTAATTCAAATCAATTTTATGGGGTGAAAACGCAAGCTTGTGTAAGGTAGTAACACAACCTGTCCACATTAGCGAAGTTAATGCAACATACAATAATTTAATATGGCAAAGTAATTCAACTTGTCAATTTAAAAAGGTGCAATATGCAGAAATCAATCTGCCATTCCCTGGTTGTTAAAATTTGAATAGTTCGCCTAATTTCAGTTTATGTGACAAAACAAGCAATCTAAACCCGGGTTCCCCAAGCCACGAGTTCGCTACATCTGCTAAACATGTGTTCAGTGTGACAAATACATGTTTTTTTTTTTGCATTTTTATTGTTGGACATGAACTGTAAAAACACCAGGAAATCAACTATTTTAAATTTGACAAAACTGTTCCCAAGTATTCCCACGCATAAGACATTGGTGATTGTAAACAAATAATAGATTGGATTTATATAGCACTTTTCTACTAACTGACGGTGCTCAAAGTGCTTTACGTTCTGACCTCATCCACCATCAATATGTAGCACCCACCTCAGTGATGCACGGCGACTATTTTTGTGCCAGAACTCCCACCACACACACATCAGCTACCAGGTGGAGAGGTGAGGAGTGATATATGCCAATTAGGAATGAGGGGGATGATTAGGTGGCCATGACAGAATGTGACCAGGTTGGGAATTTAGCCATGACACAGGGGTGAACACACCTACTCTTACAATAAGCGCCATGGGATTTTGATTGACCACAGAGAGTCAGGACACCCGTTTTAACATCCCATCCGAAAGACGGCACCCTATGCAGGACAATGTTACCAAATGTAATCAAGGTTTGAAACAATTATGTTTTAGTCAACAACAAAAAATAATGATTATGTTCTGGCCCCCCTACCATCCGCTGAATAACAAATTGGCCCACGGCTGATTCTAGTTGATGATCCCTGATCTAAACCCTGTGAAATATATTTTCAATTTCCGCTGTTTGAAGCTGGTGTACAAAACCGAAAGTAAAAGATGCTATAACGAAATTTAAGAAGGGAAGCATAGAAATAAATAGCGCACATCTACCGCTTCTTAGATTTGCGTTCAATAAGAATTACATTTATAATTCACATTTCTGTGAATTTCGTCGGTTGCCCAAAAAGTTACATATTTGCAGTTAAGATTATAGTACATGTTGCCCACTCACCAACTATTGCAACAATGACATTATTTCTTAACCATTTAGAGGGTTTAAAAATGCTCTCAAACACAATTTAACTGGTCACTCTGGTCTAGACTAACGCAGAAACCTGAACGTCTGAAGTCTCTAATCCTAGCCGATTAAACTCAACACCACGATTTACGATGGAGTTGAGCGGCGACTAATTTAGTGTGGGCGGACTGGAGCTCCGATGTCTCAGTAAATTAAGTTCTTATCCAAAACTGCTGATTTCAGCACCGAAATAGCCTGCAATTACAAACGAGATTGTTCTGTGTAATTGCAGGCTGTTCTTTGGGTGCTGAAATCAGTCGTATTTCGTAAATCGTGGAGTTGAGTTTAGTCGGAAAGGGTTCAGCCGAAACTATTTTCGATTCTGGCGAGGTGGTTACCGAGATAATTTAGCAAGCTAACCCGATATTACTAGTTGGGTTGGCTATAAAAAAACGAAGCTCCGTTAAGAAAACCCCCTTTTGGGCACCTACTGTAGCTAGCATAATTTAGCTAGCTGCGCAAGCCAACAAGCAATACCGCTAACGTTAGCTAGCTAGCTATTTACCTCATACTGGATGTATTGTTTTCTCCATTCAGGAGTGATGTGCGCCGAAAGGTGCTCCGTGAATTTCATCCTTCCTCAGCGGTTCCCCTCCCGGGGTTTCGACGATGAAATACTAGCTGTCAGATGACTTTCTTTGCGGTGAATGGATATCATACAGCTAGCTTTTTTAAATAAAGCCAGCGTGGATGATGTGACAGAATCACCACTGAGCAATGTTTGTCATCCAGATTATGACTGTGCTGCTCGGTCCAAGATCCCCTTTTTCTCCGTCTCACATTATGGTCGGAGAACGTTGGCGGGACAACCCCGAAACATAACTGCAAGATGATGCTCCTCTCCGCCTTTATCTTAACTATATTGTCACTATAATACACTCTTATTTCGCCTTTAGTTGTTACTTTGACAATATTGTTTTTGTGATAACACGGGTCTAGCCTCTTGTGCTGTAAAATCGTTCAGTCGCCATCATTGGGTAGAAAGTGACGTACTTGTGTCGTCACCGCTCATAGAACGCACAAAATCATGCGTGTAATCATTACGCCAATTCTGTTGCAAAACGTTTCGTCTGTTGTAGAACGTAATTGCAACAGAAACCATTTACTCCAAACATATATATATATATTGCAACAGAAACCGTCTAATACAAACGGAAAACGTTTTGCAACGAAAACGAGAGTTTATATTGGCTAAATTCAGGTAAAACCGTCCCTGTTTCTGTTCTGCTCTGTTTGCTTCCGTTTGGTCCTATAACGGTCAACGGTTTCATTTGCGAGACGTAATGAATACACCACACGTGGATTGTTTTCTCCAAACTCTCACCGCTCCCTACATTTGGAAAATGCCACTGTCTTTCCCACAATTTATAGTCTAAACCACTGATTTTGCTGTGACTATCCAAACCCTTGCCAGATGGTCAGACATCATACATTTGCGTTGTGAACATCAGTGTCTCCCAGAGCAGTGCTATATTTATCAACAGACTATGACTCGGAGATTGATTGGCCCCAAGTAGGTCTGGCACCAAGGCGTTATGAACAGAGCTCAGACTGTTCCTTGGTATGCAACCAACAGAATAAGACACATCGTTACGTAGTCACTAGATGGCCATGCAATAATAAGGATAAATGTAATATAGGGATTGAGGGAAAGCGTCAGAGTAGGACTTGAACCAGCAATCCTGCAATTCCAGGGCAAATGCACAACTACATTTTAGGTCCAGACTTCTTGGTACAGAGCAGGCTATGCTCACAGTCGACACTGTTCCCGCTCTCTCAAAACGCGGCACGTGAGTTTCTTTTGACAACAGCGCCCTCAAGTGTCAATATCAGATATGCCTAGAGCGTAATGTCACCAAGCAGTGCCCATAGGGAGCGCCAAAGCTGGTGGGTAAAGAATATAAGGCCGTTTACCATAGAACAAGTGTTCACAGTTCTGGTCTACTTAAGAGGTGGCTCTCCCAAAGGTACCAATGCGATAGCAGCTGAGTCTAATTAGTTAATTAAACATGTTTAATTGTCTGTGCGTTTGGTCCTTCAACTGATCAACATTTTTGGCTTTTTTAAAATATATATCCAGAGGAAAGTATTATTTATCCAACTTTTTAGAGGTCCAGTACTGCCTTTGAAATGTATATTAATTGGCACATGCGCAAAACCATGTAAACGCCTGCAAGACTTCAGTTAGTATGCATTCATCTCGTGCATGTACTTCCGTCTTGTGCACCTGCATTAAGTCATAAGAAAACAGATATTGATTGCCACACACAGAGACGGAAGTACATCAATGTAAATATGGGTAGAAAGTTTTCAGGAAATGTAAAGCATCGCCACAATCGGGATCTCCCTGGATTCCTCTGGCTGCTTGTAAAAGAAGATGAATATCTTCAATAAATGTCAAATATATATATCCTTTGCGGACAGGAATTTTACTCTGTAATTCTCACAAATCATAATTTTTGTGTAAATTTTTAGTTTTTCTTGTAAGGATTCAAAATACTGTTGTGAAAAGGGCAGCTAGTACTCACCCCAAAAGAGGGTTGTTTACATGCTAAGTTAACCCTATATTAAAGAGTGACAAGACTCCACAAAGTTAAATCCTCTTGGCCATGAAAATGAATGAAACTTGAATTACTGTAATTGAACTCAGGAAATGAGCTTCACTGCATGTGTGCTGATTTTTGATTGTGTGAATATGCTGCAAAGTCAGCTCCACCTCTGTAGTATGACGCTAGTTCTGTTATATAACTATTTAGTGTTTGAGTGTGTGCGTTGTGTGCTTGAGTGTGTGTGCGCGTGTGTGTGAGTTTGTGTGTGTGTGAGAGAGAGGGAGAGATCATAAATACCTAAACACAACTTTTTTTCTCAATAAATCTTTATTAGGCATGAAGTTTAAAAAAACAGTGCTTTAAAAAAAATGTGGGCCTAACACACCATGCACAATGGAGGACAGCATCTGAGATGGATTACTCTTGCCTTTCAATTACATAAGAGTTGAGTTTGCTTTGTTTTGATGTCAACATCCGCTCTAGACAGCCAAAGGCAGACTAACAGCATGATGACACTGGCCCCATCGGACTTTGGTCAAATTCAGCACCATGTATCGTGGACAGCGCCTCTGTGCCGCACCACACCACATAATGTTGGCTTGAAATGGCAAACATGTATGTCTCCCTGCAACGATAACAAATTGAAATCTGTCTAGGAAATTATATTTGGTGGTAGAATCACTAATTTAAGCGTTATTGATTAGGCTACATATGCAATGCTTTTAAATGAGCCCCCGAGTGGCGCAGCGTTCTAAGGCACTGCATTTCAGTCCTAGAGGCCTCATTACAGAACCCGGTTCGATTCCAGGATGTTTCACAACCGGCCTTGACTGGGAGTCCCATAGGGTGGCGCACAATTGGCCCAGCTTTCAGGTATTGCCGGGGTAGGCCGTCATTGTAAATATGAATTTGTTCCTAACTGACTTACCTAGTTAAATAAAAAAAAACAGCGTCCATTTAGTGCTGTAGGCCGAGGGCTCGGCTCTTGGCATTCACCGCGTGCCTTAATTGAATGACTTTAAATCAAGGTCCGCTGTGAACACTGAGAGCCGGAGTCTAAATCATGGATGGAGAGAAAAAGGCGTCACCGGTATCCATTTTAGGCAAGGCTATCCATATTCTCACCAAAAGAGAAAACCGGTCCTTGTCCCTTCGGATGGGGGTTCATTCCATATAGCGTAGCCTAATTTCCATATAAGATGTTGCAGCCAATTGAGTCGGTCAACAATAACTCAATTGTCTATCCCTAAAACCTGCGTCTCGAATTTGGATAATGTTTGGCCCCTGAAATGTCGTTGACTCAACCTCGGCTATTCATAAGGAGAATACCAATACGCCTACGAGATAATCCACGGCAGCCATTATAAAATAATCAAGTTGGTTAGGGACGACAGTGCATTTTAGTCCTTGTAGGAAAGGGTATGCATTGCTCTGAATTTGGAGGTTGTAGGCTACCACAATGAAACGCCTTAAAATGAAAAGCGGTGGCACATTTGATGTCCTTACGCGCTTGTCATAAAGAATAAGCAAACATGTTATTTACCATAGTAGTATGACTAGAATAATCCTATAAAAATACCAAGGCCGTTATTCCTCAAACATTCATTCAGAGATGGAGGGGAGATAATCTAGGCCAAACAAACACCATAGCCTGCAACACCACTAATCCGACATCGCATGCAAACATTTGAAAATTCTGCAACGCCCTAATTCACTGAAAAACGCAAAGATGAACAATACAAAATACAGAAATCACCTAAAGGATGACACTTTTAGCCCGTGTCTGTTTGAAGGGCAACAATGATTAGGGTAAATAAAATAATATACAAATTCTGCCAAATACCAACCGTGCGCACAAATGTTGTCTATTATCTAAAGAGAAATAACTTATTGAAATACAACCCACATAAATAAAACGACACAGGTTTAAACTGCATATAAGCTATTCTGGTCCATGACGCATTCTTTCCTCAGGAATGATCCCCAGTCGCATAGCACTTCATATCACGTCTGAGGTCGTCTCCAGAATTCGAGGGATTTTTGATTCGATGCCGGGAAAAATCGTTTCAAATCAAATTTAATAGCCTACATCCTCGTTCGGCATTCTTCTTCGGTGAGAATTGTACTATTATATGTCGTTCCAGACGATAGCAATTTAGCATCCTTTCAGCGCGAGAGGATTACGAGCAGGGTCAGTGACGTCACCATGCAGACAGATGCTCCAAAATCCCTCTCATCCTCATCCAATGCCCTTGAGACTGTTGCTGCGCTTGCAATTTTACCAGCCTTTTCTCAAATAGCTATTTGAAAAAACGTCCATCTATATATTTTTCCACAAGTCAGCAATATTTCCATATGCGGAGTGTGAACATTTGTGTCTAGGCTTGGCTGTGCATGATGACACGTGAATAAACAGTCAATTATGTATAGGTCTAATTCTAATTGGCCTACTCTCGTCAGATACTCATGCAGCACACACTTTGGGTATTTTAGCAACAAGCCTATCAGAATATTTACAAACTATATCAAGATTTACAAGATATAGGAGCCATCCAAATAAACTGCATAATTCAGCGATGGACATACCGGTCTGAGTTAAAGAATGTTAGATTTATATTGATTAGTCAGGACTGATGAGCTCAGTTTCACAGATGCATCTGGCCAGCCATGGATGTGCATGTGTCCAGTCTAAACACATGATTCAATGGCTCTATTCTTCAGATTCAGTAGGTCATTCCATTATAAACCTGTCACCATATTCGGTACATTGTGCACTCTGTTCATCAGAACATCTCGCCATATAACATAGCTGAACAGAAATGCTATGGACAGAGAATGACATTCTGCTTAACCTTTTCCTATTTTCCTAGTTTGCACTTTCAGTCATTAGTTCCCTATGATGGAACCACATCTGTTCTGCCTTAACACGGCATCAAACCATGTGACTCTTTGTGGAGCAGCAGGCTATACCACACCCACTTTATCTAGCTGGACAGTGGCCTTGTGATTTCACCAATGAGAAAGGAAATGAACAAAGGATGAATGCTTTGTCTTACAACACATACTCCACTTGCTTTTAACCCTTGATATTGGGGAAGGGCCGATATTGGATGAAGGTGAAATCCCAGGTTGCATGCGGTCACACACCTTAGTTTTTACCCTAGTTAAATCTTGAATAGCGTTATCAGCTGTTACACAGTACAGACACAGTTTCTGGCATTATTTGTTTGTTTACTACTTAACATCACAGTAATCCTGCTTTCCCGAATACATGAGCATTATGACCTCAATCCCGTTCTCTTAACAATAGCAGAACAGTATGCTCATCCCTTTCAAGAGATTAAAACAGATCCAGATCTCAGTGCCGTTAATGGGCCTCCGTCTTGTCCTTCACTAATGACCGCTTGAGGCAGAAGTTGCCCTTACACACAGATCTAGGATCAGATTTCTTTGCATACCTGCAATTCTAACATCTGACTCTTCACTGCCGGTTGGGGGCAACTACCTACTCCTATATGACCACTGATACACACAATAACTGGATAGGTATCCACCATATTGCTCTCAAGTGATCAGTGCTTTCAGATCAGTGTTAGTGATGGAATAAAATGGATGGAAAGTTATAAAGCTTCAGTCATGGTGCTGAGGTGTCCAGGGATGTAACCAGGCAACCAATTCCTGATAGTAAGATGTGCAATACCTGAAGGTCCCAGCTTTACCTACTGAGTAGTGTCTCATCTCACCTAGTTCCCACCGGCCATGGGATTAGTATCCATGACTGTGTGCTGGGCCATGTTTCCATGACCCTGTCTAAGCTCTCACCTAATTGATTAATTAGGGCAGATGGTTCGGAGATAAGAATAGATGGAACCGTCTACATGTCAGGCATGATATAGGGGAAGTTTAGGGTAACCAGTACACTCCAGGGAATGTTGCACAAGTCTACTTTTAGATTTAGACCTCAGCATATTAAGACTGTAGGGCAAATCATCTCAGTCTCGCTGTATAAATTACACTCATCTTGGATCAGGGCCATGCACAGAACATCCCTTTCAGGGGTCAGATGCTCAAAATAAAAAAAAGAGGCACCCTGCTTGAAAAAATTGACTATTTTTGATGTTGTAGCATAGGCCTATTTCTGAAACAACACCCTCTCTCATCACAAATTGTAAGCAAGGCAGTTAGTTAGTGCCTCCTAAACACATGATTGACATCAGAAAAATATGCTGGGCTATCAGATGATGATTGATGTAGGCAAAATCTGCTAGTTAACTAAACCAAATTACTTTTACTGAAAGTGCCTTTGAGCAGTCCCAGAAATACCAATATTTTCAAACATGTTGGATTTTCTCGGTACAAAATATACAATGCTCGTCTAGTGTGAGATTTGCAACAACAAGTTTTGAGAACGTGTGATCAGCAATTGCCAATGAGAGCTAGATCACCAGAGAAGAAGCCAGTGAGATGACGTTGTTTCGCATCACTCATAATGACTCGAGCAGGAGCGATGACTAGGCAACTACTAGTATACGTTTGTACTTGCCTTACACCAAAGCATCAAATTGTTACAGCTCTAAAGTTCACAAGCAATGTTATTCAACTTAAAATGTTGGCTAGATATTTCAATTCTGAATAGCAAGCGTGACTGTATGACTAAACTTTTATGAGGCTGCTTTGAGACACCACTAGTTCTAGCTACATTAGGGATTACTACAAATAACAATGCCTGTAGCAAACCTGTCCTACACGTGAATATCGACTTGACCCCTCCAGCATTGTTTTGTGGCACAGTTGATGCAATGCAGGGCTATGGGCCAGAAGGTTAAGTGTTCGCTGACCACTACTGAGGAGCTCATTCTCCCTGCCAGTTTCATCTCATTACACTATGATCAGAGCCGGATGCAGACAATGATCAGCTAGGGGGAAATCAGATCAACATTTTGATGCTATATTCAATGGCGATTTTTAGGATGTGCATCTTGGTGGCACAAAAAGTTAAATAAAGTGGGATGCATGCCCATAAAGCCAATACACAACACAACACTAAACAATACATGAATTGCACTTTAACGGTGACAAACTGTTAGGGCCTACATAAAGCTGTCCCAACAGCAGCCCCAACATTTTACCACTGCTACAACTGACTATCAGCAGAGCCTTGTCTGGCAGCGAAAGAGTTCATTCATCCTCATTTACTGCCTTTAAAAAAACATAGCCAATATGGCCGACTTGCTTAAACAAATGTGGTTTCTACTGACAATTTGGATGCACAAACTATGGCATAAGGGGGTGACAAGCGGATGAGAGGCAATCCGTAATTTAGATTAATTTAGTTTAATTTAGATTAAGAGTGTGGTGTCAGGAAAATAACCTCACACTCAACGTCAACAAAACTAAGGAGATGATTGTGGACTTCAGGAAACAGCAGAGGGAACACCCCCCCTATCCACATCCATGGAACAGTAGTGGAGAGGGTAGCAAGTTTTAGGTTTTAAATTCCTCGGCGTACACATCACAGACAAACTGAATTGGTCCACCCACACAGACAGCATCGTGAAGGTAGGCGCAGCAGCGCCTCTTCAACCTCAGGAGGCTGAAGAAATTTGGCTTGTCACCAAAAGCACTCACAAACTTCTACAGATGCACAATCGAGAGCATCCTGTCGGGCTGTATCACCACCTGGTACGGCAAATGCTCCGCCCACTACCGTAAGGCTCTCCAGAGGGTAGTGAGGTCTGCACAACGCATCACCGTGGGCAAACTACCTGCCCTCCAGGACACCTACACCACCCGATGTCACTGAAAGGCCATAAAGATCATCAAGGACAACAACCACCCGAGCCACTGGCTGTTCACCCCGCTATCATCCAGAAGGCGAGGTCAGTACAGGTGCATCAAAGCTGGGACCGAGAAACTGAAAAACAGATTCTATCTCAAGGCCATGTTGAATGTTTATCATTTTAAACTTGGAAAAGAGACACTCAATCCCAGATTTTGGACCACACAGCCACTCCACTGAATCGCAGGCTAGTGATTTCTTTACCGTGCTTGCAGTTATCCACTGTCACTGATTCCTTCCAAACCACTCATTGTTGAATTTGCGATTTCCAACTTGTTGTGTAATGTTTAGGTCCAATGGCTGGTGAGCACTGATAAATTTTGTCTATAATTTCTCTTCATTATTTCTCTTCATATGACAAGGACTAAAAAGGATTTGCCAGTAGATTGTTGACTTGATTCATGATGATGACTGCTAGCTAAGATTTTGAAAGTATGATGTTGACATGATCAGTCCAATGAAAGCTACTGTAGATATAACGTGATTTGACATAATTTTATCTGTGGCCAATGACCTTGAGCCTTCTTGGATGTAACTCTATGGCACCACCCAAGAGGCTTGAATTTTGGAGGTATACCCTTAGACTTGGCGGTGATGTAGTGTCCCACCACCACAGAAAGCACTGAGCTAGGCTGAAAAACCTGCATTTAGGAGCTGCCTTCCTCAAGAAATCAAAAAAGAGACCATGTTTGTACGTGGATTCATCAACTCAATGATTTATTTTTTTACATTGTTTTCAAACTGATATGTGATACGTATTAATGCCAAAATAACATGTGGGGCTCAAACCCACCTGTCCTGAATGACAGGTTGCCACTGGCTATAATTATAATTGTATCAAATATATGTAACAAATTTTCCACCAACAGGTTTCTGTGTCAATGCACCATACACAACCCAAAAGCAATGTATAACTGCATCCCGATTGCCGACTTTGAGTGCTTCATCATGGTTTGCGTTTTCAACACCAAAATTAAATAAAGTATGTCAATCTCGAACAAACACAAAATACATCCCTTCCTACTCAGCATCGAAGGCTTGACTTGACAAACTCCGATTGTCATTCGACTTTTTGGTGTTTTGTTTTCTAACCGATGTCTCTTCCCATTCTTCGAATGACCGGTGCACAGTTTGGATGCTGGAATTATATTGGAGTGGATGAACATGCACAGGTAGCCTACAGGAGACATTTGAAATAGCATAATCAGATTAAAACATTGTGACTGGTCGTGTTTATGCCACACATAATAGGTAATACATTTTAAAAGTATGCGCAGAATGTCATTCATTTCAATGGGGAAGTCCACAATGGAGTGAAATCGCAACGCCCCCTTGTGGTTGACGGTTCCGTTGTAAGATTAACACTACGTACTTTGAATTTTCTCTAACTTTCTGTCGTTTTCAGTCCAGCCAGAGTCCACCAAAGAACAGGAAGTGACCAAACCACTGAAGAAGATAAAAATATGTGGTTTTCGGTGATGGCATTATGGGATAGGTAGCAACTTGTAAACAATTGAGTACTATTTTAATAGTAATGTTAAATAATACACATTGTCTGTTAAGCCAACTATATTATGACTGTTGCCTCCCATTTAAGTTTATTGTGATGGTAATGATGTTTGTTTGTGATGATAATTATTAGGTGGAGGTTGCTAGCTACAGTGGTATCTTCGGCGTAATGAAATACGTCAGAAGTTTGCATCCTGTAGCTCTAACTCCAAAAAGTTCTGGGACACTGTGAAGTCCATGGAGAACAAGAGCACCTCCTCCCAGCTGCCCACTGCACTGAGGCTAGGTAACACGGTCACCACCGATAAACCCATGATTATCGAAAACTTCAACAAGCATTTCTCAACGGCTGACCATGCCTTCAGCCTGGCTACTCCAACCTCGGCCAACAGCTCCCCCGCAGCTACTCGCCCAAGCCTCTCCAGGTTCTCCTTTACCCAAATCCAGATAGCAGATGTTCTGAAAGAGCTGCAAAACCTGGACCCGTACAAATCAGCTGGGCTTGACAATCTGGACCCTCTATTTCTGAAACTATCCGCCGCCATTGTCGCAACCCCAAGGATTGGAAAGCTGCCGCAGTCATCTCCCTCTTCAAAGGGGGAGACACCCTGGACCCAAACTGTTACAGACCTATATCCATCCTGCCCTGCCTCTCTAAGGTCTTCGAAATCCAAGTCAACAAACAGGTCACTGACCATCTCGAATCCCACCGTACCTTCTCCGCTGTGCAATCTGGTTTCCGAGCCGGTCACGGGTGCACCTCAGCCACGCTCAAGGTACTAAAGGATATCATAACCGCCATCGATAAAAGACAGTACTGTGCAGCCGTCTTCATCGACCTTGCCAAGGCTTTCGACTCTGTCAATCACCATATTCTTATCGGCAGACTCAGTAGCCTCGGTTTTTCGGATGACTGCCTTGACTGGTTCACCAATTACTTTGCAGACAGAGTTCAGTGTGTCAAATCGGAGGGCATGCTGTCCGGTCCTCTGGCAGTTTCTATGGGGGTGTAACAGGGTTCAATTCTCGGGCCGACTCTTTTCTCTGTATATATCAATGATGTTGCTCTTGCTGCGGGCAATTCCCTGATCCACCTCTACGCAGACGACACCATTCTACATACTTCCGGCCCGTCCTTGGACACTGTGCTATCTAACCTCCAAATGAGCTTCAATGCCATACAACACTCCTTCCGTGGCCTCCAACTGCTCTTAAACGCTAGTAAAACCAAATGCATGCTTTTCAACTGTTCGCTGCCTGAACCCGCACGCCTGACCAGCATCACCACCCCGGATGGTTCCGACCTTGAATATGTGGACATCTATAAGTACCTAGGTGTCTGGCTAGACTGTAAACCCTCCTTCCAGACTCATATCAAACATCTCCAATGTTTCAAATCAAGAATCGGCTTTCTATTCCGCAACAAAGCCTCCTTCACTCACGCTGCCAAACTTACCCTAGTAAAACTGACTATCCTACCGATCCTCGACTTGTCATCTACAAAATTTCTTCCAACACTCTACTCAGCAAACTGGATGCAGTTTATCACAGTGCCATCCGTTTTGTCACTAAAGCACCTTATTCCACCCACCACTGCGACCTGTACATATTCGTCGCCAGACCCACTGGCTCCAGGTCATCTACAAGTCCATGCTAGGTAAAGCTCCGCCTTATCTCAGTTCACTGGTCACGATGGCAACACCCACCCGTAACATGCGCTCCAGCAGGTGTATCTCACTGATCATCCCTAAAGGCAACACCTCATTTGGCCGCCTTTCGTTCCAGTTCTCTGCTGCCTGTGACTGGAACGAATTGCAAAAATCGCTGAAGTTGGAGACTTTTATCTCCCTCACCAACTTCAAACATCTGCTATCTGAGCAGCTAACCGACATAGTCTATCGGTAAATAGCCCACCCCTTTTTACCTACCTCATCCCCATACTGTTTTTATTTATTTTATTTTCTGCTCTTTTGCACACCAATATCTCTACCTGTATATGACCATCTGATCATTTATCACTCCAGTGTTAATCTGCAAAATTGTAATTATTCGCCTACCTCCTCATGCCTTTTGCACACAATGTATATAGACTCTCCTTTTTTCTACTGTATTATTGACTTGTTAATTGTTTAGGCCATGTGTAACTCTGTTGTGTCTATTTACACTGCTATGCTTTATCTTGGCCAGGTCGCAGTTGCAAATGAGAACTTGTTCTCAACTAGCCTACCTGGTTAAATAATGGTGAAATATATATATAAATATATATTATATATATTATATTTTTTATATATATATATACCTCGGCAAGACGGAGCTGCTCTTCCTCCCGGGGAAGGACTGCCCGTTCCATGATTTCGCCGTCACGGTTGACAACTCCATTGTGTCCTCCTCCCAGAGTGCTAAGAACCTTGGCGTGATCCTGGACAACACCCTGTCGTTCTCAACTAACATCAAGGCGGTGGCCCGTTCCTGTAGGTTCATGCTCTACAACATCCGCAGAGTACGACCCTGCCTCACACAGGAAGCGGCGCAGGTCCTAATCCAGGCACTTGTCATCTCCCGTCTGGACTACTGCAACTCGCTGTTGGCTGGGCTCCCTGCCTGTGCCATTAAACCCCTACAACTCATCCAGAATGCCGCAGCCTGTCTGGTGTTCAACCTTCCCAAGTTCTCTCACATCACCCCGCTCCTCCGCTCTCTCCACTGGCTTCCAGTTGAAGCTCGCATCTGCTACAAGACCATGGTGCTTGCCTACGGAGCTGTGAGGGGAACAGCACCTCAGTACCTCCAGGCTCTGATCAGGCCCTACACCCAAACAAGGGCACTGCGTTCATCCACCTCTGGCCTGCTCGCCTCCCTACCACTGAGGAAGTACAGTTCCCGCTCAGCCCAGTCAAAACTGTTCGCTGCTCTGGCCCCCAATGGTGGAACAAACTCCCTCACGACGCCAGGACAGCGGAGTCAATCACCACCTTCCGGAGACACCTGAAACCCCACCTCTTTAAGGAATACCTAGGATAGGATAAGTATTTCTTCTCACCCCCTCCCCCCCCCTTTAAGATTTAGATGCACTATTGTAAGTGACTATTCTACTGGATGTCATAAGGTGAATGCACCAATTTGTAAGTCGCTCTGGATAAGAGCGTCTGCTAAATGACTTAAATGTAAAAAAAAAAATTTTAACGATGTGTATGGGAACACGCATTAAAGGTTACTACAAGCTTAACTCCATTGACCTACGTGTGTGCGAGCACATGAGTGGAGTGGGATTTTTTAGTAGTGGACACATTTTGGCAACATGATATCTTCGTCTGTCCCACTCCTATTCACAAGGGGACGATAGCAACGTTTTTTGTGTGTTTCTTTTGTTGTCTTTTCAGTTTGTGAAAACAAGGAAGTCGCCTTCCCTTGCTAGTAAGTGCTAGCTGGCAGCTTGGCTAGCTGGCTTTAGACTGGCAAAAAAACATACCAAGCTAGTTAGCCTTTTTAGTTTCTCCATGTGAAATAATCAGATTTATAATTTTAAAATATTCCCTGGCCAGTACTCTTATACTTGCTTGTGTAACCTAAAACATTTTCCCAGTTTGTTATGGTGCTTGTGTATTCAGTCCCATATCAGTTTTGGTCAGGAAGCTCTTCAGCTGTTGCTGGTCGGTGGGGTTGGGCCAGTCTCGGACAGCCCCCACTGTCGATGTTACATTGAGCTGGGTGATCGGAATATGAATGACAGTCATCTAATATGCTGTAATAGAAATAAGGTCATGCTCATTAAAAAAATATATCATCCTCCCTCATCTTAAACGGCACCGATCTCCACTGCTATAGATCAGATCAAGGAACCAAGCGACGACAATGACTCCATGGCTGCGGAAGGAATGATAAGCGTGTCTCAATTTTCAGGAAATAAAAAAGAATGTTGAATGCCGGAGCTTATTACAAGGAGATCTCAAGGTGTGATCCCTTTTGTGACGAATAATGACATTGCAACACTCCAGATCTTGCGTCTGCATTGAGCTTGTAGTAAGCTTAAGCTTTGTAAGCTTAAGCTGTCCTGAATAACTGGGCCTGATGAGAACATAGGCCTAGGACGACTTGGGAGAATAAGGATCGGGAACAGACAGCGCATCAGAAGTACAAATACAGCCAGACTGTCCTGTACCGTACCTTTCTAGACCATACAATCTGTCGAGAGTCGACCCACAACTGATCCAAATGGAATGAGATATTCAAATAACAGGCCTTTTGCACCATTATTTAAATTATATTTGCACTGCAGTTTACATCTAGAATAGAATTGTACTAATTTGAAAACAATAATGCAATATTCATTGCATTGTGGCATTGTAGGCTAGTCTAGGTAGAGGCTAGTCTAGGTATTGTCCCCAAGGTCATACAAATTTAATAAACTGTAACAGTTACAAAAAAATAGAAAAGTGAGGTGAGCCAGTGGGGGAAAAAAATCATCATAATAACAAATAAAATAAGAGTTGCACTGCTTGTAATAATACTAAACAACCTTTGTACAACCCCTAGCGACCTCACCGTGAGATTTTAGCCTTTTGGTATTCCCACTTCTGACACCAATGTAGTAAACGGCAGAACAAGGAAGTGCAACCGGCTCACTGGTGTGAAAGGCAAACACCCTGTGCAGTTTTAGTCACAGTACATTTGTGTTAGGCTAGCTGTGTTTCTGTACTGCACATGTGATGGCAGAGTATGCAATACAAATTTGATACAAATCATCATGATATCATTCTGCCAGGTAGGCCTACTTTGCAGTCAACATTTAATTGGGAAGGTTTTTGGGGAAAAACTTTTTATAGAGCCGATATGCTTTATATCTTACCTTTTTTAGAAGTGTTTACATCAGGCTGACTACTAGCATCTATTGAGCTGATATTTCCCATAAATTCAATGTGCAAATCAACTTAAAGTAGTGTATCTACGAAATGTTCGGCAACGACACAATTCGAAAGGTAGGTTACAGCTAAATGGTTTCCTTTTACTGTTTGCGATTCACAAATGACTATTTTGATGGGCATGACTCGATTCACCGAGACTTAACCGACTACAATGGCGAAGAACATCATTCACTTAATGAATAATAATCTTTCAAAAATAATTCATTCATATTAATTAAATTTTTTGAGATGTGTGAAGAGGGGAATCCGTTCTACAGTAAATTACATTTGTATGGCCGAAAAAAGATCAACAGCAGAGCTTTTTGAGCTGCGTGTCTCATGTCTTGACTGTTATTTTATGTGCAGTGACGCACCTGGCCTCTCCACTGCCTGTCAGCTATTCAAATCAAATCAAATTGTATTAGTCACATGCGCCGAATACAACAGGTGTAGGTAGACCTTACAGTGAAATGCTTACTTACTACGAGCCTCTAACCAACAATGCAGGTTTTAAAAAAAATACAGATAAGAATAAGAGATAAAAGTCACAAGTGATTAAAGAGCAGCAGTGAAATAACAATAGCGAGACAATATACAGGGGGGTAACGATACAGAGTCAGTATGCGGGGGCATACGGGGGCGTTATTAAAGTGACTATGCATAGATGACAACAGAGAGTAGTAGTGGTGTAAAGAGTGGGTGGGGGTGGGGTCACTGCAAATAGTCTGGGTAGCCATTTGACTAGATGTTCAGGAGTCTTATGGCTTGGGGTTAGAAGCTGTTTAGAAGCCTCTTGGACCGAGACTTGGCGCTCCGGGTAAGGCTTGCCGTACGGTAGCAGAGAGAACAGTCTCTGACTAGGGTGGCTGTAGTCTTTGACAATTTTTTAAGGCCTTCCACTGACACCGCCTGGTACAGAGGTACTGGATGGCAGGAAGCTTGGCCCCAATTAGTGTCGGGGGTGTTAAACACTTCAGTGGCATGTCCTGCTATGGAGAGGTAGCAAGGCATAATGGTAGTCAGGTGGGAAGATATAGTTAGTTAAAGGACTGGATCACATGCCACAGGGAATGCCAAGCACACACACCAAGATTTAGATGCAAGTGGCTGTTCCACTGGTTGTCATAAGGTGTATGCACCAATTTGTAAGTCGCTCTGGATAAGAGCGTCTGCTAAATGACTTAAATGTAAATGTAAATGTAAATGAGTGTGCCATTTGTGTTGGTGGCTTGCACTTTACATCACTTCAATGTTAACCACACTATAAATGTGACTGTTTTACAGTTTTTACAAACCTACAGTTAGGTCTATGTACTTTTAATTCAGACATATCAAAACGAAAACTGACTGAAAAAAACATTGTAAAATGGCTATTATAAGACTAAAAGTGGAAAAGTAAACTTAAGAATGTAAAATAACAACTGAAATATGACACACAAATCCACAAAGAACATTCTGGAATCCTCATGCGTAAAAGACGTGGCACTTATTGTACTTGGCTAGGCTAGATGAGTAACCATCACTGCGCAGCCCAGACACTTGACAGGGGATTTACTTCTTAGGTCAGAGCCGCCTCCTATTAAATGATGATTGGCCGGACTCAACTAAACCATAGCGACGTGCCCTGTGTTGAGGTTAAGAAACATATGTTTTATTGACTCTTCACTAGTTCGTCAATATAAGATAAACAAGAGGAATACATTTACATTTACATTTAAGTGTGTTGTAGTTTAGTTGAAAAGGGGGCGCGTATAAATAACTTATTTTTGCACCAACAATTTGCGCCCTCCATCTCCAATTCATCTGTCGAAGGACCCTATATAATTTTGAGATTTTAACGACGAATGAAATGGCAGATGAATATGTACTACTTGGAGCGTCTGAGTTCATCAAAGGTAACAAAATAAAAGTAGTTGCGCAACTTGGCTTGAATAACATCCACTTATTGCGCGAGAGTTCATGGACGTGTTGTTCAGGCACATCATTAGATTGCTTTCGCCCACCAACGTTTAGAACGTGATTTAACAGCTGTTTAACTCATTTGTATGTGGAATCAATGCTTTTCATTCGTGTAGTTAGTTTCTATGAGCATTTTTTGTACAGTTTCTAGTGACTTTAGTACTTTATTAATATCCCAGAACGGAAATGTGATTGCACTAGCCCAAGCATAGGCCTACATGGACTCACATTTTAATGGAAGAGTAACTTTATATTTCCGGTGTTAATGAATGTTTGATGTTCTGGAAGAAACAAAGAAGGCTAAGCCTCGGGAAATGGAAAGGGTTTAAGAACCACCAATGTGGGTCACCGAGCGTGGGAAAATAAATATGATTATTCTTATTGTTGTTATCTCTTTGCCCTTGTTTTACATGGTCTTCATTCTCTTACAGACCGGCTGTATTTTGCAACCCTTAGAACCAAACCGAAAACTACAGCAAACTCTCACTACTTCAGCACAGATGATGAATTTCTCTATGAGAAGTAAGTAGGCCTGTTGTATGGACTACCCTCTTCAAATCAAACCACAGGTTTTCAATGGGTTTCATGTCTGGAGACAGATGTACTGGATACATTTCATGATCAGCACTATTTTCATGTAATCTGACCAAAGCACCAGGGGTTTACGGTGCATTCAGAAAGTATTCAGACCCCTTCACTTTTTCCACATTTTGTTACGTTACAGCCTTATTCTAAAATTGATTAAATAAAACATTTTCCTTATCAATCTACACACAATACCCCATAACGACAAAGCAAAAACATTTTTTTTGAAATGTTAGCAAATGTATTAAAAATTGAAAAACTAGTATCACAACTTGTATTCAGACCCTTTACTCCGGACTTTGTTGAAGCACCTTTGTCAGAGATTACAAACTCGAATCTTCTTAGGTGTGACGCAACAAGCTTGGCACACTTGTATTTTGGGAGTTTCAACCATTCTTCTCTGCAGATCCTCTCAAGTTCTGTCAGGTTGGATGGGGAGCGTCGCTGCACTGCTATTTTCCGCTCTCTCCAGAGATGTCCGATTGAGTTCAAGTCCGGGCTCTGGCTGGGCCACTCAAAGACATTGAGACTTGTCCTGAAGCCACTCTTGCGTTGACTTGGCTGTGTGCTTAGGGTCATGGTCCTGTTGGAAGGTGAACCTTTGCCTCAGTCTGAGGTCCAGAGTGATCAGGAGCAAGTTTTCATCAAGGATCTCTCTGTACTTTGCTCCGTTCATATTTCCCTCGATCCTGACTAATCTCCCAGTCCCTGCCGCTGAACATCATCCCCACAGCATGATGCTGCCACCACCATGCTTCACCGTAGGGATGGTGCCAGGTTTCCTCCAGACGTGATGCTTGGCATTCAGGCCAAAGAGTTCAATCTTGGTTTCTCAAGACCAGAGAATCTTGTTTCCCATGGTCAGAGTCCTTTAATTTGGCAAACTCCAAGTGGGGTGTCATGTGCCTTTTACTGAGGAGTGGTTTCCATCTGGCCACTCTACCATAAAGGCCTGATTTGGTGTTATGCTGCAGAGATTTTTGTCCTTCTGGATGGTTCTCCCATCTCCACAGAGGAACTCTGGAGCTCCGTCAGAGTAACCATCGGGTTCTTGGTCAGCTCCCTGATCATGGCCCTTCTCTCCCGATTTGGCTAGGCGGCCAGCTCTAGGACAAGTCTTGGTGGTTCCTAACTTCTTCTATTTAAGAATGAATGAGGCCACAGTGTTTTTGGGGACCTTCAGTGCTGCGGACATTTTTTGGTACCCCAAAAATGTGAGTGTACAATATAGTTTAGCATTTAAATAATTTATTTCATACAGTAATCTTTGCTCACCTTTATCAAGTGTGTCAAAAATGTCAGACCCAACTGTTTTATTATTTAAAAAAATATTTAACATTTATTTCACTAGGAACATCATTCTTACCCTGGCCAAACCCTAACCCGGACTACGCTGGGCCAATTGTGCACCGCCCTTTGGGACTCCCAATCACGGCCAGTTGTGATACAGCCTGGAATCAAACCAGGGTCTGTAGTGACGCTTCTAAGCACTGAGATGCAGTGCCTTAGACCGCTGCGCCACTCGGGAGTCACTCAGGACACTGTAGCCCACATAGATAAAACACGTGTTGCCTCTGGATTTAGCCTAACCAATAATCAGTAGGTCTAGGCCTAATGGCAACCAGTTACCATGTGTAAAATTGGATTTTATAATCTGATTTCTAAATTTAAAAAATGTGTATTACATGTACCTTATTCTGTAGTTGTTAATTTACAGTATTCAGGCCTACGTAATATTACCTTCCTCCACTGAAGAGTAATAGTTATACTATTCCTTACATTATTTACATTTGCTCTCTCGGGCTTGTGTCTCAGCTTCTATGCTGACTTTGGACCCCTGAATCTGGGCATGCTGTACAGGTACTGCTGTAAACTGAACAAGAAGCTCAAGGTAAGACACAGATACATTACCATTACTCCAAGGGGGTTTCCTCAATATGCACTTTACTTTACCCCTTTTGATAACCCATTCCATGAAGTTGCTCCTATTACTGTGTAATCGCAATGTCATTTCCAACACAATCTTTCCTATAAAACCAAACGTAGAAGCCGTTCAACAAACACCTCATGATTTGAAATGTTGATAGTCTGGTTTCTTTCAGTCCTTCACTCATTCCAGAAAGAGGGTGATTCACTACACCAGCTATGACCAGAGGAAGAGGGCCAATGCTGCAGTACTTATTGGTGCCTATTCTGTGAGTGTTCATCTTCTTGTCTTTATTATGTTATTCTCTTATTGTCTCTAATGCGTACGCACGCATGCACACGTCTGTTTCAGGTGATCTATTTGAAGAGAAGCCCAGAGGAGGCCTACAGGAGCCTCATCTCAGGAAACAATACTGCATATCTGCCTTTCAGGTAAACGAACAAAACACCTCTCCAGCTAACTATTCAGTTACTCTAGCGCCCAGTCTTACATTTAGAGGTTGGTAGGCTAATGCTGCGTACATAACACCCTGCATGAATGGTTCATATACAAATACTGCCAAACTTCATGCCGAATGCCTTTATGCCTAATGTTTGACACCGATAATGCTAAAGTAGCGTGCCGCTGAACAAAGGGGAATATTTGTTGTTTCTTTTCTATAACTGGTATCCATGTGCTCGCATTAGACTCCGATATGCTGCAAATCACAGTTTAGCCGGGCTGTGCCACTGACTGAAATGAGAATGTGGACGAATGATGGCAAAATTCCTGCAGAACTTTCTAGATTCCTGATGACTCAATGCCACATTGTAACCCCATCATCCTGACACCACAGGATGATACGACACCATACCAAATGACACTGTCACCGTTTGGGTGTATGTTGAGTAAATATCATTGGAGACGTTTATAATGAGGTTAGCTGTTGAAGTGACGACCATTTCATGTTCAACAGGATGGTTGGAAATAGTGCTTTTCCAGCAAGCATGTTAGGCCATTTCAACACACTGTGATGCACAGCCAACAATAGTCTCTAAATGTGAAATGAACTCACCATTTGTTCTTCTCTTTTAGGGACGCTGCTCTCGGAGACTGCACGTACAATTTGACCATCCTAGACTGTTTACAAGGGATACGCAAGGTAAAAATGCATTGTTTATTTTCAGTTGAGCCTTGGGTTGCTATTTACTATAAACAAGAAGATATTATTAGACTGTCCCTCTTGTCCTGGGTATTTGGTGTCTTCCAATGCTTGATATTAGTTATAACTGTCAGTAATAAGTATTAATAGACTTTTTATAAGTAGTACATACTCTTAATAAATGATTATTCCATTGTGTATTAACAGTTATGGCATTTACAATAGTGTAGCATTCAAACATGCTATAACATATTACCCAGCCTTTTTATGAGTTTGAAAGGACCCATAGACAGGTTAAATAGCCTCAACGAATCCATTTTCTTTCTCAATATCTCCCTCTCTCTCCCCCCTCTCTCTGTCTTGTTCGCAGTGTTAATCTTTTAGTCCAATTATGCTCACAGGGGGAGAAACATGGTTAGCATGTATCAACATGGAGGAAGGGTTACATCATGGGTTCACTCCAGAATGTTCCGTTCAGATAGAAATATAGAATTTAGATTAGACATGATTCTCAACTATGTAGAATATGGACTCATCTTAGTTCTCTGCAAAACATTTCTATCTGAGCATTTCAAAATGTTGCTCGCCTGGATGCGATCCTGCTCTATGTGATGGTGGTCACCCTAGCCTTTTAGTCAGGGACTCAATTCTTCACACGCAACCTGGTGTGTGGACTCTATATCCAGTTAATGGATTGGTTAACCAATCAAGTGCCAGCGAATTGCGAAGACCAGAAGGGTTGCGCAATGGAGTGCGTAATCAATAAGAGAAAAAGAGAAGATGAGGAAGAGCCGCAATTTCTCCTGGCCCCACGTTGACACAGGTCCTTGTGACTGCAAGGATATGTCTATAGTAATGACTCTACAGTGTATGTAAGTGGCTCCTAAGTACTGGTCTTCTTGTGAACAACAATTAATGTCAGGTTTGATTCAATACCACCCTGTGTGCTTTTTTTTTTTTTTTTTTTACATCCGTAGGCCCTGCAATGTGGATTCTTCAACTTTGAGACGTTTGATGTGGAAGAGTATGAGCATTACGAGCAAGTGGAGAATGGAGACATGAACTGGATTATTCCTGGGAAGATTTTGGCCTTTAGTGGACCTCACCCAAGAAGCAAGATAGAGAATGGTGACTTTTCCCTTGCTGCCTATACATGTTTTTCATAGTTCATGGTTTTAAGAGACAATTACAGCGCTTGTCATGTCACAGTAAATGGAATGGCAGTTGATAGTACAGAATACCTACATGTATTTAACTAGGCAAGTCAGTTAAGAACAAATTCTTATTTTCAATGACGGCCTTGGAACAGTGGGTTAACTGCCGTGTTCAGGGGCAGAATGACAGATTTTTTTTTTTACCTTGTCAGCTCGGGGATTTGATCTTGCGACCTTTCGGTTACTAGTCCAACACTCTCCACTAGGTTACCTGCCGCCCCAAATGACTGTCCTTCATCAACCTCCACTATAATGGCACTGACCCCAACCCTGTCCCCCCCCTCCCTCACAGGATACCCTCTCCATGCTCCAGAGGCCTACTTCCGGTATTTCCAGGAGCATCATGTAACCGCCGTGGTGCGGCTCAACAGGAAGATCTACGACGGACGGCGGTTCACTGACGGCGGCTTCGAGCACCATGACCTGTTCTTCGTGGATGGAACCACTCCCAGTGACCTCATCACACGACGCTTCCTCCACGTGTGTGAGAGCACAGAGGGCGCTGTGGCTGTCCACTGCAAGGGTGAGAGACTTTGTGTGTGTATTAATGAGTTCGTAAAGCCGTCATGTACGTTATACTTAGCTCTGCTGTTTGTTCAGTAGTAAATAAGGTCATTATTCAGTGTTGGACTCTAGCATGCAGTGACACAGAGACTCATCATTAGAGGGCAGCAATAGGCTGACATTTCAACAGTAGGCTTACTCCTCTCTCACCATTAGTCTATGTCAAGGCTCAGGAGAAGACCCAGGTGCAGACTGTTTCGAAGCAACAAAAGTTTATTACAAAAACAGGGAGGGCACGCAAACGACAGCTCAAAGGCAGGCAGAAGTCAGTACTCCAGGGTGGTATGGCAAGGTACAGAAAGACAGGCTTTCTCAGGGTCAGGGCAGGAAGAATGGTCAAAACCGGGAATGGTAGAAAACAGGAACTAGAGACAAGCAGGAGCATGGGACAAAATGGCTTGATGAAACAAAACAAACTGGCAACAGACAAACGGAGAACACAGGTATAAGTACACTGGGGATAATGCCGAAGATGGCCGACACCTGGAGGGTGGTGAAAACAAGCACAAAGACAGGTGTGTGACACTCATAAAGAACTGTCTTTTCTCTTCACTCTCACTCTTTTCTGCCCACTCTTCCCCTCTGTCCATTCACAGCGGGTCTGGGTCGTACGGGGACTCTGATAGGTTGTTACCTGATGAAGCACTATCGTTTCACAGCGGCTGACGCCATCGCCTGGATCAGGATCTGCAGGCCTGGATCCATCATCGGACCTCAGCAGGACTTTCTAGAAGAGTAAGGAATAAACCCCAATATGTCACACTAAGACCCAGTGAAAGATACAGTGCATTCAGAAAGTATTCAGACCCCTTGACTTTTTCTAAATGTTGTTATGTTACAGCCTTATTCTAAAATGGATTCAATTGTTTTTTTCTCTCATCAATCTACACACAATATCCCATAATGACAAAGCAAAAATGGACAAAAATGGACACATTTACAAAAGTATTCAGACCCGTTACTCAGTACTTTGTTGAAGCACCTTTGGCAGCGATTACAGCCTTGAGTCTTCTTGGGTATGACGCTACAAGCTTGGCACACCTGTATTTGGGGAGTTTCTCCCATTCTTCTCCAGATCCTCTCAAGCTCTGTCAGGTTGGATGGGGAGCGTCGCTGCACAGCTATTTTCAGGTCTCCAGAGATGTTTGATCGGGTTCAAGTCTGGGCCACTCCAGGACATTCAGAGACTTGTCCCGTAGCCACTCCTGCAGAGTCTTGGCTTTATGCTTAGGGTCGTTGTCCTGTTGGAAGGTGATCCTTCGCCACAGTCTGAGGTCCTGAGCACTCTGGTGAGAGTTTTCATCAAGGATCTCTCTGTGCTTTGCTACGTTCATCTTTCACCCGATCCTGACTAGCCTCCCAGTCCCTGCCGCCGAAAAACATTCCCACAGCATAATGCTGCCACCACCATGCTTCACCGTAGGGATTGTGCCAGGTTTCCTCCAGATGTGACACTTGGCATTCAGGCAAAATAGTTTAATCTTGTTTTCAACAGATCAGAGAATCTTGTTTCTCAAGGTCTGAGAGTCTTTTAGGTGCCTTTTGTCAAACTCAAGCGGGCTGTCATGTGCCTTTTACTGAGGAGTGGCTTCCGTCTGGCCACTCTACCATAAATGCCTGATTGGTGGAGTGCTGCAGAGATGGTTGTCCTTCTGGAGGGTTCTCCCATCCCCACAGAGGAACTCTGGAACTCTGTCAGAGTGACCATCGGGTTCCTGGTTACCTCCCTGACCAAGGCCCTTCTCCCCCGATTGCTCAGTTTGGCCAGGCGGCCAGCTCTACCAAGAGTCTTGGTGGTTCCAAACTTCTTCTATTTAAGAATGATGGAGACCTTCAATGCTGATGGGGACCTTCAATGCTGTAGACATTTTTTGGTACCCTTCCACAGATATGTGCCTCGACATAATCCTGTCTCGAGCGCTCTATGGACAATTCCTTCAACTTCATGGCTTGACATGCACTGTCAACTGTGGGACCTTATATAGGCAGGTGTGTGCCTTTCCAAATCATGTCCAATCAATTGAATTTACCACAGGTGGACTCCAATCAGGTTGTAGAAACATCTCAAGGATGATCAATGGAAACAGGATGCACCTGAGCTCGAGTCGCATAGCAAAGGTTCTGAATACTTATTGTAAATAAGGTATTTCTAAAAACCTATTTTCGCTTTGTCATTATGGGGTACTGTGTGTAGATTGAGGAGGAAAACAATTTAATCCATTTTAGTTTATAATCTGCCTCTTATATCTGTGGAAGTTTGGTACAGTTGAATATTTTTCTCCTCCTGACTCCTTATCTCTCTCTTTAGTAAGCAGCACAGTATGTGGGTGCAGGGTGACATGCATCGCACCAAACAGAAGCAGCAGCAGCGTCGCCAGCGGCCAAAGCTGGACCAGGAAGTGACTTGCCTCGTCTCCAGCATGGACGACCTGTCAATCAACACCGTTCTTTATAAGTCCTTCAGCCTGGATGAGGTTAGTGACTTTGGCAATGGTTCTTTGTAGGGTTGGGTAGGTTACTTTCTAAATGTGATCCATTAGTTACCTGTCCAAAATTGTAATCAGTAATGTCATTTTGGGATTTCCCAAACTCAGTAATGTGATTTGATTACTTTCCCTTTAAGAGCATTTTCGTTATGCATCTTGTCCTGGAGGCAGCTCTGCAGAGTGGTCACTAGGTGGCACACAGTAGCCACAAAGTTATACAATCCGATTTTAAACCTAACCTTAACCACACTGCTAACCCCTAGTGCCTAACCCTAACCTTAAATTAAGACCAAATTGTATTTTTGGTTTTCATACATTTTTACAATATAGACAATTTGTGTTCTGCAGCTGGCCCATCTAGTGGAAATCTCTCAGTTCTGCCTCAAGGACAAGACTCATCCCAATAAATGTCAACCTGCTTAAGAGGCATTAGAAGGAGACATAAGTAAATATTACCAATTGAACAGCATCCATTGCAGGATAAATCATTGTTAGAGTTTACATAGGTGGTCATAAATGGATGTTGGATTTTACTTAATGGGTTGGTTATATAGGCGGCTTCTAACACATTGCTTTCTTTTTGCATGTGAAAAATGTATGCCATATGCTGCATTTGCTATAGAGGCCTATTGTTTACGTTTTTGTTGGTGACACTGATATCTTGATAATTTGCAGCTGTTTGGGTCTATCAAAAGAGTGTGAGTTTGAGCATTTGTCCGTTAGGCCTATGTTATTTACAATTTTTTTTTATCAGCTTTCGATTGAGCAATAAAATCCCCACTCGTGGTCTTATTAAACAAATTTTTGACAGTACGGAGCACAGTACCACAGGGGAGTTTACTGGGTGTCCACTAAGGTCATATTAATTATGCCGATTCTGTTACAAAACGAAAGCAAACGGAACAAAATGGGAAGGGACCTACCTGAATTTTCTGATAGGAACTCTTATTTTACTCTGTTTGCTTAAAGTTTGGTTCTTAAACGGTAACAGATTTCTTGATGAATACACCCCTGGTCACAAAAACAATGATTCATAAGCAGCGTACAATTCTTCAATTCAACCATTGTGTTAAAATACACATATACATTTGTGAACAGCCATTCACATTCACAACACCGTAAAGCACAAATAGCTAAATGAGAGAGTAGCAGTGAGATTCACATCAATGCCCTACGTACACTGAACAAAAATACAAACACATGTAAAGTGTTGGTCCCATGTTCCATGAGCTGAAATAAAATATCCCGGAATTTTTGCATACGCACAAACAGCTTGTTTCTCAAAAATATTGTGCCCAAATTTGTTTACATCCCTGTTAGTGAGCATTTCTCCTTTACCAAGGTAAATCCATCCACCTGGCAGGTGGGGCATATCAAGAAGCTGATTAAACAGCATGATCATTACACATGTCCACCTTGTGCAGGGGACAATAAAAGGCCACTTGAAAATGTATAGTTTTGTCACACAACAACACAATGTCTCAAGTCATTGGATGATATCAGGTATGAAGGGAAGACCGAGATGCAGACCACGTCGAATAAACAATAGTTTAATCTTCTAACAGGAGCAGGCAATAGACAGGTCAAGGCAGGCAGGGGTCATAAAACCAGAGGTCAGGCAACGGTACCAGACCGCAGGCTGGCTCAGGGTCTGGGTAAGGCAGAGGTCGGTAATCCAGAGGGGGGTAGCGGTACAGATTGTCAGGCAGGCTGTGGGCTGGGCAGGCAGAGTGGTCAGGCAGGCTGTGGGTTGGGCAGGCAGAGTGGTCAGGCAGGCTGTGGGTTGGGCAGGCAGAGTGGTCAGGCAGGCTGTGGGTTGGGCAGGCAGAGTGGTCAGGCAGGCTGTGGGTTGGGCAGGCAGAGTGGTCAGGCAGGCTGTGGGTTGGGCAGGCAGAGTGGTCAGGCAGGCTGTGGGTTGGGTAGGCAGAGTGGTCAGGCAGGCTGTGGGTTGGGCAGGCAGAGTGGTCAGGCAGGCTGTGGGTTGGGCAGGCAGAGTGGTCAGGCAGGCTGCGGGTTGGGCAGGCAGAGTGGTCAGGCAGGCTGTGGGTTGGGCAGGCAGAGTGGTCAGGCAGGCGAGGGTCAAAACTGGGAGGGCAAGAAAAGAGAGACTAGAAAAAGCAGGTGAAACACAAAACGCTGGTTGACTCGAACAAACAAGACGAACTGGCAACAGACCAACAGAGAACACAGGTATAAATACACAGGAGAAGATGTGCGACACCTGGAGGGGGGTGGAGACGATCACAAAGACAGGTGAAACAGATCAGGGTGTGACAGATGACTTCATATTCCATTCACCCAGTTCAACGTAACAGCAATAGGTTTAGGCTACTACATGATACTCACATTTTCCCTATACCCATCATGAGGTTGCTAACCTAGCCTATGAATGAAAGTTTACAACGTACAGTTGAAGTCGTAAGTTTACATACACCTTAGCCAAACACATTTAAACTCAGATTTTCACAATTCCTGACATTTAGTCCTAGTAGAAATTCACTGTCTTCGGTCAGTTAGGATCACCACTTTATTTTAAGAATGTGAAATATCAGAATAATAGTAGAGTGATTTATTTAAGCTTTTGTTTCTTTCATCACATTCCCAGTGGGTCAGAAGTTTACATACACTCAATTAGTATTTGGTAGCATTGCCTTTAAATGGTTTAACTTGGGTCAAACATTTTGGTTAGCCTTCCACAAGCTTCCCACAATAAATTGGGTGCATTTTGGCCCATTCCTTTTGACAGAGCTGGTGTAACTGAATCAGGTTTGTAGGCCTCCTTGCTCGCACATGCTTTTTCAGTTCTGCCCACAACTTTTCTATAGGATTGAGGTCAGGGCTTTGTGATGGCCACTCCAATACCTTGACTTTGTTGTCCTTAAGCCATTTTTGCCACACATTTGGAAGTATGCTTGGGGTCATTGTCCATTTGGAAGACCCATTTGCGACCAAGCATTAACTTCCTGACTGATGTCTTTAGATGTTGCTTCAATATATCCACATAATTTTCCCTCCTCATTATGCCATCTATTTTGTGAAGTACACCATGCCCTCCTGCAGCAAAGCACCCCCACACCCCCTCCAGCTAACCGATCGCTGCAGCTGTACATAGTCTATCGGTAAATAGCCCACCCAATTTTACCTACCTCATCCCCATACTGTTTATATTTATTTACTTTTCTGCTCTTTTGCACACCAATATCTCTACCTGTATATGACCATCTGATCATTTATCACTCCAGTGTTAATCTGCAAAATTGTAATTATTCGCCTACCTCCTCATGTCTTTTGCACACAATGTATATAGACTCTTTTTTTCTACTGTGTTATTGACTTATTAATTGTTTACTCCATGTGTAACTCTGTGTTGTTGTCTGTTCACACTGCTATGCTTTATCTTGGCCAGGTCGCAGTTGCAAATGAGAACTTGTTCTCAACTTGTCTACCTGGTTAAATAAAGGTGAAATAAAAAATAAAAACATGATGCTGCCACCCCCGTGCTTCACGGTTGGGATGGTGTTCTACGGCTTGCAAGCCTCTCCATTACTCCTCCAAACATAACCATTGTCATGTGCAGTTGCAAACCGAGTCTGGCTTTTTTTATGGCAGTTTTGGAGCAGTGGCTTCTTCCTTGCTGAGCGGCCATTCAGGTTATGTCGATATAGGACTCATTTTACTGTGGATATATATACTTTGGTACCTGTTTCCTCCAGCATCTTCACAAGGTCCTTTGTTGTTGTTCTGGGATTGATTTGCACCTTTCGCACCAAAGTACGTTCATCTCTAGGAGACAGAATGCGTCTCATTCCTGAGGGGTATGATGGGACTTGTCCCATGGTGTTTATACTTGCGTACTATTGTTTGTACAGATGAACGTGGTACCTTCAGGAGTTTGGAAATTGCTACAAAGGATGAACCAGAGTTGTGGAGGTCTACAATCTTTTTTTCCGAGGTCTTGGCTGATTTCTTTTGATATTCCCATGATGTCAGGCGAAGAGGCACTGAATTTGAAGGTAGGACTTGAAATACATCCACAGGTACAACTCCAATTGACTCATTTACATTTACATTTAAGTCATTTAGCAGACGCTCTTATCCAGAGCGACTTACAAATTGGTGCATTCACCTTATGACATCCAGTGGAACAGCCACTTTACAATAGTGCATCTAAATCTATTAAGGGGGGGGGGGTGAGAAGGATTACTTTATCCTATCCTAGGTATTCCTTAAAGAGGTGGTGTTTCAGGTGTCTCCGGAAGGTGGTGATTGACCCCGCTGTCCTGGCGTCGTGAGGGAGTTTGTTCCACCATTGGGGGGCCAGAGCAGCGAACAGTTTTGACTGGGCTGAGCGGGAACTGTACTTCCTCAGTGGTAGGGAGGCGAGCAGGCCAGAGGTGGATGAACGCAGTGCCCTTGTTTGGGTGTAGGGTCTGATCAGAGCCTGGAGGTACTGAGGTGCCGTTCCCCTCACAGCTCCGTAGGCAAGCACCATGGTCTTGTAGCGGATGCGAGCTTCAACTGGAAGCCAGTGGAGAGAGCGGAGGAGCGGGGTGACGTGAGAGAACTTGGGAAGGTTGAACACCAGACGGGCTGCGGCGTTCTGGATGAGTTGTAGGGGTTTAATGGCACAGGCAGGAGCCCAGCCAAAAGCGAGTTGCAGTAATCCAGACGGGAGATGACAAGTGCCTGGATTAGGACCTGCGCCGCTTCCTGTGTGAGGCAGGGTCGTACTCTGCGGATGTTGTAGAGCATGAACCTACAGGAACGGGCCACCGCCTTGATGTTAGTTGAGAACGATAGGGTGTTGTCCAGGATCACGCCAAGGTTCTTAGCGCTCTGGGAGGAGGACACAATGGAGTTGTCAACCGTGATGGCGAGATCATGGAACGGGCAGTCCTTCCCCGGGAGGAAGAGCAGCTCCGTCTTGCCGAGGTTCAGCTTGAGGTGGTGATCCGTCATCCACACTGATATGTCTGCCAGACATGCAGAGATGCGATTCGCCACCTGGTCATCAGAAGGGGGAAAGGAGAAGATTAATTGTGTGTCGTCTGCATAGCAATGATAGGAGAGACCATGTGAGGTTATGACAGAGCCAAGTGACTTGGTGTATAGCGAGAATAGGAGAGGGCCTAGAACAGAGCCCTGGGGGACACCAGTGGTGAGAGCGCGTGGTGAGGAGACAGATTCTCGCCACGCCACCTGGTAGGAGCGACCTGTCAGGTAGGACGCAATCCAAGTGTGGGCCGCGCCGGAGATGCCCAACTCGGAGAGGGTGGAGAGGAGGATCTGATGGTTCACAGTATCGAAGGCAGCCGATAGGTCTAGAAGGATGAGAGCAGAGGAGAGAGAGTTAGCTTTAGCAGTGCGGAGCGCCTCCGTGATACAGAGAAGAGCAGTCTCAGTTGAATGACTAGTCTTGAAACCTGACTGATTTGGATCAAGAAGGTCATTCTGAGAGAGATAGCGGGAGAGCTGGCCAAGGACGGCACGTTCAAGAGTTTTGGAGAGAAAAGAAAGAAGGGATACTGGTCTGTAGTTGTTGACATCGGAGGGATCGAGTGTAGGTTTTTTCAGAAGGGGTGCAACTCTCGCTCTCTTGAAGACGGAAGAGACGTAGCCAGCGGTCAGGGATGAGTTGATGAGCGAGGTGAGGTAAGGGATAAGGTCTCCGGAAATGGTCTGGAGAAGAGAGGAGGGGATAGGATCAAGCGGGCAGGTTGTTGGGCGGCCGGCCGTCACAAGACGCGAGATTTCATCTGGAGAGAGAGGGGAGAAAGAGGTCAGAGCACAGGGTAGGGCAGTGTGAGCAGAACCAGCGGTGTCGTTTGACTTAGCAAACGAGGATCGGATGTCGTCGACCTTCTTTTCAAAATGGTTGACGAAGTCATCTGCAGAGAGGGAGGAGGGGGAGGATTCAGGAGGGAGGAGAAGGTGGCAAAGAGCTTCCTAGGGTTAGAGGCAGATGCTTGGAATTTAGAGTGGTAGAAAGTGGCTTTAGCAGCAGAGACAGAGGAGGAAAATGTAGAGAGGAGGGAGTGAAAGGATGCCAGGTCCGCAGGGAGGCGAGTTTTCCTCCATTTCCGCTCGGCTGCCCGGAGCCCTGTTCTGTGAGCTCGCAATGAGTCGTCGAGCCACGGAGCGGGAGGGGAGGACCGAGCCGGCCTGGAGGATAGGGGACATAGAGAGTCAAAGGATGCAGAAAGGGAGGAGAGGAGGGTTGAGGAGGCAGAATCAGGAGATAGGTTGGAGAAGGTTTGAGCAGAGGGAAGAGATGATAGGATGGAAGAGGAGAGAGTAGCGGGGGAGAGAGAGCGAAGGTTGGGACGGCGCGATACCATCCGAGTAGGGGCAGTGTGGGAAGTGTTGGATGAGAGCGAGAGGGAAAAGGATACAAGGTAGTGGTCGGAGACTTGGAGGGGAGTTGCAATGAGGTTAGTGGAAGAACAGCATCTAGTAAAGATGAGGTTCGATTCCCGGGCGTAGAATGTATGCATGACTGCCTTGTGCTAAAGCATATATATTTATATTATTATTGAGGGGGAAGGTGAGAGGGTGAGGTCAAAAGAGGAGAGGAGTGGAAAGAAGGAGGCAGAGAGGAATGAGTCAAAGGTAGACGTGGGGAGGTTAAAGTCGCCCAGAACTGTGAGAGGTGAGCCGTCCTCAGGAAAGGAGCTTATCAAGGCATCAAGCTCATTGATGAACTCTCCGAGGGGACCTGGAGGGCGATAAATGATAAGGATGTTAAGCTTGAAAGGGCTGGTAACTGTGACAGCATGGAATTCAAAGGATGCGATAGACAGATGGGTAAGGGGAGAAAGAGAGAATGACCACTTGGGAGAGATGAGGATCCCGGTGCCACCACCCCGCTGACCAGAAGCTCTCGGGGTGTGCGAGAACACGTGGGCGGACGAAGAGAGAGCAGTAGGAGTAGCAGTGTTATCTGTGGTGATCCATGTTTCCGTCAGTGCCAAGAAGTCGAGGGACTGGAGGGAGGCATAGGCTGAGATGAACTCTGCCTTGTTGGCCGCAGATCGGCAGTTCCAGAGGCTACCGGAGACCTGGAACTCCACGTGGGTCGTGCGCGCTGGGACCACCAGATTAGGGTGGCCGCGGCCACGCGGTGTGGAGCGTTTGTATGGTCTGTGCAGAGAGGAGAGAACAGGGATAGACAGACACATAGTTGACAGGCTACAGAAGAGGCTACGCTAATGCAAGGAGATTGGAATGACAAGTGGACTACACGTCTCGAATGTTCAGAAAGTTAAGCTTACGTAGCAAGAATCTTATTGACTAAAATGATTAAAATGATACAGTACTGCTGAAGTAGGCTAGCTGGCAGTGGCTGCGTTGTTGACTTTGTAGGCTAGCTGGCAGTGGCTGCGTTGTTGACACTACACTAATCAAGTCGTTCCGTTGAGTGTAATAGTTTCTACAGTGCTGCTATTCGGGGCTAGCTGGCTAGCTAGCAGTGTTGATTACGTTACGTTGCGTTAAAAGAACGACAATAGCTGGCTAGCTAACCTAGAAAATCGCTCTAGACTACACAATTATCTTTGATACAAAGACGGCTATGTAGCTAGCTATGTAGCAAGCTACGATCAAACAAATCAAACCGTTGTGCTGTAATGAAATTAAATGAAAATGTGATACTACCTGTGGAGCGAAGCGGAATGCGACCGGGTTGTTGAGTGCGGAAGACGTTGGCTAGCTGTTGGCTAGCTAGCAGTGTCTCCTACGTTAAGGATGACAAATAGCTGGCTAGCTAACCTCGGTAAATTAAGATAATCACTCTAAGACTACACACTCTAAACTACACAATTATCTTGGATACGAAGACAGCAAAGACAACTATGTAGCTAGCTAACACTACACTAATCAAGTCGTTCAGTTGAGTGTAATAGTGTAATAGTTTCTACAGTGCTGCTATTCGGTAGACGGTGGACGTTTGCTAGCTGGCTAGCTGCTGGGCAGATAGCAGTGTAGACTACGTTAGGACGACGAAATACGATAATTACGCAATTATCTTTGATACAAAGACGGCTATGTAGCTAGCTAAGAAGAAATTGCTAAGATTAGACAAATCAAACCGTTGTACTATAATGAAATGTAATGAAAAGTTATACTACCTGCGGACCGAAGTGCGGATGCGACCTGGCCTGTCAGAAGCTTCTAAAGCCATGACATAATTTTCTGGAATTTTCCAAGCTGTTTAAAGGCACAGTCAAGTTAGTGTATGTAAGCTTCTGACCCACTGGAATTGTGATACAGTGAATTATAAGTGAAATAATCTATCTGTAAACAACTGTTGGAAAAATTACTTGTGTCACACGCCAAGTAGATGTCCTAACCAACTTGCCAAAACTATAGTTTGTTAACAATACATTTGTGGAGTGGTTGAAAAACGAGTTTTAATGACTCCAACCTAAGTGTATGTAAACTTCCAACTTCAACTGTATAGGTGCACACACGTCGAGAGACAAGTTTCTATTGGACAAATTCTGGTATGTTTATCCCCATTTTGTTGTTTGCTTGCATTTAAGAAGCGTTTTTTTCAACAGAATCGGCAGAATGAATACACACCCCATATCATGCGTAAACGGAGTTCACTCTCATAACAGCCATGTTGTATTCCTTCTCTTCCCTCCGTTTGTGGACTTCAATGCACAACACATCAGCTGTATGTGACCAGGCGAAAATACCTTTCCAAGCCAAACCGCTACACACAGCCTACACCATGTCACCATATTAGCTAAAGTAACGTCATAGCTAATAGAACTAACGTGTTAGTAAACCCGCTACAATCATGCATTTCACTGGCGGGCCCCGGTGGCAATACTTTTGTAATAGCAAACGCTTACCTTGACTTGGAAGAGTTCCAGTGTTGTTTTGGACAGTCATAGCCACCTAGGTAACATAGCATCCCTCTGTTTGAGCAGGCTAAACTAGCTGCATTTGCTAGCTAAGTAAGTGAAAGTGAAAAAAATAAATATTTCTCTCTTGCTTCTCCATCATTTTGGAAGAAATTAAGTTGTTAAACTGTTAAACTATTGTCTTTCCCTCTCTTTGAGTCAAATACTCACCATATTTTAAAGAATGCAGTGCTAGCTTATGCTTTCAGTACTAGTTTAATTATCTGATCATTTGATTGGGTGGACAACATGTCAATTCATGCTGCAAGACCTCTGATAGGCTGGAGGATGTCCTCCGGAAGTTGTCATAATTACTGTGTAAGCCTATGGAAGGTCTTGAGAACCATGAGCCTCCTAGGTTTTGTATTGAAGTCAGAGGAGGGCGGAAGCCAGCTGTCTTCCGGCTACACCATGGTGCTACCCTACAGAGTGCTGCTGAGGCTACTGTAGACCTTTGAAAAATAGTGTTTTAATCAGTTATTTGGTGACGTGATTATATTTAGTATAGTTTTTTCTAAAAAGGATAACTTTTTAGATAAAAAAAAGCTGAAGGGGGGGTTCGCCCAGGGAGCCATACTAGCTAGAACCGCCACTTCGAGTCACGACCACTCACACTGTAGCCTAAACATAGTCCAGTTCAAAGTGAATGGCACAGATCTATATATGACAATGGCTATTTACAAATAGGCCTACTACAGCTCTGATTGGTTATGGCGCACCGGTTTGTGTAGAGTACAGGCCTGATTCGAGCCTGTCAATGCAATAGAATCCTACTCCAATGCACTCTACCTACAAGACAATCTCTAGCAAAGTTAATTTAGCATACCGTCTTCATTGTTTGTTTTGTTACGATATGTTACATTTAATGTGGCTAATATTGCCACAGTAGAGCCAAACGTTGATAGTGTTAACTAAAGAGGAAAACTCTAGAAAATTGAGTGAAGTTCAATCGAGTACTTCTTTGCGTGGGCCGAGGGGAGCTGAGCGCCCACGCATGTGTGCAGCTTAAAGGAACATTGCTATTGAGCATGTTTTGGATGCTCTGGATCGACGTGTACCACAGCGTGTTCCAGGTCCTGCCAATATCCAGCAACTTCACACAGCCATTGAAGAGGCATGGGACAAAAAACATTCCTCAGGCCACAATTAACAGCCTGACCAACTCTATGCAAAGGAGATGTGTTGCGCTACATGAGGCAAATGGTGGTGACACCAGATACTGACTGGTTTTCTGATTCACACCCCTACCATTTTTTAAGGTATCTGTGACCAACAGATTTATACTGTATCTGTATTGGCAGGACCTGTACATAGCACCTGTACATAGCCCATCTGTAAATAGCCCAAACAACTACCTCATCCCCTACTGTATTTATTTATTTATCTTGCTCCTTTGAACCCCAGTATTTCTACTTTGCACATTCATCTACTGCACATCTACCATTCCAGTGTTTAATTGCTATATTGTATTTACTTTGCCACCATGGCCTATTTATTGCCTTTACCTCCCTTATCTCACCTCATTTGCACACATTGTATATAGACTTGTTTTTCTACTGTATTATTGACTGTATGTTTGTTTACTCCATGTGTAACTCTGTGTTGTTATATGTGTCGAACTGCTTTGCTTTATCTTGACCAGGTCGCAGTTGTAAAGGAGAACTTGTTCTCAACTATCCTACCTGGTTATAAAGGTGAAATAAAAATAAATGAATACATTCCCAGTCATGTGAAATCCATAGATATGGGCATAAATTAATTTATTTCAGTTGACTGATATGAACTGTAACTCAGTAAAATCTTTAAGATTTTTGCATGTTGCGTTTATTTTTTGTTCAGTTTAGATAATAAGTGATATCCAAATCGCCCGTAGGCTACACCACTGCTGTTATCCTTACCTCCAAGCATTTATTCAAGTTGGATAATCTTTGATTGCCAAACTGCAGTCACTCCATTGGAAGATGTAGCTTGGACTATATTCCTTCAAAAGCCTATTCCTGCTCTTTCCCCGAGATTCATCAAACGCATTTGGTGTGTCATCATAGTGGTCTCTGACTTGTGGTCAGACTCGCTCAGGCGGAAACAAATGTAAACTTGAGTCTTTTTTCAATGCTGATTTGAATGTCATTGAGAAAACAAAAAGGTGTCCAAATAAAATGATGCAAACATCCTTTCTGAATTTAAAAGTAAGCCTAGAAGTAATCTAGTTTTTCAAAAGTATCTGTAATCTGATTACTATATTTTTGCTGCTAATATAACATATTCGTTAGTTTTTTTGTAATCTGTTACATGTAACGGATTACATCTAATCCGTTACCCCCCCCATCCCTGTTTGTATGTTTTACTTTTCAACTTTATTTATAGACTTAAGATATAACAACAAAAACAATACAACCCCAACCCCTCATTCTCCCATCCATCCCCTCCCTCCCTCCCTCCCTCCCTCCCTCCCTACAAACCACCCACCAAGGCATCTATAAAAGTAAGTTAAATAGGACAGAAAAACAGAAACAAACAGTAATAGAAATAAAAACAATGGGGATAAAGTTATATAAAAATTCTTATCAGCACAAATGGCCACTAGAACAGACATGACCGCTTACCAAACTATGCAAGTTACACTAAGTAAAATACTTTCCATGTATTATGTTAATGGAGACCAGTTTAAGTCAAACTGTTGTTGGGACCCATGCACAGTGTACCTAACCTTCTCCAGAAGCAGAGATGACATCACCTCCTTAACCCACTGCATAAAGGAGGGCGGCTTTCGCATTTGCCTGATGCTTGGTAGCATTCTGGTCTAGGGGAAGTACCCCAAAAATGTCAGGGACCGGGTTGGTGCTAACAGTTGTATTACACATATGTGAGAATGCCTCTCAAATGGGTCCCAGAAGCCAGTCAAAGATTGGCATGACCAAAACATATGTCCCACAGTCGCTGGACTCTGGTGGCATCTGAAACACTTGGTCAACATTTGGGTGTATTTTCCCAATCTGTCATTTGACAAAAGCCCACGCCTTATTCAAAATGATGATGTGTGGATACACTCAATACTCTGTTGCCAAAAATCATCATGTAGCTCGCCACCTACAGTGGGGGAAAAAAGTATTTAGTCAGCCACCAATTGTGCAAGTTCTCTCACTTAAAACGATGAGAGGCCTGTACTTTTTATCATAGGTACACTTCAACTATGACAGACAAAATGAGAAAAAAAATCCAGAAAATCACATTGTAGGATTTTTAATGAATTTATTTGCAAATTATGGTGGAAAATAAGTATTTGGTCAATAACAAAAGTTTATCTCAATACTTTGTTATATACCCTTTGTTGGCAATGACAGTGGTCAAATGTTTTCTGTAAGTCTTCACAAGGTTTTCACACACTGTTGCTGGTATTTTGGTCCATTCCTCCATGCAGATCTCCTCTAGAGCAGAGATGTTTTGGGGCTGTTGCTGGGCAACACGGACTTTCAACTCCCTCCAAAGATTTTCTATGGGGTTGAGATCTGGAGACTGGCTAGGCCACTCCAGGACCTTGAAATGCTTCTTACAAAGCCACTCCTTCGTTGCCCGGGCGGTGTGTTTGGGATCATTGTCATGCTGAAAGACCCAGCCACGTTTCATCTTCAATGCCCTTGCTGATGGAAGGAGGTTTTCACTCAAAATCTCACGATACATGGCCCCATTCATTCTTTCCTTTACACGGATCAGTCGTCCTGGTCCCTTTGCAGGAAAACAGCCCCACGCATGATGTTTCCTCCCCCATGCTTCACAGTAGGTATGGTGTTCTTTGGATGCAACTCAGCATTCTTTGTCCTCCAAACAAGACGAGTTGAGTTTTTACCAAAAAGTTCTATTTTGGTTTCATCTGACCATATGACATTCTCCCAATCTTCTTCTGGGTCATCCAAATGCTCTCTAGCAAACTTCAGACGGGCCTGGACATGTACTGGCTTAAGCAGGGGGACACGTCTGGCATTTGAGTCCTTGGCGGCGTGGTGTGTTACTGATGGTAGGCTTTGTTACTTTGGTCCCAGCTCTCTGCAGGTCATTCACTAGGTCCCCCCGTGTGGTTCTGGTTTTGCTCACCGTTCTTGTGATCATTTTGACCCCACGAGGTGAGATCTTGCGTGGAGCCCCAGATCGAGGGAGATTATCAGTGGTCTTGTATGTCTTCCATTTCCTAATAATTGCTCCCACAGTTGATTTCTTCAAACCAAGCTGCTTACCTATTGCAGATTCAGTCTTCCCAGCCTGGTGCAGGTCTACAATTTTGTTTCTGGTGTCCTTTGACAGCTCTTTGGTCTTGGCCATAGTGGAGTTTGGAGTGTGACTGTTTCAGGTTGTCTTTTATACTGATAACAAGTTCAAACAGGTGTCATTAATACAGGTAACGAGTGGAGGACAGAGGAGCCTATTAAAGAAGAAGTTACAGGTCTGTGAGAGCCAGAAATCTTGCTTGTTTGTAGGTGACCAAATACTCATTTTCCACCATAAATTCATTAAAAATCCTACAATGTGATTTTCTGGATTTTCTTTTCTAATTTTGTCTGTCATAGTTGAAGTGTACCTATGATGAAAATTACAGGCCTCTCTCATCTTTTTAAGTGGGAGAAGTTGCACAATTGGTGAAAAAATACTTTTTGGCCCCACTGTATGTCTTGCTCCCATGCAGACTTTGTATTTGCAAAGGAAGGCGGATTAATGTTCTGTATTATGTCGTATAGAGATTGTGCCCTTCAGATAAGGGTTAAGATCTAAGCACCTCTCAACTGGACACTTAGTGGGCTCAAGTGGAAATGAAGGGAAATGTTTTTTGGCAAAGCTGCAAGTTTGTAGGTATCTAAAAAAAAAGTGGGTATTGGGAATATTATGGTCAACCCTCAGAGTATCGAATGAGACAAATGTGTTATCAACAAATAGGTCACAAAAAAACAGCAGACCGTTCCTAGGCCAGAACTGGAATGCCGTGTCAATCTGTGATGCTGGGAAGAGATGATTAGATGTTAATGGAGAGAAGCCACTTGCTTGTTAAAGGCTAAAGTGACTTTGGAATTGGGACCAGATTTTAAGGGAGTTCTTAACAATGGGGTTCAAAACATGGATGCCAAGGTTCATGGGCATTGGGGAGCACAGGAGCGATACCGGAGACGTTGGAAGGCTTGACTGTAACTCTATGATGGCCCAAGTTGGGCCGTCCTTGTTTTCAAATGTAGAAACCCAATAAACACATTTAGAAATATTTGCTGACCAGTAGTAGTGTAAAAAAGCCTGTGGGCTTAGGCCTCTCTAGATATACCTTTCTCATTCGTGGATTTGACTTATTCCAAATGAAGTTGGAAATGTAACTGTCCAGTTGTTTGAACATCGACTTTGGCAGAAAAATGTCAATCATTTGGAATAGGTACAAAAACCTAGGTAGTACAGGCATCTTAACAGAGTTAATGCGACCTGCTAATGAAATGGGAAGAGACGAGCACCTAATGAAATCCTGCTTAGTGCGCTCCAGGAGTGTTTTGAAGTTATGTTTGGACAGAGCCTTAAATGAGCGTGTGACCTTTATCCCCAAATAAATAAAGACCTGATGCTTAAATGGGAAATTGGCATACCCAATTCCTTCTGCGAATGGATTAATGGGGAGGAGCACACTTTTTGTTAGGTTTAGCTGACAACCAAAACCTTGTAGCATGTCTAAGAGAGCGGGCATAGTGTTAGAGATGTATAAAAGAAGATTGTCTGCATATAAGGACACCTTGTGAGTTATGTTGCCCCTTAGTATTCCCTTAATCCTCTCCTCCGCCCCGCAGGGCGATAGCAAGAGGCTTACACAGATATAAGCAACCCTACCCTATACGGATAAACAGCAACCCTGCCTGGCCCTCTGTGGAGAGGAAGTAGCTGGAGGTAACATTGTTGGTGTGAACAAAATCCACTGGGGATGAGTACAACATCTTAATCCAGGAAAGGAATGACAGGACCAAACCCAAATCTCTCTAGTACTGCAAATAGATATTCCCACTCAACCCCCGGTCGAAAGCCTTTTCAGCATAAGAGATGACAACTTCTGGCTGTAGAGTTGAGTGGGCAGAATAAAGTACATTTAAATAGGCGGCGAATATTATAGAAAGATTGCCTACCTGAGATAAATCCGGTTTGGTCAGAGTTAGTTTGTATGTTTTTTAAATGTGATTTTACAGTTTGAATGGGGTGTCATGGGTCCTGTTCTGAAGGGTGTAATGTCACAGAACGTTCAG
This sequence comes from Oncorhynchus keta, assembly GCF_023373465.1. NCBI lineage: Eukaryota > Metazoa > Chordata > Actinopteri > Salmoniformes > Salmonidae > Oncorhynchus > Oncorhynchus keta. The sequence goes on from NC_068443.1 coordinate 34,546,057, forward strand.
ATAGAAATGTATTGTGCAACAAACACAGGGCTGCCAAACTCAACCAGTGCATATTGAAAAAGCTCAACGAATTTGCGGGCCAGACATAGCCTATTATATTTGTTAAAAACATTTTTTTGCATAGTCCTACAACTGCTACCCATGTCCATTTTATAATGTCCACTTATCTACGTAGGATTCTGCATATAGCATTTTAACATATTGAAACAAAAGAAGAGATATTTGTCCAGTCTTTGCTGCTACGCTTGTGCATTCCTGTGACCTTAATCAAAAAGTATTTCATAACGCCGAATAACAAAAACATAGCTCAGTTGTTGTAACATTTAAAACATTTTTTTCATTTCTTGCACTGCGTGGATCACTGGTGTGGCAGAATGCAACATTGCTGTATGGTGCAATCAAAATGTCTTGATTTGAGTAGGTAGCCTAGGCTACTTCTTAAATGTTGCTGTAATAGTCCCACATGTTTCTCCTTTGCATGGTTGTTAGATATCTTATGAATAATGACTAAACCATATTTACATTTAAATAGAACTATAACTAATTAAACTCTAACCTGTTTTACAATATCTGATTAATAATGTTAGTTCCTAAGGAAGAGGTTATGTAGCATGGACAAGGGGTAATTGGAAATTATAGCCATTGTGGATGAAGGAATGTATGTGTGTGTGTGTCTAAAGTAAGCAAAGAGTGTCATTAACCTATGTTTGAACCGACTCAGCTATAACTCTGTGGCGATCAAATAAGACAGCGGGAGCCCCTCCAGGTTTTCCTTATCTGGAACTGTCTGCTAAGTGGTAATAGACTATGGTGAGACTTCAGGAGTTAATCCAGGTATAGTGTGTCAGGTATGTGCGCTAGTGAGTTGGAATGAACTTTTGAACCTGCTTTGTCCTGGTCGAGAGGAGGAGAGACATTTTATAACCTATGACTTCATATGTGATATATAAACTGTTGTACATGGTTCTATGAGCAGCGCTCTCGAGAATGCTATTGGCTAATTTTGATAGACTGGTCTCTGTCTGTTTTATGCAAATGAGGATCTTACAAATTCTTAGAAACAGACAGTGATTTCAATTGAATTGGTTAATGAATATATATTTATAGGAATTGTTCAATTCCTTTGACAATGGTGTTTTTTTTTTTTGGCTAGTCATTGTCAAGCTACAACATATTTGCCAGACCACAACATATTTGTAGCTTAGCTAGGACTGTGGCATGTGTCTGTACCCTCTGCTGCGAGCTGTAAATGGGACACACAGAAAGCAACGTAAACGGGACACAGAAAAGCAGCGCAAAGGAACTTTGAATTCACCGGGCGCATCAGGTTGTAATTTTGTAAAGTTTACTAATTTATACTCGCTTGTGTGTCCTATTGTCCTTTAGTAGTAATTTATACCCTCGTGGGAATCCTTTATCTTAACTCTTTTGACAACCAAGATGACATTTTATGTAGGTTACAGCAATGACTAGTCGGTACCGAAACTCGGCATGGACATTTGGCTTACACCACTTTTAAACACTGGCTGGCTCGTGCATTGCTTGCTGTGACTTCTAGTGCAGCGCATAGCAGGCGGTATGGAAGCGGGCCAAAATGAATTGACATCCCAAATCATTTCACGGGCCAGATAGAAATGTGTCACGGGCCAGACTCGGCCCGTATTGGACACATGTGGTGTTACATATAGGACTGTCTGTCAGGTACAATAAGGATTCAGGTCAGTTTTATTCATTGCATTATAATCTGAAATGGTCTGACCCTGTCTAAGTCTTTTGAGGGCTGGCATTTTGCTTAGGATGTGAAATGATTGCGACTGCATGTCTTGGTTTGTCGCCCTCTCTCTGTCATCTGCAGAATAACTACAGGGAGTGTCTGACCCAAGGAGATAAACTCAGGGATTTGAAAGGCCGTCGCTCATCCAGGTCTGCCACCACTTCACGGTATGGGCGTGTGCTGTGCGAAAGTGAATGTGGTTAAACATCCATCAATACTTCGTTGACGTTGATTGCATTGTACATCGACAGACATAACCCTGCGTTCAACTTTAGAGCTATACTATTTTTAAATGGTTATAAAGCCTTATTGTTTGTTGTACCATCTTTCTCCAGGTTGAATTTGACAAAGACCAGTCAGACCTCTATCACCCCTCCCAAGTGTTCCAGGCTATCTCAGGTCCCTGTCCCCTTCTCCTCCTCCTCTTCTCCCAAGAGGCTGGTGCAAAGCTCCTCATCATCAGCTAGTAACCTTAAGAGGTGAGTTTCTGTGTGTGTGATGTGTGTGTTTTTGTGCCATCTTCATATGTGTTCAGGTATGTACAGTTGAAGTCGGAAGTTTACATACACTTAGGTCGGAGTCATTAAAACTAGTTTTTCAACCACTCCACTAATTTCTTCTTAACAGACTATAGTTTTGGCAAGTCGATTAGGACATCTACTTTGTGCATGACACAAGTAATTTTTCCAACAATTGTTTACAGACAGATTTTTCACTTATAATTAACTTTATCACAATTCCAGTGGGTCAGAAGTTTACATACACTAAGTTGACTGTGCCTTTAATCAGCTTGTAAAAATCCAGAAAATGATGTCATGGCTTTAGAAGCTTCTGATGACACCATTTGAGTCAATTCGAGGTGTACCTGTGGATGTACATTGGGGCAAAAAAGTATTTAGTCAGCCACCAAATGTGCAAGGTCTCCCACTTAAGAAGATGAGAGAGGCCTGTAATTTTCATCATAGGTACACTTCAACTATGACAGACAAAATGAGGAGAAAAAATCCAGAAAATCACATTGTAGGATTTTTAATGAATTTATTTGCAAATTTTGGTGGAAAATAAGTATTTGGTCACCTACAAACAAGTGGGAGAACTTGCACAAGTGGGAGAAATTGCACAATTGGTGGCTGACTAAATACTTTTTTGCCCCACTGTATTTCAAGTCCTACCTTCAAACTCAGTGCCTCTTTGCTTGACATCATGGGAAAATCAAAAGAAATCAGCCATGATATCAAAAAAAAAATTGTAGACCTCTACAAGTCTGGTTCATCCTTGGGAGCGATTTCCAAACGCCTGAAGGTACCACGTTCATTTGCACAAACAATAGTACGTAAGTATAAACACCATGCAGCCGTCATACTGCTCAGGAAGGAGACGCGTTCTGTCTCCTAGAGATTAATGTATTTTGGTGCGAAAAGTGCAAATCAATCCCAGAACAACAGCAAAGGACCTTGTGAAGATGCTGGAGGAAACAGGTACAAAAGTATATATATCCACAGTAAAACGAGTCCTATATCAACATAACCTGAAAGGCCACTCAGCAAGGAAGAAGCCGCTGCTCCAAAACTGCCATAAAAAAGCCAGACTACAGTTTGCAACTGCAGATGGGGACAATGATCATACTTTTTGGAGAAATGTCCTCTGGTCTGATGAAACAAAAATAGAACTGTTTGGGCATAATGACCATCGTTATGTTTGGAGGAAAAAGGGGGAGGCTTGCAAGCCGAAGAACACCATCCCAACCATGAAGCACGGGGGTGGCTGCATCATGTTGTGGGGTTGCTTTGCTGCAGGAGGGACTGGTGCACTTCACAAAATAGATGGCATCATGAGGTAGGAAAAGTATGTACTTATATTGAAGCAACATCTCAAGACATCAGTCAGGAAGTTAATGCTTGGTCGCAAATGGGTCTTCCAAATGGACAATGACCCCAAGCATACTTCCAAAGTTGTGGCAAAATTGCTTAAGGATAACAAAGTCAAGGTATTGGAGTGGCCATCACAAAGCCCTGACCTCAATCCTATAGAACATTTGTGGTCAGAACTGAAAAAGCATGTGCGAGCAAGGAGGCCTGCAAACCTGATTCAGTTACACCAGCTCTATCAGAAGGAACGGGCCAAAATTCAACCAACTTATTGTGGGAAGCTTGTGGAAGGTTACCTGAAACGTTTGACCCAAGTTTAAAAAATGTAAAGGCAATGCTACCAAATACAAATTGAGTGTATGTAAACGTCTGACCCACTAGGAATGTGATGAAAGAAATAAAAGCTGAAATAAATCATTCTCTCTACTATTATTCTGACATTTCACATTCTTAAAATAAAGTGGTGATCCTAACTGACCTAAGACAGTGAATCTTTACCAGGATTAAATGTCAGGACTTGTGAAAAACTGAGTTTAAATGTATTTGGCTAAGGTGTATGTAAACTTCCGACTTCAACTGTATGATCTCTCCCGTTGTCTCTCTCTCTCCTTCTAGTCCCTTTAGCCTGAGTATGTTCAGCTCTAAGGCTACTACCATTCACTGAGCCCACGTTGATCACTGACTTTTCATCTTTGACCTTCTGACCTTCCAGTTGACCCCAGGAGACAGGAGGTTAACCCCCTCAACAGCTGGAGAAATGTGCACGATAGTCTCTGTTATAAATGCACGTTAAATAACATTTAATAATACAACAACAAAAAATCGAATCCACCCCTGAGACACTCTGTAAAAAATAATATTTGTAACAATTGGATTTGTAGACATGATCTCGTTTCAATCAATGTAATTGTTTGGTTTCAAAATGGGTTTATTATCATTGTTATTGTGTGCAAGGAGAATGTTTATCATGGCTTTCTCTTATTCAGTTATTGAATTGATTTATATTGTTTGATTGACGCTGTAAAAGAGGACACATCCTACTGTACACTCAATTGATTCATGAGTGGCTGTCTTATGAATGTTGTCATTCAGGAGATCCATTTGTTTTATGTGAATACAGATTTGGATTGTAACAGAAGTGACTCTGGTTGAGCACTTTTTTCTGACTTGTTTTTACGACTCTTGTTGACAGGCTCGAGACAATTGTTTTGTTTTAAATGACTTTAAGTAGTAGGCCTGTATGGCGTATATGGAATGTATTTCTGCAAACTTTGCAGAAATACTATTGGTACATTGTCATTTAAATTTGATTAAAATCATTCCTTGTTAAAATAAGTTGTCTTTCTCTGCAAATGTTATTTGACTCATAAACATGGCAGGTTAAGACACATTTTTCGGCTTATATTAATATCTCCAACAATAAAATAGGGACCATGTATAGCAGTTGTAAGGGCAGGAAATCAACAGAAGTCAAGGCAGATTGAAGTGCTACCTTTAAAAAATATATATATATTTGCAGATCTTGTGTTTACACAGGCAGCCCAATTCTGATGATTTTTTTCCACTAATTGGTATTTTATGACCAATCAGATTTCTTCACAAGATGTTTTTCAGAATTGATCTGATTGGTCAAAATACCAAAAAATACCAGTGAAAAAAAATATCAGAATTGGGCTGCCTGTGTAAACGCAGCCTTATAGTGATCCAATGGTGAATATGCCATAGGCCTACTTGGCCTCATACGTGACCATACCATTACCAAATTGTAAACCAATGAACTGGTTCTACAATGTAAAAGGCAATTTACATATCCATCTTTACTTTGATACATTTGTATATATCAGAAATAACGGAAGAAGTTTTGATTTATTAAATAACATTTATGTTAAATTGAACACTTTCAATACTTTTCTAACAACTCATAGTAACCTCCCTAGGCTTGGACTTCCAAATGAGGAGCGCAGGCCACGTATATACATATACTTATGACCAATTAGATCAGCTCTTTTGCCAATAATTGGGCAAAATATCAGAATTGGGCTGCCTGTGTAAACGCAGCAAGAGAAACTAGACTCATGCACAGATGGAGCGCTCCAAACAAAAGTACATAAATGTTATGTAATAAATCAAAACTTCTTTCTCACAAGTGTAACATAGGCCTCGTTTGTGAACACTGCAAACAATGTGACCACTCCATAGCCGTGGGAAGATGTGGGGGTACTGAGAATTCTTTTGAAAACGTTTTTTCGCCCGTGCTACAGACGACTATATCGGCCCGTTAATTCAGGACTAGTGAAGGCCCAGTGCATAACCTTCGTGAACTATTTCATTGTTTATGTCACGCCGGGAATAAGAACAGAAGTTAAAGATGTCGACTAACCAAACACTTACATTCTAGAACACCGGGTATGACGTTGGTTAACGCATTGGCATTGGCCCCCTAGATTGGGCAATTCCATTCAACTCTGTTTGAACTTTAGTCACCCAACAACAAAGGGACCAAATGAATGACCAGCTGTACAGATTTCATTCATAGCATTCTTCATCTCGCCCCAGAGTAACCCCTGTTCCAGTTAAATGACCTCACATAGACTCTCTCTCCCAACCCGCGCTTGTGGCTCAGACCGCAAATCAATGATTGCATCTCTGCTCAAAGGTCACACTTTCAATTGTTTTGAATGGCTCTCGTCTTGGGTTTACCTGAGGATGGAATGGCGGGTAAGGTTCGCTAAATCTCAGAACCGTATGTGCTTTAAGCCAAACGGTCATTTTGTACATGTCATGTCAGGGTAAAGCACATAGCTACAGAACTGGTGCCAGGCTAGGGAAAGTTAAACCACAGTTATGAAAGCTTCTGGGATTATGGTGACATTTGTAAGAACTAAGAATGCAGTGTATCTCAGGAGTCTCTGACATGAAATGATTTGTATAACACCTTGAATAGCCTAAAGTTGTGAAGAAAGACTATCTTTAAAGTTATCATTATCTTCTCCTGTTATCCTGTCTTTTGTATTTTTAACATAGTTCCATTATACAGTACCATGGTTTTGGTATATGATTGATGGTAGCCCACATAGGCACATTTGGGTCTGAACTGTGGTAAACTCAACTGTTTAATTTGATGGCCTTTACAAACTCTCTGAAGAGCAAACAAGCAATTCAACAGTAATATTTCAACAGCAAACACTGCAGTACAATTGAATCACAAGTTAGTTTAAACGAGATTCAAGTCAATCTAATCGTACATGTTCACTTCTGAAGCGTCATTAGCATCAAGGATGTGCTTTTGGGTGTAGGTTATATATAACCAGATCAAATTCCAAAGAAATAAAGCTAGATGGGTTCTTCGGTTAGAACACTACAGCGAGAACATAATTTTGGGATTAAATCAAGCACAGATATAAAACAACAAATAGATCAAATAGGATCAAAGTTATTAATTGTGTTGCAGTCATTAAGGCTGCTCAGCCAAGCTGTGCCTGAGGCATGAAATGCTCTTCCAATAACTACTTTCACAGACGGTAGCTCACAAATGCACCCGTTGGCCTGTTGGTGAGACAGCTGTGCTGACAGCAGCAGTTGGGGTTACGATGTGCCAGTGACACTGTGCCTACTGGTTCTCTTATCATCCTGGGGTTGATGTCTAGCCCAGCTGGCACACATACAGTCAGGTCCATAATTATTGGCAGGTCCATAATTATTGGCACTCTTGATGAAGATGAGAAAGAAAATACTGTATAAAATAAAGCATTTCAAGACTGAGGTATTATTTTGTTCTCAAAAAAAGGGAAAATTATATTATTTTATACGAATACAATTGCTCAAAGATATATATTTTATTTAAGAAGTAATAAAAAAATATATATAAAAACGATAGGGGTTAAAATTATTGGCACCCCTCTTTTCAATTTTTTCGAACCCTCCTCTGGCGAGGATAACGACACTGCCTTTTTCTAAAATGTTTAATGAGATTAGAGAACACATTGGGAGGGATCTTAGATAATTTCTCCATACAGAATATTTCCAGATCCTTGATATCCTTTGTCTGCGTTTATAGACTGCCTTCTTCAATTCAAACCACAGGCTTTCAAGGGGTTTCAAGTCCAGAGACTGAGATGGCCATTGCAAAATGTTGATTTTGTTGTCAAAAATTGCCAACAAGTGACATCAATAAGGGATCACAACTTTCACCTGGTCAGTCTGTCATGGAAAGAGCAGGTGTCCTTCATGTTTTGTACACTCGGTTCTTTGTGAATTTTGATTAGTGCTTGGGGTTATAGTCTTCCTGGAAGACGACCAGGTTTTTGGCTAAAATGTCCTGGTACTGGGTAAAGTTCATGATGCCGTTGACCTTAACAAGGGCCCCATGACAAGTGTAAGTTAAATAGCCCCATAACATCAAAGATCCACCACCATATTTTACCATAGGTATGATGTACTTTTATGCATATGCTTCTGTCTTCAACTCCAAACCCACCACTGGTTTGTGTGGCCAAAGAGCTCTATTTTCATGTTATCTGACCATAGCACCTGTTCCAACAGGTCTAAACACCCTGCCGGAATGTTCTCCAATCTCATCAAACAAGGCTCATCTGTATTCCTCCAGTGGTGTGTATTCATGGATGCCGAGGGAAGCCAGGCTTTCCCCAAAAATGACCAACAAGTGACATCAATAAGGGATCATAGCTTTCACCTGGTCAGTCTGTCATGGGAAAGAGCAGGTGTCCTTCATGTTTTGTACACTCAGTGTCAATGCCTAAGGCCGAGTACAACACAACGACACAGTGGCAGAATAAATTAAACCACACCTTTGTTACATCACAAAACCGGAGAGCAACCTCTGTCTGGTGAAGCCCACAAAGCATATTGCATGTAACAAACAGTTACATGACCTACAGTATGGTCAAGGAAGTGAATGTTTTCGACATTTTCGGACTACTAAACAACTATTGATTTAGAACCATGGAGAGTTACAGCAAGTCGCAAAGAAAACAATAGCTGCCTCTACTATTCCAGCGTCATTTCAACTTCAACATCAAAACAATCACCTATGCTTAGTCTAATACAGTGACAACTAAAAGAAACCAAAAACAATTTAGTCCAATCAACGTAAGCTGAATATGATGTCCATGGTTCTGATTTTTGTGTGTGTATGCGTGCGTGCAAGTTGAAAAAACATGTTGACTCCACCTACTTGTAGAGAAACGCCAATGCCATCCTCCTCTCTTTAATGTTGATGAAACGGTTTATGACTCTGTCATACCGTACACAATTTTTTTAAAGTTATGTCCTAGGCTACGTGGCTAAAGTACTTCCTCAATAGCCTAACTTCCTTTCATGGGAAACGTTAGCTAGTTGACGTTGGCCTACTACATCTAGCTACATATTGAAGTTCCATCCTCTCAGTCCAGGGGCACAATGTAAGAATTTACGGATGGATCAGAATGGCCTTTATAATCATTGGCCAGTACGGAGAATTAAGTAAAGCCACAAGTCTGAATCCCTATCTCCATCCATTGCTAATTTAGGAAAGTGCCAATTTTAGCTAGCTACCTAGCCACCGGAGGACGACAACACAATGAGATGCAACAAGTTGTTTCAGTCAATCACGTATTTATCTCAATGCGATGTAATAGGAGTGAAGCCAAATCCAAACTGGCTTCCCTTGACACTTCTGTTGGTGCGCCAGGACCATTCACAGTTGAGCTCACTCAGTTAAGCTCAACACTGATTGGCTATTATTTTATACTTTTTTTTTATCAAGGGAGGCCAAATGCTCACTGGCTACACATACAGAGACAGAGGGGCGCTGTTTTACTCATTTGGATACTTTCTCCGGTGAGATACATTCAGCCTCTTGCGAATTGAAGGAAAATTATGAAACACACAGAGACAAAATAAATAAATAAATAAATATGTTTTTCAATTTTTTTTCTTGGTCAATTTGTTTGGGAAGGCTGGCTTCCTTTGGCACCCATGAATACATGTCACTGGATTTCTTGTATTACTTTTTTCTCTGAGCAATTGTATAAAATAATAGAATTTCTCGTTTCTTACATACAATATAGTCAATTTCATACAGTATTTTTTGCTAATCTTTATCAAGGGTGCCAAGGGTGCCAATAATTTATGATCTAATGATGACTGGACAAGTTACCACAGGACATTAGGAGCTGACCCATTGTTCTATAGGTCTATTTACTGAATCTTGTCATAGTCTTGATATCTTCTAAATGATTCATTCCAATGCTAGTCTTCTAAATAAAACCCAAATAGTACTAACCACCAAGCCCTTATGGACCTGAGATGGGACACCAGCACCTGGTGTACCACATTTACCTTCCAATGTAGAAGAGAGAGAGAGAGATACCTTATCTGAGGTTTATGGAATTACCTAATACCATGAGAGTGTGGTCAAACTAATGACTGAATAAACAAATGAATGACACAATACACTGTTATAGAAATGTATTGATTTTATACTCGTTTTATAAAGTATATCAAATTAAACATTGCATGCATTTTAATACTTGTTTTGTACAGTATATCAAAGTAAACATTAATACAGATTACCAAAATGTATTTCATCCTAGCAGAGGGAATCATTCAATGGAACTACAATGTACATTACTCTACTCAGTCGGTGTAGTTAGAGCCATTCAACATCACAGTAAATAGTGGCATTTACCAACTAACTACTGATAGTGAGGGTCACAAACAGAATTACCTCCGCAATGTTGAATGATTTCACAGTTCAAAGATGGAGGTCGACAATAAGGATATAGTTATGATGATTAACTGGAAGATGCAGTAAATATTACTGATAACACTTATATGGAGTTCTACCAATGTCACTTTCGAAATGGGATGGGCGTTTCGCCAGTGCTACCATTCTGAGGCGATCACAAACCACTCTGTGGCTTTTGTTTTGCGCATCAACTTCAAAAAGACATTAGAACAATTCTTAAATATACAATATGTACAATTTACATTATTAAGAAAGTAGATGAGTGGAGTCCGTCTTACTGAGTTTTCAGTTTGTATCGAAAGTCAATGTCATAGGTGGGTTGCAGGATCCCCAGACCTGCACGTGATTGGTCGAGAGGAGGCACTTTAACGGCTGAGTCTAGGAGCTCCATGTTGAAGTAGGACAGAACCAGCGCCAGGAACTGCTTGATCTCATGCACGGCGAAGAAGCGCCCAGGGCACTTGGTCACCCCTGAGCCGAAAGGCATGTAATAGTACCTCAGCTTGCGTCCCTCCCTGTAGAACGTCGTCTTCTCCTGGCCGTTGTCATCAAGATATCTGTCGTATTTGTAGGTCTGTGGATTGAGAGGGGAGTTAGAGGAAAGACTGACACTCCTAACCCTAGTTATATGGCCTTTCATCTTTAAAGGGAAGACACTGAGCATCACTCACCAAGGGATCCTCATAAATCTTTGGGTCAAAGTGGAGCATCTGGGGGTAAAGGGCGATGACGTCATCTTTGCGGATGCGGTACGACTCCTGGTTATCAAGGTGAAGCAGGAAGTCCTCTTTGGCCACTCGGATGTTCATTGATGCGCTCGACAGACGCATGGCCTCCTTGATGATGCTGTCTGCAGGGTCAAGAAGACATGGTTCTTTATTATACCATATTCACTGGACAGCTTGACTTTCGTGTCAAACATGATTTTGGAAAAATATCTACTAAATCATTTTTTGTATATTGCAGCTTCCCCTTACCTATTACAGGCATATTGTCCAGGTCCTCCCGGGAGAGAGTGAGTTGTGGTTTGCTAGGGTCGACACGCTGACCTGAACTCTCCAGAATATTCTTCACCTCCTCATTGGCTGCTTTCATAGCCTCAGGACTCCTGAAGAGGCAAGACAAGATGGAGGGTAAGTCAAACCATCAAGTTCAGACTATACAGATCATGTATCAAAATATTCCCAACATGCACTTTGGACCAGGTTGTTCTCTGCAGCTCTATGACATAAAGGGAATGCTATGTCTCTCCAATGAGCCGTTCTTGACACATCTGTTATCACAGGAGTTACTGTGAGCTAGCACTAAGTCGCAGTCAGTAGTTGAGAATGACAATTTACTGTACAGGACTGTTACAAAATACATTGCCCAGCCCTTATCTCCACCCTAATGAGCACAGCATCTATGTTCAGCTGTTTGAACAAGATAGCTAAGCTGATACACCCCCCCCACAATGCAGGAAATGCAAACTTGTATTGTATTTGAGTTTTAAAAAGGATTGACATTTCAGACTTGTTTTGCCCTAATAAAAAATGTATCAACCCCTATAGAAATGTCCATGAATTGTAATCCACATAATAATTCAAATGTCCTGTTGCTGCAGGACACTTTTCCTGCTGTAGTAAGCTGGCTCAAATTAAGATCCAACATCTGTACATACCTAATCATGTGGAGCAGGCTCCAGAAGGCAGTCGGGAGCGTGTTGGCCTGCGAGGCCCACAGCAGAGCCACGTGGGTGCGGGCCTTGCTCAGGTCATTGAAGGTCGACAGGGTGTCATTCAGCAGCATGCGCAGTGAGATCAGGTCCGATACATTCTCGCGTTTGCTCAAGTTCTCAGCCAGCATGGTCTTCGCCAGGTTCTCCCTTGCAGAGTGGGCACTCTTGAACACATGGATGGGCAACCCAGCCACCAACGCCGGGAAGATCTTGTCGAACTCCTTGAAGTTCTCCAGGGTGTTGAGGACCAAAGCCTTCTGGGCCTCCTGGCGCGCAGCATTCTTGTCGTTACCCAGATCCTTGCCGAAGAGTGTCAGGTAGCTCGACTCGAACATGACCTTGTAGCAGAAGGCGAAAATGCCATCCACGTCCCATCGATCCTTGCTGGGGCTGAGGGTGTCTGACTGCAGCATGACCGACTGCAGGTTCTCCATCATGGTCTCGATGAGCGAAGGGAGGGCTTCACCTTGCAAGGTCTTCATGAAGGTCTGGTGGAGGTTCTCTGTGGTGTAACCGTGCCTGGGGTCCATGCTGTCATGGCCGAAAGCCTGGGTGGAGATAAAGAGAGGTTTCATTTAAGACTCTTGAAAGCCTGCATTGACAGATATGGATAGATTAACTCATCATCAGCAAATATTTAGTTGAACAACAATTCAGAGTTAGGCATGTCTTTACCTTGACCGAGGTGGAGAAGTGAAACTTCTTCCAGTCCAGATGCCTGCCTTGGCGGATGACGGCGTGGTAGGAGAAAGGGTCGCACAGGAAGTGAAAGTACTTGCCAGCGATCTTGCAAGTGAAGATGTGCCCATACTTATTCTGTCGGCTCCGGAGAAACTCCAGGGGGTTGGTTCCAAACTGGACGGCACAGCCGAGGTACGGGATCAAACCATTTTCCACTGGTGGTTCACCTGGTTTTCTTGAAGAGCAACAACAATCATTTAGCATCATAGCAATGATAAAGCAATGTCCAAAGCAAGCCATCGGAAATACTTGAACATAGGAAACACAAAGGTGATGTTTAGACATGAGATGTTTAAAATACGTGAGTTAAAGCAACATCCAAAGGACACCTAAAGATGTCCAATGAATCCAGACTTGTATCTGAACCTAATTTAAATGTTGTCTTATAAACCCAAAGCAAACAACAACAAGGTGATGTCAGAATCGAGTGATGTGCTCAAATGACAAAACTTTGGAAAGTTGTAAGTCACATCCAGCAGAACAAAACCCAATGCCACTGCAGCAATCTCAGAATAACACTACCACTTATACATAACTGTCAGGTTTGTACAACAAAATAAAGTATGTCACGAAATTACAGCTGGCTTTTTTTGGCAAGTAGACATCACTAAAGTCTCCATAAAAATGAATAACCTTTTGCAACATGGAACCCTTTTACATATTTTTTAAGAGCAATACAGGTGACACAAATAAAACCCACATAACATCAAAGAAAGAAAACAATAAAAGGGTCAGCTGTAAATATGGTTGTTCAAATCAAATCAAATGTATTGATATTGCCCTTCGTACATCAGCTGATATCTCAAAGTGCTGTACAGAAACCCAGCCTTAAAACCCCAAACAGCAAGCAATGCAGGTGTAGAAGCACGTTGTTGTACACTTTAAAAGGAATACCACACCCAAAGCCTTCACATTATCAGACACATGTTCCATTCCACAATGTTATGCTGTGTGCTTCATTAGACTGTTGACCATCAAACATTGAATACCATTCAACATTACTTTTTGCATTACTATAAAATGCGTGGGTCTCTGCTTACCTCTTACGGATCCCCAGAGCAAGCCACAGACAGCAGCAAAAGCTGATCACCACAACCCAAATCAAAGAGACAGTGATGATCATGGTTGCTTAAGATGCTCGTGGCAAATACCTGTGTGGAGAATAGACCAAAAGGTGCCAGGTGCTAGAGAGGGCTAATGGCCAGGTTTAGTGTTAACTCCCTGGCAGAGAGAACTCAGCTAGATGACAGTGGAGGTTCTGGAAACTGTGCTCGTGGAATCCTAAACTCTGATTCAGATTATTTATATGGTGCTCCACACAAGCCATGGGGAGGGACATGAAGCATAGAAGCAGTGGGGATGACTGATTGGCAAGTGCAGCCAAGACACCGCCCTCCTGTTACATGTTTGCCAGTGTTACCTATTACACTAGATGTCTCTAGTAAATCCATGGAGGTGTGTGTGTGAGTTGTACAATGGCCTTGACTGTAGTCCATGGACAACACCACCTGAAGGACAGCAGACTGTACCTGATAGCACCACTGGGTGGGCAAATAGATTTCAAGGTAATTGATGCTTTTTCTGTGTCCCACTCGCACTGTGTGTGTGTGTGTGTGTGTGTGTGTGTGTGTGTGTGTGTGTGTGTGTGTGTGTGTGTGTGTGTGTGTGTGTGTGTGTGTGTGTGTGTGTGTGTGTGTGTGTGTGTGCGCGTGCCTGTTTTGACCCATTGAGACCAGTAACTAGGCGGAGGAGGCAAAGTATTATTTTTCAGCTACTCTTAGAACATAAATATCAAAACAATTCATATTTTTGCACTCAAGAGGTAATTATCTTGAACAATAACCGTTTCCCCATACCTCATCAACCCTCAGTATAGAACATTTACATGCAGTACATTATTATTACCCTCAGGTGGTGACTAGTCCTTTTCCAGCGTTTTATAGAGAACAGCAGCTCTTGTATCTACAGTTTATGAGATTAGTCAGATATGTGGAACCTAGTATATAATTAGAAGTGAAAGAAGTGAAATAGTCTCCAATGTCTCAACAGTATGTTAGGTTTGGATGATGTAAGCTTTTTTGGAAAGAGCCTCTCTACATGGTTGTTTTGGACAAGTGACTATGTCTGGACAAGTGACTGAGTCAGACACCCATGCTTGAACAATAGGTACCCTGTCATGTCGGGGGATCTTTGTGGTTGAACAACACGTGTCATTTCATCAGTTATGGTCCTTCTGTAGCTCAGTTGGTAGAGCATGGCGCTTGTAACGCCAGGGTAGTGGGTTCGATTCCCGGGACCACCCATACGTAGAATGTATGCACACATGACTGTAAGTCGCTTTGGATAAAAGCGTCTGCTAAATGGCATATATTATTATATTATATATTATAAAGACTATGTAGTGCTGGAACTGAGTGACACTGCTCTTAAAATAGGGTTTCTTTCTCAAGATTAATTCATGTTCAAAAGTGGGACCATTTGAGCTCAGAGTGTGTGGATTTTCAGGATCTAAGTAAAATCTTGAAATTGTAAGAGGATTGTTGCATCTTTCCTCATACATTTTTACAAAGGTGAATTATATATTCTCCAAACCACAGGATGATACTCTGATGAAAATAACTAACTAAGATGTTCATTTATGTTCATCCATGTCTGCAAGACTGCCTACCAATGTAGTACTATACTTATTTTCTTCCCACCTCACCAAATGCAGCCACTATGCACACACAGCAGACAACTGACAGTTCAAGATGAAATCATGAGATTGATTAAAGAGGAACAGTTGGAATGAACCAGTGAAGATGTGAACAGGATGGGACTTGTCCACCTTTCAAAGTTAGCCGTTCACGAAAGAGATGACATGTATTTCACCTCACCGACAGTTTGAAAAGACTTGCTGACACAGGTTATGTCCTTATCCCTGGCGTCATGCCAACTGATTTCAAGTTTAAAGTATTGTTCATTGTTTGTATTATGTCCCTTGTGGTCTCAGATGGAAAGGAGTTTTGCTACATTTTTTTATTGTAAACTTTACCATGTGAAACTTTTAGAACACTCCTTAATAGATGTACTAAAAAACAGACACTCAAATCAGTTGATCAGATGACTCTTTGAAAAATTCTAAAAAATTCTCCACTTGTGTTTACACAAAACCATACCAAACCCCTCTTTCTTTCTGTAACTAACTCCCTACTTTACATAGCTTCAGATTTACTACAAATGTGAGTCAAACCAAAAGCTCCTTCTGACCAGTGATGTGGTTGGATTGCATCACCACTTTCCTGCCCGCCTGCCCTTTGAGTTTAGACTGTAGTAACCTAAATCCATCCGCCTCCACACAGGTCACTCCTGGATAAAAGGTTACTCCCCTACCATGGTTGTGGCAACCTGTGGCTGATGGCTCTCATATCATTCAGTTAACAGTCAGGAAGGCCAACCATTCCTTAATTTGAGCTATCACCTAATGCTGGGATGGGCAACTTTGATGGGGGTGGGGGCCACAACAAATCTGAACTCGCAGTGGCTCGCAGGTCTGTGTACCCACATATGCGGTCAGAGCCAGCCCTAGCCTTTTGGGAGACCCTAAGCAAAATGTTGTGTATTTTACTATTCTTACTCTCAACAGTAAGTTGAGCCCCCGACTGAGCCTACCATTTTTGAGAATGGCTATGTTGGTGGTTGTGGATCCTGTTAATGCTTGTATTAGGTTGGTGTCACAATTTGTGACAGAATGTATTTATACGCTACTCTGTCAGGCAGCTACAGTGCTTCAGAATGTTTTTATACACTACTCTGTCAGGCAGCTACAGTGCCTTCAGAATGTATTTATACACTACTCTGTCAGGCAGCTACAGTGCTTCAGAATGTTTTTATACACTACTCTGTCAGGCAGCTACAGTGCTTCAGAATGTTTTTATACACTACTCTGTCAGGCAGCTACAGTGCTTCAGAATGTTTTTATACACTACTCTGTCAGGCAGCTACAGTGCCTTCAGAATGTATTTATACAATACTCGGTCAGGCAGCTACAGTGCCTTCAGACTGTATTTATACACTACTCTGTCAGGCAGCTACAGTGCCTTGAGAATTTAATTATACACCACTCTGTCAGGCAGCTACAGTGCCTTCAGAATTTAATTATACACTACTCTGTCAGGCAGCTACAGTGCCTTCAGAATGTATTTATACACTACTCTGTCAGGTAGCTACAGTGCTTCAGACTGTATTTATACACTACTCTGTCAGGCAGCTACAGTGCCTTCAGAATTTAATTATACACTACTCTGTCAGGCAGCTACAGTGCCTTCAGAATGTTTTTATACACTACTCTGTCAGGCAGCTACAGTGCCTTCAGAATGTATTTATACACTACTCTGTCAGGCAGCTACATTGCCTTCAGAATGTATTTATACACTACTCTGTCAGGTAGCTACAGTGCTTCAGACTGTATTTATACACTACTCTGTCAGGCAGCTACAGTGCCTTCAGAATTTAATTATACACTACTCTGTCAGGTAGCTACAGTGCTTCAGACTGTATTTATACACTACTCTGTCAGGCAGCTACAGTGCCTTCAGAATGTTTTTATACACTACTCTGTCAGGCAGCTACAGTGCCTTCAGAATGTATTTATACACTACTCTGTCAGGCAGCTACAGTGCCTTCAGAATGTATTTATACACTACTCTGTCAGGCAGCTACAGTGCCTTCAGAATGTATTTATACACTACTCTGTCAGGCAGCTACAGTTCCTTCAGAATGTATTTATACACTACTCTGTCAGGCAGCTACAGTGCCTTCAGAATGTATTTATACACTACTCTGTCAGGCAGCTACAGTTCCTTCAGAATGTATTTATACACTACTCTGTCAGGCAGCTACAGTGCCTTCAGAATGTTTTTATACACTACTCTGTCAGGCAGCTACAGTGCCTTCAGAATGTATTTATACACTACTCTGTCAGGCAGCTACAGTGCCTTCAGAATGTATTTATATACTACTCTGTCAGGCAGCTACAGTGCTTCAGAATGTATTTATACACTACTCTGTCAGGCAGCTACAGTGCTTCAGAATGTTTTTATACACTACTCTGTCAGGCAGCTACAGTGCCTTCAGAATGTATTTATACACTACTCTGTCAGGCAGCTACAGTGCCTTCAGAATGTATTTATACACTACTCTGTCAGGCAGCTACAGTGCCTTCAGAATGTATTTATACACTACTCTGTCAGGCAGCTACAGTTCCTTCAGAATGTATTTATACACTACTCTGTCAGGCAGCTACAGTGCCTTCAGAATGTATTTATACACTACTCTGTCAGGCAGCTACAGTGCTTCAGAATGTATTTATACACTACTCTGTCAGGCAGCTACAGTTCCTTCAGAATGTATTTATACACTACTCTGTCAGGCAGCTACAGTGCCTTCAGAATGCATTTATACACTACTCTGTCAGGCAGCTACAGTTCCTTCAGAATGTATTTATACACTACTCTGTCAGGCAGCTACAGTTCCTTCAGAATGTATTTATACACTACTCTGTCAGGCAGCTACAGTGCCTTCAGAATGTATTTATACACTACTCTGTCAGGCAGCTACAGTGCCTTCAGAATGTATTTATACACTACTCTGTCAGGCAGCTACAGTTCCTTCAGAATGTATTTATACAATACTCGGTCAGGCAGCTACAGTGCCTTCAGAATGTATTTATACGCTACTCTGTCAGGCAGCTACAGTGCCTTCAGAATTTAATTATACACTACTCTGTCAGGCAGCTACAGTACCTTCAGAATTTTATTATACACCACTCTGTCAGGCAGCTACAGTGCCTTCAGAATTTAATTATACACTACTCTGTCAGGCAGCTACAGTGCCTTCAGAATGTATTTATACACTACTCTGTCAGGTAGCTACAGTGCTTCAGACTGTATTTATACACTACTCTGTCAGGCAGCTACAGTGCCTTCAGAATTTAATTATACACCACTCTGTCAGGCAGCTACAGTGCCTTCAGAATTTAATTATACACTACTCTGTCAGGCAGCTACAGTGCCTTCAGAATGTATTTATACACTACTCTGTCAGGTAGCTACAGTGCTTCAGACTGTATTTATACACTACTCTGTCAGGCAGCTACAGTGCCTTCAGAATTTAATTATACACTACTCTGTCAGGCAGCTACAGTGCCTTCAGAATGTTTTTATACACTACTCTGTCAGGCAGCTACAGTGCCTTCAGAATGTATTTATACACTACTCTGTCAGGCAGCTACAGTGCCTTCAGAATGTATTTATACACTACTCTGTCAGGTAGCTACAGTGCTTCAGACTGTATTTATACACTACTCTGTCAGGCAGCTACAGTGCCTTCAGAATTTAATTATACACTACTCTGTCAGGTAGCTACAGTGCTTCAGACTGTATTTATACACTACTCTGTCAGGCAGCTACAGTGCCTTCAGAATGTTTTTATACACTACTCTGTCAGGCAGCTACAGTGCCTTCAGAATGTATTTATACACTACTCTGTCAGGCAGCTACAGTGCCTTCAGAATGTATTTATACACTACTCTGTCAGGCAGCTACAGTTCCTTCAGAATGTATTTATACACTACTCTGTCAGGCAGCTACAGTGCCTTCAGAATGTATTTATATACTACTCTGTCAGGCAGCTACAGTGCTTCAGAATGTATTTATACACTACTCTGTCAGGCAGCTACAGTGCCTTCAGAATGTATTTATACACTACTCTGTCAGGCAGCTACAGTGCCTTCAGAATGTATTTATACACTACTCTGTCAGGCAGCTACAGTGCCTTCAGAATGTATTTATACACTACTCTGTCAGGCAGCTACAGTGCCTTCAGAATGTATTTATACACTACTCTGTCAGGCAGCTACAGTGCCTTCAGAATGTATTTATACACTACTCTGTCAGGCAGCTACAGTGCCTTCAGAATGTATTTATACACTACTCTGTCAGGCAGCTACAGTTCCTTCAGAATGTATTTATACACTACTCTGTCAGGCAGCTACAGTGCCTTCAGAATGTATTTATACACTACTCTGTCAGGCAGCTACAGTGCCTTCAGAATGTATTTATACACTACTCTGTCAGGCAGCTACAGTGCCTTCAGAATGTATTTATACACTACTCTGTCAGGCAGCTACAGTGCCTTCAGAATGTATTTATACACTACTCTGTCAGGCAGCTACAGTTCCTTCAGAATGTATTTATTTATACACTACTCTGTCAGGCAGCTACAGTGCCTTCAGAATGTATTTATACACTACTCTGTCAGGCAGCTACAGTGCCTTCAGAATGTATTTATACACTACTCTGTCAGGCAGCTACAGTGCCTTCAGAATGTATTTATACACTACTCTGTCAGGCAGCTACAGTGCCTTCAGAATGTATTTATACACTACTCTGTCAGGCAGCTACAGTGCCTTCAGAATGTATTTATACACTACTCTGTCAGGCAGCTACAGTGCTTCAGAATGTTTTTATACACTACTCTGTCAGGCAGCTACAGTGCCTTCAGAATGTATTTATACAATACTCGGTCAGGCAGCTACAGTGCCTTCAGAATGTATTTATACGCTACTCTGTCAGGCAGCTACAGTGCCTTCAGAATTTAATTATACACTACTCTGTCAGGCAGCTACAGTGCCTTCAGAATTTAATTATACACCACTCTGTCAGGCAGCTATAGTGCCTTCAGAATTTAATTATACACTACTCTGTCAGGCAGCTACAGTGTCTTCAGAATGTATTTATACACTACTCTGTCAGGTAGCTACAGTGCTTCAGACTGTATTTATACACTACTCTGTCAGGCAGCTACAGTGCCTTCAGAATTTAATTATACACCACTCTGTCAGGCAGCTACAGTGCCTTCAGAATTTAATTATACACTACTCTGTCAGGCAGCTACAGTGCCTTCAGAATGTATTTATACACTACTCTGTCAGGTAGCTACAGTGCTTCAGACTGTATTTATACACTACTCTGTCAGGCAGCTACAGTGCCTTCAGAATTTAATTATACACTACTCTGTCAGGCAGCTACAGTGCCTTCAGAATGTTTTTATACACTACTCTGTCAGGCAGCTACAGTGCCTTCAGAATGTATTTATACACTACTCTGTCAGGTAGCTACAGTGCTTCAGACTGTATTTATACACTACTCTGTCAGGCAGCTACAGTGCCTTCAGAATTTAATTATACACTACTCTGTCAGGTAGCTACAGTGCTTCAGACTGTATTTATACACTACTCTGTCAGGCAGCTACAGTGCCTTCAGAATGTTTTTATACACTACTCTGTCAGGCAGCTACAGTGCCTTCAGAATGTATTTATACACTACTCTGTCAGGTAGCTACAGTGCTTCAGACTGTATTTATACACTACTCTGTCAGGCAGCTACAGTGCCTTCAGAATTTAATTATACACTACTCTGTCAGGTAGCTACAGTGCTTCAGACTGTATTTATACACTACTCTGTCAGGCAGCTACAGTGCCTTCAGAATGTTTTTATACACTACTCTGTCAGGCAGCTACAGTGCCTTCAGAATGTATTTATACACTACTCTGTCAGGCAGCTACAGTGCCTTCAGAATGTATTTATACACTACTCTGTCAGGCAGCTACAGTGCCTTCAGAATTTAATTATACACTACTCTGTCAGGTAGCTACAGTGCTTCAGACTGTATTTATACACTACTCTGTCAGGCAGCTACAGTGCCTTCAGAATTTAATTATACACTACTCTGTCAGGTAGCTACAGTGCTTCAGACTGTATTTATACACTACTCTGTCAGGCAGCTACAGTGCCTTCAGAATGTTTTTATACACTACTCTGTCAGGCAGCTACAGTGCCTTCAGAATGTATTTATACACTACTCTGTCAGGCAGCTACAGTGCCTTCAGAATGTATTTATACACTACTCTGTCAGGCAGCTACAGTGCCTTCAGAATGTATTTATACACTACTCTGTCAGGCAGCTACAGTTCCTTCAGAATGTATTTATACACTACTCTGTCAGGCAGCTACAGTGCCTTCAGAATGTATTTATACACTACTCTGTCAGGCAGCTACAGTGCTTCAGAATTTTATTATACACCACTCTGTCAGGCAGCTACAGTGCCTTCAGAATTTAATTATACACTACTCTGTCAGGCAGCTACAGTGCCTTCAGAATGTATTTATACACTACTCTGTCAGGTAGCTACAGTGCTTCAGACTGTATTTATACACTACTCTGTCAGGCAGCTACAGTGCCTTCAGAATTTAATTATACACCACTCTGTCAGGCAGCTACAGTGCCTTCAGAATTTAATTATACACTACTCTGTCAGGCAGCTACAGTGCCTTCAGAATGTATTTATACACTACTCTGTCAGGTAGCTACAGTGCTTCAGACTGTATTTATACACTACTCTGTCAGGCAGCTACAGTGCCTTCAGAATTTAATTATACACTACTCTGTCAGGCAGCTACAGTGCCTTCAGAATGTTTTTATACACTACTCTGTCAGGCAGCTACAGTGCCTTCAGAATGTATTTATACACTACTCTGTCAGGCAGCTACAGTGCCTTCAGAATGTATTTATACACTACTCTGTCAGGCAGCTACAGTGCCTTCAGAATGTATTTATACACTACTCTGTCAGGCAGCTACAGTGCCTTCAGAATTTAATTATACACCACTCTGTCAGGCAGCTACAGTGCCTTCAGAATTTAATTATACACTACTCTGTCAGGCAGCTACAGTGCCTTCAGAATGTATTTATACACTACTCTGTCAGGTAGCTACAGTGCTTCAGACTGTATTTATACACTACTCTGTCAGGCAGCTACAGTGCCTTCAGAATTTAATTATACACTACTCTGTCAGGCAGCTACAGTGCCTTCAGAATGTTTTTATACACTACTCTGTCAGGCAGCTACAGTGCCTTCAGAATGTATTTATACACTACTCTGTCAGGCAGCTACAGTGCCTTCAGAATGTATTTATACACTACTCTGTCAGGCAGCTACAGTGCCTTCAGAATGTATTTATACACTACTCTGTCAGGCAGCTACAGTGCCTTCAGAATGTATTTATACACTACTCTGTCAGGCAGCTACAGTGCCTTCAGAATGTATTTATACACTACTCTGTCAGGCAGCTACAGTGCCTTCAGAATGTATTTATACACTACTCTGTCAGGCAGCTACAGTTCCTTCAGAATGTATTTATTTATACACTACTCTGTCAGGCAGCTACAGTGCCTTCAGAATGTATTTATACACTACTCTGTCAGGCAGCTACAGTGCCTTCAGAATGTATTTATACACTACTCTGTCAGGCAGCTACAGTGCCTTCAGAATGTATTTATACACTACTCTGTCAGGCAGCTACAGTGCCTTCAGAATGTATTTATACACTACTCTGTCAGGCAGCTAAAGTGCCTTCAGAATGTATTTATACACTACTCTGTCAGGCAGCTACAGTGCCTTCAGAATGTATTTATACACTACTCTGTCAGGCAGCTACAGTTCCTTCAGAATGTATTTATACACTACTCTGTCAGGCAGCTACAGTGCCTTCAGAATGTATTTATACACTACTCTGTCAGGCAGCTACAGTGCTTCAGAATTTTATTATACACCACTCTGTCAGGCAGCTACAGTGCCTTCAGAATTTAATTATACACTACTCTGTCAGGCAGCTACAGTGCCTTCAGAATGTATTTATACACTACTCTGTCAGGTAGCTACAGTGCTTCAGACTGTATTTATACACTACTCTGTCAGGCAGCTACAGTGCCTTCAGAATTTAATTATACACCACTCTGTCAGGCAGCTACAGTGCCTTCAGAATTTAATTATACACTACTCTGTCAGGCAGCTACAGTGCCTTCAGAATGTATTTATACACTACTCTGTCAGGTAGCTACAGTGCTTCAGACTGTATTTATACACTACTCTGTCAGGCAGCTACAGTGCCTTCAGAATTTAATTATACACTACTCTGTCAGGCAGCTACAGTGCCTTCAGAATGTTTTTATACACTACTCTGTCAGGCAGCTACAGTGCCTTCAGAATGTATTTATACACTACTCTGTCAGGCAGCTACAGTGCCTTCAGAATGTATTTATACACTACTCTGTCAGGCAGCTACAGTGCCTTCAGAATGTATTTATACACTACTCTGTCAGGCAGCTACAGTGCCTTCAGAATTTAATTATACACCACTCTGTCAGGCAGCTACAGTGCCTTCAGAATTTAATTATACACTACTCTGTCAGGCAGCTACAGTGCCTTCAGAATGTATTTATACACTACTCTGTCAGGTAGCTACAGTGCTTCAGACTGTATTTATACACTACTCTGTCAGGCAGCTACAGTGCCTTCAGAATTTAATTATACACTACTCTGTCAGGCAGCTACAGTGCCTTCAGAATGTTTTTATACACTACTCTGTCAGGCAGCTACAGTGCCTTCAGAATGTATTTATACACTACTCTGTCAGGCAGCTACAGTGCCTTCAGAATGTATTTATACACTACTCTGTCAGGCAGCTACAGTGCCTTCAGAATGTATTTATACACTACTCTGTCAGGCAGCTACAGTGCCTTCAGAATGTATTTATACACTACTCTGTCAGGCAGCTACAGTGCCTTCAGAATGTATTTATACACTACTCTGTCAGGCAGCTACAGTGCCTTCAGAATGTATTTATACACTACTCTGTCAGGCAGCTACAGTTCCTTCAGAATGTATTTATTTATACACTACTCTGTCAGGCAGCTACAGTGCCTTCAGAATGTATTTATACACTACTCTGTCAGGCAGCTACAGTGCCTTCAGAATGTATTTATACACTACTCTGTCAGGCAGCTACAGTGCCTTCAGAATGTATTTATACACTACTCTGTCAGGCAGCTACAGTGCCTTCAGAATGTATTTATACACTACTCTGTCAGGCAGCTACAGTGCCTTCAGAATGTATTTATACACTACTCTGTCAGGCAGCTACAGTGCTTCAGAATGTTTTTATACACTACTCTGTCAGGCAGCTACAGTGCCTTCAGAATGTATTTATACAATACTCGGTCAGGCAGCTACAGTGCCTTCAGAATGTATTTATACGCTACTCTGTCAGGCAGCTACAGTGCCTTCAGAATTTAATTATACACTACTCTGTCAGGCAGCTACAGTGCCTTCAGAATTTAATTATACACCACTCTGTCAGGCAGCTATAGTGCCTTCAGAATTTAATTATACACTACTCTGTCAGGCAGCTACAGTGCCTTCAGAATGTATTTATACACTACTCTGTCAGGTAGCTACAGTGCTTCAGACTGTATTTATACACTACTCTGTCAGGCAGCTACAGTGCCTTCAGAATTTAATTATACACCACTCTGTCAGGCAGCTACAGTGCCTTCAGAATTTAATTATACACTACTCTGTCAGGCAGCTACAGTGCCTTCAGAATGTATTTATACACTACTCTGTCAGGTAGCTACAGTGCTTCAGACTGTATTTATACACTACTCTGTCAGGCAGCTACAGTGCCTTCAGAATTTAATTATACACTACTCTGTCAGGCAGCTACAGTGCCTTCAGAATGTTTTTATACACTACTCTGTCAGGCAGCTACAGTGCCTTCAGAATGTATTTATACACTACTCTGTCAGGTAGCTACAGTGCTTCAGACTGTATTTATACACTACTCTGTCAGGCAGCTACAGTGCCTTCAGAATTTAATTATACACTACTCTGTCAGGTAGCTACAGTGCTTCAGACTGTATTTATACACTACTCTGTCAGGCAGCTACAGTGCCTTCAGAATGTTTTTATACACTACTCTGTCAGGCAGCTACAGTGCCTTCAGAATGTATTTATACACTACTCTGTCAGGCAGCTACAGTGCCTTCAGAATGTATTTATACACTACTCTGTCAGGCAGCTACAGTGCCTTCAGAATGTATTTATACACTACTCTGTCAGGTAGCTACAGTGCCTTCAGAATGTATTTATATACTACTCTGTCAGTCAGCTACAGTGCCTTCAGAATGTATTTATACACTACTCTGTCAGGCAGCTACAGTGCTTCAGAATGTATTTATACACTACTCTGTCAGGCAGCTACAGTTCCTTCAGAATGTATTTATACACTACTCTGTCAGGCAGCTACAGTGCCTTCAGAATGTATTTATACACTACTCTGTCAGGCAGCTACAGTGCTTCAGAATGTATTTATACACTACTCTGTCAGGCAGCTACAGTTCCTTCAGAATGTATTTATACACTACTCTGTCAGGCAGCTACAGTGCCTTCAGAATGTATTTATACACTACTCTGTCAGGCAGCTACAGTGCCTTCAGAATGTATTTATACACTACTCTGTCAGGCAGCTACAGTGCCTTCAGAATGTATTTATACACCACTCTGTCAGGCAGCTACAGTCCCTTCAGAATGTATTTATACACTACTCTGTCAGGCAGCTACAGTGCCTTCAGAATGTATTTATACACTACTCTGTCAGGCAGCTACAGTGCCTTCAGAATGTATTTATACACTACTCTGTCAGGCAGCTACAGTGCCTTCAGAATGTATTTATACACTACTCTGTCAGGCAGCTACAGTGCTTCAGAATGTATTTATACACTACTCTGTCAGGCAGCTACAGTTCCTTCAGAATGTATTTATACACTACTCTGTCAGGCAGCTACAGTGCCTTCAGAATGTATTTATACACTACTCTGTCAGGCAGCTACAGTGCCTTCAGAATGTATTTATACACTACTCTGTCAGGCAGCTACAGTGCTTCAGAATGTATTTATACACTACTCTGTCAGGCAGCTACAGTTCCTTCAGAATGTATTTATACACTACTCTGTCAGGCAGCTACAGTGCCTTCAGAATGTATTTATACACTACTCTGTCAGGCAGCTACAGTGCCTTCAGAATGTATTTATACACTACTCTGTCAGGCAGCTACAGTGCCTTCAGAATGTATTTATACACTACTCTGTCAGGCAGCTACAGTGCCTTCAGAATGTTTTTATACACTACTCTGTCAGGCAGCTACAGTGCCTTCAGAATGTATTTATACACTACTCTGTCAGGCAGCTACAGTGCCTTCAGAATGTTTTTATACACTACTCTGTCAGGCAGCTACAGTGCCTTCAGAATGTATTTATACACTACTCTGTCAGGCAGCTACAGTGCCTTCAGAATGTATTTATATACTACTCTGTCAGTCAGCTACAGTGCCTTCAGAATGTATTTATACACTACTCTGTCAGGCAGCTACAGTGCTTTAGAATGTATTTATACACTACTCTGTCAGGCAGCTACAGTTCCTTCAGAATGTATTTATACACTACTCTGTCAGGCAGCTACAGTGCCTTCAGAATGTATTTATACACTACTCTGTCAGGCAGCTACAGTGCTTCAGAATGTATTTATACACTACTCTGTCAGGCAGCTACAGTTCCTTCAGAATGTATTTATACACTACTCTGTCAGGCAGCTACAGTGCCTT
The DNA here is from genome assembly GCF_023373465.1 of Oncorhynchus keta. Taxonomy (NCBI): domain Eukaryota; kingdom Metazoa; phylum Chordata; class Actinopteri; order Salmoniformes; family Salmonidae; genus Oncorhynchus; species Oncorhynchus keta. The sequence continues at coordinate 34,573,445 of NC_068443.1, forward strand.
CAGAATGTATTTATACACTACTCTGTCAGGCAGCTACAGTGCCTTCAGAATGTATTTATACACTACTCTGTCAGGCAGCTACAGTGCCTTCAGAATGTATTTATACACCACTCTGTCAGGCAGCTACAGTCCCTTCAGAATGTATTTATACACTACTCTGTCAGGCAGCTACAGTGCCTTCAGAATGTATTTATACACTACTCTGTCAGGCAGCTACAGTGCCTTCAGAATGTATTTATACACTACTCTGTCAGGCAGCTACAGTGCCTTCAGAATGTATTTATACACTACTCTGTCAGGCAGCTACAGTGCTTCAGAATGTATTTATACACTACTCTGTCAGGCAGCTACAGTTCCTTCAGAATGTATTTATACACTACTCTGTCAGGCAGCTACAGTGCCTTCAGAATGTATTTATACACTACTCTGTCAGGCAGCTACAGTGCCTTCAGAATGTATTTATACACTACTCTGTCAGGCAGCTACAGTGCTTCAGAATGTATTTATACACTACTCTGTCAGGCAGCTACAGTTCCTTCAGAATGTATTTATACACTACTCTGTCAGGCAGCTACAGTGCCTTCAGAATGTATTTATACACTACTCTGTCAGGCAGCTACAGTGCCTTCAGAATGTATTTATACACTACTCTGTCAGGCAGCTACAGTGCCTTCAGAATGTATTTATACACTACTCTGTCAGGCAGCTACAGTGCCTTCAGAATGTATTTATACACTACTCTGTCAGGCAGCTACAGTGCCTTCAGAATGTATTTATACACTACTCTGTCAGGCAGCTACAGTGCCTTCAGAATGTATTTATACACTACTCTGTCAGGCAGCTACAGTGCCTTCAGAATGTATTTATACACTACTCTGTCAGGCAGCTACAGTGCCTTCAGAATGTATTTATACACTACTCTGTCAGGCAGCTACAGTGCTTCAGAATGTATTTATACACTACTCTGTCAGGCAGCTACAGTTCCTTCAGAATGTATTTATACACTACTCTGTCAGGCAGCTACAGTGCCTTCAGGATGTATTTATACACTACTCTGTCAGGCAGCTACAGTTCCTTCAGAATGTATTTATACACTACTCTGTCAGGCAGCTACAGTGCCTTCAGAATGTATTTATACACTACTCTGTCAAGCAGCTACAATGCCTTCAGAATGTATTTATACACTACTCTGTCAGGCAGCTACAATGCCTTCAGAATGTATTTATACACTACTCTGTCAGGCAGCTACAGGGCCTTCAGAATGTATTTACACCCCTTTACTTTTTCCACATTTTGTTGTGTTACAATTTCAGATTAAAAAAACAAAATAACTTAGGACAAAACATACATCACGACAAGAGAGACACTGCAACACTGCATAAAGAGCGACCTAAGACAACAACATAGCATGGCAGCAACACAAGACAACACAGTATGGTACAGTAGCAACACAACATGACAACAACATTGTAGCAGCACAACATGGCAGCAGCACAACATGGTAGCAGCACAAAACATGGTACAAACATTATTGGGCACAGACAACAGCACAAAGGGCAAGAAGGTAGAGACAACAATACATCACGCAAAGCAGCCACAACTGTTAGTAAGAGTGTCCATGATTGAGTCATTGAATGAAGAGATGAAGATAAAACTGTCCAGTTTTAATGTTTTTTTTGCAGCTCATTCCAGTCGTTAGCTGCAGCGAACTGAAAAGAGGAGCGACCCAGGGAATGTTCGTGCTTTGGAGACCTTTAACAGAATGTGACTGGCAGAACGGGTGTTGTCTGTGGAGGAGGAGGGCTGCAGTAGGTATCTCAGATAAGGGGGATTGAGGCCTAAGAGGGTTTCATAAATAAGCATCAACCAGTGGGTCTTGCGACGGGTATACAGAAATGACCAGTTTACAGAGGAGTATAGAGTGCAGTGATGTGTCCTTTAAGGAGCATTGGTGGCAAATCTGACTACAAGCGATTACGATAGAGGAAACCAACTCTATATTTAACCTTAGTCTTCAGCTTTGATATGTGCTGAGAGAAGGACAGTGTACCATCTAGCCATACTCCCAAGTACTTGTATGAGGTGACTACCTCAAGCTCTAAACCCTCAGAGGTAGGAATTACACTGGTGGAGAGAGGGGCATTCTTCTTACCAAACCACATTACCTGTGTTTTGGAGGTGTTCAGAAAAAGGTTACGGCCAGAGAAAGCTTGTTGGACACTAAGAATGCTTTGTTGTAGAGCGTTTAACACAAAATCCAGGGAGGGGCCAGCTGAGTATAAGACTGTATCATTTGCATATAAATGGATGAGAGAGCTTCGTAACTGCCTGAGCTCTGTTGTTGATGTAAGTTGAGAAGAGCGTGGGGCCTGAGATCGAGCCTTGGGGTACTCCCTTGGTGACAGGCAGTAGCTGAGATAGCAGCTGTTGTGACTTTATTCACTGCACTCTTTGAGAGAAGTAGTTAGCAAACCAGACCAAAGACCCCTCAGAGACACCAATACTCCTTAGCTGGCTCACAAGAATGGAATGGTCTGCCGTATCAAAAATAGCAGCACAATATTGCTTAGAATCAAGAGCAATGGTGATATAATTTAGGACCTTTAAGGTTGCAGTGACACATCCATAACCTGAGCGGAAACCAGATTGCATACCAGAGAGAATACTATAGACAACCAGAAAGCCAGTCAGTTGATTATTGTTAAGTTCTTCAACACTTTTGATAAACACGGCTAAATTAAAATGGGCCTATAATAGTTAGGATCAGCTTGATCTCCCCCTGTAAATAAAGGACGCATCGTGGCTGCCTTCCATGCAATGTTGAAAGGAGCTCCTTTAGCACCTCAGACTCAATGATAGCCTGCAGGGGGAAACTTTGTAGCGGGCAGGGAAAAAAGAGGGAGGAGCATTGGGGCTAGTCACATTAGGGGTAAGAGAGAAGGAAATGTTGGACAGGCAAGGAGGCATGGCTGAGTCAAATAGGAATCCTGACTTAAAGAGCTCAGCCATGTGCTCCTTGTCAATAACAACCACATCATCAACATTAAGGGGCATGGGCAGCTGTGAGGAGGAGGATTTATTCTCCAGGTCTTTAACTGGCAGCGTAGCCTAGTGGTTAGTGGCTGACAAGGTACAAATCTGTCATTCTGCCCCTGAACATGCAGTTAACCCACTGTTCCCAGGCCGTCATTGAAAAGAAGAATATGTTAAGAATATGTTCTTAACTGACTTGCCTGGTTAAATAAAGGTACAATTTAAAAAAAAAATTACATTAAAAAACATTTTCCAGAATTTCTTGGGGTTAGACCCACTGAGAGAAAACTGCTCCTTAAAGTAACAAACTTTGGCCTTCCGGATAGCCTGAGTGCACTTATTTCTCATTAGCCTCAACTAGAGCCAGTAAGCCTGAGTATGCGTGTGCCGAGCCTTTCGCCAAATGGAATTCTTGAGGTGGAGTAACTCTGCCAAATCACGATCGAACCAGGTGCTGAACCTGGTTTAAATTCTCATTTTCCTTATGGGGGCGTGTTAAGGGGCGTGTTTGGGAGCGTTTGTTAACAATACCACTGAAAATATCAAAAAGGTAGATCCATGCGTCTTCGACAGAGAGGATCAGGCTGATTCTATGCCAGGTCATGAAGGAAGGCTTGCTCATTAAAGTTATTTAGCAAGCGTCTATGACAATTCAGGACAGGTCGTTTCACTGAGCAGCCATTACGTACACAGGCTGTAAAACAGGGATCACTAAGGTCATTACAGAAGTGGTCAGATGTCGCAGATGCTAAGCGACAGGACTGTTTTGCTAGCACAGACTGGAATATGTTCCAGGATTCTTCAGATAGCATTGAGGAGAACACCACATCAGTCACTGGCTTCATCAATAAGTGCATTGATGAGGTCCTCCCCACAGTGACTGTATGTACATACCCCAACCAGAAGCCATGGATTACAGGCAACATTCGCACTGAGCTAAAGGGTAGAGCTGCTGCATTCAAGGACCTGGACTCTAACCCCGACGCTTAAAGAAGTACACCTATGCCCTCCGACGAACCATCAAACAGGCAAAGCGTCAATACAGGACTAAGATTGAATCGTACCACACTGGCTCCGACGCTCGTCGGATGTGGCAGGGCTTGCAAACTATTACGGACTACAAAGGGAAGCACAGCCACGAGCTGCCCAGTGACACGAGCCTACCAGATGAACTAAATCCCTTCTATGCTCGCTTCAAGTCAAGCAACACTGAAGCATGCAAGAGAGCATCAGCTGTTCCGGACAACTGTATGAATATGCATTACCAGGACGTGAATTACCAGGACGTGAACTCAGAGCATGCACTGACCAACTGGCAAGTATCTTCACTGACATTTTCAACCTGTCCCTCCTGTATGTAATAGCAACATGTTTTAAGCAGAAAACCATAGTAGAATAAAATAGAATAATAGAATAAAACTTTATTGTCTATCCAGGAGGGACGTTTTTCTTTGGAGTCACCTTCCATTACAAGAATCACATCACAATCACATCATACACATTTAAACCAGTCAGTCCATCATGTTGCATACACTAACAACATAGAGGACAATTAATACATTCACTCACAAATGACCACTGTCCCAACTGCACTAGAAAGATAAGTAAATATACCGATAATGTAATGTACTTTGCATTTCGTAGTCCAGCCGCACAAGAAACAAATGAATGTTTGAACACGTTCTTCTTGGCCATGGGCATTCTGAAGCGCCAGCCAGAGGTAAGCCTCTCGAACTGAGGGTGTAGATGGTGTTAGGGGTCGCCAACGACAGCCAGTGTCTTCTTTTTGGTTGCCTTGTGGAACAGAATGCTCAAATGTGCCTGTGGTCGACCAATTACTTTGCTGGCTGTGTTTACTATTCTGGTCAGTTTGCTTTTGCTCCTCACACTCAGATTACCAGACTGTCATATTGAACGTGAGGATGCTCTCCACCATGCTGCTGTACACCCTCTCCAGAACATGCTGGCTGACCCCAAACCCCTTTAATTTCCTGATTAAGAACAGGCGTTGGCTTGCTTAAAAAAATAATACACGGCATTCTCTGTAAAAAGCCTGTTATCAATTTGTGTCCCTCTGTATTTGTTATGGGATTTATATGAATAATGACTCAAATGATGTATATGTCACAAGTCCGACCGAGGGTGGTGGAGCTCGGCGGTCATCGTTACCGGCCTATTAGCTGCCATTAGCTATTAGCTGCCACTGATTGTCTTTCCTCCCCCTCCTCGTATGTTTATTGGTAGCACCTGTTTATGTATGATTAGTTTGTCTTTATTATACAGCCGGGCCGGCTGGTTGTTGGTTGCGGGATTATTTCAGTGTAACCTTCGGCTCTGTTGTAGAGGTATGTGTTAGTGCCTGGTCGTGATTTTTTCCGTTGTACATTTTCATTCCCTGTGTTTGGGGCCTTTACTATTGTGAGCACCCTGTGCTATTAAAGACGCACAGCATTGCACTCTCTGTCTCCTGCGTTTGACTCCACACCCACGACACCCGGAGCATTACAGTATACTTTTAACGTAGAATTATAACTAAACAGAATACTACCCTGTCACTTAAATTCAATTCAATTAAATAATTCAATTCAATTAAATAAATAAAGCACAATAAAAAACTTGGGGCTTGAGGCTAGCCATTGTAAGTTCAAAGGGTCACTCGCCCCAACAAGATAACTTTGCACACTTGGATTGTACAATATCTTCTCATTGTTTTTTTAAAACTCGTCAAGCTCTGTCAAGTTGGTTGTTGATCATTGCTAGGACAGCCAAGTCTTGCCATAGATTTTCAAGCCGATTTGAATAAAAACTGTAACTTGGCAACTCAGGAACATTCAATGTCGTCATGTGGTGATGAGCAAGTTGATTTATAACCCACCCGCCGTGCGGACGGATTAAATAATTAAACATTGTGTGGATGAATTGCAATTGGGTGGCGAGTGGGTTGAATAAAGAGAAAACAATACCTTAAAAATCCCTTAAATGTATAATTCTTGTGCAATTTATATCTATAGGCTACATTGATGTTTTTCTTTCATTATTTTAAGGCTAACTGACATTACTGCATAAGCCTAAACTTTAGGGTCTAACTGTGTGCGAGTCAAATAACCTATAAGCCAATTGTCAATCGACAAATGCTTTTGGAACGGGCAGAAAAAGTTTATCTCAATTCGTGGAGACAAAAATGACAATGTCCGAGTTTAATTCAATGAGAGAAAAGCTGCGGAATGGAGAGTTGAAAATAGAGATGGGAGGGCCAGAAAAGTAATGTTTGGGAAAGATTTGGTGAAGTGGTAAAAGAGAACGATAGCAGTGACCGCTATGTTATGTGTGATGATTGTGAGGCGCTAAACAAATTCAACAGTCACAAGCTGGGGACATCAAATAGAGAAGTTCAAGGGAACTGTAGCCTACTGTTCAGATGGATTAAATGGAACCTGAAATCTGGACATTGACTGTATGTCTGTAACCTCTCACATAGTCTTAATATTAATTCCTGCATAATTAAGCACTTCTTGCAGTAAAATTATACACCAAATGTATGCAACATTTTGACTAGGGAACAGGAATGGAGAAATATGGCTTCTTTCTTAGAATGCTAATGCTCAGTTAGATACCATCTGTGAGATGTGTTATCTTTATCAGCATCATAAAAGCTGATAGTATTTCAACCGTATAAAATATGCATCCAAGCCAAACTGAAATCTTATCAGGTACATATTGGGTCGTTTTGACAGCTTTCTATTTCCTTTTGGACTATGTCATTTGGACATTTGGCACAGAAAATGTTTGCATTTTCTCCGAGGTCCCTAAACGTATTTGCTCCGCATAAGATGACAGAGAAAAGTACAGATGTCAACTAGATGAAAGCATTCATTATATGAATTTTTGACACTATTCTGGTGACCAATGTTTTTTTTTGTCTTCTTGGGCAACATATAATGACAGAAGAGAAGTCACATGTATCTAATTATAGACAAGTTGACTAGAAAATAGCTTACCAAAATGTTGGAAATTATAAAGAGAAACATATCCAAATCAGCCAACAAAAAATCCTGTAACCCCTTTCAAAAACCGTTCTGCAGTATTTGACTGTAGCCTACAGCACATTTTCTATATTAGCGCGTTAGGGTTGGGTGCAGGCCTCAGATCTTCACTTTATCACATAGGTTTTTATGAAATACCACATATGGAATCATGTTGTAACCAAAAAAGTGTTAAACAAATGATAATGGAACTTATATGTTTAAAGTAATGATTAGAATATTCCACCCTGAAACCATATCATTGTATGAAATTGATTAGAATCATAAAGTTACTAGTAATGAGGTGTGTGGGTTTAGTCTGTAAAATTATATATATGTACAATATATTTTTATAGTATCTTAAACACATATATCTGTACAATATATATTTATAGTATCTTAAACACAGACTGTCTGAGCAAAATTTTGTGCCGACCTTGCTAGGGGCCTCAGAGATTTGGGAGAGGGCAGGGAGTACTTCTCACATGCTCCCTAATCTTGAGGGAGGACAGGGAGTGCTTCCCACTGTCACCCTAATCTTTGTCGGCTGGGTAGTGATACCGTGTGTGCATAGGATACCTACTGTTCGTGTGTATGTATGTGCGTATGATATCTGCTGTTTGTGTGGAAGTATGTGTGCCGCTATAAAATGGATGTCTTTAAATTGTGGACTTCAGAACGTTCTCGTGAATAAACTGTACTAACCTCTTGCATAAGCTGAGTCTTTGACTAATTATTATTAAACCTATGGTCTTACAAACCTCGGGATTGGTCAAAGCTATTGATCGATTGTTATTATCATTGGGATTGAAAATTCTTGTGGCAGCAAATCAACGTATATTTGATATTTGATATTTTTCAAAGTAGCCGTCCTTTTCCTTGATGACAGCTTTGCACACTCTTGGCATATGTGTTATTTCATACTTTCGATGTCTTAACTTAATATTCTACAATGTAGAAAATTGTAAAAGTAGATGTAACAGTATACTTTTAAACCGTCCCCTCGCCCATACCCGGGCACGAACCAGGGACCTTCTGCACACATCAACAACAGTCATCCACGAAGCATCGTTGTTACCCATCGCTCCACAAGAGCCGCGGCCCTTGCAGAGCAAGGGGAATTACTACTTCAAGGTCTCAGAGCAAGTGACGTAACCGATTGAAACGCTATTTAGCGTACACCGCTAACTAAGCTAGCCGTTTCACATCCGTTACATAGAGAAGAACCATGGAATGAGTATGTGTATCCAAACTTTTCACTGGTACTGTATGTAGTGACTGGGTGTAGTGATACATCGTCCAAGGCGTAATAAATGACTTCACCATGCTCAAAAAGATATTCAGTGTCTTTTTTTTAACCATTCTCCTTTTTTTGGAAAACCTCCCTGGTTTTAATGGTTCAATCTGTGCTTGCAATTCACTACTCGACTGAGAGACCTTACAGATAATTGCATTTGTGGGGTACTAAGATAACATATGGAATTGTTTTAAGACGGTTATACCGTGGATCATTTAGCTATTTCATTTTGAATTTTAGAACCCCTCAATATTGAATTTGGCCCTTACTGCTATAACCTATAGAATACATAAGAAAAGTAAGGAAATATTTGTTTTTTCAACACATTTAGACCCTTTTTTTGGACGCTGATTCCTAAGGTTGCAAGTTCAAATACAGTGTTTTAAGCTATCCCAAACCTTAACCCTTACCTTAACCATTTGGAGTTAATGCCTAACATTAATATGTCAGAGTTAATGCCTGAACTTAACCCTAACCTTAAAAATTAGTTTGCAACAACTTTGACATGTGACGTTTCAGAAACATAGATGAACGTCTAATTCTGACATGAGACTGTGAGAGCTAGTTGCCACCTGATCAATGTAACAAAAAAAGGCACATTTTTTATTACACTACTAGGTACAATTTCTGAATTGCCAGACATTTATTAGCCTGATGATTATTGGTGAGGTTCAATAAAGATATGAAAACAATTTACCAGTCCGATCTGATGTGTCCCTTGTCAAGTTGCCATGGAGCTTTGGTTCAGACTGTTGGCTGGATAGAGAGAGATAACCCACTGCACCCTACTCCCCGATCAACAGTCATAGCGATTAGCAAGCAGTCCAGGGGACTGTTGTAAAATGGAGATACTTTAAAAAGTGAAAGGAATGGAAAAGGGAAGAGAGAGAAGAGCCCTCAGGGCAATTCATATTGACAAAGTTATTGCAGTCTTGTGCTGTCTTGTGCTCCTGAAGATGAAGCATACATTACACTTGAGGGGATTATTTCAGTGGTATTATCCTGTATTTTGTTTTACTAGACAAGAATAACTAGAAACAGTTTTGACGTGGATACTTTATCCAATCATATTGAAGTTCGAGTTTACAGTATATCTGTAGCTGTTACATACCCAATATTTGTTCAAAGATTACACGATAACAACATGATAGACTACTTTTTTGAACTTCAATTTAAGCAAGTACTGTAAGTATAAGTAATTCAATAAACAGTAATCATGTCACTCAAATAAATTAACTTAAACAACAAGTAAGTAATTAAACAAACATATTGTTGTTTCAGGGAAACCAGAAGAAACCAAAATGATTTGTTTGGTTATAATGACATTGCAGTTACTTTTACAGTGCACCGTACTTGTAGCATATTGTTAAAAGTAAATGACATAAAGGGGACAAGAGAGCTGATGTCCACAATCGGTGCTGCTCCACTCTCTATGATTCACAGATAGACTTATGGGTGTAGTAGGGTTATCATAAGTCATGGATGTGTTCATCTTGAACTAGCAAACAGTAGGACTGGATAGAAAAGGAGGTGGGATTAGCGTTGATACAGCTGGGCTGATGATGGAATTACTTTGACACTATGTTGATTCTGTTATGTGATCATGCACGCACGCACGCCCGCCCGCCCACCCGCCCACCCATACACCCCCCCGCCCCCACCCCACACACAGCTGCACCTTGACACAGACAACAGATGATAGCTGTGGATAATTGGCCTTGACAGTAATGCTGTGTGGAGGATAATTGACCTTGACAGTAATGCTGTTTGACAGATAAGAAGCTGTAGAGTTATCTGCCAACTAGAAATGTATCTCAGATATTCTTCCTCTGAAATACAGTAGTACTGTGAAGCAGGCAAAGATCTGGATAGGAAGAGTGAACGTCTCATGTAATGGTGATCCACAACCTCGTCCTGAATTCTGCAATTCAGATCTAGACCTGGAAGAACTGTGGACTTCTTAGCTAATCAACGACCTTGATCAGTTACAGTTGAAGTCGGACGTTTACATACACCGCAGCCAAATCAATTTAAACCCAGTTCTTCACATTTCCTGACATTTCATCTGAGTAAAAATTCCCTGTCTTAGGTCAGTTAGGATCACCACTTTATTTTAAGAATGTTAAATGTCAGAATAATAGTAGAGAGAATGATTTATTTCAGCTTTTATTTCTTTCATCACATTCCCAGCGGGTCAAACCTTTACATACACTCAATTAGTATTTGGTAGCATTGCCTTTACATTGTTTAACTTGGGTCAAACGTTTCAGGTAGCCTTCCACAAGCTTCCTACAATAAGTTGGGTGCATTTTGGCCCATTCCACCTGACAGAGCTGGTGTAACTGAGTCAGATTTGTAGGCCTCCTTGCTCGCACACGCTTTTTCAGTTCTGACCACAAATGTTCTATAGGATTGAGGTCAGGGCTTTGTGATGGCCACTTCAATACCTTGACTTTGTTATTCTTAAGCCATTTTGCCACAACTTTGGAAGTATGCTTGGGGTCATTGTCCATTTGGAAGACCCATTTGTGACCAAGCTTTAACATGACTGATGTTTTGAGATGTTGCTTCAATATATCCACATAATGTTCCTCCCTCATGATGCCATCTATTTTGTGAAGTGCACCAGTCCCTCCTGCAGCAAAGCACCCCCACAACATGATGTAGCCACCCCCGTGCTTCATGGTTGGGATGGTGTTCTTCGGCTTGCAAGCCTCCCCCTTTTTCCTCCAAACATAACAATGGTCATTATGGCCAAACAGTTATATTTTTGTTTCATCAGACCAGAGGACATTTTTCCAAAAAGTACGATCATTGTCCCCATGTACAGTTGCAAACCGTAGTCTGGGCTGGGCTTTGTGATGGCCACTCCAATACCTTGACTTTGTTGTCCTTAAGCCATCACACACGTCTCCTTCCTGAGCGGTATGACGGCTGCGTGGTCCCATGGTGTTTATACTTGCGTACTATTGTTTGTACAGATGAACGTGGTACCTTGCTCCCAAGGATGAACCAGACGTGTGGAGGTCTACAATTCTTTTCTGAGGTCTTGGCTGATTTCTTTTGATTTTCCCATGATGTCAAGCAAAGAGGCACAGAGTTTGAAGGTAGATCTTGAAATACATCCACTGGTACACCTCCAATTGACTCAAAAGATGTAATTTAGCCAACCAGAAGTTTCTAAATCCATGAAATCATGTTCTGGAATTTTCCAAGCTGTTTAAAGGCACAGTCAACTTAGTGTATGTAAACTTCTGACCCACTGGAATTGTGATACAGTGAATTATAAGTGAAATAATCTGTCTGTAAACAATTGTTGGAAAAATGACTTGTGTCATGCACAATGTCCTCACCGACTTGCCAAAACTCTAGTTTGTTAACAAGAAATTTGTGGAGTGGTTGAAAAACAAGTTTTAATGACTCCAACCTAGGTGTATGTAAACTTCCGACTTCAACTGTATATGCAAGGGAGGAAGGGAAACACATAGACTAGAGTTGAACAGTGTGAACTATGAGATGCCTCATATAGGTTGTGAACTATTGTTCTTCATTCCTGATCCTTGGGACCCATAGGGCGTTCAGGCTTTTGTTCTATACAAATTCTAACACGTCATCAAGCCCTTGATTAGTTGAATCAAGTGTCTTACAACAATGTAATGTATAGGTCACGTATAGTTTACCCATCTTCTTATTTTGGAAAATCTCTCTGGTTTTTGTATTTGAATCTGTGCTTGAAATTCACTACTTGACTGAAGGACCTTACAAATAATTGTATTTGTGGGGTAGTAAACTAACATATGGAATTGTTTTAAGATGGTCATACCATGGATCTATAGCTATTTCATTTTGATTTTAGGACCCCTTTAGGTATCCCCCCAAAAAATATTGATCTTGGCCTTTACTACTATAGCCCATAGAAACGCACTGAATAACACATTCATAAATGGAAAAAAAGACAGTCAAAAAATAAATAATAAGGAATATTGTTTTAAAGTGTCTATCCTATATCTAGGATATATAAGAAAGTTCAGGAAATGTTTTAAAAAATTTACACACATTTTTTTTTTTTGCCACAAAACTACCTTCATACTTCAATTTGTTTGTATGGGTTACCTTCAGGTGAGACACTTGTGGGGCTCGGATTTTGATGGGGATTATTTTATTGTGTTACTTCATACACCACCGTGATATTCAATAAGGCCGTGACAACAAAAAGACAAAAGTCACACAGTGGTGGAATAAATGATTGAGAACCACAGAGTTACCGCAAGTCAGCACAAAAACAACAGGAGCACTGCCTCCGCTATTCAAGCACCATTTCAACTTAAACATTTAAACATCATCAAACCAACAAGGCTATATATGCTTAATAACCCCTAGAGTTGATTGATGCACCGGTGCGGGCAATCTAAGTGACCTAATAAAGAATCCCCATCAAAATCCGTCAATTTAAGCTAGAGATATCTGTTTTTTCCATTTGGATGCGTCTCAATCCACCACAAACCGCCTATGTCACACTTCCTTATCTGGGGTGAAAGGTGACAGAGAGCAGTGTTTGTCCATGAGACATTCCGTCTTCTCAGTCTGTAGCTTCTGAACTGTTTGACATTCCCGAAAATCAGTCTTCTCAGTCTGTAGCTTCTGAATGGTTTGACCTACAAACTATTACAAACTGACCACTCTTTGGAGAAAGGATACTCTCACGAACACGATGGTGTTACCTTTTGCTCTACAACCCTAACAAGTGTCACGGGACTCGTCTGGTAACCATTTATGAATATTTTATTCAATGTGTTTCTCTGGGCTCTAGTAGTAAAAGCAAAATTCTATTTTTTTATTAAATCATTTTATTTTTTCGATTTTTCTGATACACCCCCAATGGCTTAGATTTACAGTGGTTTTAATACACTGAAAGCAAACTTAAAGATGCCAACAACAATTTAGTCCAATCAATGTTGCTAAATATCATGTGGCTGTCCATGGCACTGATTTCTGTCTGTGTGGGCATGTGTGCTTGCATGTGCAAGTAAAAAAATATATAATACTCACCCTACTTGTAAACTAGTTAAATGCCAATGTCATCCTCCTCTCTTTCATGTTGGCCAAGCGATCTATGGCTCTGTCATACAGTACACTTTTAGTTTTCGTTTTCATAGGCTACCTAGCTAAAATGCTTGCTAGACTAACTTCCTCTCATGGGCAACAATGAACCAGCTATGTTAGCTAGCTATACTGAATAAAAATATAAACGCAACATGTAAAGTGTTGGTCCCATGTTTCATTACCTGAAATAAGAAATCTAAAAAATAAATCCATGCACACAAAAAGCGTATTTTTTGTACGTATGGATTTTGGGCACACATCCCTGTTCGTGAGCATTTCTCCTTTGCCAAGATAATCTGACAGGTGTCATATCAAGAAGCTGATTAAACAGCATGATCATTACACAGGTGCACCTTGTACTAGGAACAATAAAAGGCCACTCTAAATTGTGCAGTTTTGCCACACAACACAATACCACAGATGTTTCAAGTTGAGGGAGTGTGTAATTGGCATGCTGACTGCAGGAATGTCCACCAGAGCTGTTGCCAGAGAATGTCATGTTTATTTCTCTAACATAAGCTACCTCCAATCATAAGCCGCCTGGCTCCCAAGTGCTTCTCCCAGTCCCTGCTGCTGAAAAACATTCCCACAGAATTATGCTGCCACCACCATGCGTCACCATAGGGATGCTCTCAGGCCCACCCATGGATGCACCCTTGTCCAATCATGTGATTAGGAATTGAATGATTTCCTTATATGAACTGTAACTCAGTAAAAAATGTCAAATTGTTGCATGTTGCGTTTAGATTTTTGTTCAGCATAGTTAACGTGAGTCTACTAGGATACATCTAGGCTACATATTGAACTTCAATCATCTCAGGCCAGTGGCACAACATATTCATGTATGGTTAGATCAGAATTGCCGTTTGATCATTGGCCTGTACAGAGAATTAAGTCTAAACCACAAGTCCAAATCCCCATCTACAACCATGGTTTAGGAAAGGGCCGATTTAGCAAGCTAACTACTGAAAGACATCAACACAAGCAGACTAGAAACAGACAACATTTTCTGATAATGATGACGTTTCGCTTAGGATGTGATTCGCCAGGACAAAACACAGTTGAGCTCAGCTTAGCGCTGATTGGTTAATTCTTTAATAAAAATGTTATCAACGAAGGCCAAATTCTGGTTGGCATCAATCAAATGATACGACGGTAACATACTCTTTTGTTCCTGACAGAATCAGATATATGGGCTACACATACTGAGACAGAGGAGCGCTGTTTCAGCTTCAGCCACTTTCGAATTGACCGAAAATGATAAAAACACAGAGATGAAAGATAAATTATTTATATATATTTTTTATTGTTCAAATATTTGGGGAAGTCTGGCTTCCCTCGGCACCCATGAATACACAACACTGCATAAAGGTTCCTTTTCATAAACTCTAATTAGATTCTGATTGTCTGAAGGACTAGTCTGGAGGAAAATAACACTGCATTTTATGTATAGTAGCCTATGTCTATAATTCATTAACTAGATCTCTTTATCGAAACATCTTTCAACTTTGTTAGACTACTTTGCAAAATGAAACATATTATTTGCAAAATTCTTTCAATATTTAAAATGTGTCAAAATGTTATACTAAAACAGATATTTGGGAATTGTACCAATGGCAGTATCAAATGCCTGGATTAGCACATTCATTCACTGTAATGGACCACCTGTTTCAGGGCCAACTCGATGATATTCCCTGTAGCTGCTGATGTGAAATCAGTATCGCATTTCCTTCCCTTACGATTATAAGGTTCCAATTTGGGGATGGTAAACTGATCCTACATCAGTGCCTAAAAACAACCACAACTGGCAGTGTGTAGGGAACTCTGGGTTGGATTGTCATGTTACAAACTTGTTTTTCTTTGTGTGTGTGTGCTGCCCCCTTCTGTTGAAACAGTACAGTACTAGTAATAGCTTACATCCAATAGGTATCAAGTTTAACAGATAAGAGCACAGCAGTGAACCCCCCCTGATGATATCTGATTCTGTGTGCAAAATCAACATCTCTGTGCTCTAAACATTGCATAACATTCCCAATGTTGTGTTTGTCCACCAGTGTGTCTTCATACAGTCATCATGACCTTCAATGAACAAAATCATTTCAAGAACACAATGTCAAAGTATTGTTGCCTGCATGTTTTTTTTACTTACTAAATAAACAATAGAAAAAGTAACTAGCCTGCTTGTAGATTATTAATCTCTAATTCATTATATGGTCTCCTATTAATATATTTATTGCATAGATCCATTGCTCATAGCTGTTATGCCCAAAATGATACTTTGTCAACTCAACATGTTGTCAAACTGAGGATGTCAAACTGATACACCATTCCGGTGCTAAAGGCCTTGCAGAGTAGGGGTTGGATTCTGGACTCTGGACTGAAAAGAAAGCTTTTTAGGTCAATTATACCCTGCATGACTGCCCCTCCAGGATTTAGCAACCTCGGACACACAACCGTATCAAACCTCATTGATTCCGACCCAGTCTGTCTGAGAAACATACTATTTACCAGGCTAAAATGGATACAATTGAGAAAAGTACATTTAATATGAATAATACTTAATGTGTTAAGAATCTAATGGTTTTGTCTTTTTTAGGCTCTTTGGAATTATAGATTTATGTTTGAATGTGAGGTAGAGTTAAAAAAACAAAATAAAAAACATTTTCAAAAACAAACTGTATCGTTGGTGGTCCTGATTCAACACACCGTGTTTGAATCAAAACACAGATACACCAATTCCACTACAGAATGACCCATGAACCCATCTCCTGGCCCCACTGACATCCTAAACGGGGCTGTGGTCAGTGGTTAAATCCTCCAAACAGCCACTAAATAACAGTCACTGTATTTATCTCTCAGTGTGTTTACAAATGTCATCTGCAGCAGTAGCGGTTGACTGTGTATCAGCTAGTCATTTCAGGATGATCAGGCCATTTCCTCAGAAACTGCATCTAACAGCCCGTAATTCCGATGTATCTTCATGTAGTATTCCAGAGCATCGTGGGAATTCTTTGGAATTGTAGAACATTGGTGGGAATCCTGTTTCTTGGAAAGCATGTTCCCAGAAGTATAGTCTGAAACCACACTGTATTGTTTCTCCATATATCCCAATTCTCGATTTCTGAAATTCACCCAACAGTCATTTAATTTAATGCAATTCATTATTTTACATACACCATAATCATATGCCGGAAGTCATAACGGAATTACAGCATCTGCATCCAACCTAAAGTATAGAGACAGACACTCATATTACATCACCTGTATTAACATGTATATCACATCTATATACCGTATTTAATCATCTATATGTTTATTTTTTAAATCACATGGATTATCTCAATTATGTGACGTGACTATCTAATGTCAAGGTAGTCTTAGCCATGCAGTTATTATTGTGCTGTTTCTATCTCCATGTATTCCTTGCTGGATAAAAGTGTGCCACAGTAACCACGGCGACGTCACATTAAACTTGAGTTTAGCCCTCTGGTGACAGAAACACTTACAGCAGAACCGACATGACACATGGGGGCTGCCATCTCCACAGCTTCACCCTTCAACAGCATTGGAGCCAAACGGCTTTTGATGAATTCAATAGTTTATTCCCCTCCCTGCAATGTTTACAGCAACAGTTCAATACTTCACTCCGTTAGGAAAAGTTTCACACCATATTGGTTCTGATCAACTGATTTATAGACCCATTGTGTGACATGGCATTGTCAGTGGTGAGGCCCGCAAACCTGTCTGTCTGTCTGTCTGTCTGTCTGTCTGTCTGTCTGTCTGTCTGTCTGTCTGTCTGTCTGTCTGTCTGTCTGTCTGTCTGTCTGTCTGTCCGTCCATCGGTTTTACGGAACAACACAAAGGAGGCATGCTGTTGAGTGAAATATCTATAGGACTCATCTGCTAAAGTCATTTAGCCTGTTTGAGGTTAACCTTTCTCTTTCAGAATGGACAGACAATATTGAATGCCTTTTAACTGAAAAGCAAGCTGAAACTATCAATTGATAACGATGGCCAACTGTGATTATTACAAATCATTGTACAAATCTGAACAAAACCCCTAATTTCCCAATGCAATGAGGTAAAGGCCTATATGTAAATCATGTTGCAAAATGGCTACTAATATTCATCAGCAAACAAACCTCTTAAAGGAGCAAATAGATTACTTATGCAGACACACTTACAGTACAGTATACAGAAACCAAGACAAACAAAAACAATCTGTTGAATGATTACAACAATTACATACAGTACAGTGCATTCGGAAAGTATTCAGACCCCCTTGGCTTTTTCCACATTTTGTTACGTTACAGCCTTATTCTAAAATGGATTAAATAAAACAGTTGCCTCATCAATCTAGGCACACTAACTCATAATGATAAAGCAAAAACGTTTTTTTAGAAATGTTTGCAAATGTATTCAAATAAAAACAGAAATACCTTATTTACATAAGTATTCAGACTCTTTGCTATGAGACTCGAAATTGAGCTCAGATGCATCCTGTTTCCATTGGTCATCTACAAATTGATTTGAGTCCACCTGTGGTAAATTAAATTGATTGGACATGATTTGTAAAGGCACACACCTGTCTATATAAGGTCCCACAGTTGACAGTGCATGTCAGAGCAAAAAACAAGTTGTAAGGTTGAAAGATTTGTCCTTAGAGCTCAGAGACAGGATTGTGTCGAGGCACAGATCTAGGAAAGGGTACCAAAAAATGTCTGCAGCATTGGAGGTCCCCAATAACACTGTGGCCTCCATCATTCTTAAATGGAAGAAGTTTGAAACCACTAAGACTCTTCCTAGAGCTGGCTGCCGGGCCAAACTGAGCAATCAGGGGACCAAGAACCTGATGGTCACTCTTGCAGAGCTCCAGAATTCCTCTGTGGAGATGGGAGAACCTTCCAGAAGGACAACCATCCCTGTAGCACTCCAATAATCAGGCCTTTATGGTAGAGTGGCCAGACGAAAACCACTTCTCAGTAAAAGGCACATGACAGCCCGCTCGGAGTTTAGCAAAAGGCACCTAAAGGACTCTCAGACCGTGAGAAACAATATTCTCTGGTCTGATGAAACCAAGATTGAACTCTTTGGCCTGAATGCCAAGCATCACATCTGGAGGAAACCTTGCACCATCCCTACAGTGAAGCATGGTAGTGGCATCATCATGCTGTGGGGATGTTTTTCAGTGGCAGGGACTGGAAAGATGAACAGATCAAAGTACAGAGAGATCCTTGATGAAAACTTGCTCCAGAGCGCTCAGGACCTCAGACTGTGGCAAAGGTTCACCTTCCAACAAGACAACGACCCTAAGCACACAGCCAAGACAATGCAGGAGTGGCTTCAGGACAAGTCTCTGAATGTCCTTGAGTGGCCCAGCCAGAGACTTGAACCCGATCAAACTCTCTGGAGAGACCTGAAAATATCTGTACATCATCCAACCTGACAGAGCTTGAGAGGATCTGCAGAAGAATGGGATAAACTACCCAAATACAGGTGTACCAAGCTTGTAGTGTCATATCCAAGAAGACTCGAGGCTGTAATCACTGCCAAAGTTGCTTCAGCAAAGTACTGAGGAAAGGGTCTGAAAACTTATGTAAATGTGATATTTCAGTTTTTTATTTGTAATACATTTGCACATTTAAAAAAAAAACAGTTTTGCTTTGTCATTATGGGGTATCGTTTGTAGATTGATGAGGGGAAAAAAACAATTTAATCTATTTTAGAATAAGGCTGTAACGTAACAAAATGTGGAAAAAGTCAAGGGGTCTGAATACTTTCCAAATACACAGTGTGTGTGTGTATGTATATACAGTATGTGTGTGTGTGTGTATATATATATATATATATGGTCATGTTAAGTAGCCCTAACCTCCTGCAGAAGAAAGTCCTTTCCACTCTTCACAGCATTCCTATGTTATTAGACTCGTTGTACTGGGGTCTGTGTGGATCTGCCTGTTCCTGGATGAGCCCTGATCCTGGTGATACTGACCAGGGAACAAGCCCTACTGTAGAGGGGAGATTACGCTAAATCATTCTGTATAGTGTTTTTGCTGTTGCACTACCTACATTCATCATTAACGTAATTACAATCCTCTCTCTTGGATTGGCACTGACTGACTGTACTGTATCGTGCTCTTCTCCTCTGTGGAGAATGCTGTAAACGTTTTTGTGTGTGGCAGAAATCTGCCAGGGTCTTACAACTCATCATCACTAATGATCTCCATATGGGGTGACTGCAGCTCCATGCCGCTTTACTCACTTCCTGTTCTGACTAACCACAGGGAGTAACACCAGTGAAAGAATTCCTGAACTTCTGGTGCAGAGGAAACTAATACACAGATTTGTTTCTGACCATGTGATTTGATAAGGTTGAACTCCATGCACACAGAGCAGCGTTTTCCTAAACTAGGGCGTGACACCGGTTGATTTGAAAATGGGGTCGCAAGAGAAACTCAGATTTTCTCTATAATCTGACACTCGGTTAATAAATATCCACTAAATGTGGTTGTGACAAACACAGAATGTTCTGTTATCTTCCTACAAATGTGGCTCTAACTTTTGAATGGTTGGAGCTATAAGCGAGGGGTACTCAAGTACTATTTGAGAAGGTTCAGTCACACACATTTCCTAGGTGGCAAAGGTCTGAATGGATATTGTCATTTATCGACGTAGTAACAAACCCCAGCCTCGCAACCCATGCGACCCCAAACTGTTCAAACCCTTCTTGTTGGCAGAGAGAACATTTTGCAGTTTTCAAACTAATTGCCTGTAATTGTACATGTTTTGCCATGGGGCTGGGAGAAAATGTTGCAGTTTGAAAGGACAATTTCCAGTAATTCTACATGTTTTGTCTTATGTGGGCTTATATGACACAAGTGGTCGAGGCCCGACTGACCCCCCCCAAAAAAAAAAACTAAAAAAATTGAATAAACAACCGGCGGTCTGTATTGACCCCGTTCTGGGTCCGAATCCAAATTGGATTTGATTTCGAACCCATTCCTGAAAACGAGGACTCCCAGGAACATGTATACTACCTGTCAAAAGTTTTAGAGCACCTACTCATTCAAGGGTTTTTCTTTATTTTTACTATTGTATACATTGTAGAATAATAGGGAAGACATCAAAACTATAAATAACACATATGGAATCATGTAGTAACCAAAAAAGTGTTAAACAAAACAAAATATATTTTACATTTGAGATTCTTCAAATAGCCACCCTTTGCCTTGATGACAGCTTTGCACACTCTTGGCATTTTCTCAACCAGCTTCATGAGGCAGTCACCTGGAATGCATTTCAATTAACAAATGTGTCTTGTTAAAAGTCAATTTGTGGAATTTGTTTTTTCTTTTTTCTTCTGCGTTTGAGCCAATCAGTTGTATTGTCACGAGGTAGGGGTGGTATACAGAAGATAGCCCTATTTGGTAATAGACCAAGTCCATATTATGGACTTGGTCTATTATGGCAAGAACAGCTGAAATAAGCAAAGAGAAGCGACAGTCCATCATTACTTTAAAACATGAAGGTCAGTCAATAGGGAACATTTCCAGAACTTCGTAAGTTTCTTCAAGTGCAGTCGCAAAAATCATCAAACGCTATGATGAAACTAGAATGAAAATAGGTAATGAAAATAGGTAAATAGCCCACCCATTTTCACCTACCTCATTCCCATACTGTTTTTATACTGTTTTTTTTATTTATTTATTTTATTTTTTTTTTTTTTTTTTTTTACTTTTCTGCTCTTTTGCACACCAATATCTATACCTGTACATGACCATCTGATCATTTATCACTCCAGTGTTAATCTGCAAAATTGTATTATTCGCCTACCTCATGCCTTTTGCACACATTGTATATAGACTGCCCATTTTTTCTACTGTGTTATTGACTTGTTAATTGTTTACTCCATGTGTAACTCTGTGTTGTCTGTTCACACTGCTATGCTTTATCTTGGCCAGGTCGCAGTTGCAAATGAGAACTTGTTCTCAACTAGCCTACCTGGTTAAATAAAGGTGAAAAAAAAAAAAAAAAAAAAAAAAAAAACTGGCTCTCATGAGAACCGCCACAGGAATGGAAGACCCAGAGTTACCTCTGCTGCAGAGGATAAGTTCATTAGAGTTACCAGCCTCAGAAATTGCAGCCCAATAAATGCTTCAAATCAAATCAAATCAAATCAAATTTATTTATATAGCCCTTCGTACATCAGCTGATATCTCAAAGTGCTGTACAGAAACCCAGCCTAAAACCCCAAACAGCAAACAATGCAGGTGTAAAAGCACGGTGGCTAGGAAAAACTCCCTACTTCACAGAGTTCAAGTAACAGACACATCTCAACATCAACTGTTTAGAGGAAACTGTGTGAATCAGGCCTTCATGGTCAAATTGTTGCAAAGAAACCACTACTAAAGGACACCAATAAGAAGAAGAGACTTGATTGGGCCAAGAATCATGACATCCTTTGGTCTGGAGTCCAAATTTCCGATTTTTGTTTCCAACGACTGTGTTTGTGCGATGCGGTGTGGGTGAACGGATGACCTCCGCATGTGTATTTCCCACCGTGAAGCATGGAGGAGGAGGTGTGATGGTGCTTTGCTGGTGACACTGTCTGTGTTTTATTTAGAATTCAAGGCATGCTTAACCAGCATGGCTACCACAGCATTCAGCAGCAACACGGTATCCCATCGGGTTTGGGCTTAGTGGAACTAAACTTATTTTTCAACACAACATTGACCCAACACACCTCCAGGCTGTGTAAGAGCTATTTTATTGAAAGCAATGATGGCGTTCTTTTCAGATCGTAAAGCAGTCTTACAGTCAGACTGATTTGTAATAGACGGTCATAGCCCCAAATAAAAAAAGTCATCATTCACTGTGGATTGTGTCACCTTTTTTTTTTTACCAGGTTTAAATAGGGTCACGGACCAAAAAAAGTTTGAGAACCTCTGCCACAGGGTCTATGACTAACCTGGTCTCAGAGTTTTTCTTGTCAGAAAAAAACTGGCCCCCCAAAAATGCCCTCTGTCTCTCACATAGACACATTTTCACTTAGCTACCTTTTACCACAGTTTATATACCAAATATATACTTTATTGGAGGGCAAGACAAATAGCACGCATTGAATAAAAGAGTGAAAAGGACTAGAGTGCCCGCTAAAAGCAAACCTTTGGTGAGTGCATCGCGGGCGGTTTATGCAATTTTCAGCCACAATACTGTTTTGATATCAATCTTTCATGATTCAACACACTCTCTCTTCCCAGAATGTCCTCTGGATGTACTCTCTGAACCCTCTTTATAAATTCATCATCTCTGCTGAGCTGAGGGAGAAAGCACGGTACAGTTCCTCATGTTGGCCACGCAGTTTAGTCCCCCCCCCCCAACCACCCTTTTCCTTTGTAAACCTTTAACCCAACTCTATGACCTTTGTCCTAGTTGTTTCAATTATTTTAGACAGACTGAGAGAGATGCTTAACTTGGTCAAACACAAATTAAAGCCCTGTAAGAGGCCAATATAATAGTTTTCAGACCAAAACAAAACAGATTCTGACTGGAGTTCATTCATTTTGTTTTATTCCAAATGAGATTAACATGGATAGAATCTAGATTACTTAGATAAATCTTGTGTATCACCGCAACATGCATGCCTCCTGCACGTGCTCTCTCTCTCTCTCTTTCTCTTTTTCTCTTTCTCACACACACACACTCCCTCTCTTATCTCTCTCTCCCAGATTTCTTTCCCTCTCGCCCTCCTCCCTCTCTCTCCCCTGGTGCTAGTTCAGCAGACGCTTCCTTCTTGAATGAGCACTTCCTCCTCGGGGCCCTGTGATCAGTGGGGCGGCTGTTATGAGGAATGTGGAAAGGAGAGCATCAGCACAATGATCTCTCTCTCTCTCTCTCTCTCTCTCTCTCTCTCTCTCTCTCTCTCTCTCTCTCTCTCTCTCTCTCTCTCTCTCTCTCTCTCTCTCTCTCTCTCTCTCTCTCTCTCTCTCTCTCATTCTCTTTCACTCACCCCTCTCTCATTGTTTTCCCTCTCCTTTTCACCTCATCACTCTATATAATCCCTCTACACTCTCTACCCTCCCTTTCCTCTCTTGCTCTCTACTTTTCTTTACCTCACATGCTACTCTGATCTTATGAACTGCATGGTCAGGACACTGTGGATATTAACATGGCTTTGAACTACTCCAACCACCTGGTATTTCTGGTATGGCACTGCACAACGGCACCAAACCTTTGCATTGTGTATTCATACCCTACAATAGCGTGTCAGTGAGTTTTTCTAAAAACAACATCCAAGCAGGGATATGATGAGCAACCTCAAATGTTCTCCTCCGGTCTCGAGCAATACCCAATGTTATGAATAATACATCACATATGCTCCAGACTTACAAATCATTAGTTTACTGTGACCTTAGAGAACATCTCTACTTTATGAATACCAGACAGAGCCCAGCACCGGCCCTGATTGGTGGATGCGTGAGTTTCTGTGAGTGGGGTCCGTTCAGTACTGTTGTCTGCCAGTTCTCTGGGAGAAGAGAGTGTGGGAACATGACCTACATTATACTGGGGATTGGTTGCAGATGCAGCCTCGGTGCCGTTGTAGCAGGGAGCTGCTATTGAATCAGCAAAAACCCAGGCTTCCTCTGAGGTTTGCCCCCAAGCACGAGCTCTCTCCCTGGGAGGAGGTGTTGTGTGTCTCTTTATGTGTACTCTATCTTACTGTGCACGGGATATGAGGAGGGAGAGAGACAGAGACAGAGAGGGACATAGCGAGAGGGAGGGGGAGAATGCGGAGAGATGAATCAAATCACATTTTATCCATTCAATGCATTGTAAACAACAGGTGAGAGAGAGAGAGAGAGAGAGAGAGCTTCCATCATATTATAATTCACCGCTGCGGGAAATGCCCTCACACTGATATCTGTCTAATACACAAGACACTTGTAATTTCATCCATTTGATAGGAAGTCGTTCATTGAAATATATACAGTCAAATCAAATCAAATGTTATTTGTCACATGCTTCGTAAACAACAGGTGTAGACTAACAGTGAAATGCTTACTTACGGGTCTTTTTCCAAAAATGCAGTGTTAAAGATAATATATGAATAAATACACAGTGAATAACAAATAACAATAATGAGTAAAAATAACATGGCTATGTGCAGTGGTACGATGTGCAAGGGTACGAGGTAATTGAGGTTAGCTATGTACATATACTGTAGTTAGCGGTAAAGTTAATAGGCAACAGGATAGATAATGAATAGACTGAGCTGTAGCGTATGTGGAGCAGTAGCAGCAGTGCATGGTGTAAGTGTGAAAGTGTGTGTGAGTGTGTGTGTAGCATCAGTATGCATGTGTGTGTGGGCGTATGTAGTGTGTGTGTGTTTTAAAAAAAAGTAACCTTTATTTAACTAGGCAAGTCAGTTGAGAACAAATTCTTATTCACAATGACCGCTTACCCAGGCCAAACCCGGACGATACTGGGTCAATTGTGCGCCGCCCTATGGGACTCCCAATCACGGTCGGATGTGATACAGCCTGGAATCTAACCAGGGACTGTAGTGACGCCTCTTGCACTGAGATGCAGTGCCTTAGACCGCTGCGCCACTCGGGAGCCCATGTATGTTGTATGTCAGTTTAAGTACTGCATGTGTGAGTTTGTGTGCATAGTCAGTGCAAGAGAGGTAGTTCAAAATAGAGTTGATGCAGGTAGTTCAGGTTGCCATTTGATTAGCTATTTAGCAGGCTTATGGCTTGGGGTAGAAGCTGTTAAAGAGCCTGTTGGTTCCACACTTTGTGTACTGGCACCGCTTGCTGTGCGGTAGCAGAGGGAACAATATATGGCTTGGGTGACTGTCGTCTATGAAAAATGGTTGCGCCTTCCTCTGAAACCGCTAGTTATAGAGGACTTGGATGGCAGGGAGCTGGGCTCAGTGATGTACTTGGCCGTACTCACCACCCTCTGTAGCCCCTTGCGGTCGGGTGCCTTGTAGTTGCTGTATCAAGCGGTGATGCAGCCAGTCAAGAAGCTCTCAATGTTGCAGCTGTAAAACCTTTTGAGGATCTGAGGGCCCATACCAAATCTTTTAATCTCTTAAGGGAGGAAAAGCTGCTGTCGTGCCGTCTTACCACGTCGTTGCATCAGAAAATGTAATGGTGGTGTTGGAGTCGTGCGCAGTCACACAGTCTTGGGTGAACAGGGAATACAGGAGGGGACTAAGCACACACTCCTGAGGGGCCCCCAGGTTGGTGGTCAGCATGGCGGATTTGTTGCTGCCTATCCTCACTGCCTGTGGGCGGCCTGCCATAATATAATAATAATAATATATGCCATTTAGCAGACGCTTTTATCCAAAGCGACTTACAGTCATGCCATAAAGTCCAGGATCCAGTTGCATAGGAAGGTGTTCAGTCCCAGGGTCCTGAGCTTGGTGATGAGCTTAGAGGGGACTATGGTGTTGAATGCTGAGCTGTAGTCAGTGAACAGCCTTCTTACATAGGTATTCCTTTTCTCGAGGTAAGTGAGGGAAATGTGGAGTGCAATAGAGATTGTGTCATCTGTGGATCTGTTGGGGCGGTATTCGAATTGGGCAACGTTGGTCCAGGATGTCTGGGATAATGTTGTTGATGTGAGCCATGACCAGATTTCACAGCTTTTTATGGCTATAAATGTGTGTGTTGAAGGCAAAAGGCATTTAGGCAGGTTACCTTGGCATTCTGGGGCACAGGGACTATGGTGGTCTGCTTGGTATTACAGACCAGGTCAGGATTAGGTTGAAAATGTCAGGGAAGACACTCATCAGCTGGTCAGTGAAAGCTCTGAGTACACATCCTGGTATTCTGTCAGGCCCCGCATTCTTGTGAATGTTAACCTGTTTAAAGGCCTTACTCACATTGGCTATGGAGAGTGAGATAACACAGTCATCCAGAACATCTGATGCTCCCATGCATGTTTCAGCGTTGCTTGCCTCGAAGGGAGCGTAGGAGGCATTTAGCTCGTCTGGTAGGCTCACGTCGCTGGGCAGCTTGTGGCTGGGTTTCCCTTTGTAATCCATGATAGTTTGCAAGCCCTGTCACATCTGTCAAGCATCAGAGGATTCAATCTTAGTTCTGTATTGACCTTTTGCCTATTTGATGGCTTGTCGGAGGTATAACAGGATTTCTTATAAGCGTCCGGATTAGTGTCCCGTTACTTAAAAGCGGCAGCTCTAGCCTTTAGCTCAGTGCGTTTGTTGCTTGTTCCATGGCTTCTGGTTTGGGTATGTACGTACAGTCACTGTGGGGATGTTGTTGTCAATGCACTTCTTAACTACTAAAGCCGGAGATCGATGTGATAAACTCCTCAATGTTATCGAATGAATCCTGGAACATTTTCCATGCTAGATAAACAGTACTGTAGTTTAGCATCCTCTTCATCGGACCACTTCCGTATTGAGCGTTTAACTGGTACTTCCTGTTTGAGTTTTTGCTTCGAAGCAGGAGGATAGAGTTATGGACTGATTTGCCAAAGGGAGGGCAAGGGAGGACCTTTTATGTGTTTCTGTGTGTGGCGTAAAGGTGATCGAGAGTTTTGTTGCCTCTAGTTGCACAGGTGACATTCTGGGAAAAATGTGGTAAAACGGATTTCAGTTTCCTTGCATTAAAATTACCGGCCACGACAAATGCCGCCTCTGAATGTACATTTTCTTGTTTGCTTATGGCCCAATACAGCTAGTTGAGTGGAATCTTTGTGTCGGCATCGGTTGTGGTGGTAAATAAACAGCTACGAAAAATATAGATTAAAACTCTCTTGGTAAATAGTATGGTATGCAGGTTATTGTGAGGTATTCTAACTCAGGTGAGCAAAAATGTGAGACCTCCCTAACATTAGAGATGGCACACCAGCTGTTGTTAACAAAGAGACACACCTCTCCTTCCTTCGTCTTACCTGAGTCTGCCGTCCGGTCTTGACAATGTCATTTTCAGGTTATGGGAATTTGTTTCATTAGGTTAGTTATTTTGATTTAGAAATATTTAAGGGGATATTTTATGTGTCCATAGAAACAACATCTCAATTTAATCAACAGGTGGGTCCAATCCTGGATGCTGACTGGTTAAAACCGCATTCCAGCCAGTGTCTATTCCACAAGTTACCACAGGCTAAATCTATGACGTTGAAATGCTTATTTATTCTGTTCCATCTGACTGTACAATCCAGTGTCTCATCAGCTCAGCCAGGCAATTTATATACTAAATCTACACTGTAAAAACATCTAGACATTATCTCCTAGAATTTGGTTTTCAACAGCGGAGATTTGTATAAACCTTGCTGTCTGTCTCTCCAACATTTGCAGCATTGTTTCAATATTGAAATTTGATCTCCAGCTGTCCTATGGTAATGAACGTGTCGGGAGTCGTGACAAGACAGACAGGCTGGCAGCTTTTCTCAGTCAGTTGAAATCATTAATCAGCATCATTTTTATGGATATATACAAAGAAATGTCAATAGAAAATGCAGTTAGTTAACTGTGTAGTTGGCGATCTCTTCTGAACAGTGGCTGGCAAGAGAGCAAATGTTCTATGCCAGGCAAAAATGCACATCATTAGCTCATTGTTATGGATGTACCCACAACAATAACTAGAAACAAACTTACACAAACGCAAATACAGCTACTTTGCTGTTACATTTACATTTACATTTAAGTCATTTAGCAGACGCTCTTATCCAGAGCGACTTACAAATTGGTGCATTCACCTTATGACATCCAGTAGAACAGTCACTTTACAATAGTGCATCTAAATCTTAAAGGGGGGTGAGAAGGATTACTTATCCTATCCTAGGTATTCCTTAAAGAGGTGGGGTTTCAGGTGTCTCCGGAAGGCGGTGATTGACTCCGCTGTCCTGGCGTCGTGTGGGAGTTTGTTCCACCATTGGGGGGCCAGAGCAGCGAACAGTTTTGACTGGGCTGAGCGGGAACTGTACTTCCTCAGTGGTAGGGAGGCGAGCAGGCCAGAGGTGGATGAACGCAATGCCCTTGTTTGGGTGTAGGGCCTGATCAGAGCCTGGAGGTACTGAGGTGCCGTTCCCCTCACAGCTCCGTAGGCAAGCACCATGGTCTTGTAGCGGATGCGAGCTTCAACTGGAAGCCAGTGGAGAGAGCGGAGGAGCGGGGTGACGTGAGAGAACTTGGGAAGGTTGAACACCAGACGGGCTGCGGCGTTCTGGATGAGTTGTAGGGGTTTAATGGCACAGGCAGGGAGCCCAGCCAACAGCGAGTTGCAGTAATCCAGACGGGAGATGACAAGTGCCTGGATTAGGACCTGCGCCGCTTCCTGTGTGAGGCAGGGTCGAACTCTGCGGATGTTGTAGAGCATGAACCTACAGGAACGGGCCACCGCCTTGATGTTAGTTGTTAGTTGAGAACGAAAGGGTGTTGTCCAGGATCACGCCAAGGTTCTTAGCGCTCTGGGAGGAGGACACAATGGAGTTGTCAACCGTGATGGCGAGATCATGGAACGGGCAGTCCTTCCCCGGGAGGAAGAGCAGCTCCGTCTTGCCGAGGTTCAGCTTGAGGTGGTGATCCGTCATCCACACTGATATGTCTGCCAGACATGCAGAGATGCGATTCGCCACCTGGTCATCAGAAGGGGGAAAGGAGAAGATTAATTGTGTGTCGTCTGCATAGCAATGATAGGAGAGACCATGTGAGGTTATGACAGAGCCAAGTGACTTGGTGTATAGCGAGAATAGGAGAGGGCCTAGAACAGAGCCCTGGGGGACACCAGTGGTGAGAGCGCGTGGTGAGGAGACAGATTCTCGCCACGCCACCTGGTAGGAGCGACCTGTCAGGTAGGACGCAATCCAAGCGTGGGCCGCGCCGGAGATGCCCAACTCGGAGAGGGTGGAGAGGAGGATCTGATGGTTCACAGTATCGAAGGCAGCCGATAGGTCTAGAAGGATGAGAGCAGAGGAGAGAGAGTTAGCTTTAGCGGTGCGGAGCGCCTCCGTGATACAGAGAAGAGCAGTCTCAGTTGAATGACTAGTCTTGAAACCTGACTGATTTGGATCGAGAAGGTCATTCAGAGAGAGATAGCGGGAGAGCTGGCCAAGGACGGCACGTTCAAGAGTTTTGGAGAGAAAAGAAAGAAGGGATACTGGTCTGTAGTTGTTGACATCGGAGGGATCGAGTGTAGGTTTTTTCAGAAGGGGTGCAACTCTCGCTCTCTTGAAGACGGAAGGGACGTAGCCAGCGGTCAGGGATGAGTTGATGAGCGAGGTGAGGTAAGGGAGAAGGTCTCCGGAAATGGTCTGGAGAAGAGAGGAGGGGATAGGGTCAAGCGGGCAGGTTGTTGGGCGGCCGGCCATCACAAGACGCGAGATTTCATCTGGAGAGAGAGGGGAGAAAGAGGTCAGAGCACAGGGTAGGGCAGTGTGAGCAGAACCAGCGGTGCCGTTTGACTTAGCAAACGAGGATCGGATGTCGTCGACCTTCTTTTCAAAGTGGTTGACGAAGTCATCTGCAGAGAGGGAGGAGGGGGGGGAGGATTCAGGAGGGAGGAGAAGGTGGCAAAGAGCTTCCTAGGGTTAGAGGCAGATGCTTGGAATTTAGAGTGGTAGAAAATGGCTTTAGCAGCAGAGACAGAGGAGGAAAATGTAGAGAGGAGGGAGTGAAAGGATGCCAGGTCCGCAGGGAGGCGAGTTTTCCTCCATTTCCGCTCGGCTGCCCGGAGCCCTGTTCTGTGAGATCGCAATGAGTCGTCGAGCCACGGGGCGGGAGGGGAGGACCGATCCGGCCTGGAGGATAGGGGACATAGAGAGTCAAAGGATGCAGAAAGGGAGGAGAGGAGGGTTGAGGAGGCAGAATCAGGAGATAGGTTGGAGAAGGTTTGAGCAGAGGGAAGAGATGATAGGATGGAAGAGGAGAGAGTAGCGGGGAGAGAGAGCGAAGGTTGGGACGGCGCGATACCATCCGAGTAGGGGCAGTGTGGGAGGTGTTAGATGAGAGCGAGAGGGAAAAGGATACAAGGTAGTGATCGGAGACTTGGAGGAGTTGGAATGAGGTTAGTGGAAGAACAGCATCTAGTAAAGATGAGGTCGAGCGTATTGCCTGCCTTGTGAGTAGGGGGGAAGGTGAGAGGGTGAGGTCAAAAGAGGAGAGGAGTGGAAAGAAGGAGGCAGAGAGGAATGAGTCAAAGGTAGACGTGGGGAGGTTAAAGTCGCCCAGCACTGTGAGAGGTGAGCCGTCCTCAGGAAAGGAGCTTATCAAGGTATCAAGCTCATTGATGAACTCTTCGAGGGAACCTGGAGGGCGATAAATGATAAGGATGTTAAGCTTGAAAGGGCTGGTAACTGTGACAGCATGGAATTCAAAGGAGGCGATAGACAGATGGGTAAGGGGAGAAAGAGAGAATGACCACTTGGGAGAGATGAGGATCCCGGTGCCACCACCCCACTGACCAGAAGCTCTCGGGGTGTGCGAGAACACGTGGGCGGACGAAGAGAGAGCAGTAGGAGTAGCAGTGTTGTCTGTGGTGATCCATGTTTCCGTCAGTGCCAAGAAGTCGAGGGACTGGAGGGAGGCATAGGCTGAGATGAACTCTGCCTTGTTGGCCGCAGATCGGCAGTTCCAGAGGCTACCGGAGACCTGGAACTCCACGTGGGTCGTGCGCGCTGGGACCACCAGATTAGGGTGGCCGCGGCCACGCGGTGTGGAGCGTTTGTATGGTCTGTGCAGAGAGGAGAGAACAGGGATAGACAGACACATAGTTGACAGGCTACAGAAGAGGCTACGCTAATGCAAGGAGATTGGAATGACAAGTGGACTACACGTCTCGAATGTTCAGAAAGTTAAGCTTACGTAGCAAGAATCTTATTGACTAAAATGATTAAAATGATACAGTACTGCTGAAGTAGGCTAGCTGGCAGTGGCTGCGTTGTTGACACTACACTAATCAAGTCGTTCCGTTGAGTGTAATAGTTTCTGCAGTGCTGCTATTCGGGGGATAGCTGGCTAGCTAGCAGTGTTGTTTACGTTACGTTGCGTTAAAAGAACGACAATAGCTGGCTAGCTAACCTAGAAAATCGCTCTAGACTACACAATTATCTTTGATACAAAGACGGCTATGTAGCTAGCTATGTAGCTAGCTACGATCAAACAAATCAAACCGTTGTACTGTAATGAAATGAAATGAAATGAAAATGTGATACTACCTGTGAATGCGACCGGGTTGTTGAGTTCTATTCAGTAGACATTGGCTAGCTGTTAGCTGTTAGCTGTTAGCTAGCTAGCAGAGTCTCCTACGTTAAGGACGACAAATAGCTGGCTAGCTAACCTCGGTAAATAAGATAATCACTCTAAGACTACACACTCTAAACTACACAATTATCTAGGATACGAAGACAGCAAAGACAGCTATGTAGCTAGCTAACACTACACTAATCAAGTCGTTCAGTTGAGTGTAACAGTGCTGCTAATCGGTGGGCGTTTGCTAGCTGGCTAGCTGGTGAAGTGAAGACTACGTTAGGACGACGAAATACGATAATTATGCAATTATCTTTGATACAAGGGCGGCTATGTCGCTAGCTAAGAAGAAATTGCTAAGATTAGACAAATCAAACCGTTGTACTATAATGAAATGTAATGAAAAAGTTATACTACCTGCGGAGCGAAGTGCCGATGCGACCGCTCGCTCCAACCCGGAAGTAACTATTGTTATTCTGACTGCACAGTTTGACGTGACTGGGCTAGCCAAAATTGGCTAGCAAGCAAGGGTTAAGAACGTTTCCAGCCATCATGGCAACAGAACATTTAGAACAAACGACTGAGTCGCGTCCATAGATTTCGAACAAAAAGACTTAACGACTGGGTCGCGTCTGTGGCAACCGAACCAATAGAACGAACGACCAGCTGGACCAGCTGAGTCCTACATTTGTTGCCAGACTATATCTCATGGAAGGATGAAACAATAGGAATAAATTCATCAAAATAACGTTTTTAAGGAAAATATGTCAATAGTCTCGGGCCTAACAACACCTGTGCTTATATATCCTCCAAACACTGTCTTCTCCGGGCATTATCACAAATAAACCTGTAGAGGTGACGATAGTGACGGTGACATAATTTATCATGCGTTGTTGTTTACATGTTTCGGATGAAAACGGACGTCATATAACCTGTACCTCTTTTCTCCAAAGCACAGCCTTTTCAACAAGGTTTGCCATTGAGTTCAATTATCCGCCGGCAAAACGAACCAGGGCCCGTCTTCCATGGAAAAGGACTTACCGGATTGTGAATGCGGCCCAGAATGCACCACACACTGTAGTTGAATCTACTGTTGTACGACGATTGACAGCTAATGATGGTGCTGTCACTGCTATCTATAATTGCTCCTGTAACCACCCTAGTTTCAGGGCTTTTAAACATATTCAGACTGCACTGATGAACTGCTTTGCCAGGGAAAATCGAAACAACATCTCACATACCATCTCACATTGCCAGCAGCATACCACCCTGCTTGCATACCACCCTGCTTGCTTCTGAAGCTAAGCAGGGTTGGTCCAGATCAGTTCCTGGATGGGAGACCAGATGCTCCTGGAAGTGGTGTTGGAGGGCCAGGAGGAGGCACTCTTTCCTCTGGTCTAAAAGAAACATCCCAATGCCCCAGGGCAGTGATTGGGGACACTGCCCTGTGTAGGGTGCTGTCTTTCGGCTGGGACATTAAACGGGTGTCCTGACTCTCTGAGGTCATTAAAGATCCCATGGCACTTATCGTAAGAGTAGGGTTGTTAACCCCGGTGTCCTGGCTAAATTCCCAATCTGGCCCTCAAACCATCATGGTCACCTAATAATCCCCAGTTTACGATTGGCTCATTCATCCCCCTCCTCTCCCCTGTAACTATTCCCCAGGTCATTGCTGCAAATGAGAATGTCTTCTCAGTCAATTTACCTGGTGAAATAACAGATAAATAAAACATAAAGAGCACAACATACAGTAAACCCCACACACCTGGATAAAGTGATGTCACTCAATAACATTTCCAGGTTTTAAAAAACAAGATTGAGGTTCCTAACTAACTAAGGTTTATGCGTCGGTTTAATTTAAAGGGTGTCTGGTATTGTTTTTGTTGTACATCTCACTGCATTCCTGAATGCAGACTTAATTTGACAATGCCTGCTCTCCGTATTAGCGTTCAATGAACCAACAACACGTGCTTTGGGCCAATCGATATGGGAAAACTCAGTCAACCGTGTTGGTCTACATTCACGCCCCTCGGCTCTGACGTTTAGAATAGATTAATCCTGATATCAACAGGGTCACTTGACCAACTTCAATTTGTTTCCTTAATGATTTGTTGTGTAAAAGCCTCAATGGAGTGTCATTGGAAATGGATCCTCTCCATTTGAACCTGTCAATTACTCTCAAGTGTCCTTCATGTCCCCCTAACACCCGTGTTACACATTTCTAACATCATGTGACATGTATTTTTCTTTTCTTGATCAGAATAATGTTTGGCCTTTTTTTGTGTATGTTTCTGTCAAATCAAATCAAAACAAACTGTATTTATCCCATGCTTCGTAAAAAAAAACAGGTGTAGACTAACAGTAAAATAAAATGTTTACTTATGGGCCTTTTCCAACAATGCAAAAGGCAAAATTCTTTAAAAAAGTAACAATGTCATGACAATAATTCTGGTGTTCCAGCCTGGTTGTGTAATTGCTAAGTAACAATGTATAGGGTGGAAAACAGCCCTCCCTTTCAGCCCAGCGCATGTACTTACTGTAATGAATCTCGACACATTCCCCATTCCTTTACATCTCCCTTACAAAATGAAGAGACAGGGGCCTACACTGAATGGCTATGAGGGGAAGTCTAAATTAAATTAGATATTGTGTTGATACTATTGGACTTCCTGTCTGTACAGTATATTGTCTGCTTTCACAACACCCAGTAACACAGTGGGTCATGCTACGATATTAGAAGATAAGGGATTTAGATCTGTGGCTGCTACAGTATGTCTATTGTTTGAATAAATATTAATTTCATCAAAATTGTGATCTCTCTTTATTAAGTCCGCTTATAGGCACTGGGAGAACACGATTTGTGAGAGCCATACTATGCAATGAATGTGATCTGACACCCAAACCACAAGCACAAGATGAGGCCACAAGTTCAGAATCCTAGATGTCGCAATTCCTTGGGCTCAACTGCAGTCTATAGGTTCAATGAGGCATTTGTCTTGGTGATGTAAACCAAGACAAATGCATATCTATTTCCTTTCAGTTTATGCAACATTTTAGACCCTCTCTGTGGGTCTATTTGTCTAAAAGAGATGAGAGCACCCGCCTTTCCCCAAATACCCTGCTGTCTAATCAAGTCTGTAGACAGACAATAGGCTGCCTGACTTAGCCGTTAATAGATAAAAAGCGTTAATAGACTGTAACTGCAGCCATCTCTCTCTCTCTCATCCATCCATCCATCCATCCATCCATCCATCCATCCATCCATCCATCCATCCCTTTCTCAATGCAATACAATTTCAATTTAAGGCTTTAACATACTGTATGTAGATAATAAACAAACGTGAAATAAACTATAAAAATGTACTGTTAACATTGCACCCACAAAAGTTCCAAAATAATAAAAACATTTCAAATGTCATATTATGTGTAAATAGTTTAAGTACAAAAGGGAAAATAAATAAACATAAATATGGGTTTTATTTACAATGCTGTTTGATCTTCACTGGTTGCCCTTTTCTTGTGGCAAAAGGTCACAAATCTTGCAGCTGTGATGGCACACTGTGGTATTTCACCCAATAGATATGGGAGTTTATCAAAATTGGGTTTGTTTTCAAATTCTTTGTGGGTCTGTGTAATCTGGTATGGTTATACATTTGGCAGGAGGTTAGGAAGTGCAGCTCAGTTTCCTCCTAATTTTGTGGACAGTGTGCACATAGCCTGTTTTCTCTTGAGAAACAGGTCTGCTTACGGCGGCTTTTCTCAATAGCAAGGCTATGCTCACTGAGTCTACATAGTCAAAGCTTATCTTAAATTTGGGTCAGTGACAGTGGACTGGTATTCTCTGTCCAGTGTCTGTGTTCTTTTGCCCATCTTAATATTTTATTTTTATTGGCCAGTCTGAGATATGGCTTTTTCTTTGCAACTCAGCCTAGAAGGCCAGCACCCCGGAGTCGCCTCTTCACTGTTGACATTGAGACTGGTGTTTTGCGGGTAGTATTAAATGAAGCACCAGTTGAGGACTTGTGAGCCGTCTTTTTCTCAAACTAGACAATCTAATATGGGGCGGCAGGTAGCCTAGTGGTTAGAGTGTTGGGCCAGGAACCGAAAGTTGCTAGATTAAATCCCCGAGCTGACAAGGTATAAATCTGTCGTTCTGCCCCTGAACAAGGCAGTTAACCCACTGTTTCGAGGCCGTCTTTGTAAATAAGAATTTGTTCTTAATTGACTTGCCTAGTTAACTGGTTAGGGCCAGTTTGTGCTGTTCTGTGAAGGGAGTAGTTCACAGCGTTGTACAAGATCTTCTGTTTCTTGGCAATTTCTCACATGGAATAGCCTTCATTTCTCAGAACAAGAATAGACTGACAAGTTTCAGAAGAAAGTTCTTTGTTTCTGGACATTTTGAGCCTGTAATCAAACCAACAAATGCTGAAGCTCCAGATACTCAACTAGTCTAAAGAAGGCCAGTTTTATTGCTTCTTTAATCAGAACAACAGTTTTCAGCCGTGCTAACATAATTGCAAATGGAGTTTCTAATGATCAATTAGAATTATAAAATGATAAACTTGGATTAGCTAACACAACATGCCATTGGCACACAGGAGTGATGGTTGCTGATAATGGGCCTCTGTACGCCTATTCCAATACAAATCAGCTGTTTCCTGCTACAATAGTCATTTACAACATTAACAATGTCTACACTGTATTTCTGATCAATTTGATGTTATTTTAATGTATAATTTTTTTTTTGCTTTTCTTTCAATAACAAGGACATTTCTAAGTGACCACAAACTTTTGAACGGTAGTGTATGTATAATTTTTTGTGTGCTCTAGGGGAACAGTGTCTAGATGTCATTTGTATTTGTGGTCCTGGCAAATGGACCTTTTTTGGAACACCATTATTTTTGTTTTACTGAGATTTACTGTCAGGGCTCACATCTGACAGAATCTGTACAGAAGATCTAGGTGCTGCTGTAGGCCCTCCTTGGTTGGGGACAGAAGCACCATATCATCAGCAAACAGTAGATTTGACTTCAGATTCTATTAGGGTGAGGATGGGTGCTGCAGACTGTTCTCGTGCCGTTGCCAATTTGTTGATATATGTTGAAGAGGGTGGGGCTTAAGCTGTATCACTGTCTCACCCCACGGAAAGAAATGTGTATGTTTTTTTAGCCAATTTTAACCGCACACTTGTTGTTTGTGTACATGGATTTTATAATGTCTTATGTTTTTCCCCCAACACCACTTTCCATCAATTTGTATAGCAGACCCTCATGCCAAATTGAGTCAAAGCTTTTTGGAAATCAACAAAGCATGAGAAGACTTTGCCTTTTTTTGGTTTGTTTGTTTGTCAATTAGGGTGTGCAGGATGAATATGTGGTCTGTCGTACAGTACTTTGGTAAAAAGCCAATTTGACATTTGCTCAATACATTGTTTTCACTGAGGAAATGTACTAGTCTGCTGTTAGTGATAATGTAGAGGATTTCCCCAAGGTTGCTGTTGACACATCAAATTTGTCTACACTTTTTTTGGATTGGAGTTATCAGTCCTTGGTTCCAAATATTGGGGAAGATACCAGAGATAAAGATAATGTTAAAGAGTTTAAGTATAGCCAATTGGAATTTGTGGTCTGTATATTTTATCATTTCATTGAGGATACCATCAACACAACAGGCCTTTTTTCGGTTGGAGGGTTCGTATTTCTGTCCTGTAGTTCATTCAATGTAATTGGAGAAACCCCCACCACCCATTTCTCTCTCTCTCTCCCTCTCTCCCTCGCTCCCTCTGTCTCTACACATCACCCTCTCTCTTTCTCCAACTCTCCACCCCTCTCCATCCCTCACATTCTCTCCCTCACGCTATCCCTCTCTCTCTAATCACTGCACAGTCATGGGCTAGGCATGGCAGCATGCCAGCGGGATTGATTTTCAAGACCCTCCTCCTGACAAGGAGGACAAGGAGACCAACGGGGTGGTTTTGTGGGGGCTCACTTCTGATTAAATTCCACACAATCTTTGACTTTTCCTCTGAGGGTTCCACTCCCCCACACGTACCCGTCCACCCCCTCTTTATCCCACACAGCAGCTGGTCACAATGATTACAATAACACCCTGGGTGCTTTGTGACAAAGCCCAGATCAGACCTGGTAATGCCAGCAGTCACATGTGAGGGAGGTGAGATAGTAGCATAGCAGGGGGTGATCTCACTGTCTGGTCTCTGAGGTGTTGTTGTATTGAAGGGATGTGATACCAGGCACACTGTTGATGCTTGACATAGTAAAGGTCCTTTGACATCCAATTTATGATCTCTTTATGATTGACTCATTAT
This sequence comes from Oncorhynchus keta, assembly GCF_023373465.1. Lineage (NCBI taxonomy): Eukaryota > Metazoa > Chordata > Actinopteri > Salmoniformes > Salmonidae > Oncorhynchus > Oncorhynchus keta. The sequence goes on from NC_068443.1 coordinate 34,611,448, forward strand.
TTTTTGAGTGCAAACCTTGGACATTATACTGTATGTCTGAGAGAAGCAGTTGTTGTCAATGCCTTGGTCTCCTGCTGTGTTTTGTGGGAGAATCAGTGATGTTATGGTACCACCTTAAATGTCCCGACTCTTTGTCGTGCACCTGTAAGTCATCAGATGTGGTTGGCCCACTTCCGGTTGATCCATTTCTCCAGGTGGACATCAAATCTCACATAACTCCTTGTTGCCCAAATAATTGAATAGAGAGCTCTAATGCCACTCTGGTCAAAAGTAGTGCACTATAAGATACATAATATCTTGTGAATTGAGATGCAGAATGAGAGAATAGTATCTGACACCCTTTCCCATTATATTAGATATTCAATACCAAAAGCCTCAATGTCTGTCCTGAGATGTCCTCTGTCAGAGAAGCATCTAAGGATATACTTGTCAAAGGAACGGCTCTTTGAGTCTGAAAATCCAGTAAGATCCTTTTGTTGATTTCAGTCCAAGCATTGTTTAATAGATTTCAATTTTCATTGTTCCTCACTCTGACAGTCTCCCAGCAATACCCCCGCCCCCCATGCAGTCATGGCAACCCCTGGAGTGTCTGTGCCCATGGTACCCATCCCCCTCAGCTCAGAGGGAGCTGATGCCATTGTAGGACAAGCCTGGCACTGGTAGGGTTCCAGTAGGCCTGGCATGGGACACACGGGGTAGGTCGTCCTATATGGTTATTTGTGTGACAGTGGAACAGAGCTTAGCGCCATGTGTTTCTGAAGATCCCTTTAGTGAGAGGGGGAATAAAGGAGCTGTAATCCTTTTGCATCTCCATAAATCCTGCAGCAATTAACATCAAAGTGGCTGGTGAAAAGGCAGATGGGATGTTTACTGAGGCCCCCAAGAACAAAAATAGGTAATTAGTACCAATCTGTGATTGGCATGTCTAAATGACAAGGAAACTAGACTCTTAATAGTTTTCAAATGAGTCTGCTTGTAATCACGGTGATATAATTTGAGGATTTCACTTTTGAGATAAAACTATACTAAATATATATTAATTCACATGTCACCAAATAGCTGATTAAAACACATTGTTTTGCAATGAAGGTCTACAGTAGCCTCAACAGCACCATCTAGGGTAGCCCCATGGTACAGCCAGGGGACAGCTATTTTCTGTCCTCCGTGTACATTAACTTCAATACAAAACCTAGGACGCTTATGGTTCTCACCCCTTCCATAGACTTACACAGTAATTATGACAACTTCCGGAGGACGTCTTCCAACCTATCAGAGCTCATGTTGTCCATCCAATCAAATGATCAGAGAATGAATATAGTACTGAAAGCATAAGCTACAGCTAGCTAGTATTGCTATGCATAAAGTGTGGTGAGTTGTTGACTCAAAGAGAGAAAAAGACAATAGTTGAACAGTTTTTAAAAGATGCTTTTTATTTATTTAAAAGAATTATAGAGATGCAGCAAAGTGAGAGTTAGCCATACTTGTTGTATTTTTTAAATTCACTTAGTTTACCATTAGCTTACTTAGCTAATGCAGCTAATTTAGCATACTCAACAACCTGACTAAAAAATGCCAGTTATGTTAGCTAGCTGGCTAAGGCTATGTACACATGGATTGGATTGTGGGTTTCCTAACGTGTTTGTGAAAGTCCACAAGTCACTGTCTTTCACCTTGATTACTCCAATTTGTCTCTAGACCAGTGCACCTACGATATAAACTTAAATTTGTAGGCTAGGTTGTAGCAACCTCGTGATGGGTATAGGGAAAATTAGAGTTATGTAGTAGCTTAAACCTATCAATGTTACATAGAGCTGGGAGAATGGAATATGAATGACAGTCACCCAGTTTGCTATAATATACTTGTCAAACTCATTCCACCAAGGGCCGAGTTTCAGTGGATTTTCTCTCCTCCCTTGTACTTGATTGATAAATTAAGGTCACTAATTAGTAAGGAACTCCTCTTACCTGGTTGTCTCGGGCTTAATTGAAACTAAAAACCTGCAGACACCCAGCCCTATGTGGAATGAGTTTGACACCTCTGCTGTAATAGAAATAAGGCCATGCTCATAAAAAAAACAATTGTCCCCACTAATCTTAAATGGCACCGACTGACACTGACATGATCATATCTTGTTAAAATGCACACCACACAAAGTGAATTCAATTTAGCATGAGATGGAAAGAATAATTTATGTGTAAAGCAATGTATATGCCAATGCCTGAGGATCACTGGGATATGGTTAGGGAAAGGTTAACTGAACCATTAAATGATAGTGTCAAATATATATATATATATATATATATACACTTTTTAAAACTTCCTCTATTAAAGTAACTGCCTACTGAAAATCACACTTTTAAAAGTTAATATACTGTTAACTCAATACACAAATAATTTTGTTGACTCGTCCCATTGTCGTATTTGTGGCCAAAGCATAAAATGGAGAAAAAACACTTTAAAAAAAACCCCCACCTATCTTGAACAGACTGCTTGCTATCTCCTCACAGAGGATGATGTCATCCTCCTGAGGATGAGCTGGCCAATCAGAGGTCGACTTGCGTTAATATTTTTAACGACCATTATATCCCCACACCATTCTGTTTTTAGGGTAGAGCCCAACCATTCAAACACAGAAAAACAGCTTTTTAATGTACTTAATATTTTTTAGAAGGAAAACCATTTCACTCATTGTAATTAAATTGTAATCACTCATATTTAATAGAAATCTGGAAACACTGGACAGTTACTTTAATGCTCTGATTAATGTGCATACCAGGCCAGCATGATGTGCCCATAGAAATAAAATGGATAGAAGGGGCCTCCCCATTCAAGTCAATGATGGCATAATGGATGGACTGGCAGCGTTTGCAAGTGTACCTTTCGGAGCAAAGCAGGAAGTAAAAGCAGAAAGTGTACCCAACCAATATGTGCTGTGAATTGTTGAAAAAACAAACATTCAATTTCACATCAGTTATCATAATTTGAATTAGCATTCTACATTACCATGGGAAATTATTGCATCACAATACCAGGCAGCCATAGCGAGTGTACCCATGAGTTGACCAATTGCTAAGCCCCACACCTTCAGTTACTGTTGCAACCTTCGACAACATTTTCCCGGGAAGCCAATTCCCCATTCTAACTAGTGGAGAAAACCCTTCACAATTATCTCAAAATGTGCATCTAATACACAATTAAACTAAACACAGATTACCCCTTGCTAATCAGGAAACCCTTGGGTATGTTGTGGTGAACTATCATTACAATTGCTTCACGGGAACCTGGTAAAACCTGGTTGTCAGCACCAGTGGTGAATTTAACATGTAAATCTTGGTGGGGCAAAAAAAACACTACACAACATAACACTAAACAATACAATAATTGCACTATAAGGGTGACACAAACTGTTAGGGCCTACATAAAGCTGTCCCAACAGCAGTCCCAACACCTTACTAATGCTACACCTCGCTATCTGCGGAGTCTTGTCTGGCAGCGAACCAGTTCATTCAGCCTCATTTACTGCCTTTTAAGAAAAACATAGCTGATACGGCTGACATTAAACAAATGTGGTTTCTACTGACAATTGAGATGCACAAACTATGGAATAAGGGAGTGGATAAGAAATCCGTAATTTAGATTAAAACATTAATGGATGAGCTAGGACGGACGTTGTATATATAACTATTCGTTCAGCACTTTTGAAATATGCAGCAACAGAATTCAGAACATGGGTCTTTTTAAAAGTATTCTCCCTGGAAACCAAGTCAGAACCGTAGGATAAATAAAGGGGGCATATAAGCAGACAATGAAAGCTCTTACAATACTTGATGATGACATTTCTCTAAAACAGGCTATAAGCTATATGTGCACCACCAAGTTTGAACAGTAGGCTAAATTATGCGGAGAAAAGGGACCAAATGATTAGGGTGAGGCACATGGGCTACTAACAGCATACTACACAACACACACGTAGTATTGCTTTCTTAGCTACAGTATACATATCTCCCTGGCATATTACATAATTTATGCAGTAGCATACAAGACATTTTTGGACACACCTTGTTGTGCTTTGCTCACTTGAACAGGAAGGTGGCGTGACGCTCCTTTGTGGACAAACTTTGTCTTCAAAGTCTGGCATGTGTAGCAGGGATCTTCAGGTCAGAGCTCTAGAAAGAGGCCCCGACTTGCAATTCTGAGTTGAATGACCGTTCAAAACGTATTTTCCCAGTCAGATTTCATTTTTTTCCGAGGTCTCAGAAGTCCAAGATTTCCCAGTTTTGTTGTTTTGAGCATGCTGGATTGACAGCATGGCCAATGTTGAATGTTTGTCCTTTTTTAAATGTTTTTAATTTTACTCCCTTTTTCTCTCCAATTTTTGTTACTATCCAATTGTTACTATCTTGTCTCATCGCTACAACTCCCATACTGGCTTGGGAGACAAAGGTCGCAAGCCATGCGTCCTCCGAAACACAACCAAGCCAAACTGCTTCTTTAACACAGCACGCATCCAACCCAGGTGCATGGAGGAAACACCATGCACCTGGCGACCTGGTTAGCGTGCCCTGCGCCCGGCCCGCCACAGGAGTCGCTAGTGCGCGTGCAACGCTTGGCCAATTGTGGAGGTCCCCATGGACATCCCGGTTGAGGCCGGCTGCGACAGAGCCTAGGCTCGAACCCAGAGTCTCTGGTGGCATAGCTAGCACTATGATGCAGCACTGCGCAACCTGGGAGGCCCTTGTTTGTCCTTTTTAAGCTTGGAAAAGAGACCCTTAAACCCAGACTTGAACCAAACACCTTGGAAAAGAGACCCTTAAACCCAGACTTGGACCAAACACATTGCTTTGCAATGCTTGCAGTTAGCCACTGATTCCTTCTGAACCACTCATTGTTAAATTTGCAAATTTCCAACTTGTTGTGTAATGTTTATGTATAATGGCCGATGAGCACAGACACGTTTTATCTATAATTAATATTCATTATTAATTTTCATATGACAAGGATTGTCGACTTGATTCATGATGAGGACTGCTTGTCTAGCTAAGATTTTAAAAGGGAAAGGGGATACCTAGTCAGTACAAGTACAACTGAAATGTGTCTTTTGCATTTAACCCAACCCCTCTGAATCAGAGAGGTGCAGGGGGCTGCCTTAATCAACATCCACAGTGCCCCCGGGAACAGTGGGTTAACTGCCTTGCTCAGGGGCAGAACGACAGAGTTTTACCTTCTCAGCTCAGGGATTTGATCCAGCAACCTTTTGGTTAATGGTCCAGCACTCTAACCAGTCCAATCAAAGCTACTGTAGATATACCATGATTAGATGTCATTTTATGTGTTGCAAATGACCTTGAGCCTTCTTGGATGGGAACTTCTAACGTAACTCTATGGCAGCACCCAAGGGGCTTAAATTTTCTAGCTCTACCTGTAGAGCTCACTGCAGTGACGTAGTGTCCCGGGAGTGACAGAACACTGAGCCAATCATGGCGCAACTAAAAAACATGACCAACCCTTACGCTTCGCGTTTTCCAACATCTGCCTCACCACCACAGAAAGCACTGAGCTAGGCTGAAACACCTGCATTTTAGAGCTGCCTTAATCAAGAAAGCAAAAAAGAGTCCAAGTTTGTATGCGGCTTTATTAACTCAATTATTTATATATATATATATATCTATACATTGTTTGCAAACTGATATGTGACACATATTAATGCCAAAATAACATGCAAAACAGGCAACACATTTTTTTTTTTTTAGCTAAACAGATGGGTCTCTACCCTACCTGAGGGCCGCTACTGGTCAGCATGCAGTCAAAGCTATAACCACTTTTAGAGCTAACTAGTGCTCTCCAATCGTATGCTGATGTCAACAGCAGATGGGAGTTGTAATCATAACATTGCTAAGTTAGCTAGCTAACACACATTTTGAGAAAACAAGTTATTTTAAGTGGTTAGTGAGACTGAGCTAGCAAACAATAACAAAAGTATAATTTCATATTAGAAAAATATTCCATCAACAGGCTGCATTTCAGGTGTCACAGTAGCAAGTACTCCTGGTTCAGTGTTAAATTATTTAGCCATTTAAACATGTATTTTTAAAAAAAGGAACTTGCCAAAGGCCTCACTGGCTTTCATGCGATGTAAACGTGAGCTTGACCGAGGTGTCGGACTCGATCCATTGGAGCGCTTGCGATTGGTTGCCCAACATTATGAAGCGGGGCATAGCGAAGGCTCAGGGTTAGAGGTTCCAATGCCGTTCTATTCATTCTATTTCTATGTATCTAACTGTGCCTTGCGTTCATAAAAAAGAGGTGTATCTTTGAAGGGAAAATGGAACACATCATATGCAATGGTAGGGGTGCACAGATCGACTGAGAATAAAACATACTCTCGATTCTCAAACACAATAATGTATCGTTAACAATCCATAGATATTAACACAAAATAATGTAGGAATAAGAGTTAATCACTCTTAGATTATTTATATGCAAGATAACTCAGAGTATTCTCCTAGCACCCCCCCCCCTTCCATGGCGCTGGGATACAGACTGTACAGTCGCTTGTAGATTGAATTGAATGAGCTTGTTTGGCGTTTCCCTTGAAGCTTTGAGGCCATCCCCACACATTCCGTCTAACGGAAAGATACCGCAGCATCTTTTGTTTTCCTCCGCTGGGTATCAAGGTAAGTGTTTTACCTATGGTTTACCTGCTACGATTATATCTTCCGCACTGACTGACGTGGACATACATTCTTATGTCCAGTCGTTATTTTCCCAGAATTATCCACCAACGTAGGCTATACATCAACATGGCTGTTTGACTGATGTCGGGCTAGTCACTTACATTTTTACGACAAAAATATGATAAGGTCAGTCTGAGTGAAAATGTTAAAGTGTGCGACGTCGTGTTTCAACAGCCATGCAATCACGAGACAACGTTCGTACGTAGCCTACTCGGGTTGTTTTTAGGCTCACATTGCACCATACAGGTGGCTGTCATTTAGCTAAACTGGTGATCGAACGTTGCATCTTTGCGTTGTGCATCAGCCTGAAGCAGCAGGTCACAATGAAACGATGCTCCTAAACCTCAATGTCGCTCTTTGAGGTTTTAACATTTTGTCATGATGATGGTTCGGGTGGCTCGAGCGCTGGGGGGATTGCAGAGTCAGCATCGTTATTGTATGGGGTTATGAGATGTGACATAATTCGAGTAATTGCCCACTAACAAGCAAGAACACTTGGACTTGCCAGTCCACTGGGAACATGGCAATGTTATGGCTCCTCTGAGATATTATTGTGGTGTTTGTCTGTTTTGTCTGTGTTTTTAGGCTGAGACACTGTGTCATCATAAGATAAGTGGGAAATTAAGAGCAAGTGTAAGTTTGCATTGATCATTCTTCAATGTAATATATTAGCATCAGGGCTGTAGCATGGGATGCATATAGTAACGAGTAAATATAGGCTACCGTGTTCACTTGTTCTGTTTGACATGTCATATCCGTTAGTTCACCTGTGTATACCCACTCCTCACACTTCACAGTGAATAGCTGCCGGGACCCTTAAACTCTGTCTGAATCATTTGATCTAGAGAGCCTGGTACACCGCTACACACAACAGGTTTATGAATATTGAGATTGGAGTGTGTGTCTGTGTCAGTGTGTTCGTTGGGAGGTTGGGGTGGTAAAATGATTTGGGTAAGTGTCAGTGTGACTAGATTGTCATGACAAAACGAGTGAAAGGCATTAGGCTTGGATGACTTTAGCAGGAGCCCTTTATTTGAATGTTCCATCATACTGCCTGCATAAGTCATAAACATGACTTAGCTTGACAGAATAAGTAACCTAATGACAGTATGTGAAGCATGATGCACTCATAACAGGTTTATAACAGAGACCAGCGAAGAGAAGCAAGTGGTCATAAACAGATGCATTTGGCCCAGGCCTTATCATTTTTAAGCTGGACACTGTTGTGATGCATATTGCATAACATTAATAGCTAACCATTTAGGCTAAAACCCTGACTGTGTGTGTAGTTTACCAACTCGAAGCAACACAGTATGACAACGTCAACACATTCCATCCCTGATGTGTAATTAACCAATTTGAATTCCCCTGTTGATCACATTAAGATTCAACACTTCCCAGTCTCTCACTGATAAACTCTTCCCCTTTTTGGCTTGACCAAACACACACCCAGGCTGGCACAGTCAAGACAACAACAGCTGTTGATTCTAGTGTTTCTCACAAAAACGTGTTAGCTGTGAGGAATGCTGAACAGTGAAGAATACGGTTTGTTACGGTCATGACTGGCACGGACACCATGCCTTTGTTTGAGACAGAGAGAGAAAAGACTGCAGTGTTGTGTTCTGGGTCCAAAACTATCTCTAACATATGGCCTCGAGATCAATGCTAGGTCAATGATGTTCGGGGTCACCGTGGTTAGATTATATTTATCCCACTATTCCCACAACAATGGATATGAAGTTGAGAGTAGAGGTCGACCGCTTTAATTAGGGCCGATTACATTGCATTCCATGAGGAAACTGCGTGGCAGGCTGACCACCTGTTACGCGAGTGCAGCGAGGAGCCAAGGTAAGTTGCTAGCTAGCATGAAACTTATCTTATAAAAATCAAACAATCAATCTAAACATAATCACTAGTTAACTCCACATGGTTGATGATATTACTAGGTTAACTATCTTGTCCTGCGTTGCATATAATCAATTCGGTGCCTGTTAATTTATCATCGAATCACAGCCTACTTCGCCAAATGGGTGATTTAACAAAAGCACAATCGTTGCATGAATGTACCTAACTATAAACATCAATGCTTTTCTTAAAGTCAATACACAGAAGTATATATTTTTTAAACCTGCATATTTGGTTAAAAGAAATTAATGTTAGCAGGCAATATTAACTAGGGAAATTGTGTCACTTCTCTTGCGTTTATTGCACGCAGAGTCAGGGTATATGCAGCAGTTTGGGCCACCTGGCTCGTTGCGAACTAATTTGCCAGAATTTTACATAATTATGACACAACATTGAAGGTTGTGCAATATAACAGCAATATTTAGACTTAGGGTTGCCACCCGTTCGATAAAATACGGAATGGTTCCGTATTTCACTGAAAGAATAAAGAAACTATTAATGACCAAAGGCTTGTATTTCTGTGTTTATTATATTATAGTTAAATCTATGATTTGATATTTGATAGAGCAGTCTGACTGAGCGGTGGTAGGCAGCAGCAGGCTCGTAAAGCATTCATTCAAACTTTACACCGTTTGCCAGCAGCTCTTAGCAATGCTAACGTGCTGTTTATGACTTCAAGCCTATCAACTCCTGAGATTAGGCTGGCAATACTAAAGTGCCTATTAGAACATCCAATAGTTAAAGGTATATGAAATACAAATGGTATAGAGAGAAATAGTGGACGCGTCATAATTCCTATAATAATTACAACCTAAAACTTCTTAACTGGGAATATTGAACCACCAGCTTTCATATGTTCTGAGCAAGGAACTTAAACATTAGCTTTTTTACATGGCACATATTGCACTTTTACTTTCTTTTCCAACACTGTGTTTTTGCATTATTTAAACCAAATTGAGCAAGTTTCATTATTTATTTGACACTAAATAGATTTCATTTATGTATTATATTAAGTTAAAATAAGTGTTTGTTCAGTATTGTTGTAATTGTCATTATTACAAATATATATTTATTTATTTAATCAAAATTGGCCGATTTTTAATTGGAATCTGCTTTTTTTTGGTCCTCCAATCGGTATTGGCGTTAAAATTCTACTCGGTCAACCTCTAGTTGGGAGTAGTAGGCTACTCTGTGCTGTGCTATAATACACTACATGTTTGTTGCCCCCCTGCAAAAGGATATAATTTAGGCTAGCCTACACTCTTTGCAATGGCCAGCAGCGAGGGCCAATGTCAAGATGAAAACACAATGTGCATGCTAGCACAAATAATGTGCTTGCTGCCTCTCCATCCCATAAAAATTATTCAACATGACCACCATAATATCTGTCAGTTTACATGAAGTAAACAAAGCATGAAGATAATAAAGTAGCCTACAAATTTGCTTGCGCAGGAAGAAAATCAATAGGTCACTTGAAATATGTTCCGAAGCCTACATTTAGGACATATTAAGATATGTAGCTTAACTATTTGCCTAAATACTCAACCCCATATTAGCCTGCCTATAGTGAAAGACCAGTAGGCTAAATCCCTGTCATGTGCGGTACGAGCGCAGGGATCAGGGGATGGTGGAGCCCTGGCTTTCTGAGGAATGCCATGAGGGTCAAAGCAGAGAGGCTCAGTAGAAATGGATGCTGTGAAGTGGGAACAGTTGAGTACACAGACAGACAGAACATGAACAGAACAGTAGTCAGTATGCAGCTCTGCCTGAGAGAGCGCCAAGGGGCAGGGAGGGAAAGAGGACTTGGGGATGCTCTGTGGCTGAGGTAGAGATACTTTTTGTTATGAATACTGACTAGGCTGTGCCCCCCGCAGAGTCATTCTTTCGAGTGGTCGAAATGTTTAAACTCAGGGTGTGTCTATATATGGAAAAATAGCCTATGTGTTTTAATAAAATCAACTACTGTATATGTAAGCCACTGAGCTTGTCTGATGCTTTAAGCACACTGTGATTAAATAATTAAGACACACAAATGACTCAAGGGAGCCAGAGATCAAGATCGCCTAACTAAACAAACCAAAAAATTGTTCCCGAACCACCACCTGCTGCTGGCCTTCGCAGATTCTGCCATTACTCTCCCAAAGTTGCCGGTAATAGGCTAAACCAGGGATCGGCAACCTTTTCCATTTGGAGTGCCAATTTATCTTACCATTTCTACCGATCTGTGTGCCAGTTATGATTTTCTTATGCACATTTTCGTAGAACATTTATTATATAATAAAGTCTTGATCTCAATCATTGTCGTGGTTAATAACAATTATATCTAAATGAAAATGCTACAAATCTAAAAGCAACTTCAATTGCCATTGCCAACTATGTAAAAATAGCCTCCAGAAAGCCAACAAATAAATAAAAACAGACTTTGTTTACTTGCTGTTTGAGGTGAAGAAAAAATTACTTTGAGAATCTCCACAGCTCATTAGTGGTGGTGAGTTAAGACAGAAATACTGTCAGATCCCCAAATGGGCACATTTTATACGCCTACATGTGCACTCAAGCCAGGTAGCCTAGGCCTACTTCTATGCGTAGTCAGGTGTGCGTCCTTTGTCAACATTGACAGGAGCGCTCCAAACCAAACACAATGAATGGCCTCGTAAATGGAATGAAATAAACCAAAACGTGTTTCTCACAAGTGTAGCCTAGTATGTGTTTTGTATGTCCACTCCAAAATGGAGAAGAAAAAGAATAGTAATATATTGAATGCATTAACAGAAATGACGGTATCCAAACAAACATTGTAGATTAGAAATGATGTGAATTAACGGTAAATGTACTATTGGTATGCCATCCCTGCGGCTTCCGCAATGGATTAGTCCACTGAGACATGCATCAATCAAGACATGTCCCATACGTGTTTTGGGAATTTTCTGCAATTCTACACATTTTGTCACTGGGCAAAGGGAAATCTGCAGTTTTATAGCTAATCTCATGCTATTGTACACATTTTGCCATGAGGAAGTTTATCATTTTTAAAGCTAGAATATAAATGTATTTCCATGACAGAATTAAAAAGCTATTTTGGACTGACCAATGTAGATAGTTTCAAAAAGTTACATATCAGGAAATTTCGATTAGAAATCTTTTGGATATCGGAGCAACCTTGATGGAATCTTATTTGAGTCAGAAAGGATGTTCATATGATAAGGAAGATATGCAAAACCTTGCGGAGAGCCTATCCAACTGACAATCCCTTAGAAAAAAACAAACACTTTTGGGACTTAAAACAAACTGATGTTGGCACAAGATGGAGGGAATGTTAGAACATAACTAACAAAATTACAGTTAAAGAAACTGTACGCTTGCTTAATCCGGTATAAACTAATGTATAGAATGTATTATACGAGAGACAAAATTCACAAATTCCACAGCACAACGGCATAGTCATGTCTTCAGTGTTAAACTAAATAATGACTTGATAATCCATGCTTTCTGGGAATACTATAAAGCCCAAAAGTTATGGGCGGAGCTGGAAAGTTGTCAGATGTATTACAATATAAACATTTTTTAATTTGTCTGTTTGCATATTTCAAGACATGGCATTATGGGGGTGCTGTGAGATACCCAATGGGCTGGACGATTCTCTTCTCATCTTGAAAAATGTCTGCTAAAAACGTGGACATCAATCCGCAATCATTAACACAATGGAAGAATCTAAAGATTTATTATTGAAACATCATGGGTGACCTAGAAAAAAGGGGGGGCTTTCAGTTATTATGGGCCTCCCATAACATGAGTGAATTAAATTTCATTTAATCAGAATGTCATTCCAGTACACTGCTTGCTATGGATTCTATCTGATAGTGTTTGCATGTTTTGGTAAAGAGACAAATCATGTCAAGTGTTCCAAACGGGGACAAGTAGAGAGCATGCGAAAGATGAATTGGTCACACAGTGTGAAAATGTATCTTGATAGTGATGAGTGGGTTGTCATCCTCCAGGCCTGACCTTGTGCCTGCAGCGATGGGATCTAGGGCTGCAAGATATATCGAATGAATTAGATGAATTCAAATGTATGTTTTTTTGCACAATATTCCAAATACCTATATTGCAAGGTACCTGTATCGTATTTAAAAAAATGTAATGAGCATTTATGTCCCCTTGTTCCCATGTTGTCTTTTTGGTCACGTCGTCTTTGCGCCTTCTGTGCTGTGTTCACCTTCCCATTTACACCAGAGATCTGTATATAATGACAAGATGGTCATCTCTCCGCCCTAACAATGGAAGTCGTTGTCCCAAAGGCGGCACGGCAGGCGACAAGGTTAGGTCCAAAATAAGCCCATAAAAATGCATTGGGCTTATTTTGGACAGATTTTGGCGAGAGTGAAACCTTACCTCACCTCTTCCTCTGTTTACACACAGACATCAAGCCCCTCCCCCTGACACTCGCACAACAAAGATGAGAGATCACTTCTTCCTCTCTGACAAGCGGTTTCAACTCACTGTTTGCATTTGAGATTTGGTCCAACAGAATGGGTCATACGGACACCAACACATTGAGACATTATTTTACTGTAACAGAGGAGACGTTAACTTTTCTAACCATACCCTCAACTCCTCAAATTGAGCTCATAGTAGACACTACTAAAACAGGAGTATCAATGAACATTGGTTCTGGAAAATGAATTCTCAGTTTGTCGCGCACGGCATTGGGGTACCACTTTAGCCAAAGACTGTTATACCAGCTGCCTAGTCAGTTTTTTTATGCTTATTGCATATTTATAAAACACAAAGGATTTGGCAACTCATTCTGAGAAAGAAGGTAGGCCATTTGATTTCAACATCTGAACAAAGTGGACAGGCTAGCCTGCTGTTCAAACAGTTGGAGAAGGACAGAATGGTGTGTTCATAACAATTCAACTGTTCTTCCTTGTTAACTAGCAAATAGATCGAAGTTGGCTAAACTCGAAATATAAAGATTAACTGGCTACGTCCTAGCAGGTGGGCTTGTGCTTGAGATTGTTTGAGACCTGTGGTCATTTTCTATAATGCCTGCTACAAGATGTGAATGGTTGCATGGTTCTGGTTACATTTGTAACAAAAGGGCATTTACATAGGCAGAGTTTTGGTTGTGGAAGGCTTATATTTAGCCAAGGTATAATTGAAAAAGCCCTGAATTCATTTAGATTATTGTTGACTGTTTGAAATGCAGTGTATTTGACCTTCAATTGTACAACAACGCTTATTTAGAGAGAACATAAAATTTAGATATACAGTCGTGGTCAAAAGTTGAGAATGACACATTAATTTTCACAAAGTTTGCTGCTTCAGTTCATTTCACAAGTGTCAAAGGCTTTTATTGACAATTACATGAAGTTGATGCAGAGAGTCAATATTTGCAGTGTTGACCCTTCTTTTTCAAGACCTCTGAAATCTGCCCCTGGCATGCTGTCAATTAACTCTGGGCCACATCCTGACTGATGGCAGGCCATTCTTGCATAATCAATGCTTGGAGTTTGTCAGAATTTGTGGGTTTTTGTTTGTCCACCCGCCTCTTGAGGATTGACCACACAGGATTGACCACACGTTCTCTTTGGGATTAAGGTCTGGGGAGTTCCCTGGCCTTGGACCCAAAATATTGATGTTTTGTTCCCCGGGCCACTTAGTTATCACTTTTGCCTTATGGTAAGGTGCTCCATCATGCTGGAAAAGGCATTGTTCGTCACCAAACTGTTCCTGGATGGTTGGGAGAAGATGCTCCCGGAGGATGTGTTGGTACTATTCTTTATTCATGGCTGTGTTCTTAGGCAAAATTGTGATTGAGCCCACTTCCTTGGCTGAGAAGCAACCCCACACATGAATGGTCTCAGGATGCTTTACTGTTGGTATGACACAGGACTGATGGTAGCGCTCATCTTGATGCCCCAAACAATCGGAAAGGGGATTCATCAGAGAAAATGACTTTACCCCAGTCCTCAGCAGTCCAATCCCTGTACATTTTGCAGAATATCAGTCTGTCCCTGATGTTTTTCCTGGAGAGAAGTGGCTTCTTTGCAGGCCTGCTTGATACCAGGCCATCCTCCAAAAGTCTTTGCCTCACTGTACATGCAGTTGCATTCACACCTGCCTGCTGCCATTCCCGAGCAAGCTCTGTACTGGTGGTGCCCTGATCCCGCAGCTGAATCAACTTTAGGAGACGGTCCTGGTGCTTGCTGGACTTTCTTTGGCGCAATGAAGCCTTCTTCACAACAATTGAACTGCTCTCCTTGAAGTTCTTGATGATCCGATAAATGGTTGATTTAGGTGCAATATTACTGGCAGCAATATCTTTGCCTGTGAAGCCCTTTTTGTGCAAGCAATGATGATGGCACGTGTTTCCTTGCAGGTAACCATGGTTGGCAGAGGAAGAACAATGATTCCAAGCACCACCCTCCTTTTGAAGCTTCCAGTCTGTTATTCAAACTCAATCAGCATGACAGAGTGATCTCCAGCCTTGTCCTCGTCAACACGCACACCTGTGTTAACGAGAGAATCACTGACATGTCAGCTGGTCCTTTTGTGGCAGGGTTGAAATGCAGTGGAAATGTTTTTTTGGAATTCAGTTAATTTGCATGACAAAGAGGGACTTTGAAATGAATTGCAATTAATCTGATAACTCTTCATAACATTCTGGAGTATATGCAAATTGCCATCATGAGGCAGCAGACTTTGTGAAAATTCATATTTGTGTCATTCTCAAAACTTTTGGCCACGACTGTACAGTTGAAGTCAAAAGTTTACATACACCTTAGCCAAATACATTTTAACTCAGTTTTTCACAATTCCTGACATTTAATCCTAGTAAATATTCCAGTTAGGATCACCACTTTATTTTAAGAATGTGAAATGTCAGAATAATAGTAGAGAGAATGATTTATTTATTTCATCACATTCCCTGTGGGTCAGATGTTTACATACACTCAATTAGTATTTGGTAGCATTGCCTTTACATTGTGTTTAACTTGGGTCAAATGTTTCAGGTAGCCTTCCACAATAAGATGGATGAATGTTGGCCCATTCCTCCTGACAGAACTGGTGTAACTGAGTCAGGTTTGTAGGCCTCCTTGCTCGCACACACTTTTTCAGTTCTGCCCACAACTTTTGTGGTCAGGGCTTTGGGCTTTGTGATGGCCACTCCAATACCTTGTGTTTGTCCTTAAGCCATTTTGCCACAACTTTGGAAGTATGCTTGGGGTCATTGTCCATTTGGAAGACCCATTGGTGACCAAGCTTTAACTTCCTGTCTGATGTGTTGCTTCAATATATCCACATAATGTTCCTCCCTCATGATGCCATCTATTTCGTGAAGCGCAACAGTCCCTCCTGCAGCAAAGCACCCCCACAACATGATGCTGCCACCCCCATGCTTCACGGTTGGGATGGTGATCTTCAGCTTGCAAGCCTCCCGCTTTTTCCTCCAAACATAACGATGGTCATTATGGCCAAACAGTTCTATTTTTGTTTCATCAGACCAGAGGACATTTCTCCAAAAAGTACGATCTTTGTCCCCATGTGCAGTTGCAAACCGTAGTCTGGCTTTTTTTATGGCGGTTTTGGAGCAGTGGCTTCTTCCTTGCTGAACGGCCTTTCAGGTTATGTCGATATAGGACTCGTTTTACTGGGGGTATAGATACTTTTGTACCCATTTCCTCCAGCATCTTCACAAGGTCCTTTGCTGTTGTTAGTGTGTGTAAACTTCTGACCCACTGGAATTGTGACACAGTGAATTATAAGTGAAATAATCTGTCTGTAAACAATTGTTGGAAAAATGACTTGTGTCATGCACAAAGTAGATGTCCAAACCGACTTGTCAAAATTGTAGTTTGTCAACAAGAAATTTGTGGAGTGGTTGAAAAACAAGTTTTAATGACTCCAACCTAAGTGAATATAAACTTCCAACTTGACCTGTATATCGTGAATCACCCATAAGTTTGAAAAAATCAAGATATTATTTTTTGTTCATATAACCCAGCCCTAGATGAATTATCCAGTAGGTTAGCCAGGGCGAGTTACTTTCTCAAACGTGGATACATCTCCCTGCTTTGTCTTCATTCCAGCGATATGCGAAGCGGAGGTGAGTCTGATTCACACGATGGAGTGGGATTTTGATGACATTTAGCTTGCTTGAAGCGATCTTTAGAAGTGAAGCTCTCAGCTGCTGCAAATGCCTGACCTGGAACAATCTGCAAATCACACGCGAATCTTTACATCATATTACTCTGAGAATCAGCAGACTACTAAGAGTATGAGTATTATGTAAAAGACCAGCATTCCAACGAGGGGCTGAGGGGACCTGTGTTTATCAACCTTTTCTGTGCCAGGGACTGGCAAACTGTGGTTCACAACCTTGTACCTGAGATTAAAACTAGTTATTGAGAGCTGTTGAAATAGTGTCAACTCCCTATCTGACAGAGCAGGAAGCGACATCACAAGGACCGGCGCTGGTCAACAGACCAGAGGGTTGAGAACATTTGTAAGCCTACTTTCCCACCTTTTTCCCCCCTTTTTTTCCCCTCCAAAGTTCATGTTCTTCCTCAGGAGAGAGGGGCAGGTCTTTTGGGATGTTGATGTTTTATGTTCAACATTCTGTTTTATTGCTTGGCGTCCTACTGAGTAGTAAGATCTGCACCAGCTGTGAAAGGTTGCGTTTCTGCTGTTTTTTTGTTGTTGAAAAAGAGCCTGAACAGACACATGAACAGAGACAGCCAGGCCTTGTATCTCGGGCTGGGAATTGCCAGGGACCTCGCAAAACGATATTAGCACGATATTTAGGTGCCTATTACGATTCTCACCATTCTGTATGTATTGCGTTTCGATATTGCAATTTGATGTTCCAAACATGTTGCTCACTATATGTCTGCTGCAGAGGGACCAGAGAAAATGAGTTGATCAGTCATGGGGGAAAAAGCGCTGAAAACCTGTTGGCTCACTATTCAAAAAGAAGATGGAGGATAAGCTATAGGATGAAAAATACCAGAGTTTTGTCTCAGGTACAGCCGACTAGCGCTAGCTAACGCTACCTAGCAAAATACAATATAATAATTGACATGGAGTCAAAGTATCGATATGTCATTCAAAATAATATTGCGATATGTAAAAATCGGTATTTCTCTCCATCACTACTTGTGTCCCCCATGGTAGGCCCCCCTCATCCTGCTTGTCTGATGTAAAATTGGGTGCATCTTAATGGTCTATAAGAAGCTTCCTTTCCCCCTCACTCTCCTCTTCATCTGCACTAATCTGAAAAGATAGGCTAGGGGAATCATGAAAGGAAGACGCTGGATGCCTACTGGAAATGATCTTTCACCAGTCCAGAGCTTTCAGATCAGGACCAAAGACCATAGTAGCCATCTGAAGTTTAGACTTGCCTGTGGTGATTTTGGTTATAATGAAAAGAAAAAAAATGGAACAAATTATTGTAGCACAATCACTTGCCACTCAATAAGTTTTAGGCCTAACAGATGATACCTTTGGCTATATGAAATAGCAGAGGGAAATCTATGATGTACATGGTGGTCCATTCCATCTACTACGGATCTCAAGGGACACAAAGCAGCTCATGGTGACTGGTACGGAGGTTAGTCTGGGGTCCTCGGAATACGTATCTCACATCAAAAAGCTAGTGGATTGCCATGTTCGACAGCACCTGTACCACATTTCCTCTTTTCTATAATGCAGGCAGGTCCTTTCTCTGCCCCAGGGCTGGAGGTTGCCAGTGACATGCTGAGAGACCAAGTCAGTCGTGACTAATCAGACATGATGTGGTGGTCAGCGAGGCGCCCCCCCCACGTTTTGATGAGGACATTTGTTAAGACTTAATTATTTGGGCCTTACTTGTTGAGTGTGCAGCTGGCTATGTTTGTGTCATGAACATTTGGAGTCAAAGTGCGGTTGCCACTAGCAGTGGCATCAAATAGTCACGGTTCCTGGAAATGTGCACAAATTACAGTCATAGCAGCATCTCTTAGAGCAGTTATGTTTAGTCAGTGTAACTACAGTGGGGGTCAATCCTGCTAAACAAAAAAACCTCTGTTTCTGTACTCAAACAATAGTGCACTCTTGTACACGAGTAGGCCTACATGGTACAGTGGCTGAGGTATGTTAGTTTGCAGTCTGAGGATCAGTAGATAAGAGACTGGGTCAGACAGCGTTCACTAGGACAGCTCCACTGATATGAGCCATGAGGGAGCAGACAAACGGGGAGAGAGGGCAGGGTAAAGAGCGAGGGAGAACGGTGTGTGTAATAAAGCCCGTCAGCTTTCAGCTGGACCCCCACTTCTCACCAATGGATTTAAAGTAGCAGTGGAGTTTTACTGAGACTGGTATAAAGCTGGCACTCGGGAAGGGAGAAGGGTGGAGGAGGAGAGAAATAACAGTCCAAACACTTTGGGGAGGGGGCATTCACTGTAGACGGTGGGGGCCTTGAAGGTTGACCAGAATCCTCTCTGACTATACTAATTACAATGGGCCTGGTGTGATGGCGGCTATCTGGCGGATGCTTAATGCATTAAAACAAGCTGTGATAAAAACCTTGCAGCTGCGGCTGTTGTTCGGGAATGTTCTCTGCTGGTTGTAAGTTAGTATGGTGGACCGTTATCTCAGACCTGATTAAATGTACTGTTTACAGTGCATGATAATGTCTAGGTTGAATAGTACCACAGTTATAGTTAGTGTGGCTGTCATCTCAGCTAGCCTGATTTATGTCTGGGCTATGTTTGAATTAGCTGGGCTACTTCTGAGATTGCGGTGGCGATAACGTGTATATTGGATAATTTGAATGCTCTGACATGTTAAGCGACGTGATAATGTGGCCGTGTGGTGTCAAGTTAGGGTTGTAGTATTGCGGCTATTGGTTGTGATGGCATAGCTTATGTGTGTGTCATGTTGTGTATTTCGTATCATATCGGAGATGATAGTCGCTCTGGATAAGAGCGTCTGCTAAATGACTTAAATGTAAATGTAAAAATGATAAACCATGTGGTTCGAGCCCAGAATGCTGATTTTTGTTTTTCTTCTGAAAGATGTGGTATATCAAACCGTATACCCAAACAAAGGACTTTTCACTGCTACGACCCTTAGCTGTGGTATATTGGCCATATACCACACCTCCTCTGGCCTCATTGCGTAATTATAGTGCGGCCGTTTCAGTTCTGATCATGTTTCTGTTGTGTTTGTGTGTAGCCTACTAAGTCACGTTTTATTAGGCTCGTTTGTGATAGTGGGGCGGTCGTTTCGTCTCTCGGTTTTGATAGTGTGGCCCTAGTCTCATGTTTCCCCTGCTCATGTGAATCCTCTGGAGGCGGAGGATTCGCATGAAACCCATCTGTCTGATTCCTGACACATCAATGGAGAGGAGACGCAGCTGCGTCGTGGACCCAGCAGGCCTTTTCCACACTCGGTGAACATGTCTGTTTGTTCTGTCTTTTGCCTCCAGTCAACGGTTGCCCTACCTGCAGTTTAAACAAATAGTTTTTAGTCGAGTGCATCTGCCTCCAGAGAAACAAGAGAACTAGCTGGTCTGATCATGTGGCCTAACACTCACCAGTGTGAGGTGTCCCAGATGGCAATTTGACTACAAAACCACAGATACCCCTAATAACCATCCAACACATTATAACATGCCAATCAAACACACCTGAGCTCTGGCAAATAGGCCAACTGAACATCTGCATATTGTACTAACACATTGATGTAGAGTAGTGCTGAGCCATTAGTGCTTTTTGAGGTCAGTTTCTGTTAGATTATACAAAAACTGATCACAGTAAAAAAATGAAATGCACTATGCATTATGTGGTTTGATTTCTCAAAAATATAACAATTAATAAAAGTCCCATGATGGTAGTGACTGCCCATGACTGCTTATCACTTATTAACCGTAAGTTATTCACAAATCTTTAATAAACTATTTCATTTGTTGTGTATATCCGATTACTTTTTGTTATTTCATTCCAAGTCATCTCATCTCTATAGAGCTGCTTCCTATGCTGTCTGATAGTCAGTCGTCCTTCAAAGTAAATAAGGTATACTTTTATGACTGCTGAATACCTTCTATCAGTCACTTGGATAATGTATTTTCAGGTCGAGATACCTCGTGAAGCAACCGCTCTCTGTCCCTCTCGATGTCTCTAACATAGCAGCCATAAAGGAAACACACAGGCCGGATAAGTAGGTGCACAATGGATTGTGGTCAGTGTAGTTAATTACCACATTTTCTCCTCTAAACTATGTAGAATATTGGCCTGTGGGGAAACTACAACTCCCTACTACATCGCACAGTTTGGGCTTGATTTGATTTGAATTGAGAAACTGCAATGTGTGCATTGAGCTCGCAGAAAAAAACCCAAACAAAATGGAATTCAAATAATTGAACCACATTTGTCAGTTAGTTGTTTGACATTTTGGATAATCGCTCAGCACTGGTGTAGAGCCCTCCACACGGACTCCTAGGCAGAGGCAGTCTGTTCATTTGTGCTTGATTGCGAGGAGAGCTACTTTCAGGGACATTCAGGAACCTCCTTTTTTCCGTGATGTAGGTCAAGACCTTTTCATTTTAGCGAGTGTACTTGTAAGCTGCTTGAGTTCTGCTGTGCTGTTATGTGAGGGTGCACATCACGTCCCTTTGTGCACACACTGACTGATTTTCACAGTCCCGAAGCCTTGGCAGTGTATAGTCTTAGGATTAGATCCGGAGTGACATTTGTCCTGCTGAGGTTGTGCTTATGCCTCACCTTTGCCCTGCTTCTGCTTGGCGTTAACCCTTCCTGGGTCTCAGGCTGTCTCTCTAGAGGTCTCTCAGGCAGACCTGTTCATATGCATGAGGTTAAATGCCACTCTCGACTGTTTTCACCCTCTAAGAAACAACAAACCCTGATAGGCCTACATAGGACTGGACTATTTGTGTGACATTCATGGCTGTGTATTAGATCAGTGGTTCACAAACTGTGGGGGGCGAGCCGTTCTAATAGTAGAATGCACAAGGTGCAATTTTGAAATTGGGTAGTGCATCATCAGTTTTCCTCTCGTCATTACAGACCTCAGAGAGCTATTTATAACTTGTCAGAAATGTCCAGATCAACTAGTCCATGTCAGCTTACGTTTTTTTAGCTAGGTCTTTTAGCCCATTGATTTTGTGTTGTAATGTTTGAGTCATTCAGATATCACATGAACACGCATAAGACATGACAAAATGTGTAGAATTGCATGAAGTTTGCTTTAAAATGTTCTCCGCCAACAAGAGGGGTGTGAACCGTTTGGGAACCCCTATCTTAGATGTTTTGTGACATTCATATAACCCTTAAAATGTTAATGTTAATGGTGATTCCATAGAGATTAAATGTCTTGTTTACAAAGGCTTTGTGCCAAACAGGAAGTAGCAATATTACCCTGTAACTCTGCTTTATTTATCTGCACCCTGTAAGGTGTATTTGTTTGTTGTCCTCCGTCGTCTGGGTGTTGTGTAAAGGCTTATTTACAGATGGCTGGGATTGCTACCGGAGTCGTGAGATTATTCCACCATCAAGTCGAATGAAGGGGGATTATACAGCAGCACTGCTGTGAGTGTGAACGACCCGCCAGAAGGTACTGATGAGACGGCCCTATTGTACCAAGCCTGAGCAGATGGTCTCAACCAAAGGTCGCCACAGGAACAGTTGAAGGGTGCCAGGTCACGAGCACTTCCCTATTTCCCAAACGCAAACAAGCAGTGCAGAGGGATAGAGAAGAGCCGTGTCTACAGTAGCACTGCGGACGATTGTGACATTGACAGTATTCGGATAAAGTCACGAACTGCTCTCTACCTGTAAGGGCGAATTGTTTTAGGTTTCGAATTAAGTCAGCCTTGTCCAAGTGTTGGAACATTCTTTATCATTTCTGCTGAAACCAGACTCTACATTGCTGCCGATAAATGAAATACAGGAGAGAAAAAAATGGTGCCTGATTTTACAAATGTTTTGTCCATTGACAAAAATGACTTGCAATTTGTGGCAAATAACCTATATCTGTTGTTATTGTTTTTCCTTCAGCACCTGAGGCATCCTGTAACCTCAGCTGTAGCAGCAGAATCTCAGAATCAGAGAACTAAAGGGCCTGTCATGGCAGGTGGATGCATACAGGCGAACACACCTGGTGCTCTTCAATGGACTCCTATCGTCATTAGGACTTCTCTTTCCAGGTGTCGTTGACAACTGAAGACCTGTCCTAACTATGACTTGTAACTATGTTTTCCCGTCTTGTAGCGGACTTGTAGCTGATAGAGCCCTTGACCTTGAACCAGTTAGAACTTGTTCTTCTCTGCCCCCTCCCCGACCCAGCCTGCTCCTCCATAAACCTATTTTGTTATGTGCTTTGCTGTCGTCCCTCAATGTAAAATAAAGATGCCCAAAGAACAGTATCAGTATCCCTGCCCCCTAATGTTGCCTCCCTCACTTTTTCCAGTCACAACTCCACCTGCCCGTATCCAGTAACTTAGGGACAAAGAGATCCTTGCTGGTGTTGTTATGACGATGAGTTGTGATCTCTGCAGTTTTTACCAGGGAATATACAACAGTAATAGGAGAAAGAACCCAGACAAAAACCCACCTTCCACCTACCAGTGTGCATCTTCTGAAGTCAAAATATTTGACAGAACTGCTCTTAGTGGAGACAGTTCTTCCTGGGACAGGATTGGGCTTACTTCCATTTTAACTCCATAAAAAGAGAAAGAAGAAATTAGCTTTTTCTGTTCAGCCTCCGGACTGACTTGTCCCCAACCCTGTCTGTAGGATTACTTTGAGGTCACGTCATGGTACACTACACTATCCCTGCTTTACCCATAATGTCTATCTGTGGTATAGCATCGTAACCTCTTAATCTTAAGACCTTTTGGGTCCATGATCCGGTTGTCTCTCTAAGACTTTCAGACTGAGACCACGGCTGTTTCAGGAAGGCTCTGCTTTCTTTTTAAGTTTGTGTGCATTTGTCCCTAATTATTAGCCCTCTGAGTTGAGCCAGGGTTGTTTTGTTAGCCTACTATTTGTGGATGGGACATTTTTGTCTGATCATCCTCCGTGAACTCTGTACCCCGGTGTATTGGGACAATAGGCAGTGATTACGGTGCTGTACAGTCGATCTTGGTGAATTAACCCCAGGGTCAGTGAGATCAGTCTGACGATGGGATTAAAGGGCGACCCAAATCCTCTGCACGGGGGTGGGGACGTAGTACCTGGTACAGTAGTACTATTTAAGTATTTTTGTTTTGTTTCCGCATCATCTGACCTTTGTTTCACAGTCAGTCACTCTTACGTAGGTCATAACGAGGCCAGTTGTCTTTAAAGACAATGATTCGTTTTTAGGTGGTGTCCACTTGACCACTGTCCATCTACTATTGGTTTTCCTGAGGTAAACTGCTGCATCAAGCACGACGCGGACAAAATAGTTGAAAATATTAATTGACTGGATGGATGCCAAGTGTTCTCTGTACAAATGTACCATATACAGTATCTTTTGCTCAGCAACACCCTCAATATGTGAAACCGCCTATCTTCAGTTTTGCTTGGACGTCCCCTGGGATGAAGACTGACTGTCGTCCAGACTTCAGACTTTCCGGGGATCCAAAACAAGAGGATTACACTTATTCAGGTTGGTGGATACAGGTCCCCTCAGCCAAATTGGTTTCTCTGCCATAAAAAAACAGATCCTGTCCATGTTAATACTCAACTATTTTGGCTAATGGACCCTATGTCTGGAGGGAAGGCTAAATGTAGGCTAGTACATTAGTACATGGGTCCACCTTGGTCGATCAGGTTGTCTCTCATAGTTCGGGGAGTAGGGCTTTAAGTAGGATGCAGTTTCTCATACAGACACTGATTTAAGCTTTCCCCCCAAAATGCTTCAGGTTAGGATTTTATGGAAGCCAGCTGCTGCTAGGTCTGTGCTTATGGGCAGCTTTTACCCTGAGTGTTAGAGTGAAAGGGCTCTGAAGGGTAGTCAAAAAAGCAGGGTCAGGTTATGCAAAAAGTGGATTGCTGAATTTGGAGAAGCAATTAGGCTAGCGAGGTCAGGTACAGGGTGGCCTGAATGACCGCGTTTGAAGATTTCTGTTATTTCTATAATAACATTAGCCCCACACCAGTTTGTTTCAAATGAACCGTGCTAACTTTGCCAGTGTAAATAGAAAGCGGTTTGCATTGTGCGTCTTAACTCAGTTGGCATCCTCATTCTCTGGTCTGAGTGTTCTGGCTGTCAATGTGGGTGTGTTCCTCAGGCGTCACCTCGTGTAGTCTTTCGGACCTGTGGACAGGGTCAAGGTTAACTCAAGTTTTGGCCTTTTGTTATGTCGTTATCTCTTCAGAGAACATTACCCTGAGAGTCATTGGCCTAATCTGTGTTGAGGGCTGCAGCAAGAGGATTATTTCTCTCTCGTGCACCTTATCAGAATGTCGAAGTGATCTTATCCTTCCCGTGCTCAAAATAAAGAATACGATACCTTTGCTTCTCTTTTCTGTGTTGACTTGTTGAGGTTAAACAAGGGCCTTGCCGAATCTGTTCATAAGGGTCTTGCCACATGGTTTGGCTAGCATAGCATTAGCTGGCCTGAGGCAGGATGTTAAGCTGTGATTAAGGTGGCAGGTAGATCAGACTGTATTAGTTTAATGGGGTCTGACAGCAGGTTCTCATGTCCTACTCAGTTATTTTCCTATGTGTGGTTGTACCATTTGGGTTGTAAAAGGATCCAATTCGGGCACCCCTATGAAGGACGCCAGTCTACGATGTGTACCGTGATTCTGTGTTTCCTGATACGGCAGCTCTGGAAAGTGCTTGTCAACATTTGGGCTGCCAAGAAGAGCTGCTCAAGCAGTAAGTTTGTCTGCTAATTTGCTTGTTTCTTGTATCAGGCAAGGTGTTAGGACAACAACTTGTTAGGAATGTTTTTTCTTCCAAGTAAGATGTGGCACATAGTTTGACGGTGTTGAAAGTTTTTATTTTTATACAGGCTAGTAGAGCTGTTGTGACTATTTAGCAATTACTATAGGCCCTACACAGGTCTATCTTCACCCTTGAATTCCTGCCAGTGTACCAGTATCTATGGCTAAGCCTTAAGTCCCTTTCCAAGAATGTCAGTCTCATGGCCATGTTCAAACCAATATTCAGGGATTTTCAGTCTTAGGCAAAATAGCCACAACATTGCAAGAAAGTGCATGAAATTGACACACATTCAGTCAACTTGTTATTTGTTTTACTCCATAGCCTATAGTTGAATTCTGTGTTATTTATGTGGCAGAAGTGTTGTTTTCTCATACCCTTTTAACCTCTAGATACCACTTGACTGTCAAGTCGATCTCGATTTCAGTGTGGCTCAAATGTGTGACCAGTACAACTGTCACAGCACAGGGGGCGTCCCTCTCTCCTGTGACCAGTACAGCTGTCACAGCACAGGGGGCGTCCCTCTCTCCTTCACTTTTCAATAAAAGCAGGCCGTTAAAGACATCATAGAATACGGAGGCGGAGATTGATCTCCTCTTTTATTGTTGAGTGTCTGCGCTGGTTTACATGACGGATGAATCACCATGCAGCTGATTGATCGGGACTAACCTCCTTTTTAACAAGAAAAGATAATCCGCCTGCATGGGCCTCCAGTCGAAATAACCTGACTCACCTCACTAAGGGATCCCTGTATTGGCTCTTACAACACGGATGGTTCTTTTCCTGTGGTTCTGTAGGTCCTTTGTTGCACAGAAGGCTCCCCAGTTCTCACACATGTTAATAATGAACTGAACCATCAGGTATGGTTACTGTTAGGGAGAGTCTTAAGGCGGATGTTCTGGGCATACGTCTTACTGCTTGCTTGAACTAGTGCAATGACTCTTGAGAATGTTGGGTCACTGTGCAAAAGGAAAATCTTAAAAGAAGAGGGGGAAAAAATGTTTTTACGTAGACCTAGCCGATCCTACAGGGTCGTGCTGCATCTTTGCACACGTGACACCACACACACACGTGCTCTGGTGTGCTGTTACACTTGCATTCACTGCTTCGTGAGGTCATGGCAGGCAGACACTTTCCGTCACCATTATGTTCTGGCTGACTAGTCTACACACACACACACTTACATATAGGGACACTGGGGCTGACGTTGGGTTCTGAATTCCTTTTTTGGGTGCAATAAAAATAGTCTGGAATCAGAGCATGCAAAAACCCAAATAAGAACAAAAAGTCTTACCCTACTAAGGCTCTATCACATGGACAACACCAGTAAGCCTGCCGCTCTCCGCACTTAGCGCATAAACATTGAACGCATGTACGCACACCGTAAGGACCGGCTCGGTCTGTCTACGGGGGCTGGATTGAGATCATTGTGTCTGTCCTCTCGGCAACGTTATGAAAAGGATGGCTGCTTCACTTTGTCTCCTGATGATTCCATTTCTGAAAATATAATACTGCTGCTGCTGATACCCTGCCTGGCTCACCATCACGTCTGACTAACAGTCCACTGAATGCCCATAATCAGATTAGAGAGGGAAAGGGGTGAAAGAGGGGTTATAAACATCCTACAGAAAGGGAGCGAGAGAAGGTCAAATTATTGTATTAAACAGAGGTCATATGACATAGAAAAAACTGAAAACACCATCAGTGGAATATATTGCCTAGACCTGGCTTTTTAAATGTCATTTTTTTGTTTGTTTTATTTAACCAGTCAGTTAAGAACAAATTCTTATTTACAATGATGGCCTACCCCGACCAAACCCTAACCCGGACGACGACGGGCCAATTGTGCGCTGTCCTATAGGACTCCCAATCACGGCCGGATGTGATACAGCCTGGAATCAAACCAGGGACTGTAGTGACGCCTCTTGCACTGAGATGCAATGTCTTAGACCACTGCGCCATTCGGGAGACCAGCCTGGCTGCAGCCTACAACACCTTAACTCTCAGCAGCATGTGTTTGCCTGGTGCTGCAGGTGTCAGTGGCACGGTCTGACAGGTGGACTGCTCCCCCCTCCCTTAATCCTGACACTGCGGGTCCTTGCTGCTGGTGCAGGCCATCCATCTCTGTGCCTGCGGGGAAACCATGGGCAGGAAAGGGGAGGGGGTAGGGAGGGTAAGGTGGGGTGACTTTGTTTTCATCTCTCCCTAAAGGTCAGCAAAAAGTATTCAGCAGAAAGCGGCGGCAGTAAGAGAGGTGTGTGTGTGTGTGTGTGTGTGTGTGTGTGTGTGTGTGAGCGAGCGGGGTCAGGTAGCCTAGCGGTTAGACGGTTGGCCCAGTAACTGAAAGGTTGCTGGTTCAATTTCAGTTTCTGATTTGTTAAAAAAGTTTGAAATATCCAATAAATGTCGTTCCACTTCATGATTGTGTCCCACTTGTTGTTGATTCTTCGTTTGAAGCCTGAAATGTGTCAAAAGGTCGCAAAGTTCAAGGGGGCCGAATACTTTCGCAAGGCACTGTATATGCTGCACTCAATACCATCTACTGTATCTTGCCTATGCCGCTCTGTACCATCACTCATTCATATATCTTTATGTACATGTTCTTTATCCCCTTACATTTGTGTCTATAAGGTAGTAGTTTTGGAATTGTTAGCTAGATTACTCGTTGGTTATTACTGCATTGTCGGAACTAGAAGCACAAGCATTTCGCTACACTCGCACTAACATCTGCTAACCATGTGTATGTGACAAATAAAAATGTGATTTGATTTATTTGGATGACTTGTTGTATTTAAAAATTAATATATATTTTACCTTTTATTTAACTAGGTAGGCCAGTTGAGAACAAGTTCTCATTTACAACTGTGACCTGACCAAGCTAAAGCAAAGCAGTGTAACAAAAACAACAACAGAGTTGCACATGGGATAAACAAACATACAATAGAAAAATCTATATACAGTGTGCGCAAATGTTGTAAGATTAGCAGGTACCACACACAAGGTACCAGTCAACTTTGGACACACCTACTCATTCAAGGGTATTTCTTTATTTTTGACTATTTTCTACATTGTAGAATAATAGTGAAGACATCAAAACTATGAAATAACACATGGAATCTTGTAGTACCAAAAAGTGTAAAACAAATCAAAATATATTTGAGATTCTTCAATGTAGCCACCCTTTGCCTTGATGAAAGCTTTGCACACTCTTGGCATTCTCTCAACCAGCTTCATGAGGAATGCTTTTCCAACAGTCTTGAAGGAGTTGCCACATATGCTGAGCACTTGAATGCTTTTCCTTCACTCTGCGGTCCAACTCATCCCAAACCATCTCAATTGGGTTGAGGTCGGGTGATTGTGGAGGCCAGGTCATCTGATGCAGCACTCCATCACTCTCCTTGGTCAAATACCTCTTATACAGCCTGGAGGTGTGTTTTGGGTCAGTGTTCTGTTGAAAAACAAATGATAGTCCCACTAAGAGCAAACCAGATGGGATGGCGTATGGCTGCAGAATGTTGTGGTAGCCATGCTGGTTAAGTGTGCCTTGAATTCTAAATATATCAGTGTCACCAGCAAAGCACCCCCACACCATCACACCACCTTCTCCATGCTTTACTGTGTGAACCACACATGCGGAGATCATCCACACCACGTCTCACAAAGACACTGCGGTTGGAACCCAAAATCTCACATTTGGACTCATCAGACCAAAAGACAGGTTTCCACTGGTCTAATGTCCATTGCTCGTGTTTCTTGGCCCAAGCAAGTCTCTTCTTATTGGTGTCCTTTAGTAGTGGTTTCTTGAACTCTGTGACTCATTTATTTGGGCTGCAATCTGAGGTGCAGTTTCCTGTGGCGGTCGTCATGAGAGCCAGTTTCATCATAGCGCTTGATGGGTTTTGCGACTGCTCTAGAAGAAACTTTCAAAGTTTTTAATGTTCCGTATTGACTGACCTTCATGTCTTAAAGTAATGATGGACTGTCATTTCTCTTTGCTTATTTAAGCTGTTCTTGGAATAATATGGACTTGGTCTTTTAGCAAATAGGGCTATCTTCTGTATACCATCCCTACCTTGTCACAACACAACTGATTGTCTCAAACACAAATTAACTTTTAAAAAGGCACACCTGTTAATTGAAATGCATTCAGGGTGACTACCTTAGGAAGCTGGTTGAGAGAATGCCAAGAGTGTGCACAGCTGTCATCAAGGCAAAGGGTGGCTACTTTTTAAAATGTGTTTATTTGTTTCTTTTTTTACAGTGTGTATGTGTGTATAATATATATAATATATTATATTATATTTATTGTACAAAACATTACGAACTGCCTTCCTAATATTTAATATCACATTTACAATAGTATTGAGACCCTTTGCTATGAGACCAAAATTGAGCTCCGGTGCATCCTGTTTCCATTGATCATCCTTGAGATGTTTCTGCAACTTGGAGTCCACCTGTGGTAAATTCAATTGATTGGACATGATTTGGAAAGGCACACACCTGTCTATATATGGTCCCACTGTTGACAGTGCATGTCGGAGCAAAAACCAAGCCAATGTGGTTGAAGGGCACCAGATAATGTCTGTAGCATTGAAGGTCTCCGAGAACACAGTCACCTCCATCATTCTTAAATGGAAGAAGTTTTGACTCTTTCTCTAGTTGGCCTCATGGCCAAACTGAACAGACGCTTGGCATTGAGCATGGTGATCTTAGGCTTGTGTGCGGCTGCTCGGCTATGGAAACCCATTTCATGAAGCTCCCAGTGAACAGTTCTTGTGCTGAAGCCGCTTCCAGAGGCAGTTTGATTTTTACGCGCTTCAGTGGTCCTGTTCTGTGAGCTTGTGTAGCCTACCATCTCGCGGCTGAGCCGTTGTTGCTCCTATACGTTTCCACTTCACAATAACAGCACTTACAGTTGACCGGGGCAGCTCCGTCAGGGCAGAAATTTGATGAACTGACTTGTTGGAAAGGTGGCCTCCTATGATGGTGCCACGTTGAAAGTCACTGATCTCTACAGTAAGGCCATTTTACTGCCAATGTCTGTCTATGGAGATTGCATGCCTGAGAGCTTGATTTGTATCCATCTATTAGCGACAGCTGTAGCTGAAATACACAGACCATACAAACGCTCCACACCGCGTGGCCGCGGCCACCCTAATCTGGTGGTCCCAGCGCGCATGACCCACGTGGAGTTCCAGGTCTCCGGTAGCCTCTGGAACTGCCGATCTGAGTTCATCTCAGCCTATGCCTCCCTCCAGTCCCTCGACTTCTTGGCACTGACGGAAACATGGATCACCACAGATAACACTGCTACTCCTACTGCTCTCTCCTCGTCCGCCCACGTGTTCTCGCACACCCCGAGAGCTTCTGGTCAGCGGGGTGGTGGCACCGGGATCCTCATCTCTCCCAAGTGGTCATTCTCTCTTTCTCCCCTTACCCATCTGTCTATCGCCTCCTTTGAATTCCATGCTGTCACAGTTACCAGCCCTTTCAAGCTTAACATCCTTATCATTTATCGCCCTCCAGGTCCCCTCGGAGAGTTCATCAATGAGCTTGATGCCTTGATAAGCTCCTTTCCTGAGGACGGCTCACCTCTCACAGTTCTGGGCGACTTTAACCTCCCCACGTCTACCTTTGACTCATTCCTCTCTGCCTCCTTCTTTCCACTCCTCTCCTCTTTTGACCTCACCCTCTCACCTTCCCCCCTACTCACAAGGCAGGCAATACGCTCGACCTCATCTTTACTAGATGCTGTTCTTCCACTAACCTCATTGCAACTCCCCTCCAAGTCTCCGACCACTACCGTGTATCCTTTTCCTCTCGCTCTCATCCAACACTTCCCACACTGCCCCTACTCGGATGGTATCGCGCCGTCCCAACCTTCGCTCTCTCTCCCCCGCTACTCTCTCCTCTTCCATCCTATCATCTCTTCCCTCTGCTCAAACCTTCTCCAACCTATCTCCTGATTCTGCCTCCTCAACCCTCCTCTCCTCCCTTTCTGCATCCTTTGACTCTCTATGTCCCCTATCCTCCAGGCCGGAACCATCAGATCCTCCTCTCCACCCTCTCCGAGTTGGGCATCTCCGGCGCGGCCCACGCTTGGATTGCGTCCTACCTGACAGGTCGCTCCTACCAGGTGGCGTGGCGAGAATCTGTCTCCTCACCACGCGCTCTCACCACTGGTGTCCCCCAGGGCTCTGTTCTAGGCCCTCTCCTATTCTCGCTATACACCAAGTCACTTGGCTCTGTCATAACCTCACATGGTCTCTCCTATCATTGCTATGCAGACGACACACAATTAATCTTCTCCTTTCCCCCTTCTGATGACCAGGTGGCGAATCGCATCTCTGCATGTCTGGCAGACATATCAGTGTGGATGACGGATCACCACCTCAAGCTGAACCTCGGCAAGACGGAGCTGCTCTTCCTCCCGGGGAAGGACTGCCCGTTCCATGATCTCGCCATCACGGTTGACACCTCCATTGTGTCCTCCTCCCAGAGCGCTAAGAACCTTGGCGTGATCCTGGACAACACCCTGTCGTTCTCAACTAACATCAAGGCGGTGGCCCGTTCCTGTAGGTTCATGCTCTACAACATCCGCAGAGTACGACCCTGCCTCACACAGGAAGCGGCGCAGGTCCTAATCCAGGCACTTGTCATCTCCCGTCTGGATTACTGCAACTCGCTGTTGGCTGGGCTCCTGCCTGTGCCATTAAACCCCTACAACTCATCCAGAACGCCGCAGCCCGTCTGGTGTTCAACCTTCCCAAGTTCTCTCACGTCACCCCGCTCCTCCGCTCTCTCCACTGGCTTCCAGTTGAAGCTCGCATCCGCTACAAGACCATGGTGCTTGCCTACGGAGCTGTGAGGGGAACGGCACCTCAGTACCTCCAGGCTCTGATCAGGCCCTACACCCAAACAAGGGCACTGCTTTCATCCACCTCTGGCCTGCTCGCCTCCCTACCACTGAGGAAGTACAGTTCCCGCTCAGCCCAGTCAAAACTGTTCGCTGCTCTGGCCCCCCAATGGTGGAACAAACTCCCTCACGACGCCAGGACAGCAGAGTCAATCACCACCTTCCGGAGACACCTGAAACCCCACCTCTTTAAGGAATACCTAGGATAGGATAAATTTACGAATTTACTAAATTGAAGGGGTGTCCACATACTTTGTATGTATGTATGTATGTATGTATGTATGTATGTATGTATGTATGTATGTATGTATGTATGTATGTATGTATGTATGTATACATGTGAAGTGTAAACATTATTAAAGTGACCAGTGTTCCATGTCTATGTACATAGGCAGAAGCCTCTAAGGTGCAGGGTTGAGTAACCGGGTGGTAGCCGGCTAGTGACAGTGACCAACCCTCTGTGTTTAGTATCAGCATAGGCAACAAAAAAAACTGTACTATCTTCACCACCTAGGGGTGGCCC
The DNA here is from genome assembly GCF_023373465.1 of Oncorhynchus keta. Taxonomy (NCBI): domain Eukaryota; kingdom Metazoa; phylum Chordata; class Actinopteri; order Salmoniformes; family Salmonidae; genus Oncorhynchus; species Oncorhynchus keta. The sequence continues at coordinate 34,644,462 of NC_068443.1, forward strand.
GTCAGTAAGTCCAGGACACAGTTGCACAGGGCGGGGTTCAGATGCAGGGCCCGGAGCTTAATATTGAGCAGGGAGGGTACTATGGTGTTGAAGGCTGAGCTGTAGTCAATGAACAGCAGTCTTGCATAGGAATTCCTGTTTTCCAGGTGGGATAGGGAACACCATCCCCTATACACTTTCTGATTAACTCAGTTACTGTGTCAGTGTATGCGTTGATGTTATTCTCAGAGGCAACCTGGAACATGTCACAGTCTGTGATCAAAACAATCTTGAAGCATGGATTCCGATTGGTCAGACCAGCGTTGAACAGTCCTTACCACGGGTACTTGGGGCTGCAGGTAGCCTAGTGGTTAGAGCATTGGGCCTGTAACCGAAAGGTTATTTGATAGAATCCCTGAACTGACAAGGTAAAAATCTGTCGTTCTGCCCCCGAACAAGGCAGTTAACCCACTGTTCACGTTAGGCCATAATTGTAAAGAAGAATTTGTTCTTAGCTGACTTGTCTAGTTAAGTAACGGTTACATTTTAAAAAATGAACAATGAAATACTTCCTGTTTGAGTTTCTGCCTTCTGATTTACCGAGGGGAGGGCGGGAGAGGGCCTTGTAGACATCCTGGAGGCGAGGGTAGCAATACTCGATAATTTATGATGGAACGGTAGCACAGACAATGTGTTGGTTAACTTCTGTAGCGTTTCTCAGATTTGCTTTATTAAAGTCCCCAGCTACAATAAATGCAGACTCGGGATTTGCGGTTTCCAGTTTGCATAAAGTGTAGTTCCTTGAGAGCCGTCATGGGATCAGCTTGAGGGGGAATATACACTGCTGTGATGATGACCTAAGAGTATTCTCTCTCTGTAGGTTAATGCGGTTGGCATTTGATTGTTAGGTATTGTAGGTTGGGTGAACAAACAGACTTGAGTTCCTGTACATTATCATAATCACACCATGAGTCACAATCACACCTCCGCCTTTCTTTTTCCCAGAGAGTTCTTTATTCCTGTTTGCACAATGTAATGAAGACCCAGCTGGCTATATGAATGGAGACAGTATATCCAGAGAAAGCCACGATTCCATGAAACCAAGTATGTTACAGTCCCTGGGTCTCTGGAAGGAGATCGTCGCCCTGAGCTCGTCTACTTTTTTGGGATTGAATATTAGCGAGCAATATACTCTGAAGAGGTGAATGGTTTGCATGCCTCCTGAGTCAGACTAAAAGTTGTACCATCTAAACCGCTGTGAAATATATTTTCCATAACCAAAAACATTGTATTTTCAACTGTTTGAAGCTTGTCTACAAAACTAAAAGTAAAATACGCAAAAACTAAACATCACGGGAAGCATAGAAATAGTGCACATAGAACACATCTAATGTTTTTTAGACTTGCTCTTAATGAGTGACATCTATAACTCGCATTTCTATGTGGATTTGGTCGGGTCTCCCAAAAAGTTACATATTTCAGCTTTTAGGGCAGAACACATTGAATAACTACAATGACCAGAATCCGTTGCGCCTACAGCTGCCTGTTCTCATCGGTTCGTGCCCGGGCAAGCCTGTGTCGAGCCTGCAGACAGACCAGGAGAGCAAGCGTGATAGACACGATGGATAGAGAGCAGTTGCTTAGGTATCTCTACCCGACAATACATCTAATTGATTGATTTTTGTTATTCAGCAGGCTTAAAAGTATGCCTTATCAACTTTGAAGAACCACTGAAATAGTGATTTAGTCAGACAGCTCTGCAGCACAGGCAGCTGCTAGCTAGCAGAGATGAGATGATGACTTTAAGAAATGAAATTAAGTCATTAAATAATTAAAGGAATATACACAACTGAAATATTGTATTCAAATAATGTGAATAAATGATGGTTAATAGGTGATAAGCACACAGTAATGAGCAGTCACTACCATCATGGGGCATTTATTGTTTTCTTCTGTGTTAGACAATATTTGGCTTTGTAATAATTGCAAGGTCATATTTCATAATGTATTTTATTGAAATCAAAAACCTTGGTAAATTGTTTTTAACTGAATCAACTTCAAACAGCACTAATTCAAAACAATATTAATGACTGGAGATTTGGTGCCGATTTCAAACTCTATTTTCCACGTTTTTTAAAACAATACATTCTCCCCTTTGATCAAAACCATGAAAAAGAGCAATCTATCAAATCCAACCACTATCGTACTCAAACTGTTTCCTACTTCAAAACACAGGATTCAGGGATAAATTGTTCAGTGTCATCCATCAGCCCAGAAACTGTATCTGTTTAGACGAAGAGGCAAACACCTTAAAAAGTAGTCGTGATTTAACATTCCCTCGGAGATCCTAAGCAGCCCTCATTCCTTTCTCACAGTTCACACCCTCTGCTGCCAAACCCTGAAGTACTGTAGCTAGCTAGGCGCTGTTGGCCAACGGAGCATCATCCCAGATGTTCCTTCCTTGCTTCAGTGTTTTCACTGCTACAGTGCTACAGTGTTTTTCCACTCTATACTGAGGCCAACAGGCAGCTACCAGGCAAGCAGCAAGGTAGCAGCATGCTTCTGCAGAAGAAGAAAAAGCAAAGACCCCAAATTCTCCTGGTGTGTTTAGGCTAATGTCAGAAAAGAGGACAAACACCAGTGGACTAAGTTTGTCACTCACTGGTGATGAGGATGACATTTTCCACTGTTAGACACTGAGGCTGGTTGGAAGTTCTCCTTTTAGCCAGCCGAGTTCTCTTGCATTTGGGATGCATTTGCTTTCATCTGAGACAGTGTTCTATCTATGGCAAGGGAAGGCTTTCATGTCAATCTGTAACTGTAAACTGGTATCTGTACCATAAGCTGGTATCGCTGACAGAGCAAAACACTGATCGCCCACTGAGTCAAGAAGAAGGGATTTTCAAACACGCCCACCTTTCTGCATCTGCTGGTGTTAGTAAACAAACAGATAATGTATCCCAACTGTGACTATCGTCGCTAAGAACAGGATGTATTTAACTGTGACAAGGAAAGCTGTTATGAACAGAGTAGAATGCTACTGATCAAAGTTAGTTCTGCGTTTGGTTAGGATTTGATCAGGTAGGCCTACTATCTTCTACCTTTTTTAGAGTTTAGAACAGGGAACAGAGGAAGCCAACCATTCTGGGGAGCCATATGGTGCATGTAGTGCAACCTCCTTTGTTCCAGAACACTAAACACCTGACTCCACTAGTTGTGGTTTTGAACCAGTTCTGTCAAGACCATGAATAGTTGAAGCAGGTGCTACGGTGAAACCAAAAACTTGAAAAAGGATCACTGCCTTGCTCGGTTCTAAACAGTCATAAGTCACAGTAACCTTTAGCCTACATTGTTTTTAATTGTACACTGAAAAATCATTACAGCCAAGATTAGATTTAGCCTAGATTAAGCGATCACAGAGGCCTGCTGGTTTAGGGAAGGGTCAGTGTAGGCCTAACCACCTGAATGGCAGACCCTCCGACAACTAGGCTTACTGTTGTGTGTAGCAAAACAGCAGAGTCAAAGTAGATAAAGTTAAGCAATAACCTATCAGATGGAGTGCCCCAAGGGTGAGTCCTAGGGCCAGTTTCATTATCCCCACTGCTGAAAGTCATGGTCATTCAATAATGTTTGGGGATACAGATCCCGGACCTGCTTTTCTACATCAAGGACATTATTCAGCCACCTTATTTCTTCCATGACTCCCACTGTCCGGGACTGTTTTTGTGGAGGTGGGGTCAAGAAGGGGAGGGGAGTGCTACTCTCCTCTCTGTTTTCCACCTGTGCCATAATTAACACCACCGACACACACAGCATTCTGTGAGATGTTAGGGATGGGGATGAGGTGGGGTGAGATGTAGTCAGGCGGGTTAGCGACTCAAGGTGAGGCAGCGTGTGTGTGCGTGTGTGGGGGCGTCTGCCAGGAACCCTGTTTATAAATAGCCCTGCCTACACTGCTGCATCGTGGGATGCTGAGGCAAATTGTGTGGAGGCTGTGCTCTTTGCAGTGTGTGAGATAATCTGCTGTTTCTTATGAGGGAAGAAGAACGGATATGAGGCTATGCCACCATACTGTTTCAAAATTTAGAGAACAGATTTGAAAAAGCTTTAGCCTACTTAATTTGCATCAAAATTGAAAAAGTATTTCTTATTAGGCTTATTTGTCAACAAAATAGTCCATACTGCTATTTTACTCTCTTGATTTAATTGCATTCTCTCAAAAGTCCTCCATGTGAAACTAAAGTAAAATAAGTTATGCTTAATTATAAACTAGGTGGTTCGAGCCCTGAATGCTGATTGGCTGACAGCCGTGGTATATCAGAGACTGTATACCATGGGTATGACAAAACATGTATTTTTACTGCTCTAGTTGTGTTGGTAACCAGTTTATAACAGCAATAAGGCACCTCTGGGGTTTGTGGTATATGGCCAATATACCACGGTAAAGGGCTGTTCTTTAGCACGACGCAACGCGGCGTGCCTGAATACAGCACTTAGCCATGGTAGCCGTGGTATCCCTGATTCTTGACTCAGTGTATTGCTCTGTCAGCAATACCAGCTCCACCCCCTCGTGCCTTATTGCTTAATTAGAATATACCATTGTAAAATATTACATATATTTTTGAATTGCAAAATACCAACTTCAAAATAAGTTCTAACATACAGTACCAGTCAAAGGTTTGGACACACCTACTCTTTCAAGGGTTTTTCTTTATTTGTACTATTTTATACATTGTAGAATAATAGTGAATACATAAACTATGTAATTTCACAAAGTTTGATCTCTGCGTGTCTGGTTCCCACCGTGAAGCATGGAGGAGGTGTGATGGTGTGGGGGTGCTTTACATGATTCCATGTGTTATTTCATAGTTTTCATTTTTTTAAATGTTGCAAATGTATATAAATTCAGTATTTTTGTAGAAGCACCTTTGGCAGCGATTACAACCTTGAGTGTTTTTGGGTATGACGCTACAAGCTTGGCACACCTGTTATTGTGGAATGTCTCCCATTCTTCTCTGCAGATCCTCTCAAGCTCTGTCAGGTTGGACTGGGAGAGTCGCTACACAGCTATTTTCAGGTCTCCAGAGATGTTTGATGGGGTTCAAGTCCGGGCTCTGGCCAAATGCCAAGACGTGACATTCAGGCCAAAGAGTTCATCTTGTTTCTCATTGTCTTAGGTGCCTTTTGGCAAACCCCAAGCAGGCTGTCATGTGCCTTTTTACTGAAGAATGTCTTCCATCTGGCCACTCTACCATAAACACCTGATTGGTGGAGTGCTGCAGCGGTGGTTGTACTTCTGGAATACTCTCCTATTTCCATAGAGGAACTCTGAGCTCTGTCAGAGTGATCATCAGGTTCTTTGTCACCTCCCTGACCAAGGTTCTTCTCCCCCGATTGCTCAGTTTGGCCTGGCGGCCAGCTCTAGGAAGAGTTTTGGCGGTTCCAAACTGCTTCCAAGAAGGATGAACACCACTGTGTTCTTGGGGACCTTCAATGCTGCAGAATTGTTTTGCCACCCTTCCCCAGATCTGTGCCTCAACACAATTCTGTCTTGAAGCTCTACAGACAATCCCTTCGACCCAATGTCTTGGTTTTTGCTCTGACATGCACTGTCAACTGTGAGACCTTATATAGACTGGTGTGTGCCTTTCCTGTCCAATCAATTGAATTGACCACAGGTGGACTCCAATCAAGTTGTAGAAACATCTCAAGAGTGATCTATGGAAACAGGATGCACCTGAGCTCAATTTTGAGTCTGAATAGTTATGTAAAATAAGGTACCTATTTCTTTATACATTTGCTAAAATTTCTAAAAACCTGTTTTGGGTTTGTCATTATGGGGTATTGTGTGTAGATTGATGAGAATTATTTTATTTAATACATTTTAGAATAAGTATAATGTAACAAAATATGGAAAGGTCAAGGGGTCTGATCACTTTCCGAATGCATTGTATTCTGTATGTGTATATACACTGAGTATATCAAGTTGCACCCATCCTTATATATTGAGTTGCACCCATGCTGGCCCATGTTGGTGGCCCATGTTGACTCCAATGCTTCCCACAGTTGTGTGAAGTTACCTGGATGTCCTTTGGGTAGTGGAGCCCGTGGGGAGTTGCAGCGATGAGACAAGATTGAAAAAGGGGGTAAAATACAAAAAAATAACAACAAATCTCAAGCATTGCAGTTCTTGACACACTCAAACCGGTGTGCCTGGCACCTACTACCATACCCCGTTCAAAGGCACTTAAATCTTTTCTCTTGCCCATTCACCCTCTGATTGAGACACACGCAATCCATGTCTCAGTTGTCTCAAGGCTCAAAAATCATTCTTTAACCTGTCTCCTCCCCTTCATCTACACTGATGGATTTAACAGGTGACATCAATAAGGGATCATAGCTTTCACCTCGGCAGTCTGTTGTGGAAAGAGCAGGTGTTCTTAATGTTTTGTACACTTAATGTATAGAGCCATGTCATCATGGAATGCTCTGCCACCAGAGGTTACTCAGGCAAGAAGCAAGTTTAGCTTTACAAAACAGATAAACATATTGTATCAGAGCGCCTCTCATCTTTCTAAAGATCTAATTTAACTGCACTGTATATAAGAATATGAATATACGATTGTAAATAGTATTTTTGTCGTCTCTTGGCGCCTTTTCAATAGATATCTCTTATTTGTTTTTCTTGTCTATAACTGTTCTGTACTCCGTTCATGTATTTGTATGTTTCATGTGGACCCCAGGAAGAGTGGCTGTGCAGTAGCTAATGGGGATCCTAATAAACATAACTACGCTGTGACTGTTTCACTCAATGTTCCAGATGTAGATTCTCAAGAGTAGAGCACTAAGTACACAGTGTACTCTTTCACCGGCTATGTCTCCTCTCTTCCAGCGGGGTATGCAACTGAAGTCCTCGAGGGCCTCCTTGCATGGTGCTAGCCCACTCTTTCTTCCCTCCAGCCCAGCACACTAGTTCCCCTGTTTTTTTGCAGTGCAGAACGATTGTGATTTCAGATAAATAATCTCACTTTTTAAAGACCTGTGATTGAGGCCTATCACTCAGCTTTGAAATGTGACAGGCTTTCAGAATGTCACACGCAAGCCTTGGCACCTATCCACAACATTCCCTGTGAAATGTGTTGTCTAACTTGATTTCTGAAATGCCTCTGGTGACAGAGTGGAGCTTTTCGTCTTCCTTTTGGAGTTTGATGTATCTCTGTTCCCTGCATCTAGACAGCTCGCAGCGCTAGTGTCTGATCGGTCTGCACAAGTGCTACTCACACAGCGAGAGCATCTGCATCTAGGAGAGTGGTTGATGGACTATGTCACTGAACCTGACTAGACTGAGTTGTGATAATGAAGACACAGTAGTTGTATATCACAGAGTTTCTAAACCCAGAGGTGCAACTTCGCAAGACTTCCCGGGAACGCTTGCGAAGCAGACCAAAACAGACCAGGTTAGGGAAGTCAATGAGAGAAGTGTAACGTTCCTTTAGTTGTTCATTTTCTCAACCTAAATTCCAGCCAATGTCTTAAAAAACCTCTTAGGGCTCGGGACTATTTTTTTCAACATTTTGTTAAAAATTACGCAAAATTTCAAAGTCCTGCTACTCATGCCAGGAATATAGTATATGCATATGATTAGTATGTGTGGATAGAAAACACTCTGAAGTTTCTAAAACTGGTTAAACCATGTCTGTGACTATAACAGGACGTGTTTAACAGGCGAAACCCCAAGGAAAACTGTTCACCAAAAAGAAAAAAATATCAATCCGCCAGTTGGCTGTATTGTCTATGGCCTGAGAAAATATATACCTCCCAGTTTACAGGTCCTACAGCTTCCACACGATGTCGCCAGTCTTGGCAATTGCTTTGAAGTTGTTCCTTGGTCAAATGAAGAAGAGACACTTGATTTCATCCGGTACACGACAGGATGTTTTGGAAGAGAGAATATCAACCATTCATTTCAAGACGTGGAGCTATTGAATACACATCGCCCGCGATCAATTTGATCGATTATTAACGTTTACTAATACCTAAAGTTGGATTACAAAAGTAGTTTGAAGTGTTTTGTCAAACTTTATAGGCAACTTTGTTCATTTTTAAAAATGACGTTGCGTTTTGTAAAGCAGTTTTTTCCTGGATCAGACGGGCTTCATAAATGGACATTTTGGTTATACATGGACGGATTTAATCGGGAAAAATACCCAATTGTGATGTTTATGGGACATATAGGAGTGCCAACAAAGAAGCTCGTCAAAGGTAATGAATGTTTTATATTTTATTTATTTCTCTTGTGTAGCACCGGCTATGCTAATTGTTTTGTTTACGTCCCCTTCAGGTATTTCGGGGTGTTGCATGCTATCAGATAATAGCTTCTCATGCTTTCGCCGAAAAGCATTTTAAAAATCTGACTTGTTGGCTAGATTCACAACGAGTGTAGCTTTAAATCAGTACCCTGCATGTGTGTTTTAATGAAAGTTTGAGTTGTAGCGAGTACTATTAGCATTTGGCGTTGCGCATTTCCATTTCCTGTTGGCTAGGTGGGACGCAGACGTCTCACTTATCCCTAAGAGGCTTTAGTAGTTGAACATGTTATTACTCCAACCTCTTGGAAGTGACAAACTGACACGTTTTCATTTTCGTCAAAAACAACGTTATATCGAAGGAGTGACTTTGATTTGACGACCTACACATGCGCAGGTTGGCACGAGACGACCGTTAGACCCGATGACATGCGGATGAACGCAGCTAGCCATCGTCATCATGACAGCACCTACCAGCGTGACCAGGGATTTCTATTGGAGAAGCAGTTTCTTCCGCTCTTCATATTGTCTTTGGTTGTACCCATAGACCTATGAGTTTCTTGGATTTCGTTGGTGATAGTTTACTCAGTTTGTCCGATTGATTTTTCAGACCTCATGGTCTAATGACATGAGTCCATGTCCCACACCATCTGTTGAGTAGCCTAAATTAAAAACGATTCTACTAGTTGCTGTTTAGAGCTGGAGTATTCCTCTAGTACAATATAGCCTATGTGTCACCTAAGAGTGTTTCCTGATCTAACCAGACGTATGTGTTATCGCAGCTGTTTCCCCTGCTGACAACCTGCAGCGGTTGGAGGACAAGGGGGACTCAGAGTTGGCCAATGGACCAGAGTCTGCCAACACCTGAGCTCTGAACAGGTGAGCCCCATCATCATCTCCGTGTCCATCCATGCCTACACACCTGATTCAACTGAGTCTAGCCAGCCGGCCTTGCTAGCCCCTGCTGGTATGCAGCTGCACAAGCCTCCCTCAAACTAGACTACTTCATCTTAGTTCATCTATTGGACCAGATCTATCAATTACAAAATTATCTTTGTGTAGGGCAGACACAATATAGACTACCTTTTGTGATTTGGTAGGCTTGTTAGGCTATATAGTAATATAAGTCTAGCCCTATCTACAGTGCAGTCTGCTTCCTAGTGCTTCCTAGGCTATGCGGTGTACAGCAGCTATAAAACATAGTTAATTAGTGTGTCTTAGAGGGTGTATTCATTCAGTAGAAGACCTAGCATGTCCGCTCATCTTGATGATATTGGAATGGGACTTGCGTAGACACTCTTACTGACAGTTGTGGCTGCTTCGCGTTGTGTATTGTTGTCGCCACCTCCTTGCCCTTTTGTGCTGTTGTCTGTGCCCAATAATGTTTGTGTTGCTTCCATGCTATGTTGTTGTCTTAGGTCTCTCTTTATGTAGTGTTGTGGTGTCTCTCTTCTCGCGATGTGTGTTTTGTCCTATATTATAATTTATTTTTAAATCCCAGCCCCCGTCCCCGCAGGAGGCCTTTTCTCTTTTGGTAGGCCGTCATTGTAAATAAGAATTTGTTCTTAACTGACTTGCCTAGTTAAATAAAATATAAAATAATTGTGTTCATCTAGTCTGTCTTTATGGCTTAAAATCAGTATGGATAAGCAAGGGTAAATCTAGGCTATCGACTCCATTACACGCTCTTACAACGTGGTGAGTGACAGAATACGATATCTCTCGATGCTTTTCCAGAAGAGCGGTCCGCCATAACAAATGCAGAATTAGCCAACGGGCGCAGTAAAGTTTAAGCAATGCACTGTTTGATTCCATTAGTCTTACACCGACTAGTCTCTGCATTCACCCAGACCAGTTTGAGTAAATGAACATTACTGCTGGCGTGAATAAAGCTGTCAAAGGTGATGTGCTGGCAGCGTTGTAAAGCAGTGTCTGTGCCGAACAAACTGTCCCAAAACAGCCTCTTCCCCTGCCATCCCATTAGCAATATCTGTCAGTAGCTGTTAGGCCTGCTGATGGTGGGATCACATTCACCTAGCCTGTGTGTGTGTGTGTGTGTGTGTGTGTGTGTGTGTGTGGAGGAGGGAGGTTTGTGCGTGCAAGAAGTAGAGAGGAGAGGGAGAGATGGTCAGAATTAATTTAGGATAGAGAGGGTCGTCAAATCACCCAGGGTGAGAGTACACATAACCCCACTACACACAAACAGTACACGTATTAAAAAGTCCTATATCCTGATACTGGAGACCTACAGGGTGTGTAGGCTTTGGTTTTACACTCCTAGAAAAAAAGGTTCCAAAGGGGTTCTTCCATGTAGGACCCTCTGTGGAAAGGGTTCTACGTGGAACCAAAAAGGGTTCTTCAAAGGGTTCTCCTATTGGGACAGCCAAAGAACCCTTTTTGGTTCTAGATAGAAATAAAGGTGCTAAGAGTGTAGCCCACCTCTAACACTGCTGATAAATCTAATCAAGGTCTTGTTGACTTTATGCATGCTATATAAAGCCTTTAAGTTAGTTTTAAAGTGGGACCAAGCCTCAACACCCTGTGGGACTAGGAGTGACAATGTTATCCATCAACTTGGTGTAGTACACAGTATTGTGGACGATAGTCTCACTACTTTGCCACATGAGACTCAGTTTAAAGTGGGTCACCGCGTGTGGTGTGGGTGTGTGAGCGTATGTGTTATTCCCATAGAGACTGTGGTGCGTGTGTGTTTGTCTCTCTAAGAAACCCTGTCTGTCTACCCTTTTACATCAGTTTGCCTCGGACCACAGATGATTCATTCATAGCTTTACCTCCTTCTGTACCATCAACATCGATTATCTCATCATCCAAAATAAGTAACATAGGACTGCTAGTAGTCGTATCAGCACAAATATGCTTTAATGGAAACGCTGGCACATTTCGCGGAACGTTTTTAGCCTGCCTTCGCTCCGTTCTTCCAACGAGCATCAAATTAAACGGACTGAGATTCCTCTATTTGCTAAAAATAGCGGAAGGCCTGAAAGAATCTTTTCCTGTTGTAAGATTTAACTGAAATTCTAAACAGTTTTCAGACTGGATGGTTGAACGTTTATTTACGCTGCGGGGACGGCCAAGATGTAACGGGATAGCTGCAGTGTACAAGAACAACAGATCTATTACAGATCTATTTTAGTGTCTGTTGACCGAGGACACAGTGTCCTGGCTGCCGTCAATATCTCCTCAGAGCGATAGAGATCATCCAAAGTCTTGTATTGAGATTGACATAACTGTCACTGCAATATCTTGGGGGAAATAAAGCAATTTTCTATTCTACCCACAAAAATCTACCATAGACACCCCCCCCCATCTACCATTCCTAAATGACCTTTCTGGGCCTGGAGCCAAGAAATAACAACCCTCCCCCTTTAAAAAAAACAGTCCCCCTTAACCACACTGAGATGAGAAACCTGGGAATGACAGTCCTGTTTCCTGTGGTAACAACATCTGCATGTGAACTTCAGATAAGTTGTAGCTGGATTGAACCATGTTCCCAAGAACCACACACAGAGGTGATGGGTGATGGGGTCTTACCTCTGTCAGGAGTCCAGTGAAGCAGTGCAGGCACATAATCAATAAAACCTGCTATCTGGAAGGAAGGCTTGCATAAATCTGGAAACATTTTGGGGAAATAAGGACACATGTTTTGGGACACAGGTTGTCTTTTGCATTCAAGTGAATTGAAATGACTTTAAAATGACATGATAATCTGGCCCGTATTTTGGCCCACCATCTCCGCTGTCTGTTGCCGATTTGTGTACAAGACATTGACAGATGGTTAGGGTTCCGAACCCTATTAAAATTCAACCACCAGTTGAATGACTCAACACAGAGACTGTCATTATGTGGGGGTAGGGCTGGGCGGTATACCGTATTTTACTATATGCACACCTGAAGGTACAGACACATGAATGCGCACACATTGTTGTATGGTGGTATTGAACATGTTGTGTTGTGGTGGTGTAGGGATGTTATATGATGTACTGTTTTATCTTTAGCTCATTCAGTGCAAACATAGTTCACTGTTTTATATATTGTTTTATAGGTAATGTGGATGCTTTGGTGTGTTTGGACCCCAGGAAGAATAGCTAATGGGGATTGTTAATAAATACAAAATATACAGGTATTGATGCACGGACCGGTTTGGGTTTTTACTTGACCTTCTATAACGGTATTTGAATGTTTGGTTTGTTAAATGTGATATGCCGTGTGTAACATCCATTTCTATAGTTTGCTCCGCTACTTGAATCATCTCGCTCTGCTCTCTCTCTATGCATTATTTCCCCACACGAGCTAGCCCCGCCCCCTCACTCAAGGAGCACATTTGTTGTTGCTCAACCATGAGACACTTGCATTCAGTCTGCATGGTCAATGCAGCACATGCAACGATGTTGATGACAATGATGCTGCTTCCATTTTGCTTCTTAATATAAATCCACTCGTGTTCTATAATTACACCATTAGTTTGTTTCTCTTATATCTGCAAACAGCTAGTTTGTCTTTTCTTAGCAAGTTGTGGCTAAGTCATGCTAGTCAGAGCAAATGTAGCTAGCTATACAGCCTGATACCAGTAACTGTGTAGGCCTAAATCAGCATGTTTGTGCAACAGTGTCTTCTAATTCAAAGAGGAATTGGGAATGCATGAATATGTTAGCTACATGGAGTAGCTAAGAGAAGCATTTAATATTGACAAAGATTATAGGGTCTGCAAGGAAACACTGACCAACACTTTGGTTACTACCCTGTCACAGTAACTCCTCCCTGGCATTTTCATTCGTTATCATGTCAAACAATACTGTATTCAAAGTAACTGCTTATATTCTAACTATAGAATTAGAATAATCATTATTTTTCCACGATTACAACAGTTCACCCAAGTGTTTTGACCTAAATCGCAAGTCAAATGGCAATTGCAAAATTTGGTTAAAAATAAGGCCTAGATTGTTTGCCAGTATCGTGCAGCCCTACTTGGCCATGTGAAAATCATCTCAAATGAGTGCAGGAAATGCAAACATTTATGAAAATGCAAAAAAATAAATAAATAAATTGTTGAAGTATAATTGAACAGTATAAAACGATCAGAATGCAGAGAAACCTATTAACCTCTTATTAAAAACATAACAGATTTGCAATTCTTGAGAATTGGCGATCGCAAAACATTTGTCTAACCCCTTGTGCCTTAAAGCTGACCATATGTTTTATTATCAAGCCAAAGTGATTGAGGAAGGTGCTTTAGCTCGTTGGAGTATAATTGAGTAGCCTAGTAGTAACATTGTGTACTTCCGTTGTAGTCTGCAGCCACCAAGCCTCCCTTGCTTTGAAATGAGTTAGGATTTTGCATTCAGTACTTCCCTGTGCACGATGTGTTAGTCCTGCAGCTATATTGGATGAAAGTCTTACTCCGTCACAACAATAACATGATTTAACTGAACATGGGCCTCTAGCCATATAAGTCCAGTCATTCCATAAGGCCTGACTGCATAGTACGTAACACCCTCTTGTATGACCGTCATGTGTTTGGGGCCTAGGGGTGAAAAGAGAAAAGGATTGTCTCCCAGAACCAGCAATGGATTTGACCTCTTGGCTTTATGTGGGGTTTTTCTATTGGCCTTTCATTTATTTTCAAGGAGGAGAATGGAATTTTAGGCTGATGCGGTTCTGAGAACGAAGGATTCCGTTGGGTCAAACATTCTGAGCATACCGCTGTTATGGATGTGGTCATTTTGGTCAAAGGACACTATGCATCTCTGTGTTGCACTGTCATAATACGATCTATGGAGATTATAGGTCTGTTATAGAGATTGCCTATTAGGGAGAAAGACAGGGCACGTGGTATTAATTAGGGGGAATCGGTTTCTTCAGACATAGGAAGAGGGGGAGAGAGCCGTTTGTGTGCACGCGTCACATTTGTGTGTGGAATTATCTGATAGGTACTTTCGCTTTGATTTACCGGAATCATGACTGTAGATAACTGACTGAAACAATTATCATACATTCTCTATTCTCTAGATGCTGATTGAATGCCTGGAGAAAAGGTACTGAACTCTGATGACATCATGCATATACTGTACAGTACATACAACACAAATTCACTCACCCCCTCCACTAAACAAGGAGAGTGTTGCAGGGCAGTCAGGGGACAAAAGCCCACCACCGCTGGTATGGGGTAAGAGGTTAACCTCTATGGGATTGTTGTCCCTATATCGGGACGGTTGAGCTAACATGCGCTAATGTGATTAGCATGATATTGAAAGTAACAGCAAACTTTCCAGGACATAGACATGTCTTATTCCATTGTGGTGGCAGGTAGCCGAGTAATTAGAGCGTTGGGCCAGTAACCGAAAGGTTGCTAGATCGAATCCCCGAGCTGACAAGGTAAAAATCTGTCGTTCTGCCCCTGAACAAGGCAGTTAACCCACTGTTCCTAGGCCGTCATTGTAAATAAGAATTTGTTAGGCAATTTGTTAGGCAAGTTTTAACTGACTTGCCTAGGATAAATAGGATAAATAAATAAAAAATATTGTTAACCTCTTGCTCCTACCTGGCACGCAGGCGTCCCATCTAAAGCTCTGGAAATGCAAATGCGCTACGCTAAATGCTAATAGTATTAGTTAAAACTCAAACGTTCATTAAAATACACATGCAGGGTATTGAATTAAAGCTACACTCGTTGTGAATCCAGGCAACAAGTCAGATTTTAAAAATGCTTTTCGGCGAAAGCATGAGAAGCTATT
The DNA here is from genome assembly GCF_023373465.1 of Oncorhynchus keta. Taxonomy (NCBI): domain Eukaryota; kingdom Metazoa; phylum Chordata; class Actinopteri; order Salmoniformes; family Salmonidae; genus Oncorhynchus; species Oncorhynchus keta. The sequence goes on from NC_068443.1 coordinate 34,659,499, forward strand.
ATCTGATAGCATGTAACACCCCAAAAGACCCGCAGGGGACGTAAACAAAATAATTAGCATATTCGGCGCTACACAAACCGCACAATAAAATATAAAACATTCATTACCTTTGACCATCTTCTTTGTTGGCACTCCTAGATGTCCCATAATCACTATTGTTTTTTTTTTCTCCGCTTAAATCGGTCCATATATAGCCTAGATATCGATCTATGAAGACTGTGTGATAAACGGAAAAAAATAGCGTTTCATAACGTAACGTCATTTTTTAAAATTCAAAAAGTTGACGATAAACTTTCACAAAACACTTCGAAATACTTTTGTAATGCAACTTTAGGTATGAGTACACGTTAATAAGCGATAAAATTCATCAGGAGGCGATGTAAATTCTATAGGTATCCGTCTCGAAAAAATGTCTGGAGAGAGCTCGACCAAAACATCCGGTCGGAGACCGGAGGGAATCGGTTCCCTTGATTCGGTTTGACCAAGAATCAAAGCTGAATCAAATGACAAGACTCTACACATCGTGTGGAAGCTGTAGGCACTGCAACCTCGGCCTCATTTAATTCGGTTCACTTTGAACAATTCCTGGAAGTAGCGCAAGGATATTTATTTCCATTTTCAGTGATCAGATTTTCCTGCACTATTCGATGAAACGCACGTTCTGTTATAGTCACAGCCGTGATTTAACCAGTTTTATAAACGTCTGAGTGTTTTCTAACCACACATACTAATCATATGCATATACTATATTCCTGGCCTGAGTAGCAGGGCGCTGAAATGTTGCGCGATTTTTAACAGAATGTTCGAAAAAGTAGAGGGTCGACTTGAGGGTCGACTTTAACTTAGGTTAAAAACTGCACTGTCCAATTTACAGTAGCTATTACAGTGAAAATACCATGTTATTGTTTGAGGAGAGTGCACAACAACAACAAAAACGTATCACGGCGACTGGTTTGATACATTCACCTCTGAAGGTAAAATTAATTAACTTTACATTCAGTAATCTTGCTCTGATTTGTCATCCTGAGGGTCCCAGAGATAAAAATGTAGCATAGTTTTGTTTGATAAAAATAATTTTTTATACTCAAATGTAGGAACTGGGTTCTAAAGTTTGAACCACTGCTGTCTCTGGCTCCACACCCCCCTTCCCGGCCATCTAGATGTGTGAAAGTTAGTGTATAAGCTAATGATCCATGTATGATATTCCTGGGAGTGTGTAAATTTAAATGTAGTATTACCATATCATTTTTGTATGTTCTCTGTAGTTATGTACTTGAAAATGTATCAATTGACCAATTCAGCACATTTGGACAGACTTGATACAAAATATTGGCCTGTATTGCATCGCTTCACTGATAAATCTGAAACTTTGCACACACTGCTGCCATCTTGTGGCCAACATCTAAATTCCACCTAAACTGCAATATTATATTATGGCCTTTCTCTTTCCCAAAGATTAAGAAAAAAAAGATAGAAAACGCATATTTTTGGTTTGTATTATCTTTTACCAGACCTGTGTTATATTCTCCTACATTAATTTCACATTTCCACAAACTTCAAAGTGTTTCCTTTAAAATGGTATCAAGCATATGTATATCCTTGCTTCAGGTCCTGAGCTACAGGCAGTTAGAGTTGGTTATGTAATTTTAGAGGAACATAAAAAAAATCCTATTAAGACTAGCCTAGTAGTCAAGGGGGAGGATGATAGTCACTTGGTATATTGGGTAGAGGAGAGCCTGGCTTCATTCACTGTTATTACTGTGTATAGTGCCGGCTCTGACCCCCTCCTGCTCCTTAATTACAGTATGGGGTAGTGTGTGTGACTGCAGACAGTGTGGTGGCAGATTGCAGCCTCATTGTATGGGCCCTGCCACCGACCCACCCCCTTCTCATGAGAGATCAGTTGCCTGTTGTCCCGCTGTTTTACATGGTCCTCTGTCTCCCGTAACATTCACAGGTCATAGTTATATATGCCTCTCTTGTGTTTACATTATAATACAGGCTATCTACAGGGTCCTGTAGATCTAAGGTCTAACCATGACCTTATCTATAGTCAAGACTTGAGGAAATTGAGCCTGGCAATGTTTCTGTTCATTCAGACGTCCTGCTATGTGTTTTCATATAGCCGGGATTGAGGCCCCTGAATCTGTATCCATGGCTAACCAAACAAATGTCTTTCATTGAAACGAATTTGATTGGGGAAAAAAATGTAGGTGAGGGCAATGGGCCTATGGGCAAGGCAGGCCGCCTTGCCTAATTTGGTTTATTACCTGGAGTGTCTTACTGTTAGATGATGAAATTGGGTCCCTACGGTTACCCCGTGGCCAATGGCGTGTCTCGGCTGGAGCTGTGTCGTTGCTGGATTGAGTTTTGCAAATATGTCTGTGCAGATTGCTGTGGGACTCCCCAGGCCCCTAACAATATACTTATATTTCTAAATAGAGGGATGCGGGCTCACTTCAGGTCTTTGAGTGGTTGATGGGTCAGGATATAAGCTGTAGTGGTGTGTTTCTACACCGCACGACGAGGGGCATGGGGATGGGGGAATTGGAAGTGAGTATTGGATGATCTATATCTAGTCTGGGACTATAGTCCCACCCCCGTCCCGTTTGGATGGTTTTGATTATTAGAAAACGTGAATGATCACAATGATTCGGCTGGGTAAAATCAGAGCTATTGGATTCAGGCATTTCTATGAAAAAATAATTGCTGATAAGTTGGGGTGGGGATAGTCACATGTTTGCAGATAGCGATTACATTATGTTGTAGCTTATGCAGTAAAAAAAACTGTCAATTTCAGTGATTTTGAGACGGGAATAGTCAAACGGTGCCTCGGTTAATTGAAGCCCCCCCCCCAAATAGTTACATCCGCCCTGGTCCAGGACCCCATCACACCATCAGTTTACAAACAAGTCCCAGGCAGGGTGAAACGTACAGGTTGCGCCTTTGAAATTAACTCATCAATCTACTCTTTAGTAAGCCAGATATTAGGGCCACCACCAGCCATGTGTTTTACGTTTTACTGAATCATTCCAGGCGTCTGCCCCGCATCGCCCCAGACTCCCTCCCTTCCCCTCAGTAATGTATGACGTGTCGCAGGCAGCGCAACCACACACTCGTGTGCGTACACACACACAGTGGGTCCATAAAACTGCTTTGTCACTGCAATTTCCCTGTCCATTGGCCGGCACACAAACAGCCCTGTCCCTGATGCCACTGTAATTACTTTTATTTATGATCCCCCCACATCCTTGAGGTTCTTCGGTCTATATTTCACTCTGCACTTTCTCGATCTCTCTCTTCTGTCTCTCATTCCTTTTCTCTTGCCATTCTGTTCCTGTATCTGATCTCACTCTCGTAGTCCCTTTTCTCTCTCTGGCTCTGTGGTGGGAAAAAACCACACCACTGGCGGCTGTGTCAGCACTTTCTCGTGTGTATCTGAGGGAGAGCTGGAATAATCGCACTCCTCACTTTGACAGACAATGAGGTTCTTCATAACACTTGCGATGTTAGAGCAGGGAAAAGACATGGCTAACTGTATGCTTTTCTACTCAGCCTTCCTCCTTTTGACTAGGAACATATTTCCCTCTGTGTTTAAGTGTGTGTGCATTTGCGTGTGTGCATGTTTGCGTCTGCATGTGTCCCTATAGGTGTGTCTATATAGTGTGCCTCTCAACAGTCAAGTACATGCATGTGTCCCAGTTCTTCATGTTGTTGCTATGACCGTGATATCACCTGATTCCCCCTAATGCGATTGGTCTCTCTTTGTTTCAGATCTGCTGCCTCCAGTTGTGGGCGAACAAAGGAGGTGAGACGAGGTTGTTCCTTCCCACAATCCTACACCCCGGTGCCTACTGATCCGGACCACTGCTCCTGCACTCGCTCTGCCTCTCTCCCTTCTCACCTCTCTCACTTCTCCCCACTCTCCCTCTCTCTCACTTCTCCCCACTCTCCCTCTCTCTCCCTCTGCCTCTCCCTTCTCCCCATTCTCCCTCTCTCTCACTCCTCTTGTTTCTCTCTCTCTCTGTCGCTCCACCCTGGGGCAGGCAGGCTGTGGGGCAGTAGGAGCAGGGCAGCAGTAGGGGCTGATTGATGCTCTGTGGGGATGAGTCCTGGCTGTTGAAGGCCAGTGGAGACGGCCCCCATTCTCCGCTCGCCTGGCTTCATGTGCGTGCCTGCAGGCTGCCCTACGCGCAGCAGCAGAGCCACCCCCCGCGTCAGCCACCACGGCGGCCACCCCGAGCCACCCAGACATGCCCACCGAGACCCTGACGCCGCTGGCAGATAGCAAGCCCCCCGGCCACGGGGCGGCCTTTGCCTCCACCGTCCCCCTGCGCATACTCAACAAAGGGCCTGACTACTTCCGGCGCCAGGTGGAGCCCAACCCTAAGCGGCTGAGCGCTGTGGAGCGGCTGGAGGCGGACAAGTCGAAGTACGTCAAGAGCCAGGAGGTCATCAACGCCAAGCAGGAGCCTGTTAAGCCCCCACTGCTGGCCAGGCCGCCTGTCTGCCCTGCCGTGGCTAAGAGAGGGGCGAATGGGGGTGGTGGTGGTGGGGTGGACCTCAAGGCATCCAACAACAACTCCAAGTCAGACACATGCACCACCACCAGCAAACGGGAGAACCTCAACCTGGAGATCCTTAAGAACCTCCTGAACAGCTCTGGCTCGACCTCTGAGGGCCACACTAAGAGCGCTACTCTAAAGCCCGGGGCCAGGAGCTGGGCCCCCCACCGCTCCATCCCCACCACAACGGACTGCTCTGAGCCCACCAGCCTCCGTTCCTTCTCTGAGTCCCTTAAGGTGCCTCCCCCTGTACCTGGCCGACGGAGCCCACAGGGGGGCAACGCCCAGGGGAGCAACTTGAACCTCAGCCGCCGCCTGTTGGAGGAGCGGGGTGAGGGCGATCGTTCACACCTCCACGCCTCCCACAGCTCCTCCGACATCCGCAGGCTATGCAACGGTAAGCCTCTAAGGGCGGCCCGAAGTAGCAGCAGCTCCGCACCTCCCTTACCCCCCAAACCCAGCCCCAAAGTCCTTGCCCCTCTCTGCGACAACGCCCCCCAGGCCCCTGAGAGGGAAGCCAACCCCACGCCGCCCTCCTCTGCCGCTCCAGCTGAGCAGTTGGAGCTAGAGCTAGGGAGCTCTGTGGCCCGCCGGCCGTCCCTGCATCGCTCCAAGTCGGACCTGAGCGACCGTTACGCACGAGCCGGCGCCGACGTGGAGCGCTTCTTTAACTACTGTGGGCTGGACCCCGAGGAGCTGGAGAGTGTGGGCGTAGAGAGCTTCGCCCGTGCTAACTCCGACATCATCTCACTCAACTTCCGTAGCGCCAGCATGATCAGCTCGGACTGCGACCAATCACGGCACAGCAACGAGGACATGACGGATGAGGAGGAAGATGCGAGCGAACGCGTGCCTTACGGGATCTCGGCCGTAGAACGCAACGCCCGCGTCATCAAATGGCTGTACAGTATCAAACAGGCACGCGAGTCGCAGAAAGTATCTCATGTCTAAAAGGCAGGGAAGAAACAAACTAAAAAAAAATATATACTACCGATGCAATGAAGGTCTTTGGACACTTGCGTACTGAATCTCTATGAATGTCAAAGTATTGATCTAGCAAGGCACCCGTGGATGGCTCTTGCGGTCGCTTTCGCGTTCAGTGTTTGTTGTCCTCTGAATCTGCATGACTCCTTTCACCCAACCCGCCAGTGCGGCCTCCAGCTAAAGCAGCAGGTTTAGGAAAAAATAGCCTTTTTCAAGATGGCTGCCGTTCAGTGCCGTCTCTTCGAGCAGCGCAGCTCTCTCTCTCTCATCGTTTTGCTTTCTCTGTTTAGACCAGCATTATGATGCCAGCTCTTTTTAGGTGTGTCTTCTTAATGTCCTTTCGTTCTGAACAACACTAAGCCTGGAAGCCATACGGGTGTGAATGCAGCGCTTCAGTGTGTAACCAGTCTTTAGTCTGATAATTCTCTCTGATGCATCTGAGCTTTGTGTGTGGAAAAAAAACTCCCCTGAAAAAAGGACTGTGGAAGCATGGTACAGTCCAAACCTGCCTCACCCCTTTGGTACCAGGAGAGTTTGTTTGGTACATTCCAGACCCAGACCCAGACCCTGCCCCCTTCCTGGGGAAACCCCAGCTTAACCCCTCTCTTAGCATTACTATGGCGATAACATTCAGGCAGCATCATGAAACCATTCAGCATTACGTGGTTTTTGCATCTGTTTAGTTTGTTGTCCATAATGTTCTTATTGACAGTTGGATTTTGTGGTACTGGCTTTTCTTTAAGATGTGTGTAAATGCTGTAAGAAAATGTATATACATCATTTTTTTAAAATTGATTTTTGTCAGAGGGCGCCTGTCAAGCTAACTTACTACATTGTTCAGTCTTCTCTCTGGGCTTGACTGTGAGACTGCGTCAAACCCTGTTCATCATCAAATGTGTATGACGTTGTTATGATGACATACATGGTTCAGTATATGGGAGTTGGAACTGTTACTGTACTTAAAAATTAAGGCAATTAATTGTTTTCAATGTTAGTTATTTTGCATTATTTTAATAAATGTCTTGTTTTGCCATCTACGTTGAAAAATGTGAGTTATTTCATTAAAATTATATTTGATGAGGAAACACGAAGCTGTGTTCATTTTCTGTACTACAATACTTATGGTTACCGCGTTACCGTTACATCAGCCATTTAACCGCTGGAGGATCAGAAGAGTACCCATGTTAATCAGTGGAGTCTGTTGATGTTAGCTCATAGATCAGAGGTCACCAATATCACCTTCCTTGTGCGGTCCTATAAAGCTGTCAAGATGTATTTTCCATGCTTCTATGTATCGCTCCACTGACAATACAATGAACCTGAGCTAGTATGTAAAACTGAAAAAGAGTCTGTTTACAGTTACTCCTATCTCCACTGTTCATGTTCCAGGTTTAAAAGGCTGTGGGATATGGCAGGAGAGTGATTCATTGTGGGTAATGCAGTTTCTTTATGTAAATTGTTACTCCCCGAGCTCAGAGACAAAGTGATCTAATCTAAAACCTCTGTGGAAAGGACAGATTTCCTCATCTTTCAAATACAGTTCAGACGTTCATACTATAGATCATTTAGCTATTTGAGTTTGAATTGTAGGACCCCTTTAGGAATAAAAATATTGAATTTTGCCTTTACTACTATAGCCAAGAGAAACACATTCATAAATAATCCAAATCTGTATTTTTTTGCCATCATAAGAAACAAGGTTTTGAAGTGTTTGTCTTATGTCTAGGAGATATAAGAAAGCTCATGGAAATATATATATACAGTGGGGCAAAAAAGTATTTAGTCAGCCACCAATTGTGCAGGTTCTCCCACTTAAAAAGATGAGAGAGGCCTGTAATTTATCATAGGTACACTTCAACTATGACAGACAAAATGAGAAAAAAAATCCAGAAAATCACACTGTAGGATTTTTTATTAATTTATTTGCAAATTATGGTGGAAAATAAGTATTTGGTCAATAACAAAAGTTTCTCAATACTTTGTTATATACCCTTTGTTGGCAATGACAGAGGTCAAATGTTTTCTGTAAGTCTTCACAAGGTTTTCACACACTGTTGCTGGTATTTTGGCCCATTCCTCCATGCAGATCTCCTCTTGAGCAGTGATGTTTTGGGGCTGTTGCTAGGCAACACAGACTTTCAACTCCCTCCAGATATTTTCTATGGGGTTGAGATCTGGAGACTGGCTAGGCCACTCCAGGACCTTGAAATGCTTCTCACGAAGCCACTCCTTCGTTTCCCGGGCGGTGTTTTTGGGATCTTTGTCATGCTGAAAGACCCAGCCATGTTTCACCCTCAATGCCCTTGCTGATGGAAGGAAGTTTTCACTCAAAATCTCACGATACATGGCCCCATTCATTCTTTCCTTTACACGGATCAGTCGTCCTGGTCCCTTTGCAGAAAAACAGCCCCAAAGCATGATGTTTCCACCCCATACTTCACAGTAGGTATGGTGTTCTTTGGATGCAACTCAGCATTCTTTGTCCTCCAAACAAGACGAGTTGAGTTTTTACCAAAAAGTTCTATTTTGGTTTCATCTGACCATATGACATTCTCCCAATCTTCTTCTGGATCATCCAAATGCTCTCCAGCAAACTTCAGAAGGGCCTGAACATGTACTGGCTCAAGCAAGGGGACACGTCTGGCACTGCAGGATTTTAGTCCCTGGCTGCGTAGTGTGTTACTGATGGTAGGCTTTGTTACTTTGGTCCCAGCTCTCTGCAGGTCATTCACTAGATCCCCCCGTGTGGTTCTGGGATTTTTGCTCACTGTTCTTGTGATCATTTTGACCCCCAGATCGAGGGAGATTATCAGTGGTCTTGTATGTCTTCCATTTCCTAATAATTGCTCCCACAGTTGATTTCTTCAAACCAAGCTGCTTACCTATTGCAGATTCAGTCTTCCCAGACTGGTGCAGGTCTACAATTTTGTTTCTGGTGTCCTTTGACAGCTCTTTGGTCTTGGCCATAGTGGAGTTTGGAGTGTGACTGTTTGAGGTTGTGGACAGGTGTCTTTTATACTGATAACAAGTTCAAACAGGTACCATTAATACAGGTAACGAGTGGAGGACAGAGGAGCCTCTTAAAGAAGAAGTTACAGGTCTGTGAGAGCCAGAAATCTTGCTTGTTTGTAGGTGACCAAATACTTATTTTCCACCATAATTTGCATATAGATTAATTAAAAATCCTACAATGTGATTTTTATGGAGAAAAAAATCTAATTTTGTCTGTCATAGTTGAAGTGTACCTATGAAAATTACAGGCCTCTCATCTTTTTAAGTGGGAGAACTTGCACAATTGGTAGCTGACTAAATACTTTTTTGCCCCACTGTATGTACATACATACATACACACACACACACACACACACACAGTTGAATTCGGAAGTTTACATACACTTAGGTTGGAGACGTTAAAACTTGTTTTTCAACCACTCCACAAATGTCTTGTTAACTAACTATAGTTTTGGCAAGTCAGTTGGGACATCTACTTTGTGCATGACACAAGTAATATTTCCAACAATTGTTTACAGACAGATTATTTCCCTTAATTCACTGTATCACAATTCCAGTGGGTCAGACGTTTACATACACTAAGTTGACTGTACCTATAAACAGCTTGGAAAATTACAGAAAATTATGTCATGGCTTTAGAAGCTTCTGATGGGCTAATTGACATAATTTGAGTCAATTGGAGGTGTACCTGTGGATGTATTTCAAGGCCTACCTTCAAACTCAGTGCCTCTTTGCTTGACATCATGGGAAAATCAAAAGAAATAAGCCAAGACCTCAGAAAAAGAATTGTAAACCTCTACAAGTCTGGTCAATCCTTGCGAGCAATTTCCAAATGCCTGAAGGTACCACGTTCAACTGTACAAAGAATAGTACACAAGTATAAACACCAAGGGACCACACAGCCGCCATACCGCTCAGGAAGGAGATGTGTTCTGTCTCCTAGAGATGAATGTACTTTGGTGCGAAAAGTGCAAATCAATCCCAGAAAAACAGCAAAGGACCTTGTGAAGATGCTGGAGGGAACAGGTATTGAAGCAACATCTCAAGACATCCGTCAGAAAGTTAAAGTTTGGTCGCAAATTGGTCTTCCAAATGAACAATGACCCCAAGCATACTTCCAAAGTTGTGGCAAAATGGCTTAATTATTGGAGTGGCCATCACAAAGCCCTGACCTCAATCCCATAAGAAATTTGTTGGCATAACTGAAAAAGTGTGTGCGAGCAAGGAGGCCTATGAACCTGACTCAGTTACACCAGCTCTGTCAGGAAGAATGGGCCACAATTCACCCAATTTATTGTGGGAAGCTTGTGGAAGGCTACCCAAAACGTTTGACCCAAGTTTGACAATTTAAAGGCAATGCTACCAAATACGAATTGAGTGTATGTAAACTTCTGACCCACTGGGAATGTGATGAAAGAAATAAAAGCTGAAATAAATCATTCTTTCTACTATTCTGACATTTCACATTCTTAAAATAAAGTGGTAATACTAACTGACCTAAAAACAGGGAATTTTCACTAGGATTAAATGTCAGGAATTAACTCAGGAACTGAGTTAAAATGTATTTGGCTAAGGTGTATGTAAACTTCCGACTTCAACTGTATACATAATATTTCTACACATAGCCCCTTTTTTGGGTAAGCACAAAACTACCTTTATAATTCCATCCCGTGACACCACCATCGTGTTTGTGAGAATCTCCCCTTTCCACAGTGGGATCACATTAGTTTGTAGATCAAACCATTCGGATGCCGCAATCGTTTTCATGAGAAGACCGATTGTCGTCTCATGGTCTGATAAACACCACTCTAGCTCTGCCACGTTTCCCCGCAGATGCAGAAGTGCAACAGGCGGATGAATGCGCAGGATTGAGATGCCGTTCAATGCAAAATCTTTATCTTTAAACCGACGGATTTTGATGGTGATTTTTGTATGATGTTACTTAGATTGATTCACCGATGCATCTAGGGGGTTAATCAACACTTGAAGCACGAGGTCACACGTTACACAGTGAAACATCACTGATGGACCCCCCCGCATTGAATGAAAGTGCTCACCCTCAGATTATTTATCCTATTGTAATTGGGTGGTGAAACCTCCAAGATAAGACGGTCGGTCTGTCAGATGTTTTTAACCACAAGTCTAGTCACCACACCCGAACATGTTTCACTAAGGGGTGAGTATGAACGCACATACCCATACTTTAAAACTACAACTGCTAGATAGACAATATGGTTATAGTTTCTACGGTGCTCTCAGGGGAAGCATTTCCAATCTTCATCCCCCACAACTGGTTGTTTTAAAAACAGTATGATCTCCAGCAAGACCAAGCATGACCTTAGCCTCACCTTTGAGTCACAAATGGTTAGTGTCTGTCTGCTGGTGTGCTGCCAGGATACTTCTAGGGTACCTTTATATATGGCCTAGAATCTGGAACAGGACAGTTGCAGTTGACAATGAGGGGTGTAGATAATCATTGTAACATCTAAACCGCCGTGAAATATCGTTTCCATGACCAAAAATATTGTATCTTCTGCTGTTTGAAGCTAGTGTACAAAAGTGAAAGTAAAAGATGCAAAAATGAAACAGGAACGGGAAGCATAGAAATAACGCACAAAGAACAGATCTACCGCTTCATATACTTGCTTTAAATGAGAATGACAGATCTAGAACTCACATTTCTATGTGAATTTGGGCAGCTTTACATTCAGCTAAAGTAGGGTTTATTTCAAAGCGATGGGGTCAAACAACAACAACCTCACCAAACCCAATACAAAACATTAATGAGGGCCTGCTGGCCCAGGGCCGGTAAAAATGTGTGTCCGGCTAGTGTATCCAGTGACTGTATATATGAATGGAAAAAGCCATCGATCACATGACACCATTTATTATTTTGTGAAGACTCAATACCACATTGAAGCCAAATAAAGTCAGTTAAGATGGTGTTTCATTGAGAAAAATCATGAGCAGTTTGAGCTACGACAGGAAGTGACGTTGCAGGCTAGCTCAGTGCTGCCGCCTCTCATTGAGTAACTCAATTTGAAGGCCGACAGTTCAAGCACATACATCTAGTGAATTAGAAGAAATGATGTTAGAGTGACTAATTATCTAGGACTGCTAGTCCCAAATGTGGCTTGTCACTTTCAGAAAATAAGTTTGCAGCAATCTGTTGTTTACGACCTGGCGGAACGTAAGGCGCAACATGGTGGTGGAAAATGTTGCATACAATGCTTTTGGAAGGTAAGATGAAACGACTTTAATATCGCCAACTGCCAGCCTTTGGGTTACAACTTCTCGAGCACCCTAGCAGTCCAGAAGTTGATGCATTCAAACTGCACGTGCGTGCTGTCCTGAGCAAAAAGAAGCGCCCAACAATCTACTCCGTGAGGTTATTTATTTTAGGGAAAGTAATTTACAAAAGTAAACTTTCAGTAGTGAACATACCAGCAATATGCTGCCTACTGTTGACTGTCTGCAAAAAGAAAGCTACAAAAAGACACTGTAGCATTAGTCTTGGTTAGTCTACCATATCCTGGAACGCATTTATCTTAAAAGGGGCAGCACACATTTTGAAATGTAAAGAAATTATTCTCAAAATGTGTGCAATGCAATTCAAAGAATAATGACTTACAGTGCATTCGGAAAGTATTCAGACCCCTTGACTTTTTCCACATTTTGTTACGTTACAGCCTTATTCTAAAAAATATATATATTTAAATGAAATCCTCATCATTCCACACACATTACCCCATAATGACAAATCGAAAACAGGTTTTAAGAAATGTTTGCAAATGTTTAGCTCCGAGACAGGATTGTGTCGAAGCACAGATCTGGGGAAGGGTACCAAAAAATGTCTACAGTATTGAAGGTCACCATCATTCTTAAATGGAAGAAGTTTGGAACCACCAATACTCTTCCTAGAGCTGGCCGCCCGGCCAAACTGAGCAATCGGGGGAGAAGGGCCTTGATCAGGGAGGTGACTAAGAACCTGATGGTCACTCTAACAGAGCACCAGAGTTCCTATGTGGTGATGGGAGAACCTTCCAGAAGGACAACCATCTCTGCAGCACTCCACCAATCAGGCTGGTTTGGTAGAGTGGCCAGACGGAAGCCACTCCTCAGTAAGAGACACATGACAGCCCACTTGGAGTTTGCCAAAAGGCACCTAAAGACTCTCAGACCATCAGAAACAATATTCTCTGGTCTGATGAAACCAAGATTGAAATCTTTAGCCTGAATGCCAAGCGTCACGTCTGGAGGAAATCTGGCACATTCCCTACGGTGAAGCATGGGGGTGGCAGCATTATGCTGTGGGATATTTTTCAGTGGCAGGGACTCAGAGACTAGTCAGAATTGAGGGAAAGATGAACGGAGCAAAGTACAGGGAGATCCTTGATGAAAACCTGCTCCAGGGGCGAAGGTTCACCTTCCAACAGGACAACTACCCTAAGCACACAGCCAAGACAACGGTCTGAATACTTACGTAAATGTGATACATTTTAGTACATTTGCAACCATTTCTAAAACCCTGTTTTTGCTTTGTCATTATGGGGTATTGTGTGTAGATTGATGAGGAGAAAAAACAATTTAATACATTTTTGTAACGAACCTCGTCCTCCTCTTCTGAGGAGGAGTAGCGAGAAAGATCGGAGGACCAATTTGCAGCGTGGTAAGTGTCCATAATGTTTATTTTAATACATAAACTGAACACTACGAAATACAAAACAATAAACGTGAAATGAACTAAACAGTCCCGTGTGGTACGAACACTAACACGGAAGACAAACACCCACAAACTAAAAGTGAAACCCAGGCTACCTAAGTATGATTCTCAATCAGGGACAACAATTGACAGCTGCCTCTGAGAACCATACTAGGCCGACCTCAAAAACCAACATAGAAAAACAAACAGACTGCCCACCCAACTCATGCCCTTGACCATACTAAAACAAAGAGATAATAACAGAACTAAGGTCAGAACGTGACAATTTTAGAATAAGGCTGTAATGTAAGAAAATGTGGAAAAACACAAGTGGTCTTAATACTTTCCAAATGCACTGTACATTGCTAAACTATATTACACAGAGTTTTAATACATACACTAAAAGTATGTGGACACCTGCTAGTCGAACATCTCAATCATGGGCATTAATATGGAGTTGGTCCCCCCTTTGCTGCTATAACAGCCTCCACTCTTCTGGGAAGGCTTTCCACTAGATGTTGGAACATTGCTGCGGGAACTTGCTTCCATTCACCCACAAGAGCATTAGTGAGGTCAGGGACTGATGTTGGACAATTAGGCCTGGCTCGCAGTCAGCCTTCCAATTCATCCCAAAGGTATTCAATCGGGTTTGCGGTCAGTCAAGTTCTTCCACACCGATCTTGACAACTACATATTCTTGAAGCTCCAGACGAACAGGTCTTGTGCTGATGTTTCATCCAGAGGCAGTTTGAAACTCGGTAGTGAGTGTTGCAACCGAGGACAGACGGTTTTTACATGCTACGTGCTTCAACACTCGGTGATCCCTTTCTGTGAGCTTGTGTGGCCTACCACTCGCGGTTGTTGCTCCTAGACGTTTCCACTTCACAATAACAGCACTTACAGTTGACCAGCGGCAGTTCTAGCAGGGTAAAAATTTGACAAAATGACTTGTTAGAAAGGTGGCATCCTATGACGGTGCCACATTGAAGTCACGGATCTCTTCAGTAAGGCTACTCTACTGCCAATGTTGATCTCTTGGGATTGCATGGCTGTGTGCTCAATTTTATACACCTGTCAGCAACGTGTGTGGCTGAAATAGCCAAATCCACTCATTTGAAGGGGTGTCTACAAATGTTTGTACATATATTGATATCAGAATAACCAAATGTAGCCTATTAATAGCTTAATATAGAGAGAAGCATGCCAATGTATAGGCCCTCCATGACACCAATACATTTAAAACCTACACCATGTCTGTGTGCTGAACCGTAGATTTTTGGCCAACTGGCCCGACCGGGTCAGTGAGATAAAAAGGGAGGCTTTGGACTTCACTCTAACATCTCTGGATTTGGTATTGGATTTGGAAGCTTCTCTCCTCCCGCACTCCTCCACACACATTAGAGAACCGCCTGCTGCCTTTGAAGCCTTTGAGTCATTCTACTCAACTGCGGCAGCTTAGCCGAAGCCCATTCGCCGTGCGAAACAGAGAGGAGACGTTTAGCTCTGAGTAAAGAGCTGACAGACTCCTTAACTCAGAAACGCTCTGTCACCGCCACCATCGTGGTGAAAATAATGGAGCTTTCTGTGAGGAAGCGCTTAACTGGAGGGGGAAAAGGCCTAAAAGGTCTGTTTTTTTGATAAGCCTACTATTCCCAATGTTAATCATTATGAGGTTCCCTGCACTATCACTTTAGGGCCGCAGTCACCCAGTCAGGTTTTAGCTGTTGGCAAGGCTCCATATAAATAGACATATTATAAGTAGAGCCAGGAGTTCTGCCTGATCAAATGAACTGGCCAGGCAAAACTCAAGGTCCTAGTTATAGGGTATTTTGCCAACAGGTGAGCAGGTCATGTGAACCATGGGAGGTAGGAAATACCCGTGTTCAGTTGATACTTTATGAACCCGTTGCACCCAAATGTGTGTTACACCATCCATAGTCATTTCTACACAAACAATTAAGAAATCGAAGGTCTCAGGTTCAAAAGTTGAATCTCTAAGGATTTGTGTTCCATACCATTCCTATGTTAAATGGATAGATGGAATGTGTTGTAAAGAAATCTAGCTACTGTAGTCTGCCCCACTAAGCAAAAGAGCAATAACTGCTCAGAGTGAAACTGAGAAAAAATATATATTGTTATCTTTATGTCTTACTATGAGGTCATTTTTTATTAAATTGACCCTGACCTCTGACATGACCTTTGTCCCTGGACGGCAGTTACTGCCTTTCTTGCTTGGTACACCCACTGGAATATGTTTCCATGACGATTGTTCTTAACACAAACTGGTGTTAATATTTTTATTTGTATGCGGCTGTCAGTGTCATATAGTTTGACACTTGTATCAGCAAAGAACAATAAATAATACCAAGATCAACCGTAGACACTGCAGCACAAAGCTCAGTGACATCATGGTAAAAGGCAGTAACTGACGTGTGATGGCAGTTACTGCCTTTTTCCTTGGTTTCGCTGTAGCTTTTTGCAGTTACTGAAAACATAACCCCAAATGTTCTCCATAACACAACACAATGGAGGCGGGATATGTATCCACATGATAAAGCATGTATTTGATGTACAAAAAAAATGTAACTACTTTTTGGCCAAATGCACAGTTACTGCTTTTTTGCTTGGTAGGCCAGTAAGGATGCGTACAACTCCAAAAAATGTTGTCTATTAGTCAACTAATGAGTGGAGCCTGCTTTTCAGGAAGAGCATCTCATACAGCACTACCTCGAGTGTTTTATGCTATTAGACTGCAGTGTTACAGCTCTCCCACGTGTAAGTCATGTGGGCATAGCTATTTTCAATGCCATGCCTGTGTGTCAAGTAATTTCAATGGTGATATGGCCCTATTACATCACCTGAAAGGATTGTAAGCCAAAAACCTATACTCTTTTCTATGGGTGTAGGGGTGCATGTTTCACCTCATTCCGCCTTTGTACAATCATACCATGTGTACAAAATGCCAGCCCTCTCAATCTGATTCATCCAACCAATAAGGGAACTTGGACGCATTCCAAGGCTTCGCCCCCGACACCTCACGTTAGTGCCTGTGTTTACATGCCGCCGCAAGAAGAAGAAAGTGTTGTGCTGATGGACAGTTCGCATGCTGTTAACTAAACTCAAGTGTTTTGGGCGTCAAATGGCATAATCACAATCACATGAAGAACTATTGCCGCATTCAAGACAACTGGGAACTTGGAAGCTCCCGTCGGAGCTTGTTTTCAGCGGTCATCCAACTCGGAATTCCAAGTCGAAAACTCAGGCATCTTTCTAGAGCGCCGACTTTACAACCTAAAGGTCACGGACATCATGATTTGACCTTATTCCCATTTATCATCAAAGCACCATATGAAACAGCTGTGTTTGCATATGTGTGATAGTGACAGACAAGGGTATAGTTATGGGCCTCAACATCAAGTTCTAAGCAGACACCACTATAGTGGGATGAACCAAAACCAATCAGCATTAAAAACATAGCGGGTGAGGGCTCCGAAGCCCACCACTCAGAGGAGCTCCAGCTAGCCGTTTTTTTTCATGGTTCTAGTTTTTCGCCGGATTTAGTGACCAACCGTTTTTATCACCATGAAGACCTGATGGCTACACTGATTCAATGACTCAAGACTGATCCTTGATCATACCAGTAAACATCTGGTCCCCTCTCTCTCTGTCACACATTCACACATAGATCAAATCCCCTCTCAACACAGCACTCTACCTGCATGTATGGGGCCGGCAGACAGCAGGACAGGACGAGGCAGAGACAGACAACTGACTGTTTACCACAGAAACACATGCCCCCATTCCCATGGAGTAACCTATATATAGAGCCAGAAGTTTGGGGGCACTTTTTGAGGCACTGTGCTTTTACTGATATTTCCACCATTATCCACTAGCGTTGCTGTAGGTAAGAAATCCTATGAAATGTTCTGTAATTGACAAGCTGTCTCCAATCAATGTCTAGTTGTGCATGTGTGTTTGGCAGGGGGATTGCCTAAGCCAGGGGAGGTGTAGCTCTGTAAATCTTAAATCGCACAAAACCTATTATTTGGCAGGGAATACTATTTGTAGATCAGTGATTCTACACCTCACTTTGCTCAATTAAACCTCTCCGACAGACTCGGAAGATGTAACTAAAAATGGGTTAATTAGGGGCAGTTAAAGAGGAGAGTCAATGAAACCAACCATGGAAGTACAGTATATTGTACAGAATTCAGGGGGGTAGCCCCGAACGGGACTACATTTGAACTGTTACCATAGTGTTTTTGCGGACATGCCTGTAGTATAGTGTAGTGGTTTTGTGGACATTACTATATTATACTACAGTATTCACTGTAGTGTTTTTGAGGACATGGCTACTACAGTAAAGTCTGTAAAAGTCTTTAATCAGTTCAACACCCGCAAGGCCAAGACGGTATTCGAGTTCTGAGAGAATGCGCAGAACAACTGGTAGGCACATTCACTGTAATTTTAAATCTCTCCTTGTCTCAGTCTGTAATCCCCACATGTTTTAAGATGACCACCATCCTTCCTGTTCCCAAGAACTCAAAGGATTGATGACACAATGACTACCGTCTTGTAGCAATCACATCTCTAATCATGAAGTGCTTTGAGAGGCTGGTTATGGCACACATCAACTCCATCATCCCAGAAACGCTAGACCCAGTCCAATTTGCATACCGCCCCAACAGATCCATAGACGACGCAATCTCAATTGCATTTTACACGGCCTTCACCCATCTAGATAAGAGGAATACGTATGTGAGGATGCTGTTCATTGACTACAGCTCAGCGTTCAACACCATTGTCCCCTCCAAGCTTCGGACCCTGGGACTGAACACCTCCCTCTGCAACTGGACCCTGGAACTCCTGACGGGCCGACCTCAGGTGGTGAGGGTAGGTAATATCACCTCCGCCACGGTGACCCTGGACACAGAGGCCCCACAGGGGTGTGTGCTTAGTCCCCTCCTGTACTCTCTGTACACCCCCGACTACATGGCTACGCACGACTCCAACGCCATCAAGTTTGCTGACGACATGATGGTGGTAGGCCTGATCAACAACAACCTAGCCCTCCACATCAGTGAGCCCAATGAGCTGATCGTTGACTACAGGAAACAGGGGGGGAACAAGACTGCTAATTACAAAATAGCTAACAAAATGGCTACATGGACTGAGTTGACCATTGTTTTTTTTATTTATGCACACTCACACACTTCATAATTTGCTCACACAATTCTTTATTTTGACTATTTTCTACATTGGAGAATAATAGTGAAGGCATCAATACTATGAAATAACACACATGGAATAATGTAGTAACCAAAAAAAGTGTCAAACAAATCAAAATATATTTTATATTTGAGATTCTTCAAAGTTGCCACCCTTTCCCTTGGCACACTCTTGGCATTCTCTCAACCAGATTCATGAGGTAGTCAAGTCACCTGGAATACATTTCAATTAACAGTGTCACACCCTGATCTGTTTCTCCTGTCTTTGTGTTTGTAGCCAACCTGCCCCATTATCCCCAGTGTATTTATACCTGTGTTCTGTTTCTGTTGTCAGTTCGTCTTGTCAGGTCCTGTTGCTCAAGTTCTGTTTCCTAGTTTTTCCTGGTTCTGACCATTCTGCCTTACTGTACCTGCCTGACTATATGACCTGTTCGTGAACATCTGCCTCTCTTTGTGAGACGCAGTGTAGGTGAACGGATGATCTCCGCAAGTGTGGTTCCCACCGTGAAGCATGGAGGAGGAAGTGTGATGGTGTGGGGGTGCTTTGCTAGTGACACTGTGATTTATTTAGAATTCAAGGCACACTTAACCAGCATAGCTACCACAGCATTTAGCAGCGATACGCCATCTCATCTGGTTTGTGCTTAGTGGGACTATTATTTGTTTTTCAACAGGACAATGACCCAACACACCTCCAGGCTTTGTAAGGGCTATTTGACCAAGAAGGAGCGTGATGGAGAGTGATGGAGTGCTGGGGGCAGCAGGTAGCCTAGTGGTTAGAGTGTTGGGCCAGTAACAGAAAGGTTGCTAGATCAAATCCCCGAGCTGACAAGGTCATTCTGCCCCTGAACAAGGCGGTTAACCCACTGTTCCTAGGCAATCATTGTAAATAAGAATTTGTTCATAACTGACTTGCCTAGATAAATAAGTAAAAATCAGATGACCACAATCACCTGACCTTAACCCAATTGGGATGAGTTGGACCGCAGAGTGAAGGAAAAGCAGCCAACAAGTGCCCAGCATATGTGGGAACTCCAACACTGTTGGAGAAGCATTCCTCATGAAGCTGATTGAGGGAATGCCAAGAGTATCTCAAATATAAAATATATTTAGATGTTTAACATTTTTTTGGTAACTACATGATTCCATGTGTGTTATTTCATAGTTTGATGTCTTCACTATTATTCTACAATGTAGAAAATGGTAAAAATAAAGAAAAACCATTGAAAAACCATTGACTAGTACATTTATACTGACTCTACACACACGCTCACCCACTCACATACAATCATCAAATACGCTGATGCTACTGTGTTTATCATATATCCAGATGCCTATGCACCACCATATCTACCTCAATCACTCCAGTATCACTGCACACTGTAAATATGGTACTGGAACTGATTGATTTACTGCATTTATATGTTTAGAGCTTGCAAAAAAGGCATTTCACTGTACTTGTGCACGTGATATTAAAAATTGAAACTAGTAAGTAGTAGATAAATATAGTAATATTATTTTGGACCATGGTACACCATAATATTTTTTGAATGAAGATTAGCTGTAAATGTGAGACATGTTTATGTTCGAACTCGGACCACAATGGAAATATTTTTTTTTGTGTTATTCTTGACGAATTTCTAAATTAATTGTATCTATACTGATCAAAAATATAAAAGCAACATGTAAAGTGCTGGTCCCATGTTTCATGTCCTAGAAATGTTACATACACATGAAAAGCTTATTTCTATACAATTTTGTGCACAAATGCATTAATGTCCCTGTTAGTGAGCCTTTCTCCTTTGCCAAGTAAATCCATCCACCTGACAGGTGTGGGATATCAAGAAGCTGATTAAACAGCATGATCATGACACAGGTGCACCTTGTGCTGGGGACAATAAAAGGCCACTCTAAAATGTGCAGTTTTGTCACACAATATAATGCCACAGATGTCTCAAGTTTTGAAGGAGCGTGCAATTGGCATGTTGACTTTAGGATTATCCACCAGAGCTGTTGCCAGAGAACCGAATGTTCATTTCTCTATCATAAGCCACATCCAACATCGTTTTAGAAAATTTGGCAGTACGTCCAACCGGCCTCACAACCACAGACCAGGACCTCCACATCCGGCTTCTTTACCTGCGGGATGTGGAAAGACTGCTGTAATTTTGTTATGTTAAAGCCTAATTCTAAAATGGATTACATTTTTTAAATCGTCACAATACCCCGTAATGACAAAGCGAAAACATGTTTTTAGAAATGTCTTCAAATAAAAATAAAAAACAGAAATAACTTATTTCCATATGTGTTCAGACCCTTTATGAGGCTCAAAATTGAGCTCAGGTGCATCCTGTTTCCGTTGATCATTCTTGAGATGTTTCTACAACTTCACTGGAGTTTACCTGTGGTAAATTCAATTGATTGTACATGATTTGGAAATGCATACACCTGTCTATGTAAGGTCCCACCATTGACAGTACATGTCAGAGCAAAAACCAAGCCATGCGGTCGAAGGAATTGTCCGTAGAGCTCCGAGACAGGATTGTGTCGAGGCACAGATCTGGAGAAGGGTACCAAAAATGTCTGCATATTGAAGGTCCCCAAAAACACAGTGGCCTCCATCATTCTTAAATGGAAGAAGTTTAGAACCACCAAGACTCTTCCTAGAGCTGGCCGCCAGGCCAAACTGAGCAATCAGGGGAGAAGGGCCTTGGTCAGGGAAGTGACCAAGAACCTGATGGTCACTCTGACAGAGCTCCAGAGTTCCTCTGTGGAGATGGGAGAACTTTCCAGAAGGACCTCCATCTCTGCAGCACTCCACCAAACAGGCCTTTATGGTAGGAAGCCACTCCTCAGTAAAAGGTACATGACAGCCTGCTTGGACTTTGCCAAAAGGCACCTAAAGGACTCTCAGACCATGAGAGACAATATTCTATGGTCTGATGAAACCAAGATTGAACGCTTTAGCCTGAGTGTTATGTCTGGAGGAAACCTGGCACCATCCCTGCGGTGAAGCATGGTGGTGGCAGCATCATGCTGTGGGAATGTTTTTCAGTGGCATGGACTGGGAGACTAGTCAGGATCAAGGGAAAGATGAATGGAGCAAAGTACAGAGAGATCCTTGATGAAAACCTGCTCCAGAGCGCTCAGGACCTCAGACTATGGCAAAAGTTCACCTTCCAACAGAACAACGACCCTAAGCACACAGCCAAGACAATGCAGGAGTTGCTTTGGGACAATTATCTGAATGTCCTTGATTGGCCTAGCCAGAGCCCGGACTTGAACCCGACCAAACATCTCTAGGGAGACCTAAAAATAGCTGTGGAGCGAAGGCTCCTCATCCAACCTGACAGAGCTTGAGCAGATCTGCAGAGAAGAATGGGAGAAACTCCCTAAATACAGGTGTACCCAATAAGACTAGAGGCTGTAATTGCTGCCTGTTTTTGCTTTGTCATTATGGGGTATTGTGTGTAGATTTTAGAATAAGGCTGTAACGCAACAAAATGTGGAAAAAGTCAAGGGGTCTGAATTCTTTCAGAATGCACTGTAAGTCATTATTCTTTTAATTGCATTGCACACATTATTTTAATTGCATTGCATACAGGATATAACAAACAGAGTAGCAGCAGCTTGCATATGATTGGGTGTGCGGGTACGTAGAGTCAGTTTAAATGTATGTACATATTATGTGTGAGTGAGTAAATTATTTTATGTGTGTGCGCTTGTGTGTGTGTTGGAATGAAACAGACAGTAGGGCCCTGTGAGTGTGCATAACAGTCCGTGAAGCCATTTTGTTAGCTATTTTGTTATTAGCAGCATTATGGTCAATAAAGATATAGTATTGCTTTGGGATAGAAGCTGTTCAAGACCCTGTTGGTGTCAGACTTGCACCGTTACCTCTTGCTGTGTGGCAGCAGAGAAAATAGTCTATGGCTTGGGTGGTTGGGGTAAACGATTTTCCGGGCCTTCTTTTCACTCCCCCAGTAATGTACTGGTCTGTCCGCACAATGTTATTTATTTAACCTTTATTTAACTAGGCAAGTCAGATAAGAACAAAGTCTTATTTATAATGACGGCCTACCAAAAGGCAAAAGGCCTCCTGCGGAGCCAGGGGCCTGGGATTAAAAATAAAAAATAAATACAACATAAATATAGGACAAAACACACATCACGACAAGAGAGACAACACAACACTACATAAAGAGAGACCTAAGACAACATAGCAAGGCAGCAACACATGACAAAAACATGGTAGAATCACAACATGATAGCAGCATAAAACATGGTACAAACATCATTGTGCACAGACAACAGCACAAAGGGCAAGAAGGTAGAGACAACAATACATCACACAAAACAGCCACAGCTGTCAGTAAGTGGTCATGATTGAGTCTTTGAATGAAGGGAATGAGGAAAAACTGTCCAGTTTGAGTGTTTGTTGCAGCTCGTTCCAGTCACTAGCTGCAGCGAACTGAAAAGAGGAGTGACCCAGGGATGTGTGTGCTTTGGGGACCTTTAACAGAATGTGACTGGCAGAACGGGTGGAGGATGAGGGCTGCAGTAGATATCTCAGATAGGCCTAAGAGGGTTTTATAAATAAGCATCAACCAGTGGGTCTTGCGACGGGTATACAGAGATTACCAGTTTACAGGAGTATAGAGGGCAGTGCTATTGCCATACCAATTAGTGGTGCAGCCAGTCAATATGCTTTCAATGGTACAGCTGTAGAACCTTTTCAGGATTTGAGGGCCCATGCCAAACTTTTTCAACCTAGACCAGAGCTGTTAGTATTTGCTTACATCTAGTGGTTGATAAACGCAGTTAAATAAAATGCAACAATGTATATGATCATTCGGAATTAACAACATATATGAAGTACGGAATCATTTCGTAAAAATAAGTATTTATTGCACTCGCACTTGTCTTTTAATAGCACTAATTTTGCTGAAACTACTATTTTTGGGGGGAGGGAAGTAACGTTACTTACTTGCAATGACTGTGATATGTGGTTGTCTTACCTACCTTAGTTAAATGCAACGACTGTAAAGTCGCTCTGGATAAAAGCGTCTGCTAAATGGCCAAAATGTAAAATACTCGCAAACATTTTATGTGAACCTATATTGAACAGGCCATAAGATATTCGTGACCCGGAAAAGAAACAATCAGATACTTTGAACTCTGACCCCGCCCACCGTGTACGTGGAGCAAAAACAATTACTCATATGCTGCTCGTTTTCTCTTCTGACCTTAGTCGTGCAAGAATTTTTGAGAAATAGGTACTGACCGGTGGTATATTATTTAACAAACTATATGAGGAAGCTGATGTTATCTTTAGAAGTCATGTTTTCTACGTTTGCTTGACAGCCAATGATAGCACTCCAGGTAACGTTAGCTAGCTAACTAATGTCGCTAGCAAGCTAGCTAGGTAACCCATAAAACAACACAGGTAAATTGTTCAACTGCGTAAGCTAGGAATGTAAATAACTTTTGAAATGAAAACTAGCTAGCAATCATTATCATTGTCTTGCATTTACGAACCCCGGCAGTGGTTGTGTGTGACATTTAGCTAGCTAGCTTATTAACTAAACCGATGGCTCCTATGGGAATCCGTCTTTCGCCACTTGGAGTGGCCGTGTTTTGCTTATTGGGACTCGGCGTGATCTACCACCTGTATGCCGGAGTTATATCCAGCCGCATAGCTGCTTTCACGTCGAAGAGAACAGTGAATCTCCGCGACCTGCTCGCACTGTCAGTGGAGGCTGCAGTCCAGGGCGGTCGGGAGGTGAAGAGGGTCAGAGAAGAGGACAAGTTAGAAGAGAAGACCAAGGGGAAAACGAAGGAAGGGGCGAGTGAAAAGCTCACTCAGGGGGACTTAAACTCTCACAGAAAGATGTATTATCTTATCAAGAACACTTATCCATATGTACAGGTAAAGAAATTATATTTATGTGTATCAGTGCATGAGGAGTTGGAAAAGGGGGGTACCTAGTCAGTTGTTCAACTGAAATGTGTCTTCCATTTAACCCAAGCCCTCTGATTCAAGGGGCTGCCTTAATCGACATCCACGTCATCAGGCTCACACTGTGTACCACATTGTTTATTTATACCCTTTACAGATAGACTTACTGGTATGTTGCCTGTAAAAAAAAATATCTGTCAATGTTTTTTAGTGCCCGATTCACACAGACCAATTTTTACCACATTCTTCCCGGGATAAGCCTTTTATATCTCCCGTGCATGTTTAGGAGCTGGAGTAGAAGTGGGCCGATTTGGCTGGGCATCTATTTGAATAGATCCATTGAATATACACTATCACAAAGAAGTCCATTCTTAATTATTTTTAGACGGGCCCTAAGAAACGTAAGAATAATACAATTTATTTTCTAAATAATAGTGTCATATTGTGAGTAGAATAGTGTTACTGGTCTTGCAGCCTGTATGCTAAATCAAATTGTATTGCTCCATACACAAGTGTAGCAGTTATTGCGGGTGTAGTGAAATGATTTTGTTCCAAGCTCCAACAGTGCAGTAATATCTCGCAATATACACACATCTAAAAGTAAAAGAATGGAATTAAGAAATATAGAAGTATTAAGATGAGCAATGTTTGAGTCTGGAATATGTGTGTATGTTCTATCCACATACTGTTCATGTCTGAAGAATACATAGAATAGTATATGTACAGCAATAGTTGAATAGGATAGGCCTTGACTAGAATAGTTTATACATATGAAACGGGTAAAACCGTATGTACATAAGTTACTAATGTTCCATTATGAAAGTGACCATTGTTCCATGCCTATAGGGCAGCAGCCTCTAAGGTGCAGGGTTGAGTAACCGGGTGGTAGCCGGCTAGTCACTGTGACTAAGTTCAGGGTAGGGTACTGGGTGGAGCCTGGCTCAGTCTGATGACCTTGAGGTAGAAGCAGTTTTTCATTTAGCTAGGCAAGTCAGTTAAGAACAAATTCTTATTTATAATGACAGCCTACCCCGGCCAAACCCAGACGACACTGGGCCAATTGTGCGCCTCCCTATGGGACTCCCAATCACGGCCGGATGTGATGCAGCCTGCATATGTCACTAAATACTCCAAAAGTAATCCGATTTTTGTAATACGTTTCAAGTAATATTTCAACAGCTAACATTTCTACAGCCTAATTGTAGCCGAACCAACGTACAAACGGAGATTCAGTGGGGGGAAAAAACATTCGGACATTGATTGACGTATCAAAACGAGTCCCCACACTTGTCTCAAAGCAGCATGAAACGGTGCTGTAATAGTTGAACACGCGGGCAGGCAATTGCTTCAAATGTATTATAACAATTGGATGACTGGGAGTTTCAGTAAGCAACAATTTGATGCCTTCCATGGCATTAGCCTACTTTATTCCAGTATTTGTATCATTCAGTAATATTTATTCCCACAGTTATTCTTTATAAATCCATCCAGTTGTGGTTAAGAAAAACAATGCATATGGTGGGCTATGCAAAGAGATGGGTGAAGTGACATGCTTCGCAAAGTTAAGAACTAGCAGAAGGATAGTAGTAACGGGCACTGCCTAGCAACCATCAAGAGCGTGGTATGTGCCAATGCATTGCATTACGGCTACATTTCATACTAAGCCGTAGGCAGAACTTCACTGCAATCATGATTAGGCCGTTTAGCGGAAATATAATTAGAGGCTTTGTCGCCGACAATACCTTTCATGTATAAAGAAAAGTCGGCAAAGAGTTGGTAGGATCCTTTGGGCTGCAGGTAGCCTAGAGCGTTGGGCCAGTAACTGAAAGGTTGATGGATCGAATCCCAGAGCTGCCAAGGTTAAAAATCTGTCCTTCTGCCCCTGAACAAGGCAGTTAAACCACTGTTCCCCGGTAGGCCGTCATTGTAAATAAGTTAAAGTTTAACTTTTTTTGTTTTGTTTTTAAGTTGGTGGGAAAACATATTGGTTTGAAAGGTGTATTACTGACACATACCATGACTTATTGTAGTTCCATTGTGTTTGCAATGGAAAGCACACCCTTATTTGTCCCTGTATTGTTCAGTGTCAATCACCATAAGAGGCATTGGTCTCTTCATGTCGACATTACTTCTAACATAACAACGTGTTCAACAGAACAGCCTTAGTCTTCATAGTATTGATAATGATTTTTACACGCTGATGTGATGTTTACGTGTGTTCTGTCCCTTTTGTAGGTGAACTCTGAAGAGCATGATGAGGCCAACAATGAGCTGGGGGTGTGGAACAGAGACATCCCTGCTGACATCTTAAAAAGCGTGGAGGTGGGCAGGGATGTGCCTGCTGACAGTATCACCATCTGGATAGACCCACTGGACGCCACTCAGGAGTATACAGGTATGGTGTCATGTAGCAACCCACTATGGTCGGTGTTCTGAAGGATCATGCCACCTCACCAATTCCCTATTTACCCTCTGGACACGCCCAACTCTTGCCAACTCACCTTAACTGGACTCGCTCTGATAATCACCATTCCACTCCCTTCCTCAGTAGCTTGTTTTACCTTATTGTTTGGTGGCATGGGGTGGCCCAAGTCCTTATTCCTTTTCCTTTGTTGTACGTGACCTGACTAAAAACCACAACATCCTAGAACAACCTCTTATCACAACTTGTATCTCAAATGTACCTACTGGCATTTACAAGCCATCAAATCTTCATCCTAACCAGAGCTTGAAACCTACCCTAAGATGGTCCACCCTAGTCCTTTTATTTCGTCTGCCAAACCCATAAACCTGCGTCGAAACCACATGTGTACACTGGTTTGCCTAATGCCGAACCTTCTCAATGATTTGATTATCTATATTAATGTTCAGACTTATACTAAGCTTTCCCGCTAGATGCCATGTCAAAATGGAGCCCTACTGTAGATGTGCTAAAGCAATAGGAGGGCAACAGATGGGTTTACTTTTACCAGTCCTGTTATACCATGTCAATGTTAGCCATTGTCAAGATAAGAAATACAGTGCCTTCAGAATGTATTCACTCCCCTTGACTTTTTCCACATTTTATTGTTACAGCCTGAATTTAAAATGGATTAAATTGAGATTCTGTGTTACTGATCTACACTTTGACACCCCATAATGTCAAAGTGTAATTTTGTTTTTAGAAGTGTTAACAAATGAATAAAACATGAACAATTTAAATGTCTTGAGTCAATAAGTATTCAACCCCTTTTTATGGCAAGGCTAAATAAGTTCAGGAGTAAAAATGTGCTTCACAAGTTGCATAGACCTACTCTGTATAATAGTGTTTACCATGATTTTTAAATGACTACCCCTCCCCTATATATATATATATATATGCCATTTATTCCCCTGTAACCCACATACAATTATCTGTAAGGTCCCTCAGTCGAGCAGTGAATCTCAAGCTGAGTCAAACACAAAGTCCAGGGAGGTTTTCCGATGGTTCGTAAAGGGCACCTATTGGTAGATAGTTTAAAAACAGAAGTGGACATTGAATATGCCTTTGAGCATGGTGAAGTTATTCATTACACTTTGGGTGGTGTATCAATACACCCAGTCACTACAAAGATACAGGTGTCCTTCCTAACTCAGTTGCCGGAGAGTAAGGAAACCGCTCATGAATTTCACCATGCGGCCAATAGTGACTTTAAAACCGTTAGAGTTTAATGGCTGTGATAGAAGAACCGAGGATGGATCAACAACATTAACATAGATCCAAAATACTAACCTAATTGACAGTGAAAAGAAGGAAGTCTGTACAGAATTAAACTATTCAAAAACATGCATCCTGTTTGAAATAAGGCACTAAAGTAATACTGTAAAAAAAAAAAGGTTTCCTTAATACAAATGTTATGTTTGGCGCAAGTCCAACACATCACGGAGTACCACTTTTCATATTTTCAAGTATGGTGGTGGCTGCATCATGTTATGCTTGTTATTGGCAAGGACTATGGCGTTTTTGGGATAAAAAATAAATGGAATAGAGTTAAGCACAGGCAAAATCCTAGAAAACCTGTTATCTGCATTCCAACAGACACTGGAAGACAAATTCACCTTTCAGCAGTACAATAACCTAAAACATAAGGCCAAATATACACTCGAGTTACTTACCAACACAGCATGGAATGTTCCAGAGTGGCCTAGTTAATGTTTAGACTTAAATTGTCGTGAAAATCTATGGCAAGACTTGACAATGAAAATGGCTGTCTAGCAATGATCAACTACCAATTTGTCAGAGCTTGACAAATGTAAAGAATAATCAGCAGATATTGTACAATCCAGGTGTGCAATGCTCTTAGAAACACAGCTGCAATCGCAACATGTATGGTCTCAGAGGGTTGAATACTTATCTAATCAAGATGCATTTAACATTTTAGTCACGTAGCAGACGCTCTTATCCAGCGCTACTTACAGTAGAGTGCATACATCTTCATACTTTCTTTCCATACTGGTCCCCCGTGGGAATTGAACCCACAACCCTGGAGTTGCAGGAGCCATGCTCTACCAACTGAGCCACACGGGATATATTCGTGTTTGTGTAGATTGTTGACAGAAAATTACAAATCTATTTTAATCCCACTCTGTTAAAAAAATTATAGGGGTGTGAATACTTTCTGAAGGCACTGTAGTTTAGGACAGATCTGTACTATAGGACAAGATGGAGAATAAAAAATATTTAAAAAAAATATATATATATGTACTATTTAGACACAGCTTAAGTTTGATCTCTACTCTTTGTGTGGGTGATTGAAATGAGACTGTGGGGGCTACCTATACTCAGCTACAGAGTAGTTGTCTTAGCAGTGTCCTATTTCCTAAGCTGTAATCTGTTTCAATGAGCCCATTGTTTTCTTTCTCCTATTGACAGAGAACCTGCTCAAGTATGTCACGACCATGGTGTGTGTGGCCGTGGATGGGAAACCTGTCATAGGCGTGATCCACAAACCTTTCACAGGATACACAGGTGGGTTTTTCATTGTCAACGGTTGTATACAAGGTGTGTACGTGTCACACTCCCTCAATGGTTTAAAGAATGGGATTTTTTTGAGTAGACAAAATGCTCACCATATTTCCTACACCAATCTAATGCTTTTAAATCTGTTAGGGGAGTGAACGAGTGCAAGCTTTGGAGAGAAGGGGGAGAGACATAATTTGGGTTCAGGACAGAGCAACACTGTTCTACTGTAAGATATACCAGTCAGTGGTGACAACAGGGGCTAAGTCACTCCTTTGAGAATTCTCCCGGGAGGGGAGCTCACTATAAAGTGGCTTCATTGGTGATTGTGAACGGCTGCATTGTGTCCATTGAATGGCGAGACGAGGGATGTGCGTCAGATGTGTGTTGACTTGCAGTGTCCCGTCCATGCCCAAAGAAAATGATTTCAATTCATCTGTATTGTTACAGCCAAAATAAGTCATGGCCAAGCCTCTACCCACAGGCGTTTCTTTCCTGACAGTTATATCTGTTTCTTGCATTCTATATTACATAACTGTAACCAGTCCTGTTGGTGTGGAACTAAAAATCCATCTCCAGCTATTTAAAGCATATGTTCCTGTCCACAGCTTGGGCCTTGGTTGGTCATGGGTCTAACATGAAGCCTCGCACCACCTACAACATGAACCCCCCCAAGGTCATCGTGTCCCGGTCACATGCCGGGAAGGTGAAGGGTTTCATCGAGGAGGCCTTCGGCAACACTACAGTTATTCTCCCAGCAGGGGGCGCAGGTACGGCGCTGTGCTTAAGCTTTCACCCACATTTGTTATGGTAGTAGTCTATCGCCTATGATTGAATGCAACCTATGATTAGTCATTACGTAACATTTTGAGAGGCATACGTATTTCTGCGGATGTTAGTTTCATGCAATGTTCTGCGCGGCAGCACACCTCCAGGACTGCCGCGCAGACGAAAGACATTAAACTTCACTTCGCCCCATTTTAATTTGCACTATACGGATCAACGTTTTTTCTGTGATCATATCGGCATTATATCAGCCCCTTTTTCGATGCAACAAACCAAAACAAATCTTACTTTGCAAGATTGAGTCTGTGATTTTGTTATAGGCAGATCCAGAGTGCAACGGATTAGAATTCTCTTGGCGGGGGAGTAGCCCACGAGCGGTCTTTCAATCACCCGTGAGTGAATGCGCTTTTCAGATCACTTCATATCAGAGCGCAGAGCTGCGTGTGCACATTTGTTGATATTCTTTGCTAGTTAGTGAGTTATTAGCCCCGTTACAGATCATTATAGGTCAGCAATGGGGAGTTACTGCTTCCTGCAAGAGCACAAAACGTCTAGGCTACATTTCAAGCTGTCTTTTTGAAAAGCCAGTCAAGCTTAATTAAAGGGGCGGTGTTGTATTTTGAGACCGGCTTAAATATGCAAATAAGCCAATAGGCGGAGGGGTAGTCTACATTGTCTAATTCTCTATATGGTAATAATAATTGTATTTTGTAAAGGGGTTTCTTGCAACATGCAACACAGTACTATGCAATTTGGTCATCTATTTGGCCCATGGTATTAGACCAAGTAAAAGAAAACATGAATTAATGTAAAATTGGATTTAAAAGTCTCATGCAATGTAGGCCTGCATTGAACACCACATATAGGCTACTGTAGGCTATATCATGTACATTTCAAATGTATTTCCATTCAAAAATGTTATGTGATTTTCTCAATTGGTTTTGTTGGTTGGCCTACATTATGCTCAGATAGCCGCAATAGCCTATTGGCTACTGTCTACACTGTAAGGGTACAGCCTTAGTGTTCACTGTAAACGCGTGCCGGAAGTTGCAAAAAATTACACTCACAAGACCAAGAATTTGCTACTTACTCGCAAAAGGTTTGAGGGAACATTGGTTTCAAGTGTTATGTAATTTTGGAATCAAATTACTTCAGGTATTTAAACTCAGCAAAAAAAGAAATGTCCTGTCACTGTCAACTGTTTATTTTCAGCAAACTTAACATGTGTAAATATTTGTATGAACATAAGATTCAACAACTGAGACATAAACTGAACAAGTTCCACAGACATGTGACTAACAAAAATTGAATAATGTGTCCCTGAACAAAGGGGGGGTCAAAATCAAAAGTAACGGTCAGTATTTGGTGTGGCCACCAGCTGCATTAAGTACTGCAGTGCAGTACTTAACATCTTGCTGTGAGATGTTACCCCACTCTTCCACCAAGGCACCTGCAAGTTCCCTGACATTTCTGGGGGGAATGGCCCTAGCCCTCACCCTTCCGATCCAACAGGTCCCAGATGTGCTCAATGGGATTGAGATCTTGGCTCTTCACTGGCCATGGCAGAACACTGACATTCCTGTCTTGCAGGAAATCATATACACAGAACGAGCAGTATGGCTGGAGGGTCATGTCAGGATGAGCCTGCAGAAAGGGTACCACATGAGGGAAGAGGATGTCTTCCCTGTAACGCACAGTGTTGAGATTGCCTGCAATGACAACAACCTCAGTCCGATAATGCTGTGACACACCGACCCAGACCACGACGGACCCTCCACATCGATCCCACTCCAGAGTACAGGCCTCGGTGTAACGCTCATTCCTTCGACGATAAACGCAAATCCGACCATCACCCCATGAAAGACAAAACAGCGACTCGTCAGTGAAGAGCACTTTTTGCCCGTCCTGCGACGGAGGATTTATACCCGTAGGCGACGTTGTTGCCGGTGATGTCTGGTGAGGACCTGCCTTACAACGGGCCTACAAGCCCTCGGTACAGCCTCTCTCAGCCTATTGCGGACAGTCTGAGTACTGATGGAGGGATTGTGCGTTCCTTGTGTAACTCGCTCAGTTGTTACCATCCTGTACCTGTCCCGCAGGTGTGCTGTTCACATATACTAATCCTGTGCAGGTGTTGTTACACGTGGTCTGCCACTGCGAGGACGATCAGCTGTCTGTCCTGTTTCCCCGTAGCGCTGTCTTAGTCGTCCCACAGTACGGACATTGCAATTTATTGCCCTGGCCACATCTGCAGTCCTCATGCCTCCTTGCAGCATTCCTAAGACACGTTCACGCAGATGAGCCGGGACCCTGGGCATCTTTTGGTGTTTTTCCAGAGTCAGTAGAAAAGCCTCCTTAGTGTCCTAAGTTTTCCCACCGTCACTGTAAGCTGTTAGTGTCTTAACAACCATTCCACAGTTGCATGTTCATGAATTGTTTATGGTCCATTGAACAAGCATGGGAAGCAGTGTTTAAACCCTTTATGATGAAGATCTGTGAAGTTATTTGGATTTTTACGAATTATCTTTGAAAGACAGGGTCCTGAAAAAAGGTCTGTTTCTTTTTTTTGCTAAGTTTATATAGCTCATTATTACTATGGTTTGCAATTATTGCTGTTGTATTTTCCATTGATCCCAGGCTATAAGGTGTTGGCTCTGCTGGACCCCCTTGATGAGGACATTGAGAAGGCTGACGTGTACATCCACGTCACCTTCATCAAGAAGTGGGACATCTGCGCCGGCAATGCCCTGCTCGCGGCCCTGGGAGGTCACATGACTACGCTGAAGGGCGAGGAGATAGACTACTCGGGGGCCGCGGGCAACAGGGAGGGTCTGCTGGCCAGCGTCAAGGTGGACCACCAGGACCTGGTGGCCAAACTGCCGGCATGGGACTCCTCTGACAAACACTGAGGAACACACACACATATTCACAGACACAGATATTTACACACACACACACACACACACACACACACACACACACACACACACACACACACACACACACACACACACACACACACACACACACACACACACACAGATGATCAGAGACAAATGGACAAGATGACCATACGCCTTGAAGACCTAACAAGCACAGATGAGGACAAGACAATAATGCAATATATTACAAAGCCCGCCAGTCTCCTTCAAACTCCTTTCTCCATTTGTTAATGTTTGTTAAGCTAGATAGGTTAACCGTTTGAGGAGATAAATTGTTTAACTCTCGCTTAACACCTTACATGATAGGGGTGGGATTTTGGCTGCTGCAATGCGAATCGAGTTTGAATATTGGAATGGTAGTTTGAGTAGATCTTTGCTTTTGACACAGTCCCAACGTGAAAATCCTACATCCTGGGAAGTCTTAACTGCTGACATGCAAGATATTTTGGGATTGTACAGTGGACTAATGGAAAAAAATACCAAAAGATTGTTTGAGTGGATTTGTCCTTTAATGCATGGTACTTCCTTCAGATTCACATTAATTTGATTGTTCTGTATGCATGTGAAGGTACAGTTTCCTTATTTTCTCATGAATATCATCAGAGTTCAGTTTGTATCGCAGCCTCCTTCGCCTCCACCTTTTGGGGAAAAAGGCTATACAGTGTGTTAAATCCATATGTGGCTTATTTAGTCAATGCATTTGTAAGTCTACTCTACTAGAAACCATGCTTTTGTACGTATGTTAAGTGGAAATACTTATTAGCTAAACATGCTAATTTAGCAACAATATATTGGAGATCTTTGGTAATGCTTTAGATTGTCAATATACAGTAGGGGTGTTCTGTTGACATTTGGAGTAGACCATCCATACATGGATATCACTAACACTGTGAATACTAACTGTATTGTCCAACTGCGCTTTTTCAAAAGGACTATTTTTGTGCCGTGTGTGTGCAGATGTTTTGTGTCTGAACTGGATGTGATTGCTAAAAGCCTGTGCATATAGCCGTCATGTAGCTGTGTCTCTCAAACTCCCCTCTTGTGTTTCAAATGAAATGGCGGTGTGCATGACATCAGTGACGGGGATA
Organism: Oncorhynchus keta; assembly: GCF_023373465.1. Taxonomy (NCBI): domain Eukaryota; kingdom Metazoa; phylum Chordata; class Actinopteri; order Salmoniformes; family Salmonidae; genus Oncorhynchus; species Oncorhynchus keta. The sequence continues at coordinate 34,693,743 of NC_068443.1, forward strand.
TGACTGCTTCATATACGTGATCGAGATCATTTCTGTTTGACGTATGTTGCACTGTTGAGAATTACAGGTTCAAAGCTGTCCCTGTCCATTAATTGAACCCGTTTCTATCAGCACTTGTCATGTTTTCAAAAGATAGTGTATCTTTGAAGAGATTACAGCAAAAATAAAGAAGCAGAATGATGGAATCCTAAACGATCAAGTCTGTTCACTGTACATAACACATGAAGGTAGATTCAAAAAGTCCAAACTACAGTACAACATGTATTGTTTTACCAGAAGAGGGAGACGTTTGCATGGCCATTCTGTTCGTCGGGACGAAATTGGTTTAGCGGAGTTCTCTTTGAGTGTACTGGAGTCCATCTATTGTTTGAACCGATTTGTTGTCGGAGATTGAACTCTGCATTCAAGTAACAGGCCACTATAGGCACACAATGGCACGACGTACCACGGTACAACTAAAATCCTGAGTGGCCCAAACCGTTATCTACCAGCAGAGTCCAACCTTCCAGCACCCTTGACTTATGAGGCGCAGACTACCCACTGGGCACAAACTGGTTGAATCAATGTTTCCGTGTTGTTTTGCGGATGAAATGTCAACCACAGGATAATGTGGTTACCAGTTTTCAACATAGACAAACCTTTTATAAAATATGTTGAATTTGTACGTTTGAAACAGCGTCAGATCTTCAACATATCCACTATCACAAAAAAAAACCTATAGGCTGGGCAACACCTACCTGTGGAGAATTAATCTATCTACAGCACGTGTCAAACTCATTCCACAGAGGGCCCGAGTGTCTGTGGGTTTTAGCTCCACCCTGGTACCTGATTGATGAATGAAGGTCACTAATTAGTAAGGAACTCCCCTCACCTGGTTATCTAGGTTTTAATTGAAAGGAAAAAACTAACACCCGCAGAAACTCGGCCCTCCGTGGAATGAGTTAGACAGCCCTGATCTACAGCAATCCCGTTGGTCTCCCATCCAGGGTTTTAACTAAGCCCTGCTTAGCTTTGATACAGTATATGCCACTGTCTGACTATTACCAATGTGCTATCGTGCAAAGGATTTGAGAGATCTCCACTTAAAAACAAAATAGATTAATTGATGTCATTTGAAAGGGTAGGTTAAACTTTGGTTGATTTCAAATGGAATCTACAAGTTAATAATTAGTTGGATTCACATATTCATCTCAACCAAAAATCGAAGATACAGAATAGGCCTTGAATCAAACTTTATATCAAGTGCATTTAAAGTTAGGTCTGATTCAATTTAGTCCTATTCTTTAACTTTCCTTTTTGATTGAGATCAAGATGTAAATCCAACATATCAATTATTCATTTGTAGCTAAACTGGAATTAAACCCAGAATAATTCATTTGTACAGATGGGACTATCCAAGGAGAAGATAATCTCCTTTAAATGTTGATATTTGGTTGCTTTGTCAACCAAATACAATTCGATATTGCTTTTTTTAGTAGGGGGGAGTGGGGTATGTTGAGAATTGTTTTTACATTCAGCATCACTACGTCATGGGAAATATAGTATTCTTTAACCAAGATATCTGCATATATTTCAGGATGTTGTGTATCCCTAGAAATAGAACAATTATGCTGTTAGAGTGGGCAAAATAAACAATGGTGTGGCCTGCTGAACATGATGAGATTAGTTTCCCCTTTATTATGCTGCGTTCGTAACCATGTTGAAGGTGCTATTTACCATATACGACTGGGAAAAGCAGAATAAAAAATATATAAATATAATGTTAAACTCTCAGCAGAGCCCCAAGTCCAACGCACTCTAAAATGTTTGGTGTTCAACAAGGGTTCTTCTAAGATCCTCAAAGTACTTTGAAGAACCTTAGGGTTCTTGGCACTGAAAATGGCCCCCAAAAGGGTCTTCTAAGCACCTCAATAGAGAACCTCCTTAGTTGGCGGGGGTTCTTGCAGGAACCTAACTAACTGCCCACCTGAAACACTTTTGAATCTGGCGTGTTGATGTTAATGTGTTGATGTTCTCCGTATCCACAGCCAGAATGATTTTGCAGGAAATGGTGATCGAATAGGTTTCCTGTTATATTCATCAGAAGTGTAGGAAGGGTGAAGTCTGTGAATCCCACCAAATAGTAATTATACAGATGATTAACAAAATATGCACACGACAGTATTTATACCCTGGTTTTTGTGGTAAATGAATAAAACTGTTTTGATAATGGTTTTCATACACATACCTTGTCGATAATGTAGAGGCCTATGGGATATTCATTGAAGAGGAAAGGGAGGAGGATGGTAAATCTGATCTGCATTACATAGCCATACCTTTGTATGCCTCCTCGTCTGTATACCTGCAGACACAGACACACAAAATTGAACAGTTCTGTCATCTGCAACATGTTCTTACAGCCTACATAGCCTTACCTCTTTGTTGATTGATATTCATTGAATTGTGTCCATTTTCTGTTGTAAAGATAGATGGTATCATCATAAAACAATACCAATTTAGATCATACAAGGGAGAAACCTTACCTTAAATTGAGGAGATCTTTGCATTTTTCAGTTAAGTGCCTGCACCTGCTGTCCTTTCACATGCAAATCCAAATGTTTCAGTTGGGCAGTTAGGTTCCTGCAAGAACCCCCACCAACTAAGAAGGTTCGTCGATGAACCCCACCTCCTATGGGATTCTTGGAAGAACCTTTTGGGGGCCATTTTCAGTGCCGAGAACCCTAAGGTTCTTCGAAGAACTTTGAGGATCTTAGAAGAACCCTTGTTGAACCCCTCATTTTTAGAGTGTAACATGCTTACCACATTTCCATGTGGTTTCTTCCTTCACACACTCCATTAATTATAATCTCTTCCAAAATATTTGGTCATATGATACATTTTCTGTATGGTTTCCTAGAAACAAACCTTTGGCTCAACTTACCCCACTCTCCCCTACAGTAAGTAGCCTGAAGTTAAGGAATGTAACCATATTTTTTCAACCTTAAAGTGAGCAACACATCCATGGCCACAATTTGAGGTTACTGTTACTAGCATACCACCCTGCATACCACTGCTGGCTTGCTTCTGAAGCTAAGCAGGGTTGGTCCTGGTCAGTCCCTGGATGGCAGACCGGATGCTGCTGGAAGTGGTGTTGGAGGGCCAGTAGGAGGCACTCTTTCCTCTGGTCTAAAAAAAAACATCCCAATGCCCCAGGGCAGTGATTGGGGACACTGCCCTGTGTAGGGTGCTGTCTTTCGGATGAGACGTTAAACGGGTGTCCTGACTCTCTGAGGTCATTAAAGATCCCATGGCACTTATCGTAAGAGTAGGGGTGTTAAACACCGGTGTCCTGGTTAAATTCCCAATCTGGCCCTCAAACCATCACGGTCACCTAATAATCCCCAGTTTACGATTGGCTCATTCATCCCCCTCCTCTCCCCTGTAACTATTCCTTAGGTCGTTGCTGTAAATGAGAACGTGTTCTCAGTCAACTTACCTGGTAAGATAACGGATAAATAAAAATAAATAAATGTCTTATGTAATCATAGAAAGAGTGCATGTTCAAGATAGCATGCTACGGTTGTAGGTCTGTAGAGACTATTGCAAAAATAATCTGTGCAGAATCTCAAACAGCATTGATCACTTGCACCATGTGTATACTTTTAATGTCATCTCAACAGCAATCCAGGTCATTTGGTTCTGCTGTTAGATGAAGCACAGTGATAACACATTGTTGTTGTAAAAAAAAAAAAACGAAATAACTGACATTGTATTCCCATTTTAACTTTTTGTGCCTTTAAATGGTTGAAAGCGCAGTGATAACACATTTCAAATCAAATGTATTTATATAGCCCTTCGTACATCAGCTGATATCTCAAAGTGCTGTACAGAAACCCAGCCTAAAACCCCAAACAGCAAGCAATGCAGGTGTAGAAGCACGGTGGCTAGGAAAAACTCCCTTGAAAGGCCAAAACCTAGGAAGAAACCTAGAGAGGAACCAGGCTATGTGGGGTGGCCAGTCCTCTTCTGGCTGTGCTGGGTGGAGATTATAACAGAACATGGCCAAGATGTTAAAATGTTCATAAATGACCAGCATGGTCGAATAATAATAAGGCAGAACAGTTGAAACTGGAGCAGCAGCACGGCCAGGTGGACTGGGGACAGCAAGGAGTCATCATGTCAGGTAGTCCTGGGGCATGGTCCTAGGGCTCAGGTCCTCCGAGAGAGAGAAAGAAAGAGAGAAGGAGAGAATTAGAGAACGCACACTTAGATTCACACAGGACACCGAATAGGACAGGAGAAGTACTCCAGATATAACAAACTGACCCTAGCCCCCCGACACATAAACTACTGCAGCATAAATACTGGAGGCTGAGACAGGAGGGGTCAGGAGACACTGTGGCCCCATCCGAGGACACCCCCGGACAGGGCCAAACAGGAAGGATATAACCCCATCCACTTTGCCAAAGCACAGCCCCCACACCACTAGAGGGATATCTTCAACCACCAACTTACCATCCTGAGACAAGGCTGAGTATAGCCCACAAAGATCTCCGCCATGGCACAACCCAAGGGGGGGCGCCAACCCAGACAGGATGGCCACATTTAAGTGACAACTACACCAAAATTCAGACATCGTTTTTCCATTGGAATTTGGTTGTGTTTTTAGATGTTTGAAAGCATTGTGAAAACACATTGTGAATTCAAAAACCATTTGCCTGGGTGACTATAGGCTGTAATCTCATTGATCTCAACGTCTCAACCAAATATTACCCAACTGTCCACGTTGAAATGACGTGATGTGCCCAGTGTGTAACATTTTTCAATACTGTATTCTCTCATTTCAATTTACACATCAAACCCCAACCCACGCCCTCTTTAACCGGGCTCACTTTTAAGTGCAATTATTCTCTGCTTCCTCAATGGCTCTGGAATGAAAAAAGTGAATTAGTAACCGCTGTGATGACAGATTTTCCTATTAAAAATGAGCCCAAAAGTATGAATAGAGCAGATTTGCTTGGAATGAATTGACTGTGAATGTCAAAAGCATGGTGGTTTTCTTCCTGCTGTGTCTGAAGTTGAGCGAGAGTACTTCCTTTTAAGTGAATTAATTCCTTGAATTAAATTGCCTGGTCTTTCGGACCCTCTTTGCCCTGAAAGAGCAGCTTAGCTACTGTGACTTTGTTCACATTGTGAACAACAACAAAAAGTGCATCAAACTTTCATCCCCAGAAACTTTCCTGTGGCGGTAAAAGTCTTCTTTCTATGTTGGTCTGTGTCTGTCTTTCTCTCTGTCCATCTGTCTCTCTCGTCTTCTCTGTCGCTGCCTCTCTATCTCTCTCCCATTCGCTCTCTCTCTGTCCATCTCTGTCTCTCTCGTCTTCTCTGTCGCTGCCTCTCTATCTCTCTCCCGTTCGCTCTCTCTCTGTCCATCTCTGTCTCTCTCGTCTTCTCTGTCGCTGCCTCTCTATCTCTCTCCCGTTCGCTCTCTCTCTGTCCATCTCTGTCTCTCTCGTCTTCTCTGTCGCTGCCTCTATCTCTCTCCCGTTCGCTCTCTCTCTGTCCATCTCTGTCTCTCTCGTCTTCTCTGTCGCTGCCTCTATCTCTCTCCCGTTCGCTGTCTCTCTGTCCATCTCTGTCTCTCTCGTCTTCTCTGTCGCTGCCTCTATCTCTCTCCCGTTCGCTGTCTCTCTGTCCATCTCTGTCTCTCTCGTCTTCTCTGTCGCTGCCTCTATCTCTCTCCCGTTCGCTGTCTCTCTGTCCATCTCTGTCTCTCTCGTCTTCTCTGTCGCTGCCTCTCTATCTCTCTCCCGTTCGCTCTCTCTCGTCTTCTCTGTCGCTGCCTCTCTATCTCTCTCCCGTTCGCTCTCTCTCTGTCCATCTCTGTCTCTCTCGTCTTCTCTGTCGCTGCCTCTCGATCTCTTTCCCGTTCGGTCTCTCTCTGTCCATCTCTGTCTCTCTCGTCTTCTCTGTCGCTGCCTCTCTATCTCTCTCCCGTTCGCTCTCTCTCACCTTGTATCCTATGCTCTTTAATTCAAATGTTCAGGGTTTCAACCCTGACCATATTTTTATAACGCATTGGCGAGAGACCCCCACCGAACACTGGTCTGGTCTGGCTGGGCCATCGACTGGTCTCAGAGAGTGAATATCTGTTGCCTGGCAACAAAACACAGGTCACCTTGTCAGCTAATGCTTAAATCTATCCAATTTAGTACCGAGAGAGCTCCTATAGATGTTTCAGTCATTGAACATGCACTGTTCTATCGCTGACATTTTGTTGTTGTCATTGATGTCAGCACACAGATTGTATGTGTTCAGATATATTTTTATGGCTACTGAAATCATCCCTGACCACAAATTACTTTAGATTCTGGGAGTTTTTGTTGCGATTGCAGTCCATTTCGTTATCATTTCCCTCAATGAAATGGCTACATACTGCGGAAATATGTATCAAGACTATATATCTCAGCCACCTGTCCAGAGGTACTTTAGTGTAAAAAAAATACCACAATTTATGTAAGATTATATACATTAGTGATGAGTAACTCCTAGCGCTTCTGTCTCTCAGTAACAATAACAGTTCAAATGAATGTACATACAATCTAAACTGATCTCACATTGGGAGGTAATGTTTTTGATTTCTGTGATTAAAAAATCAAGTCTCAATTTTGCCCCAAGTGTGCATGGTGTTGTGATGGCGTTGGATTTGATTTATTCATCGTATCTATAGTATTTACAGTGTTGGGGAGTAGTGAACTACATGTAGTTTAACTAGTAATTCAACTACATTTTGCAGTATTTTGGTGATAGTTGAATGAAATTTAAATCTTGGTGTGTTCAGTAGTTAATTACTTGTTAGCCATGTAGCGGTCTAGCTAACTACTGGAACTACAGAGTACTTATTTTTGCAAAAAGATCATTCAATATGCGTGAAATATGCAATTATTTCATTTTTCGGCATCAGACCTGCCTTATTCTCACTTGAAACATAGTTTTGTGTTCAATAGCGTAAATTACACAGTCTGCTAACACCTGATGTCACGCCCTGGCCATAGAGAGGCTTTTATTCTCTATTTTTGTTAGGCCAGGGTGTGACTAGGGTGGGCATTCTAGTTTCTTTATTTCTATGTTTTCTATTTCTTTGTTTTTGGCCAAGTGTGATTCCCAGGCAGCTGTCTATCGTTGTCTCTGAGTGGGAATCATACTTAGGCAGCCTTTTCCCCACCTGAGTTTTGTGGGTAGTTGTTTTCTGTAGAGTTTATTTGCCTTACAGAACTGTTTGTTTTTCTCTTTGTTATTTTGTTCAAGTGTTTTTTGAGTAATAAAGAATCATGAACACTTACCACGCTGCGCTTTGGTCCGATCCTCATTCCGACAAGAGCCGTAAACACCTGACTCCAGAGTGATATGTTCTTGCAATTTACAGTCTATGAAATTTGAGATTTATATATGATAATTTATCACAAAGTAGCTTGGGTTAAGTAAACTATATATTTCTTAAGGGTAGCTTTAGTGTAGCTTAACTGCTTCTAGTGTGAAGTAATTGGTAATTTGGTGAACTACCAATTATCTTGAGTATATCAGAGTATCTTCCCCAACACTGCTTATTTATTCTGCATTCATAAGTGGCTACATGTGCTTTCATTGAGCACTACTTCTCCTTAGGGGGCCTTTTCCAAGGAAGAAGAACATTCAGATGTTCAAGTATGAAACACCCTCAAGTGTTTATCTGAAGAGGGAGTGCAATCAAAGAGTGAGTTCTTCTTGAGATGGAGAATCCGATGGATGTGGAGGGTGAAGGAGCTTTCAAATCAAATTTTGTTGGTCACATACACATGGTTAGCAGATGTTAATGCGAGTGTAGCGAAATGCTTGTGCTTCTAGTTCCGACAATGCAGTAATAACCCACGAGTAATCTAACCTAACTATTGCACAACTACCTTGTACACACAAGTGTAAAGGGATGAAGAATATGTACATAAAGATATATGAATGAGTGATGGTACAGAACGGCATAGGCAAGATGCAGTAGATGGTATCGAGTACACATATGTAAACATATAAAAGTGCCATTGTTTAAAGTGGCTAGTGATACATGTATTACATAAAGATGGCAAGATGCAGTAGATGGTATAGAGTACAGTATATACATATGAGATGAGTAATGTAGGGTATGTAATCATATTAAGTGGCATTTTTTAAAGTGGCTAGTGGTACATTTTTTGCATCAATTTCCATTATTAAAGAGGCTGGAGTTGAGTCAGTGTGTTGGCAGCAGCCACTCAATGTTAGTGGTGGCTGTTTAACAGTCTGATGGCCTTGAGGTAGAAGCTGTTTTTCAGTCTCTCGGTCCCTGCTTTGATGCACCTGTACTGACCTCGCCTTCTGGATGATAGCGGGGTGAACAGGCAGTGGCTCGGGTGGGTGTTGTCCTTGATGATCTTTATGGCCTTCCTGTGACATTGGGTGGTGTAAGTGTCCTGGATGGCAGGTAGTTTGCCCCCGGTGATGCGTTGTGCAGACCTCACTACCCTCTGGAGAGCCTTACGGATGTAGGTAGAGCATTTGCCGTACCAGGCGGTGATACAGCCTGACAGGATGCTCTCGATTGTGCATCTGTAAAAGTTTGTGAGTGCATTTGGTGACAAGCCAAATTTCTTCAGCCTCCTGAGGTTGAAGAGGGGCTGCTGCGCCTTCTTCACCACACTGTCTGTGTGGGTTGACCAATTCAGTTTGTCCGTGATGTGTACGCCGAGGAACTTAACTTTACTACCCTCTCCACTACTGTCCCGTCGATGTGGATAGGGGGTGCTCCCTCTGCTGTTTCCTGAAGTCTACGATCATCTCCTTTGTTTTGTTGATGTTGAGTGTGAGGTTATTTTCCTGATACCACACTACGAGGGCCCTCACCTCTTCCCTGTAGGCCGTCTCGTCGTTGTTGGTAATCAAGCCTACCACTGTAGTGTCGTCTACAAACTTGATGATTGAGTTGGAGGCGTGCATGGCCACGCAGTCGTGGGTGAACAGGGAGTACAGGAGAGGGCTCAGAACGCACCCTTGTGGGGCCCCAGTGTTGAGGATCAGCGGGGTGGAGATGTTGTTACCTACCCTCACCACCTGGGGAAGTCCAGTACCCAGTTGTACAGGGCGGGGTCGAGACCCAGGGTCTCGAGCTTGATGGCGAGTTTGGAGGGTACTATGGTGTTAAATGCTGAGCTGTAGTCAATGAACAGCATTCTCACATAGGTATTCTTCTTGTCCAGATGGGTTAGGGCAGTGTGCAGTGTGGTTGCGATTGCGCCGTCTGTGGACCTAATGGGGTGGGAAGCAAATTGGAGTGGGTCTAGGGTGTCAGGTAAGGTGGAGGTGATATGGTCCTTGACTAGTCTCTCAAAGCACTTCATGATGACGGAAGTGAGTGCTACGGGGCGGTAGTCGTTTAGCTTTGTTATCTTAGCTTTCTTGGGAACAGGAACAATGGTGGCCCTCTTGAAGCATGTGGCAACAGCAGACTGGGATATGGATTGATTGAATATGTCCGTAAACACACCAGCCAGCTGGTCTGCGCATGCTCTGAGGACGCGGCTGGGGATGTCGTCTGGGCCTGCTGCCTTGCGAGGGTTAACGCGTGTAAATGTTTTACTCACGTCGGCTGCAGTGAAGGAGAGTCCGCAGGTTTTGGTAGCGGGCCATGTCAGTGGCACTGTATTGTCCTCAAAGTGAGCAAAGAAGTTGTTTAGTCTGTATGGGAGCAAGACATCCACGACGGGGCTGGTTTTCCTTTTGTAATCTGCGATTGACTGTAGAGCCTGCCACATACCTCTTGTGTCTGAGCCCTTGAATTGCGACTCTGCTTTGTCTCTATACTGACGTTTAGCTTGTTTGATTGCCTTGCAGAGGGAATAGCTACACTGTTTGTATTCGGTCATGTTTCCGGTCAACAACAATGTTGTTGTTTGACGCAATGCGGAACATATCCCAATCCACGTGATCGAAGCAATCTTGAAGCGTGGAATCAGATTGGTCGGACCAGCGTTGAACAGACCTGAGCGCGAGAGCATCCTGTTTTAGTCTCTCCCTAGGGGGAGAGGGGCAACAGAGAGCCTCCACTCTGCTACCCTGGCCCTGCTACTGGTTCTCTAAGGGCCAAGAGTCACCCTTCATTCCTCCATCAAGACCTTGTTGATTTGTTCATGCAAAGCTGGGGTGAAAAAAAGCACACACCAAGAGGGCCTACTGTATGTGTTAACCTTTATGAACCTGTGTAACCTGTTTCTTATCTTTGTTTCAGGGTATGGATGTGTTCTGTTTGAAATGCGGGGATCCACATAAACAACCTGATCAGTTATCCTCTCCAGTCAAAGTACAGTCAGGTCTATTTTTCAGTTCTTTGGTTGAATCCAACATTAGTCCTATCTGAGCAACAGATTTGCAGAGCTTTGGGTGGGTGACTGTATTTGAAAGTGGAAATATCTTACTTAAGGGCTCTATTCAAAGTTCAGCTTTACAGCGGGATTGAAATGTAAAAGCAACGTCTTTAGCGGAGACTGCATTCACAGCAAATGCTGCAGATGGAGACTGCATTCCAAGTAAATGCTGCAGATGGAGCCCGCATTCCCAGTAAATGCTGCAGATGGAGCCTGCATTCCCAGTAAATGCTGCAGATGGAGCCTGCATTCCCAGTAAATGCTGCAGATGGAGACTGCATTCCCAGTAAATGCTGCAGATGGAGCCTGCATTCCCAGTAAATGCTGCAGATGGAGCCTGCATTCCCAGTAAATGCTGCAGATAGAGCCTGCATTCCCAGTAAATGCTGCAGATGGAGCCTGCATTCCCAGTAAATGCTGCAGATGGAGACTGCATTCCCAGCAAATGCTGCAGATGGAGACTGCATTCCCAGTAAATGCTGCAGATGGATCCTGCATTCCCAGTAAATGCTGCAGATGGAGCCTGCATTCCCAGTAAATGTTGCAGATGGAGCCTGCATTCCCAGTAAATGCTGCAGATGGAGCCTGCATTCCCAGTAAATGCTGCAGATGGAGCCTGCATTCCCAGTAAATGCTGCAGATGGAGCCTGCATTCCCAGTAAATGCTGCAGATGGAGCCTGCATTCCCAGTAAATGCTGCAGATGTCGGCTCAATCGGAGTAACCTGTACATTTCTAACGCGGAATATGTAACGCTTCATCTTTACAGACTGAATAGAGCCCCTACAGTATTGCCTATTATCATACAATACAGTTCATTACAATACCGTCCCCATTCCAGGGCCTTGCGCAGTGAGGAGTGACACTGTCCTATCTGCCTGGTGATGTGACTTTTAATACTACAGTACGGCAGCTTTTAATTGCTGATATAATATCTGTGCTAAATTAAATTCTGCCCTGACCCAATAGTTGATGTCACCCTACATTTCCACATTATCACAGGTGGAGAACACCTGGATCGTGTCAAAACACACATTTTAATTTGCCTGGCTACACATTTGGAGATGATAATCATACAGGTTACATAGCCGGTCCGTCTCTTTATTGGCCACTGACTCCAACTGGTAATTAACTTCCTCCTGTGCTGCTGTTTGTTCTTCATAGGGAGGAACCATAAAGAGATATTAGCAATGGGGGACAGGTCAACTCTTTGTTTTTCCATGGAGATGTGAAGAGGAAACACCTGGAAATGTACACCATGCCCCTTCCTGGTCCTACTACCTACTAACATACACCACCCTGCTCCAGAGGCCACAGCCAGAAAACCTTGCACCTCTTGTCTCCTGGGCATATTTCTGTCTGTAATAAAGCATTTTTGTGGGGAAAAAAACTCATTCTGATTGGCTGGGCCTGGTTCCCCAGTGGGTGGACATATGCCCACCCATGGCTGCGCCCCTGCCCTGTCATGAAATCCATAAATTAGGGCCTAATACATTTAGTTCAATTGACGTGATTTCCTTACCTGAACTGTAACTCAGCAAAATCTTTGAAAATGTTGCCTGTTGCGTTTGTATTTTTTGTTCAGTATAGTTTTATATTGTGTGGATCTAGTTTTTTTGTTATTGTGTATATGAGAGAGAGAGAAATACACAGGAAACAAGAAAGACAGGAAGAAAGATGTTGGTGTAGAATATATGCGTCAGTGTACTCCTCAGGCATATAGTGTAGTAATTATCTAAACCATCTGCATGTGCTGTGAAGCAGATGGGGAGACCCAACACAACCCTGAGTTTATGCCTGAAAGGAATAAAACAAAAGGATTCCTGGAGAAGTTGAGTGAACTCATGTTTTTCACGAAACTGAAGTGAGAGAACTCACAAGGTCAGGGACAGGGTTTCCAACAGGATTCCAATGTGCATTATGGTCAAAGCCATACTAGTGATATGCTACATAACATCAATAGCAATTGTATTATGGTATACAGAATGTCTAGTCTGGTTTGAATATACCCAGTGTTCAGTCTTGAATGTTTGAAATGTTGCTGTTAGCATTGAAATATTGCTATAGTCCAAAAACGAACATCGTCTGTAGCTCAGTTGGTAGAGCATGGTGCTTGTAACTCCAGGATAGTGGGTTTGATTCCTGGGACAACTCGTACATAAAATGTATAAATGCGTGACTGTAAGTCGCTTCGGATAAAAGAGTCTGCTAAATGGCATATATTATTTATATTATGTTTCAATATTTTCACACATACAGTGGGGCAAAAAAGTATTTAGTCAGCCACCAATTGTGCAAGTTCTCCCACTTAAAAAGATGAGAGAGGCCTGTAATTTTCATCATAGGTACACTTCAACTATGACAGACAAAATGAGAAAAAATAATCCAGAAAATCACATTGTAGGATTTGTAATGAATTTATTTGCAAATTATGGTGGAAAATAAGTTGCCATAGAGTTAAATCACATTATATCTACAGTAGCATTGATTGGACTGATTATGTCAACATCATACTTTCAAAATCTTAGTTAGCTGTCATCATCATGAATCAAGTCGACAATCTACTGGCAAATCATTTTTAATCCTTTTCATATGAAGAGAAATTATAGATAAAACGTATCAGCGTTCATTGGTCATTAGACATAAACATTACACAACAAGTTGGAAATCGCAAATTCAACAATGAGTGGTTCGGAAGGAATAAGTGGCTAACTGCAAGCATTGCAAATTAATCATTAGCCTGCTATTCAGTGGCGTGTCTGTGTGGTCCCAAGTCTATAATTAAGGGACTCTTTTCCTAGTTTAAAATTATTGGCCAAAACATTGGCCATGCTGTCAATGAAACATGATTTGTGCCGCTCTCAAAACAACTGTTAATTCAGAACTGCAAAATATGACTTTAGTGAGTTCAAGACAACTGGGAACTCGGGGAAAACGAGCTACGACTGGGAAAATACGTTTACAATTTTCTTCCAACTCGGAATTGTAAATCGGAAACTCAGGCCTCTTTCTAGAGCTACGACCTGAAGATCACTTGACGTCATCATGATTTAATTTTTTTTTTCAAGTTCCCAGTTGTCTTGACAGCACCATAAATCCAGAGAATACCAGACTTTGAAGACACATTTTGCCCACGAAGGACCGCCACACCACCTTCCTTTTCAAGTGAGCACAGCACAACAAGGTGAGTCCAAAAATGTATTGCTGCTGCAAAAATTATGTAATATGCCAGAGAGATATGTATACTGTAGCTAAGAAAGTAATACTAAGTGTATGCTGTGTAGTAAGCTATTAGTAGCCCATGTGCCTAATAATTTGGTATATTTTCACCTCTTAATTCCACCTACTGTTCTGACTTGGTGGTGCACATGTAGCCGCTAACCAGTTTTTGAGAAATGTAATCATTGAATATTGTAAGAGCTTTCATTGTCTGCTTATATGCCCCCTTTATTTATCCTATGGTTCTGACTTGGTGTACAGGGAGAACACTGTAAGATGGCCCATGTTCTGAATTCTGTCGCTGTACATTTCAAAAGTGTTGAATAAATAATTATAATGACTACATTCGTCCTAGCTCGCTCATTAATGTCCCCTTATGCCATAGTTTGTACATCTCAATTGTCAGTAGAAACCACATTTGTTTAAGCAAGTCAGCCATATCAGCTATGTTTTTTTTAAAGGCAGCAAATGAGGCTGAACGAACTGTTTCGCTGCCAGACAAGGCTCTGCTGATAGCCAGTTGGAGCAGTGATAAGGTGGTGGGACTGCTGTTGGTGTAACAGTTTAGCTTCCGTTCCTCTCCTCAACCCTACCTAGGCTCGAACCAGGGACCCTCTGCACACATCAACAACAGCCACCCTCGAAGTATCGTTACCCATCGCTCCACTAAAGCTGCGGCCCTTGCAGAGCAAGGGGAACAACTACTCAGAGCGAGTGATATCACCGATTGAAACGCTATTAGCGCGCACCCCGCTAACTAGCTAGCCATTTCACATCAGTTAGACTCACCCCCCTTTTGACCTCCTCCTTTTCCGCAGCAACCAGTGATCCGGGTCCAATGCACCAATGTAACAAGTTTAGCTTCTGTCCCTCTCCTCGCACCTATCTGGGATCAGAACCAGGGACCCTCTGCACACATCGACAACAGCCACCCTCGAAGCATTGTTACCCATCGCTCCACAAAAGCTGTGGGGGGAACAACTACTTCAAGGTCTCAGAGCGAGTGACGTCACCAATTGAAACGGTATTAGCTCGCACCCCGCTAACTAGCTAGCCATTTCACATCAGTTACATTGGGACAGCTTTTTGTAGGCCCTAACAGCTTGTGGGTACCGTTTGTCACCGTTATAGTGCAATTAATGTATTGTTTAGTGTTGTGTAGTGGCTTTGCTGGCATCCATCCCACTTTCTTTTTTTTCTTTTTTTGCCCCACCAAGATTTACTTGCTAAAATCGCCACTGGTAATGATCATGCTGTTTAATCAGTTTCTTGATATGCCACACCTGTCAGATGTCTGGATTATCTTGGCAAAGGATTATTTTTTATATTTTTTCTTTTATTTCACTAGGGTAGTCAGTTAAGAACACATTCTTATTTACAATGATGACCTACTAACAGGGATATAAACAAATGTGTCCACAAAATTGGAGAGAAATAAGCTTTTTGTGCCTCTGGAATATTTCTGGGGTATTTTTTATTTCAGCTCATGAAACATGGGACCAACACTTTACATGTTGCACTTATACACTGCTCATGAAAATAAATGGAACACTTAAACAACACAATGTAACTCCAAGTCAATCACACTTCTGTGAAATCAAACTGTCCACTTTGGAAGCAACACTGATTGACAATAAATTTCACATGCTGTTGTGCAAATGGAATAGACAACAGGTGGAAATAATAGGCAATTAGCAAGACACCCCCAATAAAGGAGTGGTTCTGCAGGTGGTGACCACAGACCACTTCCCAGTTCCTATGCTTCCTGGCTGATGTTTTGGTCACTTTTGAATGCTGGCGGTGCTTTCACTCTAGTGGTAGCATGAAACGGAGTCTACAACCCACACAAGTGGCTCAGGTAGTGCAGCTCATCCAGGATGGAACATCAATGCGAGCTGTGGCAAGAAGGTTTGCTGTGTCTGTCAGCGTAGTGTCCAGAGCATGGAGGCGCTACCAGAAGACAGGCCAGTACATCAGGAGACGTGGAGGAGGCCGTAGGATGGCAACAACCCAAAAGGAAGACCGCTACCTCTGCCTTTGTGCAAGGAGGAGCAGGAGGAGCACTGCCAGAGCCCTGCAAAATGACCTCCAGCAGGCCACAAATGTGCATGTGTCTGCTCAAACGGTCAGAAACAGACTCCATGAGGGTGGTATGAGGGCCCGACGTCCACAGGTGGGGGTTGTGCTTACAGCCCAACACTGCCACTGGCGCCCTGTGCTCTTCACAGATGAAAGCAGGTTCACACTGAGCACATGACAGACGTGACAGAGTCTGGAGACGCCGTGGAGAATGTTCTGCTGCCTGCAACATCCTCCAACATGACCGATTTGGTGGTGGGTCAGTCATGGTGTGGGGTGGCATTTCTTTGGGGGGGCCACACAGCCCTCCATGTGCTCGCCAGTGGTAGCCTGACTGCCATTAGTTACCGAGATGAGATCCTCAGACCCCCAACCGCACCATATGCTGGTGCGGTTGGCCCTGGGTTCCTCCTAATGCAAGACAATGCTAGACTTCATGTGGCTGGAGTGTGTCAGCAGTTCCTGAAAGAGGAAGGCATTGATGCTATGGACTGGCCCGCCCGTTCCCCAGACCTGAATCCAATTGAGCACATCTGGGACATCATATCTCGCTCCATCCACCAACGCCACATTGCACCACAGACTGTCCAGGAGTTGGCGGATGCTTTAGTCCAGGTCTGGGAGGAGATCCCTCAGGAGACCATCCGCCACCTCATCAGGAGCATGCCCAGGCGTTGTAGGGAGGTCATACAGGCACGTGGAGGCCACCCACACTACTGAGCCTCATTTTGACTTGTTTTAAGGACATTACATCAAAGTTGGATCAGCCTGTAGTGTGGTTTTCAACTTTAATTTTGAGTGTGACTCCAAATCCAGACCTCCATGGGTTGATAAATTTGATTTCCATTGATAATTTTTGTGTGATTTTGTTGTCAGCACATTCAACTATGTAAAGAAAAAATATTTAATAAGAATATTTCATTCATTCAGATCTAGGATGTGTTATTTTAGTGTTCCCTTTATTTTTTTGAGCAGTGTAGTTTTGTTCAGTGTAGATATACTATAACTTCCTTCAACTGAACAGCAGCAAAAGTGAGGCCATACTTGTTGGCACCTCCCACCATGTCCAGCACTCACCATTACAGGACAGAACATCCCTCTCTCCCCCTCAGTTTCCTTTCTGGGTGTAAAGCTAGATTCCTACCTGACCTTTGACAAACCCATCAAACAACTGTGTAAAGTGTCAATTTACCACATCAAGAACATTGCCAAACTTCGTCCCACCGTCAATCAGTCTGATGCAGAGAAGCTTGTCCATGCCTTTATCTCCTCAAGGCTACTGCAACTCGCTCTTCATCAGGATCTCTGGCAGGAGACTCCAGAAGCACCAATACATCCAGAACAGTGCTGCCAGGATCCTGATGAGAGCGTGGAAACACCATCACATCACCCCGATCCTGGCATCTCTGCACTGGCTCCCCGTCTCATTATGGATTGAATTCAAAACCCTCCTGCTGGCTTTCCAGTGTATTCATGGTAATGCGCCTCCTTATCTCAAAGAACAGCTCTCCCTCCGTTACCCCACCCGCACCCTCAGTTCAAGCGATAGCCTGCTCCTCCACTCCCCCAGGACCACGCTACGCTTCAGCTCGACTGCCCCCATCCTCTGGATTGGCCTCCCGGACCACCTGAAGGCACCGCAGACTCTGGGTTCCTTTAAAATGGGCCTAAAGACCTTTCTCTTTAGGAAGGCATTCGGTTGATAGCTGTATTCCTTGGTGTTCTTGTCCCTTGTAGTGTCAGCTGCGATCCTTGTGTCACTGTCTAGTTGTCATCATTTATTTCTATTTGGTTTTTATTTTATGGAACTATGAGATTATTCTGTATAATGAAAAGCTCTTTACACATGTAATACATTATTATTATTAGATATAACCTTGTACCCTCCACCTCTTGAATTTGTTATGTCATTGTTAAATGTTGTTTGTGTTCGATCAAAAGGTGTTAACAATATGCAAAATAATGTTCTCAGCCCGGTACGTTCTATTTAAGAAAAATAAGAAATCAGACTCGAGCCATAATCTCTGCTCTTTAAATACGATTTTCTTTTTTTTGTGTGTTGAATTGAATGTGGTATGAATTTCCAAGAACTCTTCAGTCTTAGTACATGCGTAAATTGTCTTTGTAGATGTGTGAATGTAGAAGTAAATGGATGGTGGCTGTCCTTCAGCCATCACTTGTCTCCTCGGTAATTGTACCTATTTGATAGACAGAAAACAGTGAAAGGTTTTCCTCCTCATACATATTCAAGAAGTGGATGAAAAGACAGAGGAAAGATAAAGAAACGTAGTCATCTGAGGCTGCAGAGAGAGAACCCGGCAATTACATGTCCTTAAATGAATAGATAAATGTTCCGGGAAGATTTTTTTTGCCCAATCACTCTTGATAGAAGAATTATGCAAATCTACAGTTCCATTTGACTTTCCCCTATTATCATAGTTTCCACTGAGACAGGTCTCATTCCGAGCTGAGGATGACTGTCAATACTCTTAACAGATCATTTCGGTATGATCATGTCTTCAGAAATTATTCACACCCCTTGACTTTTTCCGCATTTTAAAATTGATTAAATTGAGATTTTGTGTCACTGGCCGACACATAATACTCCATAATGTCAAAGTGAAATTATGTTTAGGGATATTTGATGAATTCATTACAAATGAAAAGCTGAAATGTCTTGAATCAATAAGTTGTTAGGGAAAGCTGTGATAGGAGAAAACTGAGGATGGATCTACAACATTGTAGTTACTCTACAACAGTAGCCTACATATAACAAAGTGAAAATAAGGAAGCCTGTACAGAATACAAGTATTCCAAAACATGGGTCCTGTTTGCAATAAGGCACTAAAGTAAAATGTGGCAAAGAAATGTACTTTATGTCCTGAATAAAGAGTGTTATGTTTGGTACAAATCCAACACAACACATCACTGAGTACCACTCTTCATATTTTCAAGCTTGGTGGTGGCTGCGTCATGTTATGGGTATGATTGTCATCGGCAAAGACTAGTTTTTTTTTTGTGTGGATAAAATGAAACTAAATAGAGCTAAGCACAGGCAAAATCCAGTCTGTTTTCCAGCAGACACTGGGAGACAAATTCACCTTTCAGCAGGACAATTACCAAAAACACAAGAGTACCTGAAACACAAGGCCAAATATAAACTGGAGTTGCTTACCAAAATTACATTGAGTGTTCCTGAGTGGCTTAGTTACAGTTTTGACTTAAAATGGCTTGAAAATCTCTGATATGACTTGAAAATGGCTGTCTCGCAACGATCAACAAGCAACTTGACAGAGCTTGAATATTTTTTTTTTAAAGTACAATGTGCAAATATTGTACATTCCAGGAGTGCAAAGCTCTTAGAGACTTACCAATAAAGGCTCACAGCTGTAATCACTGCCAAAGGTGATTCTAACATTTATTGACTCAGGGATGTGAATAGTTATGTAAATGAGATATTTCTGTATTTCATTTTCAATAAATTAGCAAAAAGTTCTAAAAACATGTTTTCACTTTATCATTATCGGGTATTGTGTGTAGATGTTTGAGAGAATAAATCGACATAATCCATTTTGTATTCCGGCTGTAACACAACAGAATGTGGAATAAGTAAAGGGGTATGAATACTTTCTGAAGGTACTGTACCTGTTTCCCTCAGCCGGTTGATCTGTAGCTCTCAAGCAAATACACTTATGCAACTTTGGGAAAACTATTTTATTATTGGATCCCTGGTTGAATCAACGTTGTTTCCATGTCATTTCAATAAAATTATGTTGAACCAACGTGGAATAGATGTTGAATTGAAGTCTGTGCAAAGTGGGTGTTGATTTTGTTCATTTAATTGAATCTAATTGCTCATTATGCAGTGTGGTAATTATCCGGCAGCCATAGCTCAGTGGACAGTCCCGGATTCAGACTGACAGGTAACCTTACTAAATGTCAAAGTGGCTAATATAGAGGGTTTTCATTTATCGAAAGGTTGTAGCACTTTGCTATTCCAATTCATCTCATAAAGGTCATCCTGGTTTTGATTTGCCTTGACAGAAGTTTACTTTTGTTTCCAGGAATCTGATGCTAATTTGTTGTTGCATGTACATGTAGAATCAAACACATGTTAGTGGTCAAAACCCTTTGTTCCAATGTTTTAGACATGTTTTGTTAAACATGTACTGACACTTGCGCCTTAGATGCATTAAAAAGAATTATGAAACAAGATAAGGCAAAGAACTCACCTCATTTCTCAGGTCTAAAGCAACCACTTATACAAAGGCAAGAGCTGAAAGCAGCGCATATTGTGGCCCCCGGGGAACCTTTATCTGTAGGGGATAATCTGTTAAACTGGGCTTTCTACTCTCAAGTTCACAACTCTCAATCCATTTTTCTATATTTCTACCAACTAATGCCAACATTCATCTCTACATTTAGGGTCATTCACAAACATGAGATGCAGGTGGAAACCTGTCAGAATAAAGTTAGTATACTCTATAGATGTTATGTGCATCAATTTGTTTACTAATTGAAAAATATATATTTTTTAATGGTTTGTCCTTAAAAAATAATATTGAGTGGGATTGCATTTAATGTCCCAATATTGAATAATGCATAAGTGAGCTGTGTGGCCGAAAAAAACGTCAGCAAAGCCACAAACGTCTTGTAAGTGTCGCTGACACCAAATGGATTTTCAGGATTCTAACAAAATATGTTTTTCAGGTTCTGCCTCTTACTCAAATGGCATCTTGTTTTCACATTCTATTAGACTGGGGGAGTTGAATCACTCTGTGTCATTGTGACATTTCTCTTTATTCCTGGGTGGGTTTGCTGAATATATCTGGTCCAGCGAGGACAAAGCCCCCGGAGTCCAGACTCTAAATCAAGGTTTTCCACCTTAGTCTGAATTCCAACAGGCAGTTGAATGAAAAGACAAACATTAAATCGTGTTGACTCCTTTTTAGTATCCCCTGTACCATGTTCTTTCTGTTAATGAAATGTTTCACTTTCCCTTTTCATAGACACTCTTCTCCTGTGACCCAAATGCAAATGTGGCAATAGGGCCTTACACATTTGTGTCCTGCACGCATACAGATTTGTTATTATTGCATCTTTTATGTAAATGTTGAACTTTGAATTAATACATTAAGGCAACAGACAGACGCATTTCTAAATACGGTTCCAATTAAGACTGCAATTGAGGTTACTACAATTATACAAATCAGACGCCTTCGGTAGAAATGGATTGTGTTGAGGACATTTAAGATACCATTAGAGTGATCCGAGAGGATCCTCTATTAAAACCTGGGCAGTGGAACAGTGTAAAGTGGTTGGTTAGATAGAGCAGACCCTTTGATGGCTAACCATATGACGCATCTATAGTACAAAACATATTCGGGGAAAACAGTTGAGCTTGAGCGAAGCTCTTTGCTGATGATAATGGTGAATACATCAACTGTGTTTAAGTTCCTTTTGATCCATTTCTTTGCGATATGAGGTCCAACTTTCCCTATTTAACATACAAAGCACACTCCGATGATAATAAGGGATGGATTCAATCTGTATCGCAGAATTATCACGGAAGATCTGCGTTGTAGCTCGACTGAAATGTAAAGGCAATGTTCCCCGCGTTCGCTGAAAACGCTGCGTATGTCAGCTCAATCGGAAATGTATGTACAGTGGGGCAAAAAAGTATTTAGTCAGCCACCAATTGTGCAAGTTCTCCCACTTAAAAAGATGAGAGAGGCCTGTAATTTTCATCATAGGTACACTTCAACTATGACAGACAAAATGAGAAAAAATAATCCAGAAAATCACATTGTAGGATTTGTAAAGAATTTACTTGCAAATTATGGTGGAAAATAAGTATTTGGTCACCTACAAACAAGCAAGATTTCTGGCTCTCACAGACCAGTAACTTCTTCTTTAAGAGGCTCCTCTGTCCTCCACTCATTACCTGTATTAATGGCACCTGTTTGAACTTGTTGTCAGTATAAAAGACACCTGTCCACAACCTCAAACAGTCACACTCCAAACTCCACTATGTCCAAGACCAAAGAGCTGTCAAAGGACACCAGAAACAAAATTGTAGACCTGCACCAGTCTGGGAAGACTGAATCTGCAATAGGTAAGCAGCTTGGTTTGAAGAAATCAACTGTGGGAGCAATTATTAGGAAATGGAAGACATACAAGACCACTGATAATCTCCCTCGATCTGGGGCTCCACGCAAGATCTCACCCCGTGGGGTCAAAATGATCACAAGAACGGTGAGCAAAAATCCCAGAACCACATGGGGGGACCTAGTGAATGACCTGCAGAGAGCTGGGACCAAAGTAATAAAGCCTACCATCAGTAACACACTACGCAGCCAGGGACTAAAATCCTGCAGTGCCAGACGTGTACCCCTGCTTAAGCTAGTACATGTCCAGGCCCACCTGAAGTTTGCTAGAGAGCATTTGGATGATCCAGAAGAAGATTGGGAGAATGTCATATGGTCAGATGAAACCAAAATATAACTTTTTGGTAAAAACTCAACTCGTCGTGTTTGGAGGACAAAGAATGCTGAGTTGCATCCAAAGAACACCATACCTACTGTGAAGCATGGGGGGTGGAAACATCATGCTTTGGGGCTGTTTTTCTGCAAAGGGACCAGGACGACTGATCCGTGTAAAGGAAAGAATGAATGGGGTCATGTATCGTGAGATTTTGAGTGAAAACCTCATTGAAGATGAAACGTGGCTGGGTCTTTCAGTATGACATGGATCCCAAACACACTGCCCGGGCAATGAAGGAGTGGCTTCGTAAGAAGCATTTCAAGCATTTCAAGGTGGCTGATGTTTTGGTCACTTTTGAATGCTGGCGGTGCTTTCACTCTAGTGGTAGCATGAGACGGAGTCTACAATCCACACAAGTGGCTCAGGTAGTGCAGCTCATCCAGGATGGGACATCAATGCGAGCTGTGGCAAGAAGGTTTGCTGTGTCTGTCATTGTTAAAACACTTTGTTTGTGTTTCCTTCATTTTGGCAGTTACCTGTACACACGGTACAGTAGACGTAAATGTTACAGTGCACTAGATCCTACATGCGCCCCGTGGTTTCTTCAGTGTAGGGACGTGAGAGTAAGATTACACCTGACACTTCTGTCTTATCTGTGAACAATGAGTCTCTGTGTGTGTGTTTTTGCGTGCATTCGCCTCTGCATGCGTGCATGTGTGCATGCATTTTTGTACGGGAGTGCGTGTATGCGTGTGCGTGCGCGAGAGAGAGCGAGACAGGGTTCTACAGTAATTAACTATCCTGTCATCTTTCCATGCTCCAGTGTGACTGACACATCCATTACCAGGCTGATATACCCTGCTCTTCCCACACAGCAGGAAATGGGAGATGATTACAAGCATACTTGCTCAGGCCACCACTGGCCATGTTCTGTTATAATCTCCACCCGGCACAGCCAGAAGAGGACTGGCCACCCCTCATAGCCTGGTTCCTCTCTAGGTTTCTTCCTAGGTTTTGGCCTTTCTAGGGAGTTTTTCCTAGCCACTGTGCTTCTACACCTGCATTGCTCGCTGTTTGAGGTTTTAGGCTGGGTTTCTGTACAGCACTTTGAGATATCAGCTGATGTAAGAATGGCTATGTAAATACATTTGATTTGATCACTGCACTTTATTTGAACCTGACTATTGTCTGACAGTTCGATTGCAAGAGACGCTGTTTTTCTTCTTCTTGTAGTGTCACGCCCTGACCTTAGAGAGACGTTTTATTTCTCTATTTGGTTAGGTCAGGGTGTGATGTGGAGTGGGCATTCTATGTCTCGTTTTCTATGTTTCTTTATTTCTATGTTTTGGCCGTGTATGGTTCTCAATCAGGGACAGCTGTCTATCGTTGTCTCTGATTGGGAATCATACTTAGGTAGCCCTTTTTCCCTCCTTTCAGTGTGGGCAGTTAACTTTGTTAGAGGCATCATATCCCTGTTAAGCGTCACGGTTGTTTTGTATTGTTGTTGTTGGCGACATTCTACTAAATAAAAGGAATCTGTACCCTCACCACGCTGCACCTGTCACGCCCTGACCTTAGTTATATTTGTTTTCTTTATTATTTTGTTTAGGTCAGGGCGTGACAAGGGTGGTTGGTTTAGTTTTGTATTGTCTAGGTGTTTTGTCCTGTCTCGGGTTTTTGTATATCTATGGGGTTTTAATGTCTGGGTATATGTAGGTCTATGGTGGCCTGAATTGGTTCCCAATCAGAGACAGCTGTTTATCGTTGTCTCTGATTGGGGATCCTATTTAGGTTGCCATTTTCCATTTTGGTTTTGTGGGTTATTGTCTATGTGTAGTTGCATGTCAGCACTCGTGTTTATAGCTTCACATTCGTTTTGTTAGTTTGTTTAGTGTTCTTCGTTTAATAAAGAAGAATGTATTCATATCACGCTGTGCCTTGGTCTCCTCGTTATGACGAACGTGACAGCACCTTGGTCCACTTCTTACAACGCCCGTGACATGTGAATACTTTATAATCAAGCTACTGAGAGAATGAGAGAGGGGTGACAGAGACAGAGAAAATAATGAAAGAAAATAATAATCTGGAACTGACCTCATGAACTTCAACACAAATCCTTCACTCACATGAATGCCGTATATGATCTTTCTGAGAAACAGTTTAATTTCGTGGTGGATGATGCATCTTTGTATTGTTTTGATAACAATGTAGCATTCTACTATAGCAATTTGGAGAGAGAGAAAGAGATGAGAATAATGAAAATGACGACGAGACAAAAGAAGCTGACATTTATGTGTTAGGCATATAACAGGATCTATCATTTCCATAGAAGTGGGAAACCATCATTTGGTGTTTTGGTGATGGAGAAAGCTGTCTCGGGCGCCGCTTCAGAATCTTCCATACGTGTTTAATTGGGTTGAGATTTGGTGACTGAGAGAGAGAGAGACACACACACACACACACTTTAAACTCCCTTGAGACCTCTCTTTTAAAGTCACGGATATCTCTTCTTCTAGACATGGTAGTCAATAAAGCTCATTGTTATAATTGCTCAGCATCCAGGATATGCAGTAAAAAAAAGGATAACTGATCTTGTTTAGCATGGTGTCATTCTGTATGTGTCCCCCATGGCACCCTATTCCCTATATAGTTCACTACGTCTGACAAGAGGGCCCTGGTCAAAGGTAGGGCACTAATATAGGGAATATGGTGCCATTTGGGATACTTTCAGAGTATTTACTTCCAATAACTAATAGACTCCGCATATTGAGTAGGTTCCGACAAGCTGTTTTGACAGGAGAATAATTTCCTGTGATGCTGTGAACACACGTTGCAGAGATAAACGGGGATGTGTTTGAATATCATCATCAGGGATGGTTTGTTTGTATAGTCGACATATTTGTGAAAGGCTTAACAATGATTTCCTACGCTACTAATGTTCAGGTGCACACACATCACACTGGGTTGAGCTACACTGTATTTAGTTTAGAAATCAGATATCACTGGATTGGAGTGGACTGTCATACATGACAAAATGACACTCAAAAACTGCAAACATAACGGAATAACCATTTCAGTTGAGTTTAAATATCAAGGTTGAAGTTCATAGTTGAAAGAAAAAAATCGTATTAAAAAAAACAGTGTAGGTCACAAGGTAATAGTTCGATTTAAACGGTTTTCTCTTGGTTCATACCATTATTTCCACCCAACCACATAGATTTCCATTAGGGTTCTAGAATATAATGACATTAGGAACCAGGGGGCCTCAGAAGCCATATTGTAGCACAGTAGTATTTCATCTACCCAGCTTGTTGGCCCACTGGCTTCTCATGCTCCAGGAGAAATAACTAATTTAGATGAAATAACAACTATTGCGGGGTATCATCCGACATGCCGATCTCATCAGGAGAGCTTAGTGCAGTAATATGGGTGTAATAGCACCATGGGGTTACATAAACTGCTGCTCAACAGGACTCGTCTTCATCATAGGGCACAATTGGACCAGCGTCGTTCAGTGTTAGGGTTTGGCCTGGGTATGCCGTCATAAATAAGAATTTGTTCTTAACTGACTTGCCTAGTTAAATCATGGTTAAATAAAATATATATATAAATAAATAGTCATCTTCACCATTATCATCATTATCACATCCTCATCATTATCACCATCATCATCAACATTATTGTCTGCATGATCATTGGCATTGTTTATCTCACACAATGGCATGCACATTCATATCACCTCAATAGGATTTGAAGAGAGAACCAAACGGACTACTTTTTAGACCGCAGTTGTAAACTATTGTATTCAGGTCCAATAGTCTAGACAGAGGCAGAATCAGCTTTAATCAGAGGTGAACATAATTACCAAGTTCCCTCCCAACCTCTCACCTCCCTTTATCTGACTAGGTGTGTTTTTTTGTTTCCTCACTCTGATAAGGACAAGACAGCTGTAGACCATAATTATGGTAACTGACTGCTCTCAACTTCTTATTACTGTCTGTAGCTCCTCTTTCCTGACAAACAAGCCTGTTAACAGTGTAAGGCCAGTTTTAATTAAAAGCCTAGGTCCAATACAAAATGATCTGTCCTTGCCTGACTTGGACTTTTCTACAGAATTCAGCAAGTAAAGTTTTTCTAAGGAATCAATTTGACATATTTCATTGGACGCTTTTGTACAAAAAATCCCTGTGTAAAACATACACGGATTATACCAAACATTAGGAACACCTTCCTAATAACACTGATGAAGTGGATTTAACAAGTGACATCAATAACGGATCACAGCTTTCACCTGGATTCACACGATCAGTCTATGTCATAGAAAGAGCAGGTGTCCTCAATGCTTTATACACTCAGTGTATATTGACGAAAGAGATTGCTGATCATGATGATTCATATTGCCTTTTATTATTTTTTATACAGGTGCATATATCTTAAAATAGGTGCCAACTCTTGGCCCTATGTGACCTAATCTCCCAGAGCAAGGTGAGTGTGTCTCTGAATATCGTAGCTGTAAAGTCTGGCACCATAATCCTATGGCACAGAACACAATCCACTCTATGGAGTGTTCCTTCAACAGAAAGGTGTGTGTGCTATCATCAGCATTATCATCTCATAGTTTACGACTTGACAAAGAAGTCATTTTTATTGATCTCTGTTACCTCATGACATATGTGATGTATTGTGGCAGTGTGACACAAATAACTGGTCCACCATGTTTCAAAATTAACTGAAAATTGTCATTATGTTAAAACAAATAAGTGTGGACCCCATTATTAAATGCAAACACAAAGCTTCTTATAAGGAGTGACTCACATACCACACCTGTAGTCAAAGTATGACTGAATAGCCTACATTTTCCAAACATCCTATTATAGCCTGCAAGGTCAAATAAATCTAAGGCATATGAATTGCGTCAGTCTATGCGTCAAATTCCCCTCTGACGACTGGAAACATAATGATTACGTTTTCTGAGGACTACTTATACCTATCAAGATACTGAACTTGCATTATGAACTCAGCTCACATAAGCATCCATTTTGAGCATCCTCCTGAGTATTTAGCTTCGTGAACGACGAGCTCTTCCATCCGTGAGACTTTAGAGAAAGCTGATAGGCTCAATCGCAACAGTTCTAAATGTGTTTTTTTCCAGCGACTTGGTAAGCACCGGGGGAAATACTATATTTGGTATAAAACCTCACAATCAACAGTTCCTACTGCAACACCACAGGGATTGAACTAAGCATAAAAAACAGAGGCAAGTATTGGCTTTTGATGGTTTGTTTTTTCTTGGCAACTTTGGAATGAGGATAACTGAGTTGAATTTAGAGTCCAATTAAGGATATAAAATAGCTTTTTTCGTATAGTCCACGATTTAGCACTTCGTGAGAAATTAACAGTAAGTAAAGCTCTAAATAACAAACGTTTTCTAATCAAGTCTTGGTGGATTCTCTCCCAAAACACATGTTCTCCAGTCTATGGCTGTCCCGGGGAACTCACTGTGGAGGCTGCTTCTCTGTGCGTATTTTGCGCTCACGGTCGGAGCGGACTGCGAGAAGGACTGTGCGCTCTGCCTCAACCGCATACTGGGACAACAGACGGCAATTAACACTCTGGTAGGTCCACAATTGGTACATTTTGGACATGTTTTAATTCAAATGTTTTTAAAGTAAAGTAACTGGGTGCTACTTTTTCCGCGTCACTTTTTCGTGGGAAAGATTGCGCAGTAGGCAACCCACCTGTTTATTTTTGTGATTTCAATGTTAGTCAATGCTGTGTGAGGTGCATGTATCCTTGGAACACGACTTTATTAAGCTCTTTTTCATTTATTTTGATGCAGGCAGACAATTAATGAAATACCAATTAAATTAGGAAACCCATCATTTTAACTGCATCAATATGAAATGTCCTAATAGTTTCGGTTGGATGTTTAATGTAGGCAACAACTTGTGTTGTTGGTCTAACTGGTGACAACATGTAACCTCGAGACATTTCTATGCACCCATCATTCAGTTTTTAAAATTACATGAGTAGGGTAGTAGGGGGTAACTGTGTAATTCACATAAAGACCACAAGATGTCATCAAATTATTTCTCCAACACTTTCCCCGGCTGGCACTGTTCTTGTTGAAATTTTTTTTTTATTTCAACAAAAAGATATTTGAGGTAAGTTGATCAATTTTTTTGTAGTTGTAGATATATTCCAATGAAAATAGATCTATATATATGTACAAGTAGGAAAGCCTTAAATAATCAACTTGTTTAGAGAGAAAAATGTAGATATTATTTTAATAAAGTAGTAATATGTTGGATGAGCGTGTTTGGGGCAACTCACCCCCCTTATGGTTATGAATGTGTTTCTACCTGACATTTAGACAATGACTAGCCCAGTTAGCGCTAGTTTATGCTAACTTGCTTGCTAGCAACTTCTCTAGCAGTAAATGCTAGCCAGCTAACTAGTTAGCATAAGATGCTAGGAGTACTAGCTAGCAACCTTACTACCAGATCGTCTGAGGTAAAACACATAAAAAGATAACGTAACTTAATTTCAGTGGTAAATGTTTCCACTAGTTACTGATAGCTTTACAGTTAATGCAACTTTATAGAATTTTAGCTCTTTTATACAGCATTTTATGTCATATAAATTGATAGCTTTTCAAATTATATCTCTCCCATTGTTTTCAGTCACAGGTGGGGACTGGATTAGGTGTGAGCAGTGCAGGAGGTGGGCTCATGAGTTGTGCTCCAATTTTATTGGGGATAGCTTTACATGTGACCTACAGGTACAAATTAGAATCGTGCAATAGCAGAGCATAAGAGAATTGCCACATCAATGTTACACTGAGTTATTGTTATTACATTTTATATTCCAATGTTATTTAATGTTATTATTTATATTCCATTCCAATATTATACTACAAAAAAAAAATATGAATTAAAAACAACTATTAAAAACCTTTTGCTCCTGAATGTAATTTTAAAGACGGCTGGGATTTAAAATCTTGCATTATTAAAATCATATTTAAGTGCAAAATTGTACATGATGGATTGTATGGAAAAGGAACAACAAAGAAAGAACATAAAAAATGAATGTGCAGGTGAGTTAAAAAGAGGGACGTTACATCAAATCTCCTCGTAGTGAGGATATTAATGGTGACATGTATTTTTTTAAATTCATTTTATTAGGATCGCCATGAGCTGTTGCAAAAGCAGCAACTACTCTTCCTGAGGTCCACACAACACATGAAACATGACATAATACAGAATATTAATAGGCAGGAACAGCTCCAGAACAGAACTATATAAAAACAAAATAAAGGCACACATAGCCTATATATCAATGCATACACACACAAACTATCTAGGTCAAATAGGGGTGAGGGGTTGCTTTATCTGTTTTTTTTTTACCAGGATTGCTGTTTATTTGAGCAATATGAGACGGAATGGAGTTCCATGCAATCAGGGTTGGGTAGGTTACTTTCTAAATGTAACCCATTACAGCTACTAGTTACCTGTCCAAAATTGTAATCAGTAATGTAACTTTTTGATTACCCAAACTCAGTAACATAATCTGATTACATCCAGTTACTTTTAGATTACTTTCCCCTTAAGAGGCATTAGAAGAAGACAAAAATGTATGTTACCAATTGAACCACATCTATTGCAGGATAAATCAATGTTAAAGTTCACCTGGCCTGCCATCTATGGATGTAACATTTTACTTTATGGGTTGGTTATGTAGGCTTCTTCTAACCCATCGCTTTCTACTACACATAATATTTTGATTCAATTATATCTTAATATTAAAAACCAAAGTCTATCAGAATTCCAGTCATTCCAATAAATGTTATACCCCTTGATCTTCAACAATAGGACTTAGAAAAAAAATATGGAAGTATAGATTAGCCAAATTGTTTTACCTGAGCATGACCCCAAAACTAAGGACTTATTAGCCAGCCCTACTCCGTTGTTTATGATTTTGTTGTCAGGGAGGACTGATTGGGCTCATTGATTCGATTTGAAAAATAAATGCTGCGCTCATAGAATAGCCTGCTTTGAGCACCACTGAACAGTGCTATTTACATGTGAAAAATGAATGCCATATTCTGCATTTGTTATAGGCCTATTGTTGACCTTTTTTGTTGGTGACACTTTGATATCTTGATAATATGCAGCTGTTTAAAGTGTAAAAACCACAGATGAAACAATAACAAAATCCCACCTCATCTCTGTTTTGGTAAAAGGCTGAGGGATGGGCCTGGAGAAATGTAACCACTCTCAGATTAATAGACAGAGCTATGGATGCAAGGACTGACCATCCATGATATCAAAATTATTTATGAACCATGTTATGAGGATATACAGTATTTGTTTACATTTACAATGTTTACAAACATTGAAGAAAAACAAGCTTATATTTTGGGTTCTTATGTAGTGTGACAGTGAAGTCCAAAAGTGGATGTAGCACCTACACATTGCCCCTTTAGGTCTATAAAAAGTGTACGAGTTTGAACATGTGTTCATTAGGCCTATGGATGACATTTTTTATCAGCATGAATTAGATTGAGCAATAAAAGCTCATAGTCTGGGATCCACACTGTGCAGCTGTTGCAAGAGCACATTTTTCATTGCCTGTCCACTGGTTTCAAAAACAGTGATTGATAGGCATTTTATACTTCTTGAACTCAACCATTATTGGGTTCAAATACACATTTCGATTTGTGAACAGCCATCCACAACAACCACAATCCGTAGGGTGCAAATAGCTAAATGAGAGAGCAGCAGTGTGATTCACATCAATGCGCTATGTAGATATCAATAATAAGCGATATCCATATCACCTCAGACTACACCACTGCTGTCATCCTTACCTCCAAGGATTTATTCAAATAGGATCATCTTTGAATGCAGACAGCAGTCGTACCAGTAAGACATAACTTGGACTGTAGCCTACAAAAGCCTATTCCTGCTCTTTTCCTAAAATCGATCAAAGCCACTTGGTATGTATGTCATCATAGTGGTCTCTGACTTGTGGTCAGACTCGCTCAGGTGGAACAAACTTACACTTACGCCTTTTTTTCAATTAGGATTTGAATGTCATTGAGAAAACAGAGGTGTCACTTTTTTTTTTTTGCAAACCTCCTTTCTGAATTTAAAAGTAATCCTCAAAGTAATCACCTAGTTTTTCAGTATCTATAATCTGATTACAATATTTTTGCTGGTAAAGTAACGGATTACAATGACCGTTTTTTAAATAATCCGTTACATGTAATCCGTTACTCCCCAACCCTGCATGCAATAATAGCTCTATATAATACTGTATGCTTTCTTGAATTTGTTCCAGATTTGGGGATTGTGAACCCCATTTCCCCCATATTTGATTTAAATCATTAAAATAAAATAACTAGACTTAGCTTTTAAGTATTACTTACTAAAGAATTTCTAAATCAAAGTGATAAAATGGATTTTAACTCACTTGTGTGAAACCCTATGCCTTTTCTAAAAACAAAATTTCATGAAACAACTACAAAGGTGTAAACTGTAGCCATTTATTTCCCTTTATAGTTAATTCGCCTAAGCATGACCTTCATCCACATACCAATTTTTTCCAAACGTTGCTTTTTTTGTGTCAGCAATTAGAGATTGTTCTTAGGGGGGGGGCTAGTTACCCCCTAGTACCCTATTTGGTTTAATTGAGACATTTACAACAATATAGCTTGTACTAAAACCAAGACTGTTGCGCATTATCAATTTCCAGGGACATTTTCACTTCGTTTAAAGTTTAAAGGCAGGTTTCGGAGTGTCTGAATCAGATTAGACAATTAGTAGTACTAGTTTATCCCAAATGGTCAACATCGAACAACAAATTACAAAAATGTACCACGATGAAAGGTAAGAGGGCTCAGAGTTGCGCAGCGGTCTAAGGCACTGCATCTCAGTGCTAGACGCGTCACTACAGACCCTGGTTCGATCCCAGGCTGTATCACAACCAGCTGTGATTGGGAGTCCCGTAGGGCGGCGCATAATTTGCCCAGCGTGGTCCGGGTTAAGGAAAGGTTTGGCTGGGGTAGGCCGTCATTGTAAAATAAGAATTTGTTCATAACTGACTTACCTAAATAAATAAAAAAGAGTTCAGTCTCCAGAAAACCTGTCTTTATTTGTGACCTTAGTGTGTTTTAGCCTCACCAGGGGGCGGCAGCATGTTAGTAGTTATGAGCTTCAATACAGCCTCAATTAAATGTTACTCTTCATTAATTCAAGCATTTTCTCAGGGTTTGATTGACATATTTCAGAGAGAGTTTATTTACGCAAAAACCCCTGTGGTGCCGTATTGCTATTATAAACTGGTTACCAACATAATTAGAGCAGTTAAAATAAATGTTTTGTCTTACCATAAGGTCTGTTATAAACTTGGTGGGTGGAGCCCTGAATGCAGATTGGCTGACAGCCATGGTATATCAGACCATATACCACGGGTATGACAAAACATTTATTTTACTGCTGTAATTACGTTGGTAACCAGTTTATAATAGCAATAAAGCACCTCGGGGTTTTGTGATATATGGCCAATATTCCACAGCTAATGACTGTCCAGGCACTCCTTGCGTCCTGCACAAGAACAGCCCTTAGTCGTGGTATGTTGGCCATATACAACATTCAAAAGGCACTGGCACATCTGAGCAATCTTATTTGCAGGTGCATGGCAACAATTGAACAAGATGAAGGAAAAAGGAAACCGCACACTGCTCTTGATAGTATCACTGATCTTTAATAAGCTCTATGTATCTACCTCACGGCCTTTGTCAGGGCTTTAGTCTATTTTTAAAAATGTGCACCTTATGTAGACCTAGCCCCACCCACATCCGTTCCACACACATCGAAGGGGGTTGGAGGCAAAGGAAAAACAAATAAATGCTACCAAATATAACGATATGCATTTGATAAATATTACAAAAGTGTATAAATAAGACGTATGAAACACGTCTGTAAAACCACAATGTGGACATAGCAAGTTTTCATTAGTCATTGGGTACATCGTACGAAAAACAGAGTAATCTTAAATAGGCACATAATTCATGTTCAAATTCACAACATAACATACATAGGCATTTAATCATTAAGTCCTTTAGGAAATAATGTCTGGAGGGTGAACATCTATTATTATTAATATCACCTGTCTGATATATTAACTTTCTCTATGCCACAAAATCTAAAGGTAGAAATGTCATGCTGCAGGTCATTGAAATGTACTGTGACTGGATAATCCCTGTCGTTTCTCCTGATTGAACTTTATGTTCACTAATTCTCTGTTTGAGAACGATAAGTTTTACCGACATAGCAGAGCCCACATGGACATTTAATAATGTTATTTATTTATTTTATTTCACATTTATTTAACCAGGTAGGCTAGTTGAGAACAAGTTCTCATTTGCAACTGCGACCTGGCCAAGATAAAGCGTAGCAATTCGACACATACAACAACACAGAGTTACACATGTAATAATGTCATTTATTTGGAACCGTTTTCCTGTGTGTGGGTGGCAGAAATATTCACACTTCATATTGTTGCACTGTGCGCATCCTCTGCATTAATAGCTACCATTTGGTAGAGGGCGTAAAAGAGCCTGTCTGATTTTCTTTTGTGGCTGGCAGTTGGCATGAACCAATTTATCGCGTAAATTGCGACCTCTCCTATACACAATCAGTGGTGTATTTTTTTTAAATCAGCCAGCAAAGCTGGGTCCGATGATAAAATATGCCAGTGTTTTTTGACCACACCTCACACTTTTCGCGAGTTCAAAGTATATGTAGTTGTGGACACAGAGTGTTCTTTAGCTTTAGCGGGTCTTTTTTGTAACAGTTCATCTCCTGTTTCTCCCAATGCCAAATTAAGAGCTTCATCCACACATTGTGGCGAATAGCCTCTTCTTAGTAACCGAATGCGCATCTCTGCTGCTTTTTCTAGGTAATCTTCTGTGGAGTGGCATATAAATCGCAGTCTGAAGAAGTGGCTTTTTGGAAGTCCCCTTTTTAATGGCTCAGGATGGAAGCTGTCCACCTGCAATAGAGTATTCTGTCCGTTTCTTTTCTATACAGAGTTGTAAAACAGGGTTCCATTTGATTTCTCAATCCACATATCAAGGTAATGAACACGTTGAGTGTCACGTTCAATAGTGAATTTGAGATTGGGGTCAATGTCATTGAGTAGTGCCATAAAATCTGACAGCTCTTTTTCAATTCCTTCCCATATGCAAAAAATGTTGGCAATATATCGATACCACTTCAGAACTTTATTCAAAAATTGATTTTCGTTTTCATTATTAACAAAACGTTCTTCAAAAAGACCCACATAAAGGCGAATGTGGAGTCCATCAATGCTCCATTCGTTTGGAGGTAGTATTCATCATCAAACCTAAAATAGTTATACGTTATGTACCCAATGACTAATGAAAACTTGCTATGTCCTCATTGTGGTTTTACAGACGTGTTTCATACCTCTTATTTATACACTTTTGTAATATTTATGAAATACATATTGTTATATTTGGTAGCACTTGTTTGTTTTTCCCCTTCTATGTGTGGAACGGATGTGGGTGGGGCTAGGTCTACATAAGGGTGCAAATTTCAGAATATTCACAAAAACTCTGCCATAAAAGTAAAGCTTATTATTATTAAAGATCAGTGATACTATAAAGAGCAGTGTGCGGTTTCCTTTTTCCCTATTCCTTCATGTTGGCCATATACCACACCCCCTCGTGCATTATTGCTTAAATTTACCATGGCTGTCAGCCAATCAGAATTCAGGGCTCCAACAACCCAGTTTATAATTGTTCTTAGAGATCATTTTTTCATATTATTCAAATACCTCCAATAAAATAAAGTAAAATAAAAATGAATCTGAGACGTTTATTTTCCACGAGATAATGTATTCAGAATTATCTGTAGGCTATACAAAAGCCCTCTTCTCTGCTGCTTTGATGTGCTCAGAAATAAAAAAGACAAGTGCTATGAGGCATTAGATGTAGGGTAGTAACAGGCTTTGAGGAACGTCTCATTAACTGTGTTTGCCAGAAGCTGTTTAATGAACCAGATAAAAGTGTCCCTCCATCTGTTTCCCATCTTACTTATTTAATTATTCTTAAAACTAATAGAGAAGTATCATAACATATTGGTATAGGCAAATATAATCCATTTGTTTGTACATCCAACTGTGTCTCTCTGGCATTGGAGAATAGCGGCCGCACCCAGTTATTTCACGCACCAGAATTGAACTTGTTTCTGCTCCTGTTAAATATTGTCTAATTAAACACTACTCTATATGTACAATTTGCCTTTATATGGCAAAACATATATCACTATATCACTCCAGACAATATATTATTTCTTCACGGCTGTGTAGAGACAAGTCTCAAATTAAAACTAGATTTACAGAAAGGAAATGGGTTTGTGAGCCTCTGCTACACTTCTGTGTTTTGAGGTTCCCCTTCCCTTCATATCTTTGCAGACATGCTCAATAGAATGTGAGGGCAGCCTGGACACCACGAAGCTCCGCCTCTGCCGAGACGTCCTATTGGAGGAGGAGCCTGTCGCTGTTGACGAAATCAAACAGGAAGAGGTGGAAGGCGAGCAGCACCAGTTGGCCAAGAAGTATGGCGGCTTCATGAAGCGATACGGGGGGTTCATGATCAGGAGGAGCCCACCCCGTACAGGATGGAGGAGTGCAGGGAGGACAGAACAGCCCAGTGGCTGAGGAAGAGGACATCCGTCTGGAAATCCTGAAGATCCTGAATTCAGAGGCCGAGGCGCAGAGAGACGGAGAGTTGGCCAAACGCTACGGGGGGTTCATGAGGAGAGGGGGGGACTTCGGGGCTCTGGATGTGGCGGGCAGGCCATTGAAGAAGCGTTATGGGGGCTTCATGAGGAGGGTAGGGAGGCCTGAGTGGCTGGAGGATCAGAAGAACAAGGGGGGGCTCCTGAAACGCTCCTGGGAGGGGCAGGGGGTTGACTCCCCCCTGTCTGAGATACAGAAGAAATATGGCGGATTCATGGACTAGGGGCGGCCCCTTCTCCAACCCCTCCTGATGAGTCTGGACTCTCAATATTGATCAGATGATCCATTCTTATTCTGTTGTTGTGCTTGTACTGTGCTGCTTTTTGTTTGTTTGGGTTTACTGTGACAAAAAAAAATACACTTAGCCTATCAGGTGATGATAACTACATTTATGACAACCAGTACTGTATGTTTTATGGGTTTGGTTATTTATAAATTAACCTGTGTTCATTGTGGTGTGCGCGGGCTGGGGCATGTGTGGAAAACCAATCATGGCATGACCTGTTTACTCTCTCTCTCTCTTTGACTTGCCACTGTTTTTAAATCGATAGTTAACTTTTTTGAAGTGTTAGTTGATTTTAGACTTACCTAGGGTATTGTTGTGTCATCCAAACCATTTTTAATGGTTGGTTATTTAGTATTGCCCAGAATCTCTTGGCAAGGCAAGATGAAAATATGTCGGTGGCTAGACCTACTTTCCACCGTGCTCACATCTCAGTATGCTGATGTCGAGACATGTTGCCTTCAGTTGAAAATGTCCTCGTTTTGTGTTCTTTCTATAGAGAACAGAACAGCATTTGAGACCAATTAGTTGTACAAAACCTAATAAACCCATGAATCCTGCAGAAATAATTGGACTCCGCTCTGTCTTGTTCTGGCTGTTTGATGTGTTTGTC
Organism: Oncorhynchus keta; assembly: GCF_023373465.1. Classification (NCBI taxonomy): domain Eukaryota; kingdom Metazoa; phylum Chordata; class Actinopteri; order Salmoniformes; family Salmonidae; genus Oncorhynchus; species Oncorhynchus keta. The sequence goes on from NC_068443.1 coordinate 34,730,655, forward strand.
AGCTTGGGAAGTGGAGCTAATGCTACTGTCTCACTCTGCCAAGCCCACCTGATAATAACTATGGTGTTAGTGGTGAGGATTGGATTCATTTGACAGATTCACTCAGCTTGGGGGAGCAAATGTAGGTGCTTTGTGGCCTGTCTATATTTTTGTACACATTGCTCACGTGAACACAAAATATTAACGGCAATTGCCTTTAGATGTTGTCTCTTAGCTCCCCCAACTTCACGCAGTACCAGAACTTCACAGCTTGGCTAGATATTTTGCTTAACTTAATCCCCCTAGAGGTCTATATGAAGAAGGCTCTTCATAACAATAAGGCAGTATTTGAAATATGATTCACAAGTTAGATTTCTACAGTTCATCTCCTGTTTCTCCCAACGCCCCGCTCCATTCTGCCACATTCATTAATATCTTCAATTTCTCTAGTTTCAGTGTTCAGAGGCACCGAGTGTAGAGAACATTAAGTAAACCTTCCTAATATTGAGTTGAAGAGATCCTTCTTTAACATCCCTTCTCCCCTTCATCTACACTGATTGAAGTGGATTTGACAAGTGACATCAATAAGGGATCATAGCTTTCACCTGGATTCACCTGGTCAGTCTATGTTTTGGAAAGAGCAGGTGTTCATAGTTTTTTGTATACTCAGTGTATATCCACAGATTTTCACTTCCAAAATGTTGGCAGATGGAGACATCATATAGATAAGTCCTTTATCAAATGTATAGATTGATATCTATCATATCTATCAAATCTCTATATATGGTTATGTCAAATAGGAAGATGTCAAAATATTAATGGTATTCATTAATCAATGCATATTAATTGAATGTCTTGTCAGCCCTCATTAGGCATATGCTTAAATAAAATGTTAATTGTTACTTATGTAGCATGTGATTATGTATGTATCTAGTTGGTCATTTATTTTCTGTATGGACCAAAATCTGTTTTTATTTTTACATGCAAAAATATAAATCATCTAAAGAATGTTTAAAAATGTAGCCTGCAGGACCTTTTGAATGACAAACATACATACCTAAATTCCATAATTCCTTACTCGAGTTTTGATTGGGTGTCATGTGACCTTTACATAGAGGCTCCAGATCAAATCTAGGGTATGCTCGGCTGCTCGGTTCAGGCACTTGAAGACGGGAAAAGCAACGAAGAAACCGCGCAGAAGTTAGTTATATGTCAACAAGAAGTAAGTAGACAAATTCCTGTTTTAGTGAGTATCTTTTGCTTTAATTACCGTGCGCTTCGCCGCGGAGTGCAAAGGTCGATTAAAGACCCGAATGTCCAGTGTTGAAAGGAGGCGATACAAAATATCCAAGGTTGAGCTGATTGTCTATTGAGGTAAATTTGCATTGGTTCCATTTTAATACATTTTCAAATACGGAAATGATGTTGACCTAATTTGCTACTTTTTATTCGCTCTATCCTATCATTCAGTGCACCAAATATTTGTCTACATCACTGAATTGAAGTTGTGCTTGGCGTGTGGATTCATGAGTACATTTCATGACTCATGAATATATTATCAGTTGAACGTTGACCTTTTTAGAACAAATCATGCTAATCTGCAATCTATTCATCGGGTTTCTTGCTTATTAGGATCTCCAACGAGCACAAATTTGCCAGCAACAGTTAAACCAAAACAAACAGAACTGTCTTTCCAGGGGTCAGCAATATGAATGTCCTCTTGGAAATCTTTGTTCATTGTAATGTCCATCTATTACAACATGGAGGCATTTGTCAGACCGTTCATCTGACTTGCCCCCCGGGCGTCTCTGGTTCTTTGGGATGTCAACCAGGAGGGCATGAAGGAGACTGCAAGACTAGTGAAGGAGAAAGGGGCAACTAGGCAACTAGGGTCCACTACTACCTGTGTGACTGCAGTGACAAGGCGAAGGTCTACAGAGTGGCTGACCAGGTAATCAATTGATGACTCATCTTCCATAAGGACTTTGATTACTTGATTATGGTGTATCTGGGACCAGGGGACCTGCACCGACCCTCAGTGATGAAGATTTTTCACCTGTTAGCAAGCATGCGTTCACCTATAAATGCAAACTGGGCAATTCCACAAACCAGAAATTATGCTTAAACTCAGATTATTAACTTTAAAATGTATACCAAACAAAAAACATTGATTTCAAAGTTTTAACAAACCATACAACTCTATGCACAATGACTACATTGAACAATTGACAGTAAATAAAATAAAAATGTTCCACTGGAAAACTGCAGAGCCAATGTTTGGTAACCAAAATTTGTATCTGCACAGTTCTTCCTGTAAATGTGTTTTTCAGCGTAAATGTTAAAAGTAGCCCTTGTGCATAGAGTTCTATGGATTGTTCAACTTTGAAATCAATGGTTTTTGTTCGGTTTACATTTTTAAAGGGAAAAATCTGAGTCTCAGCGTAATTCCGTTACACTGAACTTGCCCGGCTTTATCTTATGCTGCTGGTGACTTGTTCATTATTACTACAGTCATCATGGAGGTTGACCAACCCCCCCCTTCTTTCCATTGTGTGTAGTAAACTGTCTGTCAAAGCAAACTGATGTTTGGAAAATCTATTGTGCTGGAGGCACGTTGAATGAATGGGAAACGAGGGAGTAGCTGGTTACCAAATGTCCAGTGTTTCTGAGAACGTAAGTAAAGCCACATGACAGATGGTGATTCCTTGCAAAACTAGAACAAAAAAATACCATGGTCTTTTGGATTTTCACAATGTAATCCATAGTATGCTCCTTTGGAGCAAAAAAGTTGTAATATGAAGCTTTACCCCTTGCCCTGTAATATGAGTAGTATTTAAATTAAATATTTAAAAAAAATAAATGTACCTTTTCAATAACTTTTTCCAAGTTTACACCTATTTTATACAGAGGAATTGGCATAGTAGGCAATGCAACAAATCACAGCACCTCCTTTTACTTGCACATATCATTGCACATCCTGAAAATCAGTAACAGGGTGACCATTTTGAATCCATTTTCACATTCACTCTGTTGGTCATGTTCACAGATTGGATTCTAACTCTAAAAGTAGCAGAGATCCCACTCTGGAACATTGATATGGACATAGTGTGTTTAATAATACATAGAACAATTTGCTCAATCTAAAAATGTAAATTTTCTACATTAATGTTTAGACTTTTCAATATTCATAAATTAATGTAAGAATTGTTATTTAAATCAAAATACTACTCATATTACAGAGCAAGCTTTGTAACACTTCCAGATGATCATTATGGAGTCTTAAAGGACGCCTGGGTAAGGACAAAATGTCACATTTGTACTTTAATTATTTCTCAGTTATGCTTTAAGATACAAATGTCGCATATACAGGTAACTGCCAAAATACAGTAAACATTTGAGTACATGAGGCATACAAAGTATATTGAAAGCAGGTGCTTCCACAGCGGTGTAGTTCATGAGTTAACATCCCATCATGCTTAGGGTCATGTATAAAAATGCCCAGTGTTACTGAATATCCCGGTATGGCACAAGGTCGGTATGACAATCTGGATACCGCCCAAACCTACAAAACACCAAATGATGGAACAATGGTGTCACATCAAATGTAAAAGTCTGTTTTAAACTCCAGGCAATCTTTTAAAACCCCTTCAACCTGTTACCCATGTCCATAAGTACGTAGCAACAGTGTTAAATATTCCTTACCATAACTGGGTTGCCAGGATGTAAGAGACAAAGATGTCATGTGTGTTTTTAAATGTTAAATCCTTACGTCTATTGACGCACCCATGTGTCAATCTACTGTAAGTGACATAATTTTAAAAATACCCATTCAAATCTATCAGTCTAAAATGGATATCTATGGGCTTGGTCTCATTCCACCGCATCCGCCTGTGTCTGCCTTCCACATCCGTGGAGGAAGGTGGCTGAGCTAAAGCGGTGCTTGTCAGATCATGAGACATCCCGAAAATCGGTCTTCTTACAACATTTTTAGGCCTACAAACTAATACGACCACTATGGAACGATGGTGTTCTCCATTTTGCTCGACGACTCACCCACAAGCCCCACGGGACTCATTTGAAGTCTGTAAAGGGGATGCGTTAACTTCTGTCTGAGGGGTTCTAACCGTATGACCTACACACTACACTCATAATTTAACAATTTTATTTGTATTTACAGATGGCATACAAGTTTTTAATTAAGGCACATATAAGTTCAAATGTTCCAGAAGGAATTTCTGCCCCCCAATTTTTTTTCTAATTTTGCCTCTCCTGTGAAGAAGTGATGTGCGACATACGCCTAGTTTCCTGAAACGAGTCACAGAGGTTCTTTAAGATAGGAGACGATGCCAGACGCATGACGGAACCAACCCTATGAACTATGCCTATGTAACATGTCTAATCAGTATATAAAGAAACTAAACGGGACTGCCCTGTGGGAGCTCCTGACAGACAATCACTATGGTGCATCAAGTTTGTTGGAACCTCTCCAGCATGCCGACAAAGAATGATTCATTTAAGATTGACTTTGAGTGTCCCTGTGTAAGAATTCTGACAATTTGGTGTCAACGAACAGAATGATTGAATCTGCCTGCGGAGCTTTCCAGTGGGGATCTGCGAGAAACCGGTGGGTGGCGCATTTTATGAAGCATTAGGGAAATTCCCGTCTGTGAGCTGTCCAGGAGGAGACGCATCAACCACAAACAAAAGAGGGACATGTCTTCTGATTTCAGTAAGTCAATTTAAATGAATATGTATAATACATTTAAATGATTAAAAATAAAATCAAGGTAAGTAACGCATAAAAAGGTACCCATAGTTTTCTAGAGAGAAGGCTTATGAAAAGACTAGAGCGAGGGCCGTAACGGTACCCTGGAAAGCCCCGCTGACAGCTGTCTGTAGGCATTTATAAGAAATGTCTACGTGGTCTGCTGCCACTACAAATAACACAAGTTGTTTATGAATACGTGTTGTTATTAAATATGTACAGGAGATGCATACGGTGCATAGCAAGTAACAAGATAATCGCTGAAGATGCACATGGGGTAATAAGTCATTAGTAATTATTTTTACTAGGTGAATGCGGATGTGAAAGTTGTGTATGGTTGAGTAAGTGTGGAAGGACGTGTTAAGCTGATTGAAATATGGATAATAAATGGATTGAAATGATTACTATTAAGATTGAAATTTGGATAATAAGAGTTTGAAATATGGATAATAAGCTGATAGAAATTTAGCTATAATGTACTGAGTGAATAAGAGCTGTCAGGGGACTACCTCCAGTGTGAATGTAAGCTGAGTTTTCCAGTTCTGTGTGAGCTGAGTTTTTCGATCTATAACATTATCTACGGTTCTGGGGGTAGGAGGATGGGCGGTGTCTACAGGTAGAGGCTAACTTGTCTCAGAAATCTCATTCGAGTAACATGTCTCAGAGGATAACATGTCACGATTAGTAACGAGGAAAACATGATTACACGTCTCATTAGTAATAAGGATAAAATGTTTCTGAGGGTGACATGATTTTAAATTACATGAGGATAACATGACTCATCAGTGGTGGTATAACATCATTATATATGTGGAGATATGAAAGAAGGTACCAAATATGTTGTTAAATAGCACATGAGTGAATATTTCAACACCTGTATGAATAGAACACTGGTGTAGAGGAGGAATTTGCGATGTAACACAAATATATAATGGGTTACTAGAGATAAAGATGAATTAACAATATAAATAATAATAACAATATACAACTTGCACACCCACACAAAACTAAGGAGATGATTGTGGACTTCAGGAAACAGCAGAGGGAACACCCCCCTATCCACATCGATGGAACAGTAGTGGAGAGGGTAGTAAGTTTTAAGTTCCTCGGCATACACATCACAGACAAACTGAATTGGTCCACTCACACAGACAGCATCGTGAAGAAGGCGCAGCAGCGCCTCTTCAACCTCAGGAGGCTGAAGAAATTTGGCTTGTCACCAAAAGCACTCACAAACTTCTACAGATGCACAATCGAGAGCATCCTGGCGGGCTGTATCACCGCCTGGTACGGCAACTGCTCCGCCCACAACCGTAAGGCTCTCCAGAGGGTAGTGAGGTCTGCACAACGCATCACCGGGGGCAAACTACCTGCCCTCCAGGACACCTACACCACCCGATGTTACAGGAAGGCCATAAAGATCCTCAAGGACAACAACCACCTGAGCCACTGCCTGTTCACCCCGCTATCATCCAGAAGGCGAGGTCAGTACAGGTGCATCAAAGCTGGGACCAAGAGACTGAAAAACAGATTCTATCTCAAGGCCATCAGACTGTTAAACAGCCACCACTAACACTGAGTGGCTGCTGCCAACACACTGACACTGACTCAACTCCAGCCACTTTAATAATGGGAATTGATGGGAAATTATGTCAAATATATCACTAGCCACTTTAAACAATGCTACCTAATATAATGTTAGCCTATATTATTCATCTCATATGCATACGTATATACTGTACACTATATCATCTACTGCATCCTTACGTAATACATGTATCACTAGCCACTTTAACTATGCCACTTTGTTTACATACTCATCTCATATATATATACTGTACTCGATACCATCTACTGTATCTTGCCTATGCTGCTCTGTACCATCACTCATTCATATATCTTTATGTACATATTCTTTATCCCCTTACAGTTGTGTCTATAAGGTAGTAGTTTTGGAATTGTTAGCTAGATTACTTGTTGGTTATTACTGCATTGTCGGAACTAGAAGCACAAGCATTTCGCTACACTCGCATTAACATCTGCTAACCATGTGTATGTGACAAATAAAATTGGATTTGATTGTCGCTCTGGATAAGAGCGTCTGCTAAATGACTTAAATGTAAATGTAAATGATTTGAGTTCAGAGTGGTCCCTTTATGGATCATTTGATAAAGATAAGGTTAAACCATTATACGGGACTTGACTTACTCCTAACCAATAACTATAAATCCTTATGTGATTTTCCTCCACCCTGGTAATACATTTTGAAATAAACCCCATACCCTGTTAAATAGAACCAATGATTTTCTGTTAACTAAACTTAAGGCTACAATGTATTATACTCCTGATGGTGTTTTTCATTGAAATCCCGAATGATGACATTCTAAACCAATTCGTGAGTAGGCAAAATGGAAACTGCATCTGTTTCCCTGTCTATGCTGTCTCAGGTGCCAGACTTATTATGGACTGAGCGTGCTGTCTACACAGGACTGACAGACTGTGCCAACCCAGTTAATACATATGGATCCCTCCAAAGCATTACATGTTAATCTTAAAAGTGAATATCCAATAGAAATTTGAAATAAATATATAATGTAACATTGTTAGGGTAGGCTAAAAGGTAAACCATGCTTTCCAATATGGACAAAGGTGTATCATTTTTGCTTTAAACCTTGCAATAGGGGAAAAAGCAGAATGTTGTTTGAGACTGATCCGTGTATATTAGTAGTAGTAGATTGAGAAGAGAGTCCTAGTTGAAAGAAACAGATATGGAGATTAGTGAAAGTAACAAAGTGAATTGTAATTGGCTTTCAGATAGCACTCCAATAATGCGATGTCTTAGTAATTTGAAGAAGTAAAATGGAGGGATTGAGCATTGGGACATATATTAAATTAGAGGACGCTCACTCTTTGAGGCCTGGTCCACTGCTCTTGTGTTTAAGTCATCTGTTGTTTGGGTTAGAGATAAGCTTCCATTGGAACAATAGATGGCCTCGAGTACACACTGAACTCAACAGGTTGTAAGAGAGACATTTACATTTACATTTAAGTCATTTAGCAGATGCTCTTATCCAGAGCGACTTACAAATTGGTGCATTCACCTTATGACATCCAGTGGAACAGCCACTTTACAATAGTGCATCTAAATCTTTTAAGGGGGGTGAGAAGGATTACTTAATCCTATCCTAGGTATTCCTTAAAGAGGTGGGGTTTCAGGTGTCTCCGGAAGGTGGTGATTGACTCCGCTGTCCTGGCGTCGTGAGGGAGTTTGTTCCACCATTGGGGGGCCAGAGCAGCGAACAGTTTTGACTGGGCTGAACGGGAACTGTACTTCCTCAGTGGTAGGGAGGCGAGCAGGCCAGAGGTGGATGAACGCAGTGCCCTTGTTTGGGTGTAGGGCCTGATCAGAGCCTGGAGGTACTGAGGTGCCGTTCCCCTCACAGCTCCGTAGGCAAGCACCATGGTCTTGTAGCGGATGCGAGCTTCAACTGGAAGCCAGTGGAGAGAGCGGAGGAGCGGGGTGACGTGAGAGAACTTGGGAAGGTTGAACACCAGACGGGCTGCGGCGTTCTGGATGAGTTGTAGGGGTTTAATGGCACAGGCAGGGAGCCCAGCCAACAGCGAGTTGCAGTAATCCAGACGGGAGATGACAAGTGCCTGGATTAGGACCTGCGCCGCTTCCTGTGTGAGGCAGGGTCATACTCTGCGGATGTTGTAGAGCATGAACCTACAGGAACGGGCCACCGCCTTGATGTTAGTTGAGAACGACAGGGTGTTGTCCAGGATCACGCCAAGGTTCTTAGCGCTCTGGGAGGAGGACACAATGGAGTTGTCAACCGTGATGGCGAGATCATGGAACGGGCAGTCCTTCCCCGGGAGGAAGAGCAGCTCCGTCTTGCCGAGGTTCAGCTTGAGGTGGTGATCCGTCATCCACACTGATATGTCTGCCAGACATGCAGAGATGCGATTCGCCACCTGGTAGAGACAGTGTGGGAATTTGGGACAGAGGTATGAATAATTGAATAAGACAAGTTTTTGACAATTACTCAATTGTATAGTTTAGGTAGCACCATTGATTTAAATAAGGTAATGTAATCTAAAACAATATTTTTTTCATTACGTTGAACTGTGTCGAGAATTAAAGTAGATCCAAGTAAATGGTTTTAGTCCTGAATATTGAGCTGATAAGCCAGCACCAACTTTTTGAAGGTCCTAGTGGAGTTGTTAATCAACAGGCTTCATATTGACATGTTTATCAATGATTATGTACTGTATCTCTCCCTTTGAAAGGCTTCCTAAGGCAAGTGCATTGGGAGAGCAGTTAAAGGTGCCCGGATCATTAACAAGTTTATAATTGATCAATAGTCCTATGTGTGCTTTCAGGCCACGTGAATGTCAGGGAGAGAGCGCTGCCCCTGAATGTGGGACACCTGTCACCTGATACCTGTCTCTGGTCTGTTTTACAATTACCGTATGAGATTATTAATTATTTCCTTTATGGAGTTATTTTTTATTTAACAGGCAGTGTTGTTGTTTTTTTGGTACGCATGAGTCACGATGTGAGTCACGATGTGAGAGTCATGTATCCAAAGGGGTATTACCGATCCCCTATGGTAAATATGCAAATTTGGTTCCCTGGGCCTTTGAAAATTATGCAAATAGCTTTTCTTCACACGCCTTCCAGTAAACTGAAAAATGTGTTGGTAATGGTTGAGTTACTCCAAATGGGTTGAAGTTTTCCCCACCTCGAGTGATGTTGTTTTGTTTTTATCTTGCTTCAATAAGAAATTTCTCCAGATTGGGTCTGCTGGATGGTCGGGATTTCTCCCTAAGGATTAGCCCTCCGACTCCCTGACCCTGTAACTCTGCAATGAGATCGCCAAGATTACAACTGCTCCAGCATGGAGGACAGACGAGAGGAATAGCCACTTGTGTTAAACAGACCGACAGAAATATGCTCAGAGCTTCAGATGTGTTGAGTAAAATACACTTTTGAGGTAATGACGAAGGTGACCACAGATGATATCTAGATGCATGGAAGGGATAATTTGACCAAGAACTGGGTGAACCTCAACCTTCCCTAACCGGCTGAAGCAATGACGACAATGGCGTTCAGTATGGTCTTTCACCACTTCTACCGTGAGACCCGAGTCCAAGCCAGCAACTTGTACACAGCATCTAGTCAAAACTATCAACTGCCTTTTCTCTCAGGAGTGCGACATGAGTCCATGTGGAGTGAGCATGGAGAAAGATCCATCCAAACACGCCTGGTGTACTGGTAGGAAAATGGACAAAGACATAATGGACTGTAAAGGACAGTGGCGGCTCAGGTGAGAGACATTATCAAGGGTCATCCACTTTGAACATGTGCCATTGGGAGGATGAACTGAAACACTATCTGAAGAACATGTAGAAACACCAGAAGGATGGGTGCCGAGAGGGGGGTGGTCAACAGTGCCCGTAATTCATTTAGGCTTATCCAAAATTGTCAGGTTGATTTGTGGAGGTCTGCACATTGCAACATTTATAGTAATTTAGACTAAGAATGCATTGAGATACCAATCTGTCATTACTACAATTGATGAGAATTTCATGCTAGAAAAATAAGATTTGTATATACTGTACAATGCACATTCTGCTAAGTTGACGGTCTTAAATTAAAGTGACAAAACCAACATGAAGCACTAAGGACTGTCATCCTAAATTTGGGTTGGATAATTTATCAGTAGTTATAATTATGATTTGGAAAGGCTTCTAGAGACAGATATGCCCCTAAAATGTGAGGAGAGCCACTAGATTGTAGCTTGGGCTATCCTTGCCCCAATCTCATTCCTTTCAAGGTTGGTGTGAAACTGTTATAACGTGTTCTCTCTCTTTCCTGTGAAAAACAAATATGCATGTACCCTAGACCAAATACGGGAGATAACTGGAAATGCTAAAATAATTGCGTAAACTGGCTCTGCAAAACAGAGGCTCGACTATCTTTTGGCAGGTCAAGGGGGCACTTGTGCAATCAATGGCAATGGATGTTGTACTTTTGTCCCAGATCACTCTTCTAATATGACTGATCTCGCCGAATACATTGCCACTGTTGCTGAGAATAATTCCCCACAACTGGAGTGGACACCTACAACTTGGTTGGAATCCCTGTTTGGAAGTTAGGGATCCCAAATTCCCAAATGGGCTGCGGCGTGTGTTTTTGTCTCTTAGTTTGTATAAATTGTGTTATTTACCATGCTGTGTGCGTGTAGTGTTGATAAATTCACTCCCATTTAATAGAAGTAACTTTGTTATGATAGTATTACCATACTAATTGGACTGTACAACCCAGAATGAAGGGATTGAAATGAAGTGTCTGGTTTTATGTGTTGATTTCCCTTACTTCAAAAGAAATATGGTATTGTATGGAAGTATGGTATGGATAGGTATGGAAGTTAAAGAATATTTACCTTAAAATGTAATGATTTATTTTCATACAAGTGATAAAAGGGTGGAATGTGAATTTTACTTTGTACATGTTGTGGGAAAATTCTTCCACAGGGACACTTGAAGTCAATCTTAAATGAGTAATCGTTTATTGTCAGCGCGTTGGAGAGATTCCAACCAACTCAATGCACCATAGTACACATGTCAATCAGGAGCTCTACCTGGGCAGACCCAGCAGTTGTCTTATATACGGCTATACACAGACAAGTTATATTTGCATGATTTAGCATAATTAATTAATCATTACCGTTTTGTTTCATTTATGTGACCGACCAATACTGGTTCATAACATGTGACAGACCAACACCTCACGAGGCTTCTCTCTAAGCTGAGACCTTGAAACTGAGATGTCTTTCCTTTGTTCTCAACATGGTCTGGACGTACTGCAAAATTGCAGCTACTGATAAGAGGAAGATTTGTTCAGTCAACAACTTCAATGAACACATGGGTTTATAGAACATCACATGAATAGAACACAGAAATTTGTGGGAGCTCCTGACAGACATTCACTATGGTGCATCAAGTTTGTTGGAACCTCTCCAGTGAGCTGACAATAAAGAATGATTCATTTCAGATTGTCGAATTTCCACGGCACCATACACACCATCTGCCCGGTGCAGTTGAAACCGGGACTCATCTATGAAGAGCACATTTTTCCAGTGTGCCAGTGGACATCGAAGGTGAGCATTTTTCCACTGAAGTCTGGGTTACAACGCCGAACTGCAGTCAGGTCAAGACCCTGGTGAGGACGACAAGCACGCAGATAAGCTTTCCTGAGATGGTTTCTAACAGTTTGTGCGGAAATACTTTGGTTGTGCAAACCCACAGTTTCATCAGCTGTATGGGTGGCTGGTCTCAGACGATCCCGCAGGTAAGAAGCCGGATGTGGAAGCCCTGGCTGGTTACACAAACAGCTAAATTTTCTAAACAACATTGGAGACAGCTTATGGTGGAGAAATGAACATTACACTCTCTGGCAACAGCTCTGGTGGACATTCCTGCAGTCAGCATGCCAATTGCATGCTCCCTCAAACCTTGTTACATCTGTGGCATTGTGTTGTGACACAACTGCATATTTTAGAGTGGCCTTTTATTGTACCCAGTGCAAGGTACACCTGTGTAATGCTATTTAATCAGCTTCTTGATATGTCACACCTGTCAGATGGATGGATAATCTTAGCAAAGGAGAAATACTAACAGGGATGTAAACAAATTTGAGAGAAATAAGCTTTTTGTGCATATGGAACATTATAGGGTATTATACGGTACTTTATTTCAGCTCATGAAACACAGGACAAACACTTTACATGTTGCATTGGTATTTCTGTTCACTCTAACATGACAACTCTATGGAAAGGGGAGATGCTTATGAACACCATTCTCCATTTTGCTCTACGATCACAGAATTATGGAAGTAGTTTTGTGCCAACAAAAATAAGGGGTTAAATATGTCATAAACAAATATTTATAGAGATTTCTTGTATCTCCTAGATATAGGATAGATGCTACTGTCTTTTTTTGCTATTTATAAATGATATTCAATGCGTTTTATGGGCTAGTAGTAGTAAAAGACAAATTCAATATTTTTGGGGGATACCTAAAAGGTTTTACTAAAATTCCAAATCGAATAACTAAATAATGAGCCATGGTATCTTAAAACCACTCTATATGTTAGTTTAGTATACTAACACCCCCCCAAACGACTTAGACTTTTAGAGGACGTATTAACACATCTATGTTCAGGTCAAGAGAGAGGTGGGGGATGTGAGCATTCTCATAAACAATGCTGGCATCGTCACAGGCAGGAATTTCATGGACGCGCCAGACTCCCTCATTGAGAAAACCATTGAAGTAAACACCATGGCTCACTTGGGTGAGCTAATGTGCTTACAGCTCACATCTGCTACACTGACATCAACACAACTATCTTGTTGGTTTTCCCTCCCTTGCTGTCTTTATCAATGCAGGCATTGAAATGTGAAAGTAATATCCTAAATCATCTCCCTTATTGTGGCAATTCCACTCACTCTACCTCCAGTGAACACAGATCTGAAGCAAACTGAAATTCATATTTCATTGTGGAAGTTCTTACCCTGATTTCTTCTCCTTTCTCTCTAGACTTATAAAGCCTTCCTCCCAGCGATGACTGTCAACAACCATGGTCACCTGGTCAGTGTTGCTAGCACAGCGGGTCTGATTGGTGTCAATGGACTAGTACGTAAATCACCTACTATGCATGTGTGTGCATGACTTACTCCAATGTTCCTCAATACTGGTCCTGGAGAGCAACGGTGTACAGGCTTTTGTTCCCGTCCAGCACCAAGAAACCTGAACGCTAATCAATGTTTGACTGACTAAATCAGATGTGTTGGTGCAGGGCAAGAACAAAGCCTACACTGCCTGTAGCCTAGCCTGGAAACGCAACATTGAATTTCATGGAGAGCATCGCTGCACAGCTATGTTCGATCGAGTTCAAAACCGGGCTCTGGCTGTGCCACTCAAGGACATTCCGAGACTTGTCCCAAAGCCCCTCTTGCATTTTCCTGGCTGTGTGCTTAGGGTTGTTGTCCTGTTGGAAGGTGAACCCTCGCCCCAGTCTGAGGTCATGAGTGCTCTCTAGCAGGTTTTCATGAATAAATGATCTCTCTGTACTTTGCTCCGTTCATCTTTCCCTCAATCCTGACTAGTCTCCCAGTCCCTGCCGCTGAAAAACATTCCCACAACATGATGCTGCCACTACCATTTTTTTTTAAATATATATTTTTTAACCTTTATTTCACGAGGTAAGTCAGTTAAGAACAAATTCTTATTTTCAATGACGAACAGTGGGTTAACTGCCTGTTCGGGGGCAGAAAGACACCGTAGGGATGATGCCAGGTTTCCTCCAGACGTGATGCTTGGCATTCAGGCCAAAGAGTTCAATCTTTTTTTCGCCAGACCAGAGAAGCTTGTATCTCATGGTCTGAAAGTCTTTAGGTGTCTTTTGTCAAACTCCAAACTCAAAGTGGGCTGTCATGTGCCTTTTACTGAGGAGTGGCTTCCTTCTGGCTTCCGTCTGGCCCCTCTACCATAAAGGATTGATTGGTGGAGTGTTGCAGAGATTGTTGTCCTTCTGAAAGGTTCTCCCATCTCCACAGAGGAACTCTGGAGCTCTGTCAGAGTGACCTTCAGGTTCTTGGTCACCTCCCTGACCGAGGCCCTTCTCCCCCGATTCTGCAATTTGGCCTGGCGGCCAGCTCTAGGAAGAGTCTTGTTGGTTCCAACCTTTTTGCATTGAAGAATGATGGAGGCCACTGTGTTCTTGGGGACTTTCAATGCAGCCAAAATGTTTTGGTACGCTTCCCCAGATCTGTGCCTCGACACAATCCTGTCTCTGAGCTCTACGGGCAATTCTTTCAACCTCATGGCTTGGTTTTTGACATGCACTGTCAACTGTGGAACCATATACAGAAAGGTGTTCCTTTCCAAATCATGTCCAATCAATTGAATTTACCACAAATGAACTCCAATCAAGTTGTAGAAACTTGTCATCATGGGGTATTGTGTGTAGATTGATATATAAAAAAAAAGTAATACATTTTGGAATAAGGCTGTACAGCAAATGGTTCAAGGACAATGCAATTCCACAATTTAGTTAGTATTATCTTGATGTGGAGACCTGTTTTATATATCCTCTATGTTGTAGTGTTTTACTTCTATTTCTCTATTTTCTTTATCTGATTGTTGGGAAGGGCCTGTAAGTAAGCATGTCACTGTTAGTCCACACCTGTTTACGAATCATGTGACGAATTCAATTTGATTTGAGACCTTTGTTTAACCTGCTCTACTGTATGCCAACGCATGTGTTTCTCTCCTGGTAGATTACTGTTTCCAGCAAGTTTGCTGCTATTTGCTTTGCTGAGTCTGTGGCTCTGGAGCTGCTGGCAACGGGGAAGGATGGTGTCAAGACTACCATTGTGTGTCCACACTTCATGAACACTGGCATGTTCGATGGCTGCAATTCTAAGTAAGTTATCTGCTATAAGAAGTGTTACTGTATATGGGATTACATTTCCCACTTTAAAGTTGCCATTGTGTTTATAAGAGGTTATTATCCTCATTGCATATTTGTAATAGTTTTTCTCATGAAAAGTTTGAGATGACCCTGCTGAAGGGTATTTATTCATCCATGAATAAATGAATATGCAATCCCTTTAAGAGCCAGGGCCAATTCTGTTTTTATGGGACATGAAACTGAACAAGAGACTTTTTAAATTGAGATTGGTTTTATGAAGCGTGAAATGGAAGGCCTTGTCTCGGCATTGACAGGGTGGAATTGACGATTGTGTTATGACATTAGTAACGAAGGTGCTGGGAGACTTCCTCTCTTAGCGTGTGTACACAAATCACTATCAACAACAAACATGTAAGTACTTACTTTACACTAGACGACATGCTGCTTACTGTGGACTGGTGGCCTCTGTTGTTGCCTATCCTGGATCCAGACTAAGTAGGTTGCCCTCAGGTAGGTTACCCTCAGGTAGGTTACCCTCAGGTAGGTTGCCCTCAGGTAGGTTGCCCTCAGGTAGGTTGCCCTCAGGTAGGTTGCCCTCAGGTAGGTTGCCCTCAGGTAGGTTGCCCTCAGTCTAGTTCTCTAGCCTGCCTCCCCACCTAAAGTAGATTCAAGTATTTCAATGGTTAATATTGGCCCTAGATGTCACTTTTGCTTTTGCAGCTTGTTTTTACTGTTCCTGATCCAAGATCAGATGTTAGTATGAGTCTTCAGACAGGCCAGGTGTCCTAAAGTGGTCAGATTACAGTAGACCATGTATGGTAGGGATTTACGAATGGACCAAATGGTCACAGGTGGCTTGAGTAAGGTCAATAGGTTAAGTTGACCCCCTTCGATATCAGCATCAGCGTCATTGTCTACTGATAGCAAAGTGTAGATTTGTGGTTTTAACAGCTGTCTGCATTTCACACTGTTTGAAGACTCCAAGGGGATATTTCTTATTATAACATAATTTTCCAACATTTGGATAATGGCTCTAGGTAAATTGTCCGCATTCAATTTTCACCAGATGGGCTATGGAAGGTATCAGGGAATTCCATCTGCATAGTGTTGGTGCATCATCATTGGTACAAAAGTTGGATTCTGACACTTTTTTACTTATTTATTTGTGATAAACAGACGTCACCAAAAGCCCTGCTGAAGGATTTGACATGTGCATTGATGGATTTCCATAACGATATATTTTAGGGAACTAGTGAGTGAAGGAGTTGATTATTCCAAAAACATTTCTACTACTGCATTACAAAAATATGTCAAAGCTGTTTGAATGTGCCTAATGCCACTGTAAAATGAAATGCATTATTGTGCATAAATTAAAAACTAGATATGCAGTTTTGGGGTTGTGGATGGGTGTGAGTATGTTGAACTGTTTATATGGCCATAATTCTGAATCCCCTTGGGATATGTGAATACTGGAAAAATGTTAATAAATATTTTGTACGTTTTTGTCTCCTGATAGTCTGCGATCATTCAGCAAACCAAAGTCATACCCAGTGCAAACCTAGTCGGTGCTAAGACAGTAGTTACTGGGGTGTATTCAGTTTGTTTTAACTATCTGATGCACAACTGGTATGATTCTCATTCTATGGCCATATGTTATTATCTACACACATCTACATTTTTATCTAAACTTCCTGTAACATTGTACCCTCCTGAACAAGCCCCTGGCGATGGGGGAACAGTTTTTGCTGTAAGAGCTGGGCCATTTGGGTACTGACACTCAGCTTGACCTCTCTACAACCTAATCAGAAGGCTACTGGGAACAAAAGTCCTCAAGTCATTGGCTTAATTTGCATATTTTGCATATTCAACAACTTACAAAAGAATTTAAGCTGAAGTTGGGATTTTAATTTAGAAATAAGGCCTGTTTTTCATTTGAAGCCAGAAGGAGGTTAGTATCAGCAACATTTTATATATGAATGCTTCTGCTCAGTGTTTGAGATCAATTGACACGCTTTACCATGGAGCATTGAGATGTATTTTAAACTGCAAAACCCTTACCGCACCACTGCACTTCATATACAAGGGTTGGCTGGCCTTCTCTAGTCAATCGTAGGCTCAGTCACTGGAATCATTTATTTATAAAGCCATTTTGGGTTTACTACCATTTTATTTGGGCATTTTTATTGTTCAGAAATGTGGTGGGTACACGCTTCGTTCGGCAGGAGTTTATCCTGCTAACTGTTCCAAATGTCCAAACTGAATTTAGTAAAATAGCTTTTATGTACTCTGCACCATCGGCTTGGAACGCCTTACAAAATACTTTTAAACTGGAAGAACTTGTCCCGATTGGTGTTTTTAAATGTGACATACCAGTCCCTGATATGTCAATGTTTTTAATTATCTGTTTTATGATTTTGTTATACTCTTGTGAATTATATGTTTTTTTCAATAGATTACCTGTAGTTTTTCATGTTGTCTGTCTGTAATTGTGTAAGGACTTGGTGCTGCCTATCTGGGACAGGACTCTCTTGAAAAAGAGATTTCAAATCTCAATGAGCCCTTCCTGGTTAAATAAATAAAATAAATATTTCATAACAATATTATACAGCCCAGGGCATATTGCATCAAGCGATCATATCAGTTTGTTTTGAAAATATCAAATATTTCATTCTAAGTTCATTTATTTTGCAGCGCCATCAAAAGGTCTTCAATCTGCTTTCTATGTAACAGGGTCATCAGATGTTTAAGTATAGTATGACAATGGCATGTACAGTACTTGCATGAGTACATCTGAATAATATGATAATTAATGTCTAGTATACAGTGCATTCGGAAATTATTCAGACCCCTTGACTTTCCACATTTTGTTGCGTTAGCCTTATTCTAAAATGGATTAAATAGTTTTTTCCCCTCAATCTACACACAATAGCCCATAATGACAAAGCAAAAGGTTTTAGACATTTTAGCACATTTTGTTAAAGATAAACCTATCACATTTACATAAGTATTCAGACCCGGTTCTTTGAACACCTTTGGCTTCCATTACAGCCTCGAGTCTTCTTGGGTATGACACTAGAAGCTTGGCACACCTGTATTTGGGAGTTTTTTCCCATCCTTCTCTGCAGATCCTCTCAAGCTCTGTCAGGTTGGATGGGGAGCGTTGCTGCACAGCTATTTTCAGGTCTCTCCGGAGATGTTCGATCGGGTTCAAGTCCGGGCTCTGGCTTGGCCACTCAAGGACATTCAAAGACTTGTCCCGAAGACACTCCTGCGTTGTCTTGGCTGTGTGCTTATGGTCGTTGTCCTGTTAGAAGGTGAACCTTTGCCCCAGTCTGAGGTCCTGAGCACTCTGGAACATGTTTTCATCAAGAATCTCTCTGTACTTTTCTCCGTTCATCTTTCCCTCGATCCTGACTAGTCTCCCAGTCCGTGCCGCTGAAAAACATCCCCACAGTCTGATGCTGCCACCACCATGCTTCACCATAGGGATGGTGCAAGGTTTCCTCCAGATGTGACGCTTGGCATTCAGGCCAAAGAGTTCAATCTTGGTTTCATCAGACCATGGAATCTTGTTTCTCATGGTTTGCTATTTGACAAACTCCAAGCGGGCTGTTGTGTATTTTACTGAAGAGTGGCTACCGTCTGGCCACTCTACCTTAAAGGCCTGATTGGTGGAATGCTGAAGAGATGGTTGTCCTTCTGGAAGGTGCTCCCATCTCTACAGAGGAACTCTGGAAGGTGTGTGCCTTTCCAAATCATGTCCAATCAATTGAATTTACCACAAGTGGACTCCAAGTTGTGGAAACGTCTCAAGGATGATCAATGTGAATAGGATGTACCTGAGTTCAATTTCGAGTCATACCAAAGGGTCTGAATACTTATGTAAATAAGTTAATTTAAAATATATATATATATATACAAAAATGTCTAAACCTGTTTTTGGTTTGTCATTATGGGGTATTGTGTGTAGATTGAGAAATGTATTTAATCCAGTCTAGAATAAGGCTGTAATGTAACAAAATGTGGAAAAAGCCAAGTGGTCTGAATACTTACCGAATGCACTGTATCCAAATGCCATGTTTCCCAACTCCTGTACTCGAGTACCCCCAACAGTACAGATATGTTTCGTGGCCCCGGACAAGCACACATGATTCTACTTGTCAACTAATCATCAAGCCCTTGATAAGTTGAAATTTTGTCCGGGGCTACAATAAAAATGTGTGCTGTTACGGATAATCGAGTACCGGAGTTGGGAAACCATGTACTAGAGCATGCACCAACAAAGATACAGTCAAAGAGGGGAACGATGAACACTGCTTGTCTCTGAGTAATATGACATGAGCATATTCCCCTCCAATGTGACATTACAGGCCCTTTGTCCCGTTCCCCTGCTCTGTCGTTGCATGTGTACCACGTCAGACTCTGCCGTCAAGGAGCACCACATTGCTATAACATCCAGTGCCTTCAAAGTATTCACACCCCTTGACTTTTTCCACATTTTGACGTGTTACAGCCTGAATTTAAAATTGATAGAATTGAGCTGTTTTTGTCACTGGCCTACATAAGCCCATAATGTCAGTGGAATTATTACTATTATTATTTTTTACAAATGAATAAGAAATGAAAACCTGAAATGTTTTGAGTCCAAGTTTAACTATTCATCCCCTTTATAAATAAGTTCAGGAGTGTGCAATAATAGTGGTTAAAATGATATTTTAATGACCACATCTCTGTACCCCACACATACAATTATCTGTAAGGTCCCTCAGTCGAGAAATGAATTTCAAGCACAGATTCAACCACAAAAACCAGGGAGGTTTTCTAATGCCTCGCAAATAAGCGCACCTATTGGTAGATGGGTTGAAAAAAACAAGCAGACATGTAATATCCCTTTGCGTATGGTACAGTTATTCATTACACTGGATGGTGTATCAATACACCTAGTCACTACAAAGATATAGGCGTCCTTCCCAACTCAGTTCCCGGAGAGGAAGGAAACGCTCAGGGATTTCACCATGAGGCCAATGGTGACTTTGAAACAGGTTCAGAGTTGAATGGCTGTGACAGGGGAAAACTGAGGATGGATCAACAATATTGTAGTTACTCCACAATATTAACTTAATTGACAGAGTGAAAAGGAGGAAGCCTGTACATAATACAACTATTCCAAAATATGCATCTTGTCTGCAACAAGGCACTAAAGTAATACTGCAAAAAAATGTGGCAAAGCAATTCACTTTTTGTCCTGAATACGAAGTGAAAATCCAATACAACACATTATTGAGTACCACTCTCCATATTTTCAAGCATGGGGGTGGTTGCATAAGAAGACAGCGAATGTTCCTGAGTGGCCGAGTTACAGTTTTGACTTAAATCTACTTGAAAGTCTATGTCAAGACCTGATAATTGTTTGTTTAGCTATGATCAACAACCAATTTGACAGAGCTTGAAGGATTGCTGCCCAATCCAGGTGGGGAAAGCTCTTACCCCAAAAGACACAGCTGTAATTGCTGCCAAAGGTGCTTCTACACAATATTGACCCAGGGGTGTAAATATTTCTGTATTTCATTTTCAATAAATTTGAAACATTCTAAGATGTTTTTTTTAAATTATGGGGTATTGTGTGTAGATGAGTGAGAAAAATAAATATATTTTGAATTCAGACTGTGACAAAACAAAATGTGGAATAAGTGAAGGGGTTTGAACACTTTCTGAAGGCACTGTATGTGGTTAGCTGATACAAAGGCAAGCCTGGATAGGTATTTTATGTATCTCCATAAGACTTGCAAGTACCAGTAAACACTTATCAAGCCATTACTTATGCATTGATGCCAATTACGGCTCAGTCACTGATAAAGCAGCACCTGGTTGAGTGGGCGGCAAGACTCTATTTATCTGGAGACAACACAGATTTATAAAGACCTACACCTGATTTGGACTGCAGTCTAATATAATTATCTTCAACCTCAACATTTAAGTCTACACCAAAGCCTTTTTGTGTTATGGAAATGTCCTTGAGACAGGTGTGAGAGAAAGAGGGCTTTTAGAAACTTGGATAGGTTCTGGTGGGTGAAGTCTTCATTTGGAGTGATTTGCAGGGCTACTTTCATTCCTTGAGGCCTTTGAGAGTGAGTTGTTGGCTTCATGTTGAACACAACACAATACAGCCATGACTAATACAGTAGACTTAATCACTCACCACCAATTAGACTGAATTATCATGACATGAAATGGCTCCTTTCTTCTTATTAACATTTTAAACCTTTACACTCATGGCAATTGGCCTATGTGTATAGGGCTAAATAGAAATGACTCTCACGGAAGAAATGTGAAAAGCATATGTGTAACCATGGTAGCAATTGAAATGGAACATTTTGGAGATAATGGGACATTTATTAGACCAAAGGTGAGTACATAGCAGTTCACCTGACAAGCCTGAATCCAAATATTACACTGTTGATTGTATGTGCATTTTACATTTAATGTACTTTTATCTGCATTTGTTGATAACAAAATCTGAAAGGCCATTCCTGGAAAATGTGGGGTAGGTTTGATTACAAGGGTTTGAGTGAGAGGACTAACTGGTGTCTCCAAGTGGACACATCTCTCCAAAGTGTGTCCAGTTCCTAAGTCATTTCAATGCACTATTACGACTCAGAGAGTCTTCAACTAGAAGGTACTTTTTTCAGTTCACTTAATTGTGCCGTTGAGGAACTAGAACAACCCATACTTGTAGTTGTGTTCATTTTGAACACAACCCTGCATCCGCCATCACGCAATTACTGTTGTTGTTTACGCAATCTAAAAAGGGTCCATTTTATAAATCGCAATCTGGGTCAGGTGGGCATGATTTGAAAGCTTGTTCTATTGCCAACATGACTAGCTAAGTTATTAAATACGATCTTACATTCTCAGGCTTTCACAAGGTAGTTCAGAGAAACCGATTGTAATTTTGGGGAGCATACAAAGCAGTCATGAGCCACAGTGAATTCTCTAAATAAACACTGTTCAGAACAACCCAGGGTGTGACACCATGTCCTCTTGTAACTGTACATGAAACATAATGATCATAAACTTTGACCTTGTATATGACGAGTTTTATTTGGAAATGTGAAGTGTACATTTGGACTCAGGTGTTTGGCTTGCTTGTATGATATCAAAGTGGTATTTATTATCATCCACAACATCATCTTTCAAAATACATTGAGTCATCTTCATTTACAGGATTTCCATCACTCAGACAACAACAAAAATTAGCAAAAGTTGCCCAATCACCGGGAAGGATGGGGGCAACTTCTTGTCGTGCGTGGTGCTAAAGTTCAGAATGTCTGTCAGTCAAAACCCATACTGCGCTGTGAAACGCAGAGCCAGAGTTCTGACGTCATGTATAGCATGCTACGGTACAGCCACTACGTTCCAATGTAGGTGCTTATTAGTGCCAAAATCGACCCTTTTCAACCCGTATACTGGTACGACTGTAGTGTTTAAAGATATTCTCCGGTACTTTTGTATACCTTTTAGCCAGTAATTCTGAAAGTAGAGCTCATGAGCCCAGAAGTGGTCACCGAACATTGTGTACTACGTCACATACAGTACCAGTCAAACATTTGGACACACCTACTCATTCAAGGGTTTTTCTTTATCTACATAAAGGGTTTTTCTGTTTTCTACATTGTAGAATAATAGGGAAGATATCAAAACTATGAAATAACACATATGGAATCATGTAGTAACCAAAAAAAGTGTGAAACAAATCCAAATATATTTTATATTCTTCAAAGTAGCCACCCTTTGCCTTGGTGACAGCTTTGCACACTCATGGCATTCTCTCAACCGGTCCAACCCATCCCAAACCATCTCAATTGGGTTGAGGTCGGGTGATTGTGGAGGCCAGGTCATCTAATGCAGCACTCCATCACTCTCCTTCTTGGTCAAATAGCTCTTACGCAGCCTGGTGGTGTGTTTTGGGACATTGTCCAGATGGGATGGCGTATGCTGCAGAATGCTGTGGTAGCCATGCTGGTTAAGTGTGCCTTGAATTCTAAATAAATCACAGACAGTGTCACCAGCAAAGCACCATCACACCTCCTCCTCGATGCTTTATGGTGGGAACCACACATGCGGAGATCATCCGTTCACCTACTCTGCGTCTCACAAAGACACAGTGGTTGGAACCAAATATCACAAATTTGGACTCATTAGACCAAAGGAAATAGTTCCACCGGTCTAATGTCCATTGCTCATGTTTCTTGGCCCAAGCAAGTCTCTTCTTCTTATTGGTGTCCTTTTATGTGTCTGTTACTTGAACTCCGTGAAGCATTTATTTTGGCTGCAGTAAACTCTAATGAACTTATCCTCTGCAGCAGAAGTAACTCTGGGTCTTCCTTTCCTGTGGCGGTCTGTAACGGCATTCGAGAGAAGAAGGTGAGGACCAAGGTGCAGAGTGGTACGTGTTCATAATTATTTTAATAGAACACTGAAAAATACAAAAACAACAACGTGAATGAACGAAACCGAAATAGTTCTGTCTGGTACAGATATGAAACAGAAAACAACTACCCACAACTCAAGGGCGAAACCAGGCTGGTTCTCAATCAGAGACAACGATTGGGAAGCATACCAGGCCAAACACATAGAAATACAAACATAGAACAAAACAGAATACCCACCCACATCACACCCTGAACAAACTAAAAATAGAAACATACAAAGCAATCTACGGTCAAGTCGTGACACGGTCCTCATGAGAGCCAGTTTCATCATAGCGCTTGATGGTTTTTGCGACTGTACTTGAATAAACTTCAAAGTCCTCTAAATTTTCCACAATGACTGACCTTCATGTCTTAAAGTAACGATGGCCTGTCATTTCTCTTTGCTTATTTGAGCTGTTCTTGCCATTATATGGACTTAGTCTTCTACTAAATAGGGCTATCTACTGTATACCACCCTTACCTTGTCACAACACAACTGATTGTCTCAAACGCATTAAGGAAAGAAATTCCACGAATTCACTTTTAACAAGGCACACCTGTTAATTGAAATGCATTCCAGGTGACTACCTCACAAAGCTGGTTGAGAGAATGCCAAGAGTGTGCAAAGCTGTCATCAAGGCAAAGGGTGGTAACTTTTGTTTAACACTTTTTGCTTTCTACATGATTCAATATTTATTTTATTTTACCTTTATTTAACCAGGCAAGTCAGTTAAGAACACATTCTTATTTTCAATGACGGCCTGGGAACAGTGGGTTAACTGCCTGTTCAGGGGCAGAACGACAGATTTGTACCTTGTCAGCTCGGGGGTTTGAACTCGCAACCTTCCGGTTACTAGTCCAACGCTCTAACCACTAGGCTACGCTATGTGTTATTTCATAGCTTTGATGTCTTCACTATTATTCTACAATGTAAAAAAATAGTAAAAATAAAGAAAAACCCTTAAATGAGTAGGTGGGTCCAAATATTTGACTGCTACTGTATGTGTAGATATGTGTACCATGTCATTGCTTAGAGTAGAGTGGCCAGACGGAAGCCATTCTTCAGTAAAAGGCACATGACAGCCAGCTTGGAGTTTACCAAAAGGAAACTAAAGGACTGACCATGAGAAACAAGAATCTCTGGTCTGATGAAACCAACAATTGAACTCTTTGGCCTGAAGGCCAAGCATCACATCTGGAGGAAACCTTGCACCATCCCTATGGTGAAGCATGGTGGTGGCAGCATCAGGCTGTGGGGATGTCTTTCAGTGGCAGGGACTGTTAGAATAGTCAGGATCGAGGAAAGGATGAATGGAGCAAAGTACAGTGAGAGCCTTGATGAAAACTTGCTCCAGAGCACTCAAGACCTCAGACTGGGGCGAAGGTTCACCTTCCAACAGGACAACAACTCTAAGCACACAGCCAAGACAACGCAGGAGTGTCTTCGGGACAAGTCTCTGAACCGATCAAAGTGATCAATTCCCGATCGAACATCTCTGGAGAGACCTGAAAATAGCTGTGCAGCGATGCTCCCCATCAAACCTGACAGAGCGTGAGAGGATCTGCAGAGAAGAATGGGATAAACTCCCCAAATACAGACATGCCAAGCTTGTAGTGTCATACCCAAGAAGACTCGAGGCTCTAATCACTGCCAACAAAGTACTGAGAAAAGGATCTGAATACTTAAATGTGATGCATTTTTTACTTTAAATACATTTGCAAAAATGTCTAAACGTGTTTGTACTTTGGCATTATGGGGTATTGTGTGTAGATTGAGGAAGCTGTTGTTACGTAAGGCTGTAACGTAACAAAATGTGGAAAAAGTCAAGGGGTCTGAATACTTTCCGAATGCACTTTTTAAATGACTTTATTGAGCTACGCAATCAATTTCACGCAATCAATTTCATACTTAAGAATGATTTGAACATGACGCACGAAACATGCTAATATAGGTACCATGACTTGCATAGGATTTGTGCCAGAAATGCTGTAACATGAGCATTTGGAAACATTACCAGGGAAACAAAACCAAAGCATTGGTTGCTGTCATACCTTGTCCAGACACTGCTACAGGGTAAAGAAACCAATATGTAACTTTGTAATTTAAGTGAACTATCCCTACAAGTTGTGGTTGTTCACATGGGTGTTTAGGTTACTGCATGCACACTTATGCACAATACACATGGCAAAGGCCAAGTATAGACACTCAGGAAGAAGTGCCATGTAAGGGACCTGTGTGCAGAGCCTAGTATGTTCTAAATATATGCTCCGCAAGTGTGCACTGGACTAGTTTTGTGAAGTTAGCTAAGTCTACCTTTAGCCATTGAAGATGACAGTTTACTCTATGGCCAGTAGGAACGTCAATTAAGTAATAATGCGCATGCATTCAATGGTCACTAAAATGATCCTAAAATGTTATGTGGTTACTTGTTGACTATGTAATCATAGCCCCATCGTGTGGAGAATTCCAAACCCTTTTAATCCTGTCAATGACTTCCATGGCTAAAGGGACAGACTGGCTGCACAGCGCTCTCGCTCACTGTGTACCATGTCATTCTGCTTGTCAGGCAGGCTAATCAGTGACTCCAGTAGTACTCAAATCCAGATGTCTCCAAATGCAATGGAGAGATTCACCGTCTAGCAACTGGATGCATCTGGGGGAGATTTGATGTATTCATGTCATGTATTAGTCTAGATAATAATTTCAACATTTTATTTAATTAACTTCCTGACCCTTCAGTTGATACTCCGTTTGTTGTGTCATCTGGAGAGAAGTGCAATTATGTTATCTATAGATGTGAAATACAGTTGCCTTATTCAGACAGGCAGTTTGAAGTGATTAAAAAAAAGGAAATTGCATATCCAATTATTATCTGATATTTGTCCTGCAGTCTTAACAGCCAAAAAGCACATGGAGTCAAATATTTCCAAGTCAGATTTAAACCACATGCATAGGTGGTTTGAAATCCGATACAAATCTGATTCCTGGCCATGCGACTTGTGTCTGAACGGTCAAATCAGATTTATTTGCCCTCAAGTGTTTTTTAGACCTGTTTGGCATTCAGTATCTTGTCGCTTTGACGAGAACATGTGGTAGCTAACTAGCGTGTTAATTGTTTACAAACAAATGAGTGAGTGTGCTAGCAATCTTAAAGGGATAGTTCATCTGAAATCTATATTTGGGTTAAATTACACTTACCTTCAGTTGTGTCTGAAGGACCATGGTGAAAAAATTCACAATAATACACTATTTACTTCTGGCTGCAGCCTGGAGTTAGCATATTAGCATAGACAGATTTCATCAGTGGTTCCAGGCGAACCGATGTTATAAAAGCTGCATTGCAAGCCGCAACTTCCTCAAAAACATTTCAAACTACTGTAAGTTCGGTAGTTGGTGGAGTTCGCAAGGATATTTTTTACATGCATACAGTTTAAAAAATATAGTTGGAATTTGGTTACCCAGAAGAGGATCTCGTCACGGTATCTCTGTGCATTCAAATGGCCAATTGTGTTCATAGTCCGTAGCTTATGCCAATGGCACACTCCCTAAAAGCTTGAGACATCTGTGGCATGTGTTGTGTGACAACTGCACATTTTAGAGTGTATTTTTAATGTCCTGAGCACAAGGTGCACCTGTGTAATTATCATGCTGTTTAATCAGCTTCTTGATTATGCCACACCTGTCAGGTGGATGGATTATTTTGGCAAGGGAAAATGCAAGGATTGTAGACAAATGTGTGCACAAAATGTGAGAGAAATTTGTGTTTATGGAAAATTTCAGCCATCTTTTATTTCAGCTCATGAAACATGGAACCAACACTTTACATGTTGCGTTTATATTTTTGTTCTGTATAGAATGTTATTGCAAAAATAACAACATTCTCACAGTGAAGAAAACATGGACAGGTTCCTCGAATATCGACGCTACCAAACTTATTTTTAAGTATTTTTCCATGCAGTGCAGCTTTCAGCTTGCAGTGGAGCTTCGCTAACATCGAATCGCCTGGAACCACTTATGAAATCTAACTCCAGGCTGCAGCCAAAAGTAAACAATGGATTTTTGTTACCATGGTTCTTCAGACACAACTCAAGGTAAGGGTAATTTGACCCAAATATACTGTGCCTTCAAAGATTATTCACACCCCTTGACGTTTTTCCACATTTTGTTGTGTTACAAAAGGGGATTATAATGCATTCAATTATATGTTCATGTCCATAATCTACACAAAATACTCTTATCAAAGTGCAAGAAAAATTCTAAATATATTTTATTTATGGAAAATTAAACACTAGTATATCTTGATTAGATAAGTATTCGATACACGTTAGAATCACCTTTTGCAGTGATTATAGCTGTGAGTCTTTCTGGTCAAATCTCTAAGAGCCTTGCACACCTGGATTGTACAATATTTGCCCATTATTCTTTGAAAAATTCTTCAAGCTCTCAAGTTGGTTGTTGATCATTGCTAAGACTGCCATTTTCAAGCCTTGCCAGAGATTTTCTAAAGTAACTAGGCCACGTCTTGGTAAGAAACTCCAGTGTATATTTGGTCTTGTGTTGTCCTGGCCTTGTGTTATAATTGTCCTGGTGAAAGGTTAATTTGTCTTCCAGTGTCTGTTGGAAAGCAGACTGAACCAAGGTTTCCTCAAGAATTTTGCCTGTGCTTAGCTCTATTCCACCAAAATACTCATCTCTATGAGACAAGACACGTCTCCTTCCTGAGCGGTATGACGGCTGCGTGGTCCCATGTGGTTTATACTTGCGTACTATTGTTTATACAGATGAACGTGGTACCTTCTGGTGTTTGAAAATTGCTCCTAAGGATGTACCAGACTTGTGGAGGTCTACATTTTTTTCTGAGGTCTTGGCTGATTTCTTTTGATTTTCCCATGATGTCAAGCAAAAAGGCATTGAGTTTGAAGGTAGGCCTTGAAATACATCCACAGGTACACCTCCAATTGACTCAAATGATGTCAATTAGCCTATCAGAAGCTTCTAAAGCCATGACATAATTTTCTGGAATTTTCCAAGCTGTTTAAAGGCACAGTCAACTTAGTGTATGTTAACTTCTGACACATTGGAATTGTCATTCATAATGTCATCAAAAAGCATTGCTCCTCCTTCACTAGAACTAGAATGTTCCAACGGCAGAAGATATAATGTTGGGCGCATTAAGTGATGCTATGTTTTCTGTTGTTTCTTAGATTTTTTTTGTTTGATACAACGTATTGGAAGATTTTTGGCCCCCCTGAAGGCCTAAGTCCTACAGTCACAATTCGCCACTGGGTTGTACAAACACCAGATAAAAAATAGAAAGATAGTAAATCCATGTTTAGTTTTGGTAACTTTGTGTGACACGCTGTCCTCTACTTCTTCACATGGCCGCGGCTGCGTCGCATCGAAACAACTCATTCCGGCAAAGATGCTGGGAAATTCTGGTGTAAATCTGTAGCTAAGTGGGAGTAGGCCTCTCTCCCTGCCTCTATCCTTTATCCTAGTAGGTGTAATTTCTTAGACTGTCAGGATGTTCATTTCTAGCTCAATCTACAATCCTTTACTGTGACGATTTCATTGATTCAGTCTTCTCTCACTTTTGTCTCCCATGATCTATTCAGCTGTCCTTTCCTGTCCTGCTCCCAGAGATCAACCAAGTGCTATTCACCAAGCATGCTGTCACAGATGCTATAATCGCACAGAAACAAAGATGAGTCCTCGATCTATCTCTATGGTCGTTCATACGCTAATCTTCAATGAATTATCTTTTTAGCTGATGGAGACATTTGCTGTACTGCTATTCTTGTTTATTGGTTCACAAAAACTTGTCAAGGGCACTCATTAAAAATGGTGGCTAGAATGGAAAGTGACAAGGTACAGAAAGGCATCTTTGGTCATAGGTGGTTCAAGAAATGTCAATGAATTATCTTTTAGCTGATTGACATTTGCTGGCTATTCTTGTTTATTGGGTTTTCCTAAAGCCTAGAAGACAGTTTCAAATCCACTCTGTATTAAAAAGGTACAGGTGTGAAACAAAAACAACTGGTCAATGCCCCCACCCAAAAGTCCAGCCCAATAATCAAGTCCCTCATTTGTTTAATAATAATGATAATATATGCCATTTAGCAGACGCTTTATCCAAAGTGACTTACAGTCATGTGGCAGACAGAACCCACTACCCTGGGTTGGTAACTGAGCCAGAAGGTGGAGGTGATCCCTCAAGGTACAGAACGTCGGCAGGCAGGCTTAATTGGTTCTAATCTTGGGGCAGACAGATGGAGGTTTGTAACAAAAATTTATTACAGAAACAGGGGGCAGGCAAACGAAAACAGGGTGGTCCAGTGCACAAGGTACAGAACGGCAGGCAGGGGTCAGGGCAGGGGCAGTAACAGAGGTTGGTAGGGCAGGCAGGGTGGTGAAGTGACAAGATACAGAACGGCAGGCAGGCTCAAGGTCAGGGCAGGCAGAGAATGGCCAGAAAAAAGGTCCAGGCAATGCTCCAGGGTGAAGTGACAACAGGAACAGGGTCAGGGCAGAAAGTAACAGGACAAGGTACACGGCAGGCAAGGGCAGACAGAGGTTGTTAATCCAGGGTGGAGGCAAGGTACAGAACGGCAGGCAGGGTCAGGGCAAAATGAACTGGCAAACAGACAGAGGAACACAGGTAGGAATGTAGAAGACAGGAACTAGAGAAAGACAGGAGCACGGGAAAACGCAGGGGGATTGAAACAAAAATGAACTGGCAACAGACAGAGAACACAGGTATAAGTACACTGGGGAATATGGGTAACACCTGGAGAGGGGTGGAGACAAGCACGAAGACAGGTGAAACAGATCAGGATGTGACAGTACCCCCCTCCCCTCTCTAGGGACGCCAACTGGCATCCTACCTGGGTGCATACCGGGGTGCCTGCGTTGAACTCAGCGATGAGGCCTGGGTCCAGGATGTCCCTAGCGGGGAGCCAGCCCCTCTACTCCGGGCCATAACCCTCCCATTCAACCAGGTACTGGAGTCCCCTGCCCCGCAGTTGAACCTTCAGGAGGCGCCTCACCGGGGGAAGAGGGGTGGGTCTAGAAACAGGAGACAAAGGGTTGTGAGACATAGGTTTTAATTGAAGACACATGAAAGGGGGAATGTATACGGAGGGTATGGGGCAACAGAAGACGAACAGCAGAGGGGCTAATAATCTTGGAGATGGGGAAAGGGACGATAAAACGGGGAGGAAAGTTTGCGGGACTCCACCCGAAGGGGCAGATCTCGAGTGGACAGCCATACCATACCCTCTGCCCGAGATGATACCGGGGAGCCGGGGTCCCCGGTAATCATGACAATTACAACAATACTGAATTAACACTTTTATTTGAATTTAATAGATTAATAAAAATCCATGTAGTCTCAAATAAACAATGAAACATGTTCAATTTGGTTTAAATAATGCAAAAACACAGTGTTGGAGAATAAAGTAAGTACAATATGTGCTATGTAAAAAAGCAAATGTTTAAGTTCCTTGCTCAGAACATGAGAACATATGAAAGCTGGTGGTACCTTTTAACATGAGGCTTCAATATTCCCAGTTAAGACGTTTTAGGTTGTAGTTATTATAGCAATTATAGGAATATTTCTCTCTATACCATTTGTATTTCATATACCTTTGTCTATTGGATGTTCTTATAGGCACTATAGTATTGCCAGCCTAATCTCGGGAGTTGATAGGCTTGAAGTCACAAACGCAAGGAAAGTGCTGTTTGAATGAATGCTTACGAGCCTGCTGCTGCCTACCACCGCTGAGCCAGAGTGCTCTATCAAATATCAAATCATAGACTTAATTATAATTTAATAAACACACAGAAATACGAGCCTTAGGTCATTCATATGGTCAAATCTGGAAACTATCATTTAGAAAGAAGAAAAAAAAGAAGTTTATTCTTTCAGTGAAATACAGAACCGTTCTGTATTTTATCGAACGGGTGGCATCCATTAGTCTAAACATTGCTGTTACATTGCTCAACTATCAATGTTATGTCATAATTATGTAAAATTCTGGCAAATTAATTACGGAAGAAATGGTCTTCACACAGTTCGCAACGAGCCAGGTGGCCCAAACTGCTGCATATACCCTGACTCTGTTGCAAAGAACGCAAGAGAAGTGACACAATTTCTCTAGTTAATATTGCCTGCTAAGATTAATTATTTTAACTAAATGTGCTGGTTTAAAAATATATACTTGTGTATTGATTTTAAGAAAGGCATTGATGTTTATTGTTAGTTACATTGGTGCAACGACAGTGCTTTTTTTCACGAATGCGCTTGTTAAATCCTCACGCGTTTGGCAAAGTAGGCTGTGATTCGATGCTAAATTAACAGGCACCGCATTGATTATTTGCAGCGCAGGACAAGCTAGTTAACTACACATGGTTGATGATATTACTAGTTTAACTAGTGATTATGAAAAACAGAAGGAGGGCATTAATCAGAGAGGCAACAAAGAGACCAAAGATAACCCTGAAGGTGCTCAAAGCTCCACGGTGGAGATTGGAGTATCTGTCCATAGGACCACTTAAAGCCGTACGCTCCACAGAGCTGGGCTTTACGGGAGAGTGGCCAGAAAAAAATAAGCAAAAATGTTTGGTGTTTGCCAAAAGGCATATGTGAGACTCCCCAAACATATGGAAGAAAGTACTCAGGTCAGATGAAACTAAAACTGAGCTTTTTGGCCATTAAGGAAAACGCTGTGAATGGTGCAAACCTAACACCTGTCATCATCCCGAGAACACATTCCACACAGTGAAGCATGGTGGTGGCAGCATCATGCTGTGTGGATGATTTTCATCAGCAGAGACTGGGAAACTGGTCAGAATTGAAGGAATGATGGATGGTGCTAAATACAGGGAAAATTTTGAAGGAAACCTGTTTCAGTCTTCCAGAGATTTGAAACTGGGACGGAGGTTCACCTTCCAACAGGACAATGACCCTAAGTATACTACTAAAGCAACACTTGAGTAGTTTAAGGGGAAACATTTAAATGTCTTGGAATGGCCTAGTCAAAGCCCAGACCTCAATCCAATTGTGGTATGACTTAAAGATTGCTGTACATCAGCGGAACCCATCCAACTTGAAGGAGCTGGAGCGGGTTTTTCCTTGAAGAATGGGCAAAAATCGGTGGCTAGAAGTGCCAAGCTTGTAGAGACATACCCCAAGAGACTGGCAGCTGTAATTGCTGCAAAAGGTGGCTCTACAAAGTATTGACTTTAGGGGGGTGAATAGTTATGCACGCTCAAGTTTTTTTATTTTATTTTCGTATTTATTGTTTCACAATCAAAAGATATTTTGCAACTTCAAAGTGGTAGGCATGTTGAGTAAATCAAATGATACACACCCAAAAAATATATTTTAATTCCAGGTTGTAAGGCAACAAAATAGGAAAAATTCCAAGGGGGGTGAATACTTTCGCAAGACACTGTACATTGTCATATTGTAGTTGACTGTACATACTGTAGTAAGTGGGAATATTATTTGGGACATTGCCTTACTACATTTTGTTCACTAGAGGGTACTGTGGTCATACAGAGGGGGGTAGATTGTTCTTGGAACCTGAAGAAGCCTTGTAGACTAAGACAATAACCCAAGAATGTAAAAAAAAGAAGAAGAAAAAAAGGTGAAATGCATAAATATAGGTGGTGATAGTGCGTTCCAGAACAGATATTTCACACCGTAACACTTCATGACACATTTTATCATAACAGTACTGCACAGTAGCCTATAATTAGGCACATACAGTAAAGACGCATTCCTCCACTAAGGTGTGCTATGCCCATACTCTTACATCCCTTCCTAGGCTCTTTGGGCTCCCGAGTGGTGCAGCAGTCTAAGGCACTGCATCTCAGTGATAGAGGTGTCACTACAGACCTTGGATCGAACCCAGGCTGTATCACAACATGCCTTGATCGGGAGTCCCATAGGGTGGTGCACCCCATTGGCCCAGCATCATTCGGGTCGGGGAGGGTTTGGCCGAGGAAGGACATCATTGTAAAATAACAATTTGTTCCTAATTTGCCTAGTTAAAGGTTGATAAAAAAAGACAAAAAAGGCTCTCTTGATGACACTCCATGCAATTAACAGTGGTGATGCTGAGCAGCATGTGTGCATCCCTTGGGAAAAGGAGGGAGAGTGGAGGAGCCAAATACAAGAGTGTTCATTCTCCCCAACATTCATGCCATCATATCACTAGCCAGCTGGAGCTGGTAGATGGTCTACCCAGCTGGAGCTGGTAGATGGTCTACCCAGCTGAAGCTGGAAGATGGTCTACCCAGCTGGAGCTGGAAAGATGGTCTACCCTGGGTGTTTAAACTGTTCTTCCCCAGGGAACCCCAACCAGGCATATCAGCGACCCAGGAACCACCATCATATTTTAGCAAACAACATAATAATCACGTCTTGTCTTATCATCAGGTGAATGGTGGAAAGTAGAAGTAATCAACATTTGAAAATTAATAGATTTGATAGACAGTTTCGTAATTTTGACCTCCCCGCCGTTCATTGGAAGAGGAAGTGAAAACTGTAACATTATCTGAAGGTACAGTATCAATTGACGGCATAGAGAACATTTATCTGTTGTGAAACAAATTTTCTGCAATTATACACATTTTACCCACTGACTTTAAAGATTAATTAGCTGTTTTTAAGCTAATATACAGCAATTCTATGTATTTTGCTATTGTTAAGGGTGTGTTCCTCTGCTCAAAC
Source organism: Oncorhynchus keta (assembly GCF_023373465.1). NCBI lineage: Eukaryota > Metazoa > Chordata > Actinopteri > Salmoniformes > Salmonidae > Oncorhynchus > Oncorhynchus keta. The sequence goes on from NC_068443.1 coordinate 34,765,089, forward strand.
ATTATAGCAAAATCAATTGGCATATGCCCTGAATGCCCGGTATTTGAAATGTTTCATTCTCCCTGACTGTCTAGTTTTTATTTGATTGTTAGTTCTCAAAGATGGTATTAAAAATTGTATATTGTTAAATATCTTGTCTGCATGCTTTCTATCTGGTTTTGGTTGTTCAAGTTGACACTGAAACAGTTTTTCCATCTTGAAAATGATCACTGCCCACCTAAGAATTAGCTCCAATGACTGTAATTTCCTCCATATTAATTTGAGATTTTATTGTTGATATCATGGATGGTCAGTCCTAGCATCTATAGCACTATCTAAGAGTTTGTGAGTAGTTGCATTTCTCCAGACCCATCCCGTAGCTTTTTACCGAACCTTGGGAGCAGAGAACGTTTTATTGTTTCCTGCAATTCTACACATTTTACCATGTTTTATGTGACTTCATATTATACTTCAGTGATTTAACCAAATCAATGGGGGCCCTCAAGGGGTCGAGGCCCCTAGGCACGGAATTTTTGCCTAATGACTCAAACTGAATTATTCTACTGCTCTATCTTTCGTTCGCTACATACTATGGAATGTACACCCATGGGTGTAGCGTTTGGCCTGAGCAAGGAGTTGAATATAATCTGGCCATGATAAATACAATATATAGATGGCTGGTTAGCCTAATTTGCCTACGTAACTAAAACGGGATAGTAGTTGCTCAACGGTATATTTTTCTAACAGGTTTGCCTATGAATGACATAAAAAGAGGAAAAGTGCACAACCATGTTTTCGAAATAGGACGTTGTGCATTCTAGTATTTCTATTTATTAGGGATCCCCATTAGCTGCTGCTCTTCCTGGGGTCCAAACACACCAAAGCACCCCCATTACATATAAAACAAAATATAAAACAGTGAACTATGTTTGTACTCAAAAACCGGTCACCCGTCTGAGCAGGTCAAACTGGATGATCCAGCAGGGCGTTCCGGGCTGGAGCTCGAGTTTAGGTTGGGTGTCATGTGACATTAATTAGACATGCTCCAGCACAAATCAATGTAACAGGACAAGCCTCCGTGATTTGCAGAAGGGTTAAGTAGGAGGAACCAAGCTGAAAATGCAGATAAACCCAATTGAAGAGCTCATCACTCTAAATGAATATATAAGTAGAGAAAATCCTGTTTCACTGCGTGTCTTTTTTGTTGTTGTTATTACGGTGCGCCTTGACACGGAGTTCAAAGGTCGGTTAAAGACTCCCCCCAAGAGCTGAAAGGAGGCGATAGTTGTTAAAAATATTCAAGGTTGAAGCTGATGTTCTATTCAGGTAAGTTTGCGTCGGTTACAATTTTATACGTTATGAAACACTAAAATTAGCTTCACTTTTTAAACTGTTTATTCGTACTGTACTATCATTCGGTGTAGCGTGGATGTTTGTTTACATCACCGAATTAAAAATGGTTTGCGTTTGTTGCGTGATTTGAGTAGTCTAGGCTACCTTTAACGCTTTATAGGTTAAAATGTCCTTTTAGATTGTAGTTATAAATACATTTGCCAACTTCGAAAGCAGAACACTAAACTGCAATGTTTATGGTAGGCTATAAAACGCTCATCTGCAATAATCTATTCGCTAGGCCTATTGTTTATTAGGATATCGACGAATAACCCAGCATGCAACAATTTCACCAATACACAAACAGAAGTGAACTTTAAATTGTGACAACTGTCTTTCCAGGGGCCAACAAAATGAATTTCCTCCTGGAAACCCTTCAGTTGATTGTAATGTCCATTTATTACAACATAGAGGCATTTGTCAGACTGTTCATCCCATTTAAGAAGAAAAATGTCACCGGGGAAATCGTCCTGATCACGGGGGCGGGCAGCGGCATTGGCCGGCTCATGGCAGAAAAGTTTGCCAGCCTGGGCGTCTCTCTGGTTCTGTGGGATGTCAACCAGGAGGGCATGAAGGAGACTGCAAGACTAGTGAAGGCGAAAGGGGCAACTAGGGTCCACTACTACCTGTGTGACTGCAGTGACAAGGCTAAAGTCTACAGAGTGGCTGACCAGGTAAACCGCCTGATTCTAATCAACTAGTCTTTAATCAAGACTGTACTTAGTTGAATTGGTGTTGCTGTTTAAAAAAAAAAAAGAGGGGAAAAAAAAAAGCCTGCACTGATACTAGCCCTTGGTGAGTAATTATCACCTTCCCTTGTGGTCTATCAAGCATCCATTAACCTGTAATTGCAGGCTTCGCCTTGTGAGTAACTGTTTCATTATACTACAGTTGAAATGGATGTTCACCAACCCCTCCTAAAGCGAGGTAGAGTTTCTGTTCAGTAAACGTCCATTGTTGCTGAGGGAAGGGAAAGCCACATGAAAGTCCTTACATGCTATTCAGTAAATGTTTCTCAACTTTTAAAACTGGTTTTAAACTCTGTCACGCATAAGGATCCTTCCCTGTTTAACTTGTTAGTACAATGCGATGTCTCATAAGATCCTCACCACAACAATTGGCTGGCAGGATATAGGAAGGAACAATATGTATCTGTTAATAAAATACAACAAAGTTTAGTACTGGGTGTGCTGAGTGTTAACAAATGTTTTAAACATGTTTTTTGTTCAGGTCAAGAGAGAGGTGGGGGATGTGAGCATTCTCATAAACAATGCTGGCATCGTCACAGGCAGGAATTTCATGGACGCGCCAGACTCCCTCATTGAGAAAACCATTGAAGTAAACACCATGGCACACTTTTGGGTGAGCTAATGTGCTTAAAGCTCACATCTGCTACACTGACATCAACACAACTATCTTGTCGGTTTTCCCTCCCTTGCTGTCTTTATCAATGCAGGCATTTAAATGAGAAGGTATTATCCTAAATCAGCCTATACATTTGTTAGAGCATTTACATTTTTACCTCATTGTAGGCCTATGTCCTTTGTAGTAGCAGTTCCACCCACATCCCCTCAAATTAACACAGATCTGTAACAAACTGACAATCATATTTCATTGTACAAGTTCTCCCCCTGATTTGATTTTTATTTTTTCTCTAGACTTATAAAGCCTTCCTCCCAGCGATGACTGCCAACAACCATGGTCATCTGGTCAGTGTTGCTAGCACAGCGGGTCTGATTGGTGTCAATGGACTAGCAGGTAAATCTCCCACTAGGCATGCATGTGTGCATGACTTACTCCAATGTTCCTCAATACTGGTCCTGGAGAGCAACGGTGTGTAGGCTTTTGTTCCAGTCAGCACCAAGACACCTGAAAGCTAATCATTGTTTAATGACTGGATAAATCAGGTGTGTTGGGGTGGGGCAATAACAAAAACCTACACACCCCTTAACCATAGTGCAGAATATTGCCTTTGTCTTAAACTCTGGGTAGAACATAATGCAATCAAGAGACTTACCGTAGAGCTGAACGATAGAGATGTTATCAATTGACCTTGAATGGGTGACAATTTCATTTTTAACTTGTTCATATACTGTAGCTGAAGGGTCTTTTCCATAGACTGACTTGGTTACAGAAAATGGTTCCAAGGACAGTGCAATTTAGTTGACGTTATCTTGATGAGGAGACTTGTTTTATATATCCTCTATGTTGTAGTGTTTTACTTCTATTTCTCTATTTTCTTTATCTGATTGTTGGGAAGGGCCTGTAGTAAGTAAGCATTTCACTGTTAGTCCACACCTGTTTACGAATCATGTGACTAATTCAATTTGATTTGAGACCGTTGTTTATCCTGCTCTACTGTATGCTAACATGTGTTTCTCTCCTGATAGATTACTGTGCCAGCAAGTTTGCTGCTATTGGCTTTGCTGAGTCTGTGGCTCTGGAGCTCCTGGCAACAGGGAAGGATGGTGTCAAGACTACAATTGTGTGTCCACACTTCATGAATACTGGCATGTTCGATGGCTGCAATTCTAAGTAAGTTATCAGTCTTAATAGGTGCTTTACAGGATATCATTGAAAGTTGTTATTTTATTCCTTATTATCAAAATAAACACTATGAAGGCGAAGGGTCACATTGCATATGTATATACCCTTTTCAATTGTGGACTGATAGTGGTTTATATTATGAGGTAGTGAACTTCAAAAAAATAAATGTATATTAATTTTATTTAACTAGGCAAGTCAGTTAAGAACATTTCATATTTACAGTGATGGCCTACAGTGGGTTAACTGCCTTGTTCAGGGGCAGAACGACAGATTTGTACCTTGTCAGCTCGGGTATTTCGATCCAGCGACCTTTCGGTTACTGGCCCAATGTTCTAACCACTGCCACCTTATTGACTCCACAGGTGGCCTCTCTTGGTGCCTGTCCTGGATCCAGACTATGTAGCAAAGAAGATCATTGAGGCCATTTTAACTGACCAGGTCTACCTTCTGCTCCCAAAGAGCATGTATATTCTCATGGGCATGAAGAAGTGAGTATCCATTCATGTTCTTACTCTTCTTTTCCTTATGGAAATAACATGCTAGTTTTTGCTATTTGTCGCATGGAGTGATCTGCTGCCCAGACACACACAACGCATTGTCACTTCATGTCAACACTCAGAAATGGTTACAGTACATGCTCAAACTGCACAGTATAGTCATACTCACTGGTGACAACCTCTTTCCTCTACTATTGCTAAGGTAGGTTGCCCTCAGTCTAGTTCTCTAGTACAAAAGAAACCTGCAGACCAAAGAAAATGGGATGAAACTAAAATGGCTGATGGGCATATAGCAAGGACATTGTTTGCCCATGCACTGCGTTCGCAGCATAGAATTATAATGAAAGTATATCTGCATAGTGCAGTTGTGACATTGCATTGGTCCAGTAGACTAAAGTGATTGTGTACAGAATATAAATAAATGGTGGGGGTGGTAGGGTGTAGAAGTCTTGGATCAGTCTTGGGGTAGGTGCTGGCTTTGGGATAGGTGGGCTGAGACTTAATGCTGACCCTCATTGTAGCAGCTCCCTTTCCCCGGTGCGCCGTCTTCACGATCGGAGGCCCCTTTCAGGTAACGGGTGACCTGAATCTGGACCCCCCCCCCCCTATCCGTGGCATCCCAGGTTGCAGGATTCTTACGAATGGTTCCTGTACACATAGAACATTGAGTTACATTTGAATTGCACAAGGTCTTACACAAGTAAAAACCAAGGTACTTTAACACTTTTTTTTATATCAAAACTTTAAAGAATTAATCTTTAGAAACAAGTAATTGAAACATTCCTTATCCCCTGCACCAGTCCAAGTTGTGGCGATGTCAAGCCGGTTTGACAGGATGCAAGGTAGCGTCTGCCACACTGACTTCAGGTCCTTGGCACCCTTACAACCAGACACCTAAGCTACAAATGTAAAAGTATTAGGAATTACACACTTAACATATTTCCCTCCCCAACCCCCTATATTTTATTTTCATTTATTGTGAAAGTCTGAAAAGACCGATGTCAGATTTCCAATAAGAATTTAAATGTAATATAAATGCCTCGTGTTAAAGTTCTGAGCGGAGGAATTTTGAACATGATGTCTCGTCAGGATACAATGCTCGCAACAACTGGGTCAAAGTTGACTGTCTCTTGCTCTTTCCTGGAAAAAGCAATAGCTACATACAATTCTGAGCACACCTACAAGTCTGTCCTGGTGCTTGGTGTCCTGGCTCAGCCTGATCTCAGCAAACCAGGCCTTGCTGGTCCCCCATCTGGAGATTGAGATCATCTCCAACTGACCGATTGGCCTGTTGATAGATAACAAGGTATTCATCTTGTTATCCATCTCAAGTGTCCGATACCACCCGGACTTATAGGGAGAAAATAAGCAGTTAATCACTGTCACACACCTGAAAATCAAATTGTATTTGGCACATGCTCCGAATACAACATGTATACCGCGAAGTGCTTACTTACTACAAGCCCTTAACCAACGCAATGCAGTTCAAGAAATAGAGTTAAGAAAATATTTACTAAATAAACACAAAATAAAAACGAGGCTATATACAGGGGGTACTGGTACAGAGTCGATGTGCGGGGTACAGGTCAGTCAAGGTAATTTGTATGTGTAGGTAGGGTTAAAGTAACTAGGCATAGATAATAAAACGGCGAGTAGCAGCATTGTAAAAATGCAAATAGTCCTGGTGGCAATTTGATTAATTGTTCAGCAGTCTTATGGCTAGGGGGAAGAAACTGTTAAGGAACCTTTTGGACCTAGACTTGGCACTCCGGTAATGCTTGTTGTGCGGTAGCAGAGAGAACAGTCTAACTTGGGTGACTGGAGTCTTTGACAATGTCAAAGATGATGTATGTACGGCCCAGTGATGTACTGGGCCGTACGCACTATCCTCTGTAGCGCCTTATGGTCGGATGCCGAGCAGTTGCCATACCAAGCGGTGACGCAAACGATCAGGATGCTCTCGATGGTGCAGCTGTAAAACCTTTTGAACCCATGCCAAATCTTTTCAGTCTCCTGGGGGGTAAAGATGTGGACGTGCCCTATTCACGACTGTCTTGGTGTGTTTGGACCATGATAGTTTGTTGGTGATGTGGACACCAAGGAACGTACCAAGGAACGTCAAGCGCTCAACCTGCTCCACTACAGCCCTGTCGATGAGAATGGGGGCGTGCTCTGTCTTGCTCACGTTGAGGGTGAGGTTGTTGTCCTGGCACCACACTGCGGAGGTGTTTCGTCCCAAGATTCTTGGCTTAGTGATGCGCTTTGGGCACTGGTGTTGAACGCTGAGCTGTAGTCAATAAACAGTATTCTCACATAGCTGTTCCTTTTGTCCACCTGGGAAAGGGCAGTGTGGAGTGCGATTGAGATTGCGTCATCTGTTGGGGCGGTATGCGAATTGGAGTGGGTCTAGGATTTCTGGGATGAAGGTGTTGTGAGCCATAACCAGCCTTTTTAAAGCACCTCATGGCTACTGATGTGGGTCCTACTGGGCAGTAGTCATTTAGACAGGTTACCTTTGCTTTCTTGGGCACAGGGACTATGGTGGTCTCCTTGAAACATGTAGGTATTATAGACTTGGTCAGGGAGAGGTTGAAAATCTCAGTGAAGACACTTGCAAGTTTGTCTCCACATGCTCAATACACATCCTGGTAATCAGTCTGGCCCCGCGGTCTTGTGAATGTTGACCTGTTTAAATGTCTTGATCATATTGGCTATTGACAGCACAATCACAGTCTGGAACATCTGGTGCTCGCATGCATGAGTCAATGAGCAACACTGTTTAAAGCTGTTCAGGGTGTGTCATCTCTTTAACAAAGCAACAAACGGGAGGTTAAAAAAGCACTTGTCCCCCTTAACTCTGACTGTACTTATAGCTTTATTATTAAGAAAAAAATTACTTTCTATGCCTGTGATGTGGTTGTCCCACCTAGCAATATTAAAATGAATGCACCAACTGTAAGTCCCTCCTTTTTACTTTTAGATTTGTGTGTATTGTTGTGACTTGTTAGCTCCAACAGTGCAGTAGTATCTATGAACATAAGCATTTCACTACACACGCAGTAACATCTGCTAAATATGTAGAGTGTGTGGCTGATTTTTTTAATAAGTGTCTGCTAAATGACTCAAGCGTAGCATAGAGTATATAAAACCAATGAAAAATGTAGGCTATAAACTACATTTATTAGGTGTAGTATCACTTATGTCATCAATTATTTGAATGCATTGCTTCCTCGTGTGGTTGTGTTAAAAATTTAAAAAAATTGCATATCAAATTTGAATCACATGTAGGCTAAGGTTGTTTTAATTTTTTTTTTTACCTTTATTTAACCAGGCAAGTCAGAACAAATTCTTATTTACAATGACTGCCTGGGAACAGTGGGTTAACTGCCTGTTCGGGGGCAGAATGACAGATTTGAACTGGACTTGGACTTGCAACCTTCCGGTTACTAGTCCAACGCTGTAACCACTAGGCTACTCTGCCGCCCCGCGTTTTATAGATCACCACGAAAACAGCTTGCCGCTTCTGGCTATGGTTAGCTGGAAGGTTGCTGTCCCGAATTAGAGAAATTCCTGGCTATTGTATTTCAAACTCATGGTTTGCCTAGGGATTCCTCTGAGTGGAGGCTAAATGCCAGAGATGCAAATCACATCATTCACGACAAACTCTGCTGGCGGTAGGAATTTATAGCCTTGGGGTTCGCAACAGTGGGAAATAGTGGTGCTTGTCTTTTATAGATAGTCAGAAAGAGAAGGGAAATGGATGGTTTTTCACTGCACACAGTTCAACTTAGTTGATCTGGGTTGCCAAGCATTCCAGACAATGTGATATCATTCACAACACCTTGTCTTTGGATCTCCATAAGTTTGCAAGTACTGGTAAACACCAAGGCTAGTTATGCATTGATGCCAATTACGGCTCAGTCACTGATAAAGCAGCACCTGGTTGAGTGGGCGGCAAGACTCTATTTATCTGGAGACAACACAGATTTATAAAGACCTACACCTGATTTGGACTGCAGCTGAATATAATTATCTGCAACCTCAACATTCAAATCTACAGCATAGCCTTTTTGTGTTATGGAAATGTCCTTGTGACGGGTGTGGTAGCGCGAACGCGTTCCGAAATTTTGCCAGGTCCTGGCGATTTGTCTTAATTTGGGACCATTTGCATGGCTACATTTGTTCCTTGAGGCCTTTGAGTGTGAATTGCTGGCTTCATGTTGAATACAACACAATACACCCATGACTAATATAGAAGACATAATCACTCACCACCAATTAGACTGACTAAGACATGAAATGGCTTCTCTTGTTATTAACATATTTAGTAGTGCAGTTATGGGGTTATTATGCCCTTTGAAATACGTTTTGTCGCTGGACCGGAAGACATTCAAACAGCATTTATTATGCTCTGAATAATTTATTGGATTTCCATCAGTTTTCTGTTTTTAATTAAGATTGAATTTATTCCCACTGATTACCAGTTTGTCTAAATGACTTGCTGTAGTTTGTTCTAATGAAGTCATTGTGACTCTTTCAATTCCAGACACTAGTTTGTTCTCATAGGCTATAAGTTGTGTGTGGCAGTGATCGTTGCTAATATTTAGCCTAATTGACTGTTCTCACCTTCACAGGATTTTACCCTTTAAGACTGGGAATCTGCTGGGGATGTACTTGGGAGCGTTCAACTTTATGGATGCCTTCAAAGGACGCGTCAAGAAAGAGGCGTAGTGAAGAAGACGAGAGCAACCACACATACGAAGTACATTTTGTCTCGGACTCAAAGGTGATTAATACGGTCTATCATGTTTTTTTTTTTTTTCCCCCTTAAATATTTCATTATTATATAACTAATTTTAGTGTGACAAAGCCTACGTACTAGTTTACATCGGCAGACGAGGGATACGTGTAGGCTATATAAGGTAATAAAATACTGCTAAATATGTAACGAATGTATGACCTTAGTATGTATTTTCGTAGCATCAACACAAGTAGACTTGAGTGTGCTTTTTGGATCGACACACTCAATATGAAATGTTTTCACGAGTTATAGTCACTTCATGAATTTCACGCTGTGTATTTTAGCTCTTTACACTGACATAGGCTCAATAGCAAAATGTGGTTCCTTTTTCACTATCATTCAGTGGATACTGCCCCCCACACGCACACTTTATAATGCTTCCCTTTTTTGGCCTGAAGCAACATTGGAAGGGTTTGTATTGTCGATGCACTTTTTATTTGTGTGTTTTTCTTTATACACCCATTGTTGGGTATTACGTAATTGTTCACATGGGTGTTGTAGAACATATTGTGCATGTACTAATATAATCTAACAGCCAAGTATAGAGAAACTCAGGAAAAAGTGTCATGTAAGGGATCATTATCTGTGTACTGGATTAGTTTGTCTACAGTAGCCATCGAAGATGGTTTACTCTATCGCCAATAGGAATGTTATGATAAATTATAGTATGTACCAAACAAACACTCATTTTCCAAACTGTTATTCTCTTAACTGGATGACCTACCTTTTTTTTATTTTTGAATTTACTGACAGATATTTATTTATTGCTTAATCATGTACAATGTTTTACTTTGACATTGAAGATGAGATGACTGCATGACTTAACTCATTTTATTTAAATTTTCTGTCATGTTTACATTTTAATAATCACAATAGCATTGTTTACATGTAACAATGTTGGTATTTGAATAAGTACTTTTAAGCGTAAAGGTACTTATTTAGGTTTGCTCTTGAAAAATAAAGTTACATTTGTCTTATCAGGTTATTTTCCCCTAATGGCTCCCAGAATCACTAACATGGTCCGAATGTGCTTAATTATTGAATGCGTGATCATAGCCCCATCTTGTGGAGAAAGAACCAGTTCTACTGTGTCAAACCACGTTTCCATCAAATAATTTCGTGCGGATGAAGTATGCTACTTGACGCATGAAAATATTCACAACCGGGCTGATGTAAAATAATTTTATAATCGCCAATAGACCATTTGTTCGTTCGACATGGTAGGACCGTTTTGAGTCGGTAAAACTATTTATGCGAGAAATGGCGGTGGAAATGCCTTTATGCGCAGATATTGATATAATAACCATCCTATCGAAGGAAATTTGGGACTCGCGCCACGATATGTTGTGGTCCTCCCACTAAGACTAAGGAAAGCATGCAGTTTAGGCTACAGATTAAATACATTTTGAACATCAAAGGGTGGTGAGCTCGCTGCTACTTTCCAATAAATATCGAGGGTGGCTGCTGTTTGACAAATACAGCTAATCTCGCTTCTATCCAAAATGTCACATAAATAGCCTACCCGCACAGTATCTGCGAGCGGTTGGATTGAGCGCATCTGCCAAGACCAGAGTGGACTCATTTGCTATATAACGTAACAGTTTCTGTGACAACAATCTGTTAAAAATCCAATGGAAAACCATGTAACTTGTACTTTTCATTCGGTACATGGGGAATTTAAAGGCAAAATCAATTGTGCACTACGTCATCACGCACAGCCTTCTATCATATAAAAAATCTATTTGATGGAAAACTCTTGGGAAAATCCCTGTTTTATGCAGATTTGAGAATATTCCCATTAAACTGTCGCAAATTGGATGTACACCTAGCTAATGACTTGCCTGGCTAAAGCGACTATAGGCAACAACAAAACAAAAATACGACACGTGTAATGGATATAGCGGAGATCAACATTTTTATCCGTTCAAGGGTGGATTTGTGTTTTGTCTAACTTAATTATGGAAACTTTTTTTTTTATAAATTGTTTGCGGAATACCTTTGTCATCACGTAACTGTAAACTCCACAAACGGATATGTTGGAAGTGCAAACGGATATGTTGGGAGTAAATAGGCTGTCGCCAATTTATTAACGCGTAACGGAAACACTTCAAGCACTACATTTTTATTCGCCACTGTAGTTGTTTGTTGTGATGTCATTACGTCCAGCTGTTTATCGACGCAACGAAGCCAGGTAAATTGGAAGCTTGTGTAGTGGGGGTTTGCAAACAAAAAGGGGGTGATTCATTGATCTACGGGACTTTAATGGGGACCAGCCAACCTTTTGATACAGGATGCAGTGGTAAAACTGTCACTAGTGAGAAAAATAATGGCTATGGTAGCTGCAGCTAAAGGTTTAAGAGTAGTGGCTGCTGCAATCTGGTAAATGGTTTCACCATAATCAAGATCTGGCAGGAAAGTCGACTATGCAATCGTCCTGCTATTTAGGGAGAGGCAAGATCTATTTCTAAAAAATAATCCCACTTTAAATCTTAGCTTTTTAACTACACTATATATACCAAAGTATGTGGACACCCCTTGAAATGAGTGGATTTGGCTATTTCAGACACACCCGTTGCTGACAGATGTATAAAATCGAGCACACAGCCATGCAATCTCCATAGACAAACATTGGCAGTAGAATGGCCTTACTGAAGAGCTCAGTGACATTCAATGTGGCACCGTCATAGGATGCCACCTTTCCGACAAGTTCGTCAAATTTCTGCCCAGCTAGAGCTGCCCATGTCAACTGTAAGTGCCGTTATTGTGAAATGGAAACATCTAGGAGCAACATTAGCTTAGCTGCAAAGTGGTAGGCTACACAAGCACACAGAACGCGACCATCGAGTGCTGAAGCGCGTAGTGCATACAAATCTTCTGTCCACAGTTGCAACACTCACTACTGAGTTCCACACTGCCTCTGGAAAAAAAAATCAGCACAAGAACTGTTTGTCGGGAGTTTCATGAAATAGGTTTCCATGGCCGAGCAGCTGCACACAAACCTAAGGTCGCCATGCGCAATGCCAAGCGTCGGCTGGAGTGGTGTAAAGCTCGCCGCCATTGGACTCTGGAGCAGTGGAAACGTGTTCTCTGGAGTGATGAATCACGCTTCACCATCTGGCAGTCCGATGGATGAATCTCTGTTTGGCGGATGCCAGGAGAACACTACCTGCCCCAAAGCATAGTGCCAACTAAAGTTTGGTGGAGGAGGAATCATGGTCTGGGGCTGTTTTTCATGGTTTGGGCTAGGCCCCTTAGATCCAGTGAATGGAAATCTTAATGCATACAATTACATTCTAGACGATTCTGTGCTTCCAACTTTGTGGCAACAGTTTGGGCAAGGCCCTTTCCTGTTTCAGCACGACAAAGCCCCCGTGCACAAAGCGAGGTCCATACAGAAATAGTTTGTTGAGATCAGTGTGGATGAACTTGACTGGCCTGCACAGAGCCCTGACCTCAACTCCATCAAACACCTTTGGGATGAATTGGAACGTAGACCGCAAGCCAGGCCTTATCGCCCAACAGCAGTGCCGACCTCACTAATGCTCTTGTGGCTGAATGGAAGCAAGTCCCTATAGCAATGTTCCAACATCTGGTGGAAAGCAAGTCGCTCTGGATAAGAGCGTCTGCTAAATGACTTAAATGTAATGTAAATGTAATGTAATGAAAGCCTTCCCAGAAGAGTGGAGGCAGCAAAGGGGAGACCAACTCCATGATTTTGGAATGAAATGTTCGACGAGCAGATGTCCACACACTTTTGGTAATGTAGTGGAGCTCATCCGTATGTTTTAAGTCTTAGTCAATGCAGATGCCCAAATATGTGTAGCCGGGAACCCGATCAATGGGAGAACCATCCAATGAATAAATATGTAGTCCATCTGAAACATTCTTGCAAGAAGAACAATATGTATTTAGTCTTGCTCGCATTAAGTACACGTTTTAACCAACACAGGCTTTATGTAAGGTAACAAGGTCAGATTGCAGCTCTAACATAGCCTGTTCAACAGTTGGGGCAATGGCATATACATAAGTATCCATATTACAAGTTTTAACAGATAGACCAATATTATTTATATAAATAGTAAAGAGAGCAGGTCCCAGTACCGACCCCTGCGGTACACCTTCTGTACTATCCAGAAAACTAGATTTAACACCAGAGGTCACACATTGAGTCCTGTCTTACATATATTTTTCAAACCACTTGTAAGAACCCTGATATTTCAGTCATCCTTTGAATAAAAATGTGATGGTCAACGGCATCAAAGGCCTTGGCAACATAGCTACTGTATGCATATCGCTCGAGTCATGGCTAACTGCACACATGGAGTGTGTCTGAAAGTGGGCATGTCAACAGAAGTGGGAGGATCAACAGAAGTGGGTGTATGGAAAGCGAATCAACTAATTGGGCAGATTTGTTCCCACTCAGGACTGTTTTGCATGGCTGATTGTGCTTCACGACGAGTTGATTGTTGACAACTGTTGCATTTCAGTTAAGCCTAACCTTTTTCCTAACGTAACCTCATTCTTCTAACCTGCCACATTATTATTTTGACCTGCTATGTAAATTATCTTATCCTGCTATGTTAGTTCTCATAACCTACTATGTAAACATTATGCTGATCAGCTGTGCACCTGGCTACAGTCAATCTAACTAACCGATAACGGAGCACTGATTGTTACACCCATCGCTGTTGATCCACCCACTGATGTTACACCCATCGCTGTTGATCCACCCATTGATGTTACACCCATCGCTGTTGATCCACCCACGGTCATCGCTGTTGATCCACCCACTGATGTTACACCCATCGCTGTTGATCCACCCACTGATGTTACCCCCATCGCTGTTAATTCACCCACTGATGTTACACCCATCGCTGTTGATCCACCCACTGATGTTACCCCCATCGCTGTTAATCCACCCACTGATGTTACACCCATCGCTGTTGATCCACCCACTGATGTTACCCCCATCGCTGTTGATCCACCCACTGATGTTACCCCCATCGCTGTTGATCCACCCACTGATGTTACCCCCATCGCTGTTGATCCACCCACTGATGTTACCCCCATCGCTGTTGATCCACCCACTGATGTTACACCCATCGCTGTTGATCCACCCACTGATGTTACCCCCATCGCTGTTGATCCACCCACTGATGTTACACCCATCGCTGTTGATCCACCCACTGATGTTACACCCATCGCTGTTGATCCACCCACGGTCATCGCTGTTGATCCACCCACTGATGTTACCCCCATCGCTGTTAATCCACCCACTGATGTTACACCCATCGCTGTTGATCCACCCACTGATGTTACCCCCATCGCTGTTGATCCACCCACTGATGTTACCCCCATCGCTGTTGATCCACCCACTTATTTTGCAACGCCCACTTTCAGACGCACTCCAAGACATGTTTATAGCAGTGAATGTCATCTATTCATTTACAATGATAGTATTACTAAGTAGAAAACATATCAGCCAGGGAAACGAATTGTTCTCACAAAATGTTTTTTTAAACTTTTTTTTTACAGCTTTTGTGCTACATACGTAATAATATAACTATTTGTTCAGCACTTTGAAATGTACTGCGACAAAATTGAGAAAATGGGAAAGGTGGTTTCTGGGTGGAGTGGGAGGATGCGGGCGGGGGGATGGGGACTGACGGGGAGAATGAGTCAGGGTTGTCTTTGTATGCATTTATTTGATTGTGTTTGTACCTGTAACCCCCCCTCTGAAAAAAGAAAATTGACAACACTGAAAAAGATGGTCACAAAAAAATACATTGCGGTCAATGGGAATGTGTCTGGGAACGTGTCTTGTTGGAATGAATTCTGAAAAAGATATTGAAACTGTCTGACTGTCTCTGTGCCTGTCTGAGGTTTTCACCAATTTACCCATTGCAGCTGTATCACCAACTTTATTTGCCTTGAACGCGATGTATGGAGTTACACGTCAATGCCCTTTATGCATATTTATGCGTCAAGGGAGAGAGAATGGAGGGGGAAGGAGGGAGAGAGAAGAGGGAGTGAGGTAGGGTTAGAGAGAAAGGGGGAGGGGCGAGAGAGGAGGAAGGGGAGAGAGAGTCAACAGACATACGGAGGTGGGTGAGAGAAATGAGAGGAGGGGGAGGAAGGGGAGAGGTGAAGGAGTAGGGGGGGAGAGGAGGGAGGGGAGAGAGATGAGAAGAGGGGCGGGAGGGAAAGAAGGAGGGAGAGAGAGATTATTTGCACATCATTACGACACTTAATATAGACCTAATGTAACATTTGAAATGTCTTTATTCTTTTGGAACTTTTGTGAGTGTAACGTTTACTGTAAAAAAACGTTTCGTTTATTTCACTTTTGTTTATTATCTATTTCACTAGCTTTGGCAATGTAAACACATGTTTCCCATGCCAATATAGCCCTTAAATTGAAATTGAAAATTGATGTTGAATTGAGAGAGTCAACAGATGAGAGGAGGGAGAGATAGATGAAAGGAGGAGGGGAGGGAGATATAGAAGAGTGGGAGAGAGAGAGGAGGAGGGAGAGGGGGTGAAAGAAGGAGGAGGGAGAGAAAAGAGATGGGGGATAAAGAGGAGGTAGATAAGAAGAGACAAAGGGAGGCAACGAGAAGGAGGGAGGGAGAGAGCGAGAAGAGAGACGGAGAGGGGGGGATTCGAGAATAGATAGAGACGTCTATCGGAGTAATATTTTCCTCTGTTCATCATTTCCCATTGACTGGAATGTATTGACAGAAGTATAAACAATTGGTTGATGCTTATCTTTTGCTATTGACTGCAATGTATTGACATAAGCATCAACCCTGTGACTCTTTTATTTTCCCATTGGCACTGCAAAGCCAGCTGGGAGCATAGCCAGTTGACATAAGAATCATTTGGTTGATGCCGAACTTGCAAAAACGTGACAGGATGACATTTTGAGGTTGATAATGGATTTGATCTAAATGAGAATAAAAAATGGATACTTAAAATATTGACTGAAAATACTGTACCTTTCCAGTTAATTGAGTTTCCACTACAGTGGTGGGCCTACTGGTGACCCCACACTGTGTACATCCACAGTCTACCATCCATTTCCTCCATCTGTAGTCCAACCAGCATCACTGTTACCACCAGCAGCATCACTACCGATAGAACCAAAGATTGCTACAACAGTGTTTTACTGCACATATGCTACAGTTCCATGTTATTTCGCAAAGGGCCTGCAATCTGATTGGCCTAGAGAGCAGTGTTATTGCAGCAGGGGCACATCTGATTGGAAGGTCCTTGTTGGCTTGCCGGGTGGCTGTCGGGTCTGTGAGCGGGGATGAAAGCGTGGGGAGCAGAGTGCCATGTTTCCAGATGGGTCCACTGATAGCAGCCATTCATGGGGCGGAACAAGGCGGAGAGAGATCCAGGCACGTAGCCCATGTGCCTAATACATTGGTCTATTTTCACCTCTTAATTTCACCTACTGTTCTAACTTGCTGGTGCACGTGTTGCCGATAACCTGTTTTTGAGAAATGTAATCATCAAATATTGTAAGAGCTTTCATTGTCTGCTCATATGCCCCCTTCATTTATCCTACGGTTCTGAATTGGTGTACAGGAAGAACATGGTAAGATCAAACAACCCATTTTCTCAATTTTGTCGCAGTACATTTCAAAGTGCTGAACAAATAGTTATATTATTAATGTCTTAAATGAAATTACGGATTGCCTCTGATCCGCTTGTTGTCCTCTTATGCCATAGTTTGTACATCTCAATTGTCAGTAGAAACCACATTTGTTTAAACAAGTCAGCTATGTTTTTTTTAAAGGCAGAAATTAGGTTGAATGAACTGCTGGCAGACAAGGCTCTGCTGATAGCCAAGATTTACTTGCTAAAGTCGCCACTGTGTATGCCCCATATATATAGCATTCTGTTGGTGGCAAAAATTGTATATAATAATTTAAATTGAAAACTCTTAAGTGTTGAATCAAATGTTTTCTTTTGTACCCGTTCATTAACCCTGTGCCATGGAATCGCTACATCGAAAATCTCTTCCCATTTATTTTGCAACCTGTAAAACGCTGCCGTCAACATTTTTGTCCTCAAATGAAACTGGTATATTGGTCTATTTATGCCAATTTCTTTCAGCTTATTTGTATCTTAAATGTATGGCAGGCGAACAAGTTCCCTCCCTACCTTCTCCCTTTTCCACTTGCCTCCATTTTTGTGGTAATTCTGAAATCAGTTGTCTGTAAATTTGGATTGATCAGATATTCCTATATATTTCGATAGCTGCATATGTGACATCATGAATAGAAATGGAGGAGTTATATCATTAATAAATATAATACAATTTTCCAACATTTTTTCCATAAATATTTTTTTGATTTAATAATCAGTATATTTCAGTTTAACCATGACATTTGTTGTAATATTTGTTATATCTATTCTGGAGGAGAAAACTGAACTTGTAACCAGCTTTGTATGTCTTGTTAAAGGACAATGTTTCATTTGAATTAGTCGGAAATGAAAAGTTGTCATCTGTATAAAGGCAAAAAGGCTATTTTTGAACAAAGGATGAGCCTGTTTTAATAATCTACTGGAGAACCATTTTGGTTTTAAGTATAATTTATGTATGAGTAAAGCTTTTAGTGAGAGGTTTAACGCTTTAATTTTTCATTTTAGCCCCCCCCCAAACTCATTCATTATATAAACAGGCACGTTTAATTTGTCTGGTTAAGCGTTACATTTTTTTAAAACGAGTTGTCTGGAGTAGGCAGTGCTATTAGTAAGTAATTCAACTGTGATTGGACCAAAGACTTAATCGATGTGAGTTTTCCAATAGACAAGTATTTACCTCTCCATGGTTGCAGAATCTTATATATTATTACCAACTTTCTATTGAAATTGATTATGGTAAATTCATTTTTATTTTTTGAGATGTGAATACCAATAATGTCTACTTCACAATCCGACCATTTTATTGGCAAACTGCAAGGTAGTGTAAAACACTTTTTTTGCGATCCAACACGTAATATGGTACAATTGTCATAATTAGGTTTTAGTCCAGGTATGCTTGAAAAGTGATCAAGATCTTCAATGAGACTGCGCGGGGATCCAGATTGGTCTGCCTGACCGTGGGACTCTTTCCCTGAATTATAAGGATTTTCTTGTGATCATAACAAAACTATGTATTTTGCTCAAATGTTGTTTGAAAATACGAACCTGGCTGAGAATAGAACATTCAGCTTTCTGCCTGAGTGTGGCGCTGTTTGCCGCAAATTTCGGGATTCTTTTGTGACCAGAACAAAACTATTTATTTTACTGAACTGGAGATTTAAATAAATTGTGTTTCTATAAAAATATGGTCTGGCTGACATGGACTGTTTCCTCATCTTATTCTCCTTGTGGTTATCTACCAGGTAACAAGAAGTGAAAACTGTACAAGGACTGAAGCAATAGACTCCTTGTTCAACTAGAGATTGAAATAAATGGCTTTTCTTTGAAAAGATGGGCCTGGCTGACAAAAAAAAATATTAAGGAGAAAGGATCCAAAGACACAGAAGCTGATTATCCTTTTGCACATCTCTTTATTTACAATGCTGTCTGCCATGGTTAACACAAATGCAGGAGATTAAATGCTACCTGAATTGACAAAAAAAAAAAAAACACAAGTAGGCCTACAGTATAACAGCAAGGTCAAACAGGTGTGTGTCCACAGCAACACTTGATTATTCTCAACCCCCAGTGTATGTGGTGTACTATGGTCTTCACATTTCCCCCCGGGCCCAAGAGGAAGAACCCGGTGGTGGTATAGCTCTCCCGTGGGTGTGTGTGTGTGTGGGGGGGGGTTGCTGACGTATCTTGCCTTCTCCAAGTGGTCGATCAGTTCATCCACCCAGGGGATGGGGTAGGCGTAGAATTTACTGACCTCGTTCAGGCCCCAGAAGTCATTGCAGAAGCGGACGGTTCCGAGGTCTTCCCCCATGGCAACTTCGACAGAGGGCGGGTTCTGCTGTGGCCGGGTTCACATTATGCCCAGTGCCTCTCGTTCGTGCCACTTCTTCAGTAAATTCACTTTTCTCCGCCATGGTTGACAAACCTTATAATTGACATCGCCTACCCGCCCAGCGATGTCGTGGGGCCCATGTCATGTAGCCAGGAATTTGCTCTCCTTTGTGGGGATCAGCACCAAGACCTTCTCACCCGGGTGAAACTCTCGTGGTTATGCGCCCCGGTTGAGACATGTGCTCCCTCACCACTGGTCAAATCGCGGTCATCCTCTCCCTCATCTCCTCCACGTCTTCCACCACGCTGCAAAGGGGGTGGAAGACCTCCTTGGCTAGGTCCAGCAGTCTGCAGGACCGACGGCCATACAGGAGCTCAAAGGGGGAGAACCTAGTGGGCGCTTGGGGTACCTCGTGCACCAGGGTACCCCCAGGGGCCCCCCACCAGTAGTCCTCTATGGCACACTTGACTCCGGGTCAATGGAACCGATTCCCGATCCGCTCCCCGTTTTTCTCCATCCCCAGGCGTAACCCCAAGCAGGTGGGTGCGGGTGGGTTTCCCCATTGTGCTTTACTACCTGATACAATAAATTATGCTTGATGGCGAAGTGGGGTTAGCGCCACTCACGTACCCCAGGTAAGCCATCCACCGCAATCACCTGGCCCCTCTGGTTCTGGAGGTTGGGGTCTTCTAACTGGGCCATCCCGAACTGGCCCGTGAGGATTCCCATGTCGGGAGGTCCGTCTGGGGCCTCCACCTCCATAAAGGGGAGCCTGAGGTCTTCTTCGAACAATGGCTTGCTTCTCAGAGTGGGGTTGTCTCCCTCCTCCGGGTACGACTCGGGCCTAGTGGACACCTCTCGCGGCAGGGCGTGGTTTGCGCAGGCGACTGTCCTTGTTCACTTGGGCTTGGGCCATCCTCTTGAAGGTCCATGCCATCTTGGGGTGTTGGGTTGAGAGTGCAGAGATTAATACAGAGACGTTCCAGTCATCAAACACAACTTTACTAGGCAATACAATAAACATGACAATGAAATCATGTAGATTTGGCTTGGTCCTTCTTCCCAGCTTCTGCTCTGTGTCAGTCTCTCTGTTCTCTCCCGCAGTGGGCCACAGTGCTCCTTTTATGTGGCCTCCACGGCTGGTTGGTACTTTCCCCTAATTACCTCTACTTGTGTAACAGTATAATTTTTAAACCGTCCCCTCGCCCATACCCGGGCGCAAACCAGGGACCTTCTGCACACATCAACAACAGTCACCCTCGAAGCATTGCTACCCATCGCTCCACAAAAGCCGCGGCCCTTGCAGAGCAAGGGGAACTACTACTTCAAGGTCTCAGAGCAAGTGACGTAACCGATTGAAACGCTATTTAGCGCACACCGCTAACTAAGCTAGCCGTTTCACATCCGTTACACTTGGAGCCATGCGTGTTGGGGTGCCCAGCCCTTGTACCCCCAGCAGAGGGAGCCAACTTCGCGGCATATACCTCCCCTCTATCACCAACCCCTGGGGTAGACCTCCCGGGATACCACACCATGCTCTCACTAACCCCTAATGTTTTCTCTTTCTCTCATTCCGGATGCCTGAGGCTCTTGGACCGAAATTAGGACACCCTGGCCTTACACCTGGACATGCCCAGTCCCACCTTGCCCCCCTCTACCAGCCTGTTGATACCGCCACTGATTCTTTCTCCCACTCAAGTCACTGACCCACTCACCCAGAAACCTGTATTTCATTACTTACCATATGACTTTATGAAAAGTCCATAGGGTCTTGAAGTGTGAGTACTTTCTCTATAGTCATTATAGATATTGGCTGAGCCTGCTGGCCATTAATACTGGCATTGCCCTTTCCTTATTAAAATGGTGGATAAAGGAAGACTATACTTTCATTTTCAATTAAAACACAATGAAGACATTGTGTCATTGTGACATTGTGTCACGTTCTGACCGTAGTTCTTTTGTTATGTCTTTGTTTTAGTATGGTCAGGGCGTAAATTGGGTAGGTTGTCGAAGTTATTTTTTCTATGATTTTGGATTTCTGTGTTTGGCCTGGTATGGTTCTCAATCAGAGGCAGCTGCCAATCGTTGTCCCTGATTGAGATCTATACCTGTTTTCACCCTTGAGTTGTGAGTGATTATTTTCTGTTTCGTATCTATACCAGACAGAACTGCTTCGGTTTCATTTCGTTCTCTTGTTGGTTTTGTATTTTAGTGTTCTGAGTTCTATTAAAGAATATGAACACCTACCACGCTTTGGTCCTCACCTTCTTCCACCACAGACAACTGTTACAGAATGTATTATTTTATACCATCTGTATTTATGTATTACAGAAAATCAAATAAGGATTAGTGCAAACTGGAAGTGTGACTTCTTTCCCCAATGATTTCCTAAGGCTGAGATACTTTGTCAGTTATGTTATTCCATGTTATTCCATACCAACACTAGATGAGGCTTAATGGCAACAACACCACACGCAACTGCAATGCAACTAATTCATCTAATGAGTACAGTGAGGGAAAAAAGTATTTGATCCCCTGCTGATTTTGTACGTTTGCCCACTGACCAGAAAAACGCATGTCAAAAATGTTATAAATTGATTTGCATTTTAATGAGGGAAATAAGTATTTGAACCCCTCTCAATCAGAAAGATTTCTGGCTCCCAGGTGTCTTTTATACAGGTAACGAGCTGAGATCACGAGCACACTCTTAAAGGGAGTGCTCCTAATCTCGGTTTGTTACCTGTATAAAAGACACCTGTCCACAGAAGCAATCAATCAATCAGATTCCAAACTCTCCACCATGGCCAAGATCAAAGAGCTCTCCAATGATGTCAGGTACAAGATTGTAGACCTACACAAGGCTGGAATGGGCTACAAGACCATCGCCAAGCAGCTTGGTGAGAAGGTGACAACAGTTGGTGTGATTATTCGCAAATGGAAGAAACACAAAAGAACTGTCAATCTCCCTCGGCCTGGGGCTCCATGCAAGATCTCACGTCGTGGAGTTGCAATGATCATGAGAATGGTGAGGAATCAGCCCAGAACTACACGGGGGGATCTTGTCAATGATCTCAAGGCAGCTAGGACCATAGTCACCAAGAAAACAATTGGTAACACACTACGCCGTGAAGGACTGAAATCCTGCAGCGCCTGCAAGGTCCCACTGCTCAAGAAAGCACATATACATGCCCGTCTGAAGTTTACTAATGAACATCTGAATGATTTAGAGGGCAACTGGGTGAAAGTGTTGTGGTCAGATGAGGCCAAAATGGAGCTCTTTGGCATCAACTCAACTCGTCGTGTTTGGAGGAGGAGGAATGCTGCCTATGACCCCAAGAACACCATCCCCACCGTCAAACATGGAGTTGGAAACATTATGCTTTGGGGGGTTGTTTTTCTGCTAAGGGGACGGGACAACTTCACCGCATCAAAGAGACGATGGACGGGGACATGTACCGTCAAATCTTGGGTGAGAACCTCCTTCCCTCAGCCAGGGCATTGACAATGGGTCGTGGGTGGGTATTCCAGGATGACAATGACCCAAAACACATGGCCAAGGCAACAAAGGAGTGGCTCAAGAGAAGCACATTAAGGTCCTGGAGTGGCCTAGCCAGTCTCCAGACCTTAATCCCATAGAAAATCTGTGGAGGGAGCTGAAGGTTCGAGTTGCCAAATTTCAGCCTCAAAACCTTAATGACTTGGAGAAGCGCTGCAAAGGGGAGTGGGAGAAAATCCCTCCTGAGATGTGTGCAAACCTGGTGGCCAACTACAAGAAACGTCTGACCTCTGTGATTGCCAACAAGTGTTTTTCCACCAAGTACTAAGTCATGTTTTGCAGAAGGGTCAAATACTTATTTCCCTCATTAAAATGCAAATGAATTTATAACATTTTTAACATTTTAAAATAAACCTACCATTCAAATTATAGACTGATCATTTTTTGTCATTTGGCAAACGTACAAAATCAGCAGGGGATCAAATACTTTTTTCCCTCACTGTACATGACCGTTCAGTCTGTTGAATATTTCATCAATGAAAATATAGATTTCTTGGCTGAATGAAGGATTTATTAAACCTCCAAAAGGGACACACATACACAATAAAGGGCATTTAATATATAAAGTAATTCACAGGAAAAGTAATATACTACATAAATTATAGTCACAGCCTCTCCCCATCGTTTGCTTAACTGGGGTAAGGGGATGGAGAAATGTTTCCAATAGGCAGGGTGGGGCTAATGGCTACATAGAGCGGGTGGGGGGGGGGGAGAAATAACCATTGGAGGCAGCAACAGGCATATATCAGGTAGAGTGGGGCAAGGTGGGATTGTGCCAGGCACATCCAGGTGTCAGGCCAGGGTGAATGTACTCAGTCATGATCCAAGAGCCTCAGGCCACACCTGTTTGACCTCGCTGTGATTCTGTAGGCCTACTTATGCTACTTTTCAGGGTTAATTCAGGTAGCATTAAAATGTCCAGCGTTTTTTTGTAAGAAAAAACTTTTTTCCCAATCTTATTTCAGTTGAGTAAAATAAGTAGTTTTATTCTGGTCACAAAATAATCCAGAAAAGTGTGGTAAACAGCGCCACACTCACGCAGAAAACTGAATGTTATATTCTCAGCCAGGCACATATTTCCGAAGAAAACACAATTTAATAGATCTCTAGATCTCTATTTGAGCAAAATACGTAGTTTTGTTGTGATCACAAGAACATCCTAATAATCCAGAAAAATATCCCCACAGTCAGGCAGACATATCTGAACGTTATCTCATAAAGTGAGAAAAATTCAATTCCCTGGCTGATACGGTTTATACTTAGAAATACTTAAACAAGTAAATTAATAGATGATATTCACTGCTATAAACCTGTCTCCAATATAATCGCATCATTTACACAGACCCACCACGGACCTTCGTGTGAAAAGGTGCTCCGTGGTCTGTTTTGTCAACGTGCTGAATGTATTCCAAAGACTTGCCGTAACCAGTAGATCCCAATAATGTAGGTAGCCTGGTAAACGATGCCTCTTCTCATATGTTCTATTGAGAACTGTGTGGGACTCGTTATTTTACTTATTAAGTGAAAGACGTAATTAACTGCAAATATTTGAGCATTATTAGACTACACAGAACTATTGCGGATCTACTGTAAAACTGAGACGTGTCCCAGTCCAACATGCCTAGCTCGACCCACTGGGGCGTGGCTTACAGAGAGCTCTCTGAAATAAGCGCTCGTTTCGTCGTATTCCACCAGATAGAGAGAGTTAGCTCATCACCTGTGAATCTCGTATTTAGAAGCTCATCACCTGTGAATCTCGTATTTAGAAGCTCATCACCTGTGAATATTATATTTAGAAATACAAAAAAAATGACCCCCTCCCTCCTTTTTTTATTTGATAAAAAAAACAAGTGTTAGCCTACCCTTCCCTTATTAATCCAGCCTGTTTTGCAGCATGCATAGGTGCTTATTTTTAACCAGACCATTAGCCAACTAGCCTATGAATAATGGGGGGTTAAATGGTCTACTGAGAGTGTTTGAAATTAATTAGGAGATTTTTGCCCTTGTGAGTGTTTGAAATTAATTAGGAGATTTTTGCCCTTGTACTTTTTCATTATTCACAATTCACATACCTGCATACTTCATTTCGCTTGTTTGAGTTGGCAATCCATCCGTATTTTCAAAGACCGACTAACAAAGACCGACTTTTCAAAGACCGACTTAACCGACTACCAAAGAAGCGAGCTCCTCCAAACTATTCAATCCTCTTGTTGTGCCATATCAACCGCAGATTTTTTTTGAATCTGCCTCGCACATAGCCAACGATACAATTGACCGGAGCCTAGCAGTTTATATAGATGAGCAATGTTAGACCTATATGTAAAGACATTTAGGCCTATACGTGCACACAGTGCCATGGAACGAGATAATCGATTTATGATACACTATATATCGAAAACTATGTAGACACCCCTTCAAATGAGTGGATTCCACTATTTCAGCTATACCCATTGCTGACAGGTGTATAATCAAAATCAAATAAAATTGATTTATATAGCCCTTCGTACATCAGCTGATATCTCTAAGTGCTGTACAGAAACCCAGCCTAAAACCCCAAACAGCAAGCATTGCAGGTGTAGAAGCATGGTGGCTAGGAAAAACTCCCTAGAAAGGCCAAAACCTAGGAAGAAACCTAGAGAGGAACCAGGCTATGTGGGGTGGCCAGTCCTCTTCTGGCTGTGCCGGGTGGAGATTATAACAGAACATGGCCAAGATGTTCAAATGTTCATAAATGACCAGCATGGTCCAATAATAATAAGGCAGAACAGTTGAAACTGGAGCAGCAGCACGGCCAGGTGGACTGGGGACAGCAAGGAGTCATCATGTCAGGTAGTCCTGAGGCATGGTCCTAGGGCTCAGGTCCTCCGAGAGAGAGAAAGAGAGAAAGAGAGAATTAGAGAGAGCACACTTAAATTCACACAGGACACCGAATAGGACAGGAGAAATATTCCAGATATAACAAACTGACCCTAGCCCCCCGACACATAAACTACTGCAGCATAAATACTGGAGGCTGAGACAGGAGGGGTCAGGAGACACTGTGGCCCCATCCGAGGACACCCCCGGACAGGGCCAAACAGGAAGGATATAACCCCACCCACTTTGCCAAAGCACAGCCCCCACACCACTAGAGGGATATCTTCAACCACCAACTTACCATCCTGAGACAAGGCTGAGTATAGCCCACAAAGCTCTCCGCCACGGCACAACCCAAGGAGGGGATTGGGGGGGCGCCAACCCAACCCAGACAGGATGATCACATCAGTGACTCAACCCACTCAGGTGATGCACCCTTCCCAGGGACGGTATGAGAGAGCCCCAGTAAGCCAGTGACTCAGCCCCTGTAATAGGGTTAGAGGCAGAGAGTCCCAGTGGAAAGAGGGGAACCGGCCAGGCAGAGACAGCAAGGGCGGTTTGTTGCTCCAGAGCCTTTCCATTCACCTTCACACTCCTGGGCCAGACTACACTCAATCATATGACCCACTGAAGAGATGAGTCTTCAGTAAAGACTTAAAGGTTGAGACCGAGTTTGCGTCTCTGACATGGGTAGGCAGACCGTTCCATAAAAATGGAGCTCTATAGGAGAAAGCCCTGCCTCCAGCTGTTTGCTTAGAAATTCTAGGGACAATTAGGAGGCCTGCGTCTTGTGACCGTAGCATACGTGTAGGTATGTACGGCAGGACCAAATCAGAGAGATAGGTAGGAGCAAGCCCATTTAATGCTTTGTAGTTTAGCAGTAAAACCTTGAAATCAGCCCTTGCTTTGACAGGAAGCCAGTGTAGGGAGGCTAGCACTGGAGTAATATGATCAAATTTTGGGGGGGTTCTAATCAGGATTCTAGCAGCCGTATTTAGCACTAACTGAAGTTTATTTAGTGCTTTATCCGGGTAGCCGGAAAGTAGAGCATTGCAGTAGTCTAACCCAGAAGTAACACAAGCATGGATTAATTTTTCTGCATCATTTTTGAACAGAAAGTTTCTGATTTTTGCAATGTTACATAGATGGAAAAAAGCTGTCCTTGAAATGGTCTTGATATGTTCTTCAAAAGAGAGATCAGGGTCCAGAGTAACGCAGAGGTCCTTCACAGTTTTATTTGAGACGACTGTACAACCATTAAGATTAATTGTCAGATTCAACAGAAGATCTCTTTGTTTCTTGGGACCAAGAACAAGCATCTCTGTTTTATCCAAGTTTAAAAGTAGAACGTTTGCAGCCATCCACTTCCTTATGTCTGAATTTTGGGGCTTCACCATGTTTCATTGAAATGTACAGCTGTGTGTCATCCGCATAGCAGTGAAAGTTAACATTATGTTTTCGAATGACATCCCCAAGAGGTAAAATATATAGTGAAAACAATAGTGGTCCTAAAACAGAACCTTGAGGAACACCGACATTTACAGTTTATTTGTCAGAGGACAAACCATTCACAGAGACAAACTGATATCTTTCCGACAGATAAGATCTAAACCAGGCCAGAACTTGTCCGTGTAGACCAATTTGGGTTTCCAATCTCTCCAAAAGAATGTGGTGATCGATGGTATCAAAAGCAGCACTAAGGTCTAGGAGCACGAGGACACAGCCATAAAATCGAGGACACAGCCATGACATCTCCACAAACAAATATTGGCAGTAGAATGACCTTACTGAAGAGATCAGTGACTTTCAACTTGGCACAGTCATAGGATGCCACCTTTCCAACATGTCAGTTCGTCAAATTTCTTCCCTGCTAGTACTGCCAAGATCAACTGTAAGTGCTGTTTTTGTGAAGTGGAAACGTCCAGTAGCAACAACGGCTCAGCCACGAAGTGGTAGGCCACACAAGCTCACAGAACGGAACCACCGAGTGCTGAAGCATGTAGCACATGAAAATCGTCTGTCCTGGGTTGCAAGACTCACGACTGAGTTCCAAACTGCCCCTGGAAGCAACATCAGCACAATAACTGTTCACTGGGAGCTTCATGAAATGGGTTTCCACAAGCTTGGTTCGGGCTAGGACCCTTAGTCCCAGTGAAGGGAAATGTAAACAATACAGCATACAATGATATTCTAGACGATTCTGTGCTTCCAACTTTGTAGCAACAGTTTTGGGAAGGCCCTTTCCTGTTTCCGCATGACAATGCTCCTATGCACAAAGTGTGGTCCATACAGAAATGGTTTGTCGACATCAGTGTGTAAGAACTTGACTGGCCCGCACAGAGCCCTGACTTCAACCCCATCGAACACCTTTGGGATGAATTGGAACACCGACTGGGAGCCAGGCCTACTCGCCCAACATCAGTGCCCGACCTCACTAATGCTCTTGTGGCTGAATGGAAGCAAACCCCGCAGAAAATATTCCCAGAAGAGTGGAGGCTGTTATACCAGCAAAGGGGGGAGCAACTCCATATTAATGCCCAGGATTTTGGGAATGAGATGGGTGACAAGCAGGTGTCCACAAACTTTTGGTCATGTAGTGTATCATGCTTCTGACCCGATCCTATTTCGAAATATTGATGTTGGTTTAAAAAGCTTGATTGATTGTTTTTCATTTAATTGAATTAAAAATCAAACCATCCATGAGTTTATGGTGAGAACGTAGGCTACATGGCTCGAATGAAAACAATTTCGTCTGCTATTTCTATAGAAGTGCAAATATGACCTGTCATTATGTTTATAAAACATTAGCCTACATTTCCGAGCAGTTATAACGGTGAGTATTGGATTTCTTTATATTGGATCTTTATCCAGCTCCTGTGAAAATTTTTGATAAAACCCCGACAGTCTAAATTGCCTTGTCTGTATTATACGATGTTGCCTCGTCTGTACTATACTCCAACAGGGAGCAATTATGGTGCCTGTAACTGTATATAGACAGCCTATTTAAAGTTATTATTTCATTTTTCTTTGAATTTTATAGAATTTGATATAGAATCATACACTGTCTTTTATATTGAATTGTATCTTGCTTATTGACTACGTTTGGCATGTCCATGTCCAGACTGCAATTTACGGTATGCCTAGCCCCCATATCAGTGCAAATGCTATAGCCTATATACAATTACAACAATATGGACTGCAAACACGTTCAACATATTTTGCAAATGGCAGGCTATTTACCGAAATAGGCTATAGAGAGCAATACTAATGACTTATTTTTGTAGGCACTAACTCAGCCATGGTTCGTTGAACAAAACCTATGGAAAAATTGAGTTTTTGTAGGGTTAAACACCAAAAATAAGGTCTGTGATAAACACAGGATTAGGAGATCTTATACATTTTTTTTTCAATTAGATTATCTTCATCAGCTATTGTCACTTTTTGGGATTGTTGAAGGATGTATCATTTAAAAAACCTAACGCACATGAAGGCTTCATAATTCATAAAGGTAATGTTAACAGACTGATATTATCTCATGGAACAAAACATATCAAATCATATCAAATCAAATTGTATTTGTCACATGCGCTGAATACAACAGATGTAAGGCTTACTGTGAAATGTTTACTTAATTGTAAAGCCAACAATGCAGTTCATGAAATAGAGTTAAAATATTTTCTAAACAAAGTAATGTAATTTTTAAAATCAAAAGTAACACAATAAGATTACATAACAATAATGAGGCTATATACAGAGGATACCGGTACCGAGTCAATTTGCGGGCGTACAGTTTAGTCAAGGTAATTTGTACATGTAGGTAGAGGTAAAGTGTCTATGCATAGATAATAAACAGTGAGTAGCAGCACTGTAAAAACAAAGGGGCGGCCATTTGATTAATTGTTCAGCTGTCTTATGGTTTGGTGGTAGAAGCTGTTAAGGAGCCTTTTGGACCTAGACTTGGCACTCCGGTACCGCTTACTGTGCAGTAGCAGAGAGAACAGTCTATGACTTGGGTGACTAGATTTTTAGACAATTTGTTGGGCCTTCCTCTGACACCGCCTAGTATATAGGTCCTGGATTGCAGGAAGCTTGGCTCCAGTGATGTATTGGGCAGTACGCACTACCCTCTGTAGCGCCTTACGGTTGGATGCTGAGCAGTTGCCATACCAAGCGGTGATGCAGTCAGGATGCTCTCGATGATGCAGCTGTAGAACTTTTTGAGGATCTGGGGACCCATACAAAATCTGTTCTGTCTCCTGAGGGAGAAAAGGTGTTGGCGGCCCTCTTCACGACTGTCTTGGTATGT
The DNA here is from genome assembly GCF_023373465.1 of Oncorhynchus keta. Classification (NCBI taxonomy): domain Eukaryota; kingdom Metazoa; phylum Chordata; class Actinopteri; order Salmoniformes; family Salmonidae; genus Oncorhynchus; species Oncorhynchus keta. The sequence continues at coordinate 34,795,008 of NC_068443.1, forward strand.
TTGGACCATGACAGCTCGTTGGTGATGTGGACACCAAGGCACTTGAAACTCTCGACCCGCTCCACTACAGCCCCGGTGATGCAACCGGGGGCCTGTTCGGCTGTAGTCCATGATCATCTCGTCTTGCTCACATTGAGGGAGAGGTTGTTGTCCTGGCACCACACTGCCAGGTCTCTGACCTCCTCCCTATAGGCTGTCTCATCGCTGTTGGTGATCAAGCCTTCCACTGTTGTGTTGTCAGCAAACTTAATGATGGTGTTGGAGTCGTGCTTGGCCACACAGTCGTGGGTGAACAGGGAGTACCGGAGGGGATTAAGCACGCACCCCTGAGGTGCCCAGATGTTGAGGATCAGAGTGGCAGATGTGTTGTTGCCTACCCTTACATTTACATTTACATTTAAGTCATTTAGCAGACGCTCTTATCCAGAGCGACTTACAAATTGGTGCATTCACCTTATGACATCCAGTGGAACAGCCACTTTACAATAGTGCATCTAAATCTTTTAAGGGGGGTGAGAAGGATTACTTTATCCTATCCTAGGTATTCCTTAAAGAGGTGGGGTTTCAGGTGTCTCCGAAAGGTGGTGATTGACTCCGCTGTCCTGGCGTCGTGGGGGAGTTTGTTCCACCATTGGGGGGCCAGAGCAGCGAACAGTTTTGACTGGGCTGAGCGGGAACTGTACTTCCTCAGTGGTAGGGAGGCGAGCAGGCCAGAGGTGGATGAACGCAGTGCCCTTGTTTGGGTGTAGGGCCTGATCAGAGCCTGGAGGTACTGAGGTGCCGTTCCCCTCACAGCTCCGTAGGCAAGCACCATGGTCTTGTAGCGGATGCAAGCTTCAACTGGAAGCCAGTGGAGAGAGCGGAGGAGCGGGGTGACGTGAGAGAACTTGGGAAGGTTGAACACCAGACGGGCTGCGCCGTTCTGGATGAGTTGTAGGGGTTTAATGGCACAGGCAGGGAGCCCAGCCAACAGCGAGTTGCAGTAATCCAGACGGGAGATGACAAGTGCCTGGATTAGGACCTGCGCCGCTTCCTGTGTGAGGCAGGGTCGTACTCTGCGGATGTTGTAGAGCATGAACCTACAGGAACGGGCCACCGCCTTGATGTTAGTTGAGAACGACAGGGTGTTGTCCAGGATCACGCCAAGGTTCTTAGCGCTCTGGGAGGAGGACACAATGGAGTTGTCAACCGTGATGGCAAGATCATGGAACGGGCAGTCCTTCCCCGGGAGGAAGAGCAGCTCCGTCTTGCTGAGGTTCAGCTTGAGGTGGTGATCCGTCATCCACACTGATATGTCTGCCAGACATGCAGAGATGCGATTCGCCACCATTCACATTAATAGCTTACCACCTGGGGGTGGCCTGTCATGATGTGCAGGATCCAGTTGCAGAAGGAGGTGTTTAGTCACAGGGACCTTAGCTTATTGGTGAGCTTTGTGGGCACTATGGTGTTGAACGCCGAGCTGTAGTCAATGAACAGCATTCTCACATAGGTGTTCCCTGGTGGGAAAGGGTAGTGTGGAGTGCGATTGAGATTGCATCATCTGTGGATCTGTTGGGGCGGTATGCAAATTGGAGTGGGTCTAGGGTTTCCGGGATGATGAGCCATGACCAGCCTTTCAAAGCACTTCATGGCTACTGACGTGAGTGCTACAGGACAGTAGTCATTTAGGCAGTTTACCTTCGCATTCTTGGGCACAGGGACTATGGTGGTCTGCTTGAAACATGTAGGTATTACAGATTTGGCCAGGGAGAGGTTGAAAATGTCAGTGAAGACACTTGCCAGTTGGTCTGCGCATGCTCTGCGTATATGCCCCAGTAATCCTTCAGGCCCCGCGTCCTTGTGAATTTTGACCTGTTTAAATGTCTTGCTCACATCGCCTACGAAAGCGTGATCACACAGTCATCCGGAACAGCTGGTGCTCTCATGCATGCTTCAGTGTTGCTTGCAAAACGTCTCTGTACTTGCTTCTTGTCTCCCAGCGTCTGTCCTTGCACTCTCAAACATTTACAGATGGACTATTGAGAGCATCCTGTTGGGATGTATCACCGCCTGGTACAGCAACTGCACCGTCCACAACCGTAGGGCTCTCCAGAGGGTGATGCGGTCTGCCCAAAGCATCACAGGGGGCTTACCTGCCCTCCAGGACACCTACAGCCCCCGATGTCACAGGAAGGCAAAAAGATTATCAAGAACAACAACCACCCGGGCCCTGCTATCATCCAGAAGGCAAGGTCTGTACAGGTGCATCAAAGCTGGGACCAAGAGACTGAAAACAGCCATCAGACTGTTAAATAGCCATGGCACCCTATATACATAGACTTGAAATCACTGGCCACTTTAAAAATGGAACACTAGTCACTTTAATAATGTTTACATATTTTGCATTACTCATCTCATATGTATATACTGTATTCTATCCTATTCTACTGTTTCTATGCCGCTCTGACTTTGCTTGTCAAATATTTATATATTCTTAATTCCATTCCTTTAATTTAGATGTGTGTGTATTGTGTCTATTGTTGTGATATTGTTAGATATTACTTGTTAGATATTACGGCACTGTTGGAGCTAAAAACACAAGCATTCCGCTACACCCGCAATAACATCTGCTAAACACATGTATGTGACAAAAATATATATATTTGATTTTGATTTGAAACTAAATTCTAGTCTGGTATCCATTTAAAAAAAAAATATTTCACAGAATGTAATTTTCTACAATATTAATATATGTCTGTCACACAACAACAACAGTATCCCATACACCCATCTCAATTACCCAAGAAAAAAAATACGCAAGTAAAAAGTACAGCAGACACATTTTATCATAACAGTAGCCTATTGGGCACACAAAGGCACATGCCTCCACTAAGGTGCGCTATTCACATACATCCCCTCTCTTGATGACGCTCCGTGCTATAAACAGTGCTGACGCCGAGCTGCGTCCTTGCATCTCTAGGGAAACGCTGGGAGAGAGGAGGAATCCTATAAACTTGGAGCCAAATACGCGACTGTTCATTCACATCCAAGCCATCGAACCTCTCTCTACACATTAGACAATTCCATCGTTCAAAGTGAAATGGCAAGAAAATCGGACGTCCCTTCCCCTTATTACGGTGAGTAGCCTACCCTAATTTAAGTCAAGTGTTTCACAGTGATGGGGTCTGTTATTGAATATGGCACGTTCATTGCGCATGTAGCATGGGTCAGAAATTGGACCATCAGCCTACCTACCGGCACATTATATTTAGGATATCGGGCATAAGGTGAAATTGAGTTCTCAAAATATTGTCAAAGCAACAGGGAAAGGGATTTTAAGTCGTATTTTTGTCTCAGGTTCCTTATGGTATTATTTTGACCACTAATTATTGAGCATGTTCTTGTGCCTCCATGAGCGCAAGTAACATTCATATGAAACCCTACCCTATTACATCGAAATACATTGATTAGGACATGTTTGTCTCTGTCATTAATAATGCTAAAGCTATAACATAACAACAGCCCTGCGTGAAATCCTCAACTTGGCATCAACTGGCTTTGCTATTTTGGTATGCTTTTCGATTCGAAGCCCGGAGGTTAACCAATGTTACGAGCCGCTCGCCTGAATATCGTCGGGGATGCAACTTTGTTGTTAGTAAGGGCATCATGTGCTGCTCGCGCACAGGGCACATCTCGGCGCCGAAGATATGGAGGATGGCAACTGTAGGGTTTCCACTAGACAACACAGCCACAAAGTCAAACTCGCCTTTTAGGGTTAGGCACAAGGTTAGCAGTGTGGTTAGGGTTAAGTTTAAAATAAAAATGTAATAAGATAAATTGTAGAAAATGACGGGGTTAAACCATAATTATTACTTTGTGGCTGTGCTAACTAGTGACGATCCAACTGTAGGCTACTGCAGCCTCATCTGACGGTGAACTATAACCGAACTCTCTGAATTTAACACTATTCATCATTCTTTAGGCCACTTTTATAGGCTATAGTCTATATTTGAGTTTATAACTAGATGACTCACATCCTTGCATTGTTGGCCTTTGCTCACTGAAACTTGAGCACAAAACAGAAACAATCTATACTCAGGTAAGTGTGCAGAGCATTTGAAGATGATGAAAGAAAGGTTTTCGTTTATATTCCACATTTAAATGACCCTATCAATTTTCTGAAGCTTTTCACAAACACCATTCTTAGGTAACTTATGGTTTTCAAGGTCATTAAGCTGCTATTGTAGCCTATATTGTCAACCTGGATTCAGAGATAGGTGTAACATAGTAAATGAAAGTCCAGGACACTCAAATTAGTATGATATGTTACATATGGTATGTTATGTATTAATTTGTGGGTGTCCATCATGCATTTCTTGTGATATGTTACGAATTACAATTCATTTGATAAGTTACAAATTAGGAAAAGGAAAGGAAATGCAAAGGGGATACCTCACCGGCCAGTTTATTAGATACACCACCCGGTTCACGAAAATGGATTGCTCCTACATCGAGACATTCAGTTACCGTTCAAAAAAACGTTAGAAGAATTGGCTAAATGAGTGACTTAAGCGACTTTGAGTGTGGAATGATCGGTGCCAGGCACGCTGGATCAGAAGTATCTCAGAAACGGCCACCCACCTGGGCCTTTCACGCAAGACAGTGTCTAGCGTTTCCCCGAAAATGGTGCGACAAAAAAAAAACATCCAGTCAGCGGCAGTTCTGTGGGGGAAAACAGCTTGTTGATGAGAGAGGTTGTAGGAGAATGTCAAGAATCATGCTAACAGGCGGGCCACAAACAGACAAATAACGGCGCAGTACAACAGTGGTGTGCAGAACAACATCTCGGAATGCACAACTCGTTGATCCTTGTCACGTATAGGCTATTGCAGCAGACGACCACACCAGGCTTTACTCCTATCAGTTAAAAACAAGAAAAAGCGGCTCCAGTGGGCACCCAATCACCAACAATGGACAATTGAGGAGGGAAAAAATATTGCCTGGTCCAACGAATCCCGGTTCCTGTTGCGTAAGCAGTGTCCATGGCCCCATCCTGCCTGGTGACAACGGTGCAGGCTGGTGGCCAATCTGCAGGAACTGTGTAATGCCATTGCATTAGCATGGACCAACGTCCCTGTGTAATATTTTCCAACTTGTAGAATCCATGTCCGAAGAATTCTGTGACGTGACGAGATCCTGAGGCCCATTGTCGTGTCATTCATCTGCCGCCATCACCTCATGTTTCAGCATGATAATGCACAACCCCATGTCGCAAGGGTCTATTCACAATTCCTGCAAGCTGAAAATGTCCCAGTTCTTCTGGCCTGCATACTCACCAGACATGTCACCCATTGAGCATGTTTGGGATGCTCTGGATCAACGTGTACGACAGAATCTTCTAGTTCCCTCCAATATCGAGCAACTTCACAATGTCCATTGAAGAGTAGTGGAACAACATTCCACAGGCTACAATCACCAGCCAGATCAAATCTATGCGAAGGAGATGTCACACTGCATGAAGCCACTGGTGGTCACACCGGACAATTAATGGTTTTCTGATCCATGCCCTTACCTTTTTTTAAGGTATGTGTGACCAACAGATGCATATCTGTATTGCCAGTCTTGTGAAATCCATAGATCAAATCACATTTTATTGGTCGCATACAAATATTTAGCAGATGCTATTGCAGGTGGAGTGAAATGCTTGTAAATTAGGGCCTAATGAATTTATTTAAATTGAATGATTTAAGAAATATGAACTATAACTTAGTCTAATCTTTACATTTTGTATGTTTCGTTTATATTTGTTTTCAGTGTAGATACAATGTAGCTAAACGGTAGTAAGTAGTAACACGCAACCTTTGGGTTGTTGGACATTTGCATTATATGCCTACCCATCCATCCCGATCAACCACCCCGACCAACAATCCACCTTTAGTTTTTGCTTTAAGTAACCTTCTGTCTTATGTAACCATACCAAACGTAACTTATCATACTAATTTTAGCATCATGGATTTTCATTTACTATGTTACGCCTAGTCTATGAGACCAGGCTGATATTGTTGCTGTGCTGTTCATAATTGTCATTGCCTTTTTCTCTGAGACATAGCTTCAGGATATTTCTCTCTGCACTGCGGAATACCTTGCTCTCTGTGACAAAGTAGATTGGTACTGGAGTGCCAGCTGGATACAGGAACGTGCACTGTTTTGGAATGCAATAGGATTGTGCTCAATGAAGAGAATCTGACATCTGTCAACTATTGTCAGGTATGCATGTGTGTAGTCTGCCATTTGAACGAGAGGGTTGGATGTGCACCAGACCAGTATAAACCAGTATTATGTTCACTGGCCTGAATGCCTTATTCCTAAGCAGTGTGGAGAAAGGATTTTCTCTCACTTGAACAGTCCATTGTTGGAAGCATTGAAGCAGTGCTGGTATGGGATGTGTGAATGAGTACTGGGATGTACGATGCTATTAAAATTAGTGAATAATGGGCCTTAAGTCATTTTCACACATTTACATGGAGTGTTAAGCACTGCTACTCTTACTGAGTCAAAGTCAAGCTGTTCGCTGACAGTGATTTCGGCAGTTTTCCATTTCCAAAACATGGCTCTTGCCCTTTAAGTTTTAGCTAACCTTGCCTGAGACCTGAATCCTCCCAGTGTCAAAGCTTTAGTTCAGCGAGCTAACACAGTCTCAAGTTGCACAGATACCAGGGTTTAGTATCTGGTTGGTTACACTAAAACTCCCAAGGACAGACATCACTGGCTTGTGTCTCTCTTCCTAGGTGGCTACAGTGTAGGGCCAGAGGCAGAGAGTGGGCCAGTGTGCCTTTGTAGTTGGAGACGTGTCTTGCCTCTGTACTAAGGCTTATGAATAATGAAGCAGGTTCCCCGTGTTGTCTCTGCTGTGTCCTTCTGATCCAGAGATGTGGTTCTAATCTGTTGGTTACCTCCCTCGAGCTGCCTGGGAACGGTGTTTGTGTGTGTGTCTACACAGTTTGACAGTCCTCCGAATGGGTGCTGCTGTATACGGTAGCTGTGTGGCTCCTTATGATTTTTAAAGGGGCCCATTTCCTCGGAACAAATTTTTGCTGTATGCTTTTGCTTCCCCGTGAATGTCTCACTTCAATCTTCTTACAGTTTTTCTCTAACATAATGTTTCTCTAACTTTTTTCCTTCTATTTGCTGATTAGCAGCAGTGGTGGAAAAAGTAAAAGTAAGTAAAGTAAGTAAAAGTCACCCAGTAAAAGTAAAAGTCACCCAGTAAAATACTACTTGTGTAAAAGTCTAAAAGTATTTGGTTTTAAAAATACTTAACTATCAAAAGAAAAATGTAATTGCTTAAATTTACTTAAGAATCAAAAGTAAAAGTAAAAGTATGAATAATTTAAAATTCCTTTATATTAAGCAAACCAGACAGCACAACTTTTTTTCTTCTTCTATTGAAGACTAGCCAGGGGCACACTCAAACACTCAGACATAATTTACAAACAAAGCATTTGTGTTTAGTGAGCCTGCCTGATCAGATGCAGTAGGGATGACCAGGGATGTTCTGTTGATAAGTGTGTGAATTGGACAGTTTTCCTGTAAAAATGTAATAAGTACTTTTGGGTGTCAGGGAAAATGTATGGAGTAAAAAGTGCATTCTTTTCTTTCGGGAATGTAGTGAAGTAAAAGTAAAAGTTGCCAAAAGTATAAATAGTAAAGTACACATACCCCCCCAAAAAATGCTTAACTAGTACTTTAAAGTATCTTTACTTAAGTACTTTACACCACTGATTGGCAGTGTGAAATGAAGATAACTATGACCCATGATAAATTTTCTGAACAGAAACATTTGTTTAAAAATAAAGGCTCAATTCCAGTAAGAGGACGCTGCATATTGCAAGAGAAGATATACTAAATACATTAAAAACCAACTAAAAGGCCAAACAAATTCATACAAATATACACTTTTGCAGACCATATCAACTGCCTGAGTACTGTGTTATAGTAGCTGTAATATGACTGCTGTTTGTGTGCAGGCTTTGCATCATTCCAGAAGTGTTTTTTAAAGACAACCTCAAACATTAAACTCAAAAGCTGTGAGGCACAGATTCTGTTTCCCTATGGGCTATCAGCCAGCGTACCAGGAAAAGCTGTTCAAATTCAGTGTCCTTCAGCTAGCTATGGTCCCAGATCTGTTTGTGCCATCCTGTCAACTCCTATGGTCCTTATCATGGCAAACAGTGCCAAAAAGATCTGGGACCAGGCTTTGTTGAGGCTTGGGAAGCCTCTGCTCTGAACACTCTTGGTTATTCATGTATGGCACAGCAAGGTTGTGTTCACTCCCCTCATAAATCATTTTGGATGATTTTGCCACAAGTAACATGACTCAAGTAAGGTTGGATATGTGTATTTGGATGTGGGGCAGTATTGTGCTTGTAAACCTTTCACTAAACACCTATTTTAGGTGAGGATAGAGCATACATTTACATTACATTTAAGTCATTTAGCAGACACTCTTATCCAGAGCGACTTACAAATTGGTGCATTCACCTTATGACATCCAGTGGAACAGCCACTTTACAATAGTGCATCTAAATCTTTTAAGGGGGGTGAGAAGGATAACTTTATCCTATCCTAGGTATTCCTTAAAGAGGTGGGGTTTCAGGTGTCTCCGGAAGGTGGTGATTGACTCCGCTGTCCTGGCGTCGTGGTGGAGTTTGTTCCACCATTGGGGGGCCAGAGCAGCGAACAGTTTTGACTGGGCTGAGCGGGAACTGTACTTCCTCAGTGGTAGGGAGGCGAGCAGGCCTGGATGAACGCAGTGCCCTTGTTTGGGTGTAGGGCCTGATCAGAGCCTGGAGGTACTGAGGTGCCGTTCCCCAGCTCCGTAGGCAAGCACCATGGTCTTGTAGCGGATGCGAGCTTCAACTGGAAGCCAGTGGAGAGAGCGGAGGAGCGGGGTGACGTGAGAGAACTTGGGAAGGTTGAACACCAAACGGGCTGCAGCGTTCTGGATGAGTTGTAGGGGTTTAATGGCACAGGCAGGGAGCCCAGCCAACAGCGAGTTGCAGTAATCCAGACGGGAGATGACAAGTGCCTGGATTAGGACCTGCGCCGCTTCCTGTGTGAGGCAGGGTCGTACTCTGCGGATGTTGTAGAGCATGAACCTACAGGAACGGGCCACCGCCTTGATGTTAGTTGAGAACGACAGGGTGTTGTCCAGGATCACGCCAAGGTTCTTAGCGCTCTGGGAGGAGGACACAATGGAGTTGTCAACCGTGATGGCGAGATCATGGAACGGGCAGTCCTTCCCCGGGAGGAAGAGCAGCTCCGTCTTGCCGAGGTTCAGCTTGAGGTGGTGATCCGTCATCCACACTGATATGTCTGCCAGACATGCAGAGATGCGATTCGCCATCTGGTCATCAGAAGGGGGAAAGGAGAAGATTAATTGTGTGTCGTCTGCATAGCAATGATAGGAGAGACCATGTGAGGATATGACAGAGCCAAGTGACTTGGTGTATAGCGAGAATAGGAGAGGGCCTAGAACAGAGCCCTGGGGGACACCAGTGGTGAGAGCGCGTGGTGAGGAGACAGATTCTCGCCACGCCACCTGGTATGAGCGACCTGTCAGGTAGGACGCAATCCAAGCGTGGGCCGCGCCGGAGATGCCCAACTCGGAGAGGGTGGAGAGGAGGATCTGATGGTTCACAGTATCGAAGGCAGCCGATAGGTCTAGAAGGATGAGAGCAGAGGAGAGAGAGTTAGCTTTAGCAGTGCGGAGCGCCTCCGTGATACAGAGAAGAGCAGTCTCAGTTGAATGACTAGTCTTGAAACCTGACTGATTTGGATCAAGAAGGTCATTCTGAGAGAGATAGCGGGAGAGCTGGCCAAGGACGGCACGTTCAAGAGATAGAGCAGGGGTGTCAATTTGTCAAACATATGGCCCGGGTTAAATCCGGTCCACGGGTGGTTTGAGTAAAACATTATTATGATTTTATTTTTTCTTTGGGTGGGAGAAACAAACTCAATATACTTTAAAATGACTAAAACCAAATTGAAACTGTGTAGAAATTATAATGGACCTAGTTTCTTGACTGTTTCCAGCTCGCTAATAATCACCAAAGTGGAAGCTAGACAGTCAGGGAGCATAGAAAATTCCCCAAATTATTTTTGAGCAAATTTTGATGGCCAGGTAATGTAACTAATGTTCAGTGCGGCCCTCCGGACCTCGTTAAAAACTGAATGAGGCCCCTGGGCCAAAATGAGTTTGACACCCCTGGGCTAGCATAAAATTCTTGAATTATTTAGTATTACAAATTTAGGACTTGAGATTGAAATTTTAATGTGGTGACATCAATAATAGATTTTCTGTTCCACACCTTTTTTGAAACGTCTGTGGAGTAAAGGATGATCCATCGCTACCATATAACCTCAAATAGGTGGAAGTCATCTTGACAAAATGTGTCAACACACGGGAATGGGAAATGGTTTATGAAATATAAACCGGACCCAAACCGCTTGTCCTTGTGAATATAACTGTACAATATACATTGGTTTGTTTGCATTGGTGCCCTCTTTTCTTTTACAACTGTCAAGTGACAGTTGTCGGTTGTCGTTACACATTTGTTTGTCTTTACCTTGTGAGGTATCTGTCGGGAATGAAGCTCTATGCGATTATAGCAGACAATACCAAGATAACAGACCTCTAACTGAAGTATGTTATTGGCTGTGTGGTAATGAATCGATCAGGGCATATCAGTATGACGTGTAGACTATTCAGTAATTGGTTGTACTAATAGGATTTTTATCATCAGATTGATAAAGAGCTGCAAGCTGTTACTCCCTGTGAAAACCGAGATAAAATCTGTACCGTTCATCCTCACTCCCTAAACCAAAGGGATTTTACCGAGCCCCCAGGTAAAAGCTATCTCACTCCCAAAAACTTCCTAAAACCTAAAAAGTGCTTTGTCAGCATCATTTAAGTCTCTTGCTCCACTCTTGTCAGCTCCACTCCCTAATAGTGTCTCATGTCTTCAGACACAAGTCTCAGGAGTCCGGTACCAGTCTGTTTGTGCCTCAGCCAACTTGTTGGGGCTTTGCCACGCATGGTTGGCTTTGTCAATGGGAAGGCAATGATGTGGCTACAGACAGTCAGACACCCAGGCTATTCAGACATACTGAGAGAGCAGAGCAGGAAGAGTATGATGCTTTGCACAGGAAGGGAGTGAGTGATGGTGTAGGTCGGATATGTGTATTTGGATGTGGGGCAACAAGGGATCATCTTTGGAACATCGTTTTTAGTACAGGAGGTGGGAAAGTATTCAGAGGTATGGTTTGTGAAGAAGGGTTGTGTGTTAAGGGTTTTTTGGCTGTATGTGTGCATGTGTGTGTGTGTGTGTAAGGGAATACCCCCCTGTATTGGACAAAAATGAATGGCAAGTCATTGGCATCGGACAAACCATATACACATTGGCCAATACCACCCAATTCGGCGTTGATTCATGCAAAGTGTATTGCAAATGCCATATGGTAATTGCCAGTTGTAACACTTTAAAAATTCAACAGGGGGCAAATGCGCTCCACCGGGGTTTTTCATATTGGAGATGTAACCCAAGTCAATGTCCAAAAGTAAAATTTTGAAAAAATGAAATTTTTTCAAAGACTTATCACCCCTTAAAAAAGTGCTTTCTGGACCGTTTTTCGAAATTCTTTCGATTTTTTGTCAATTACACATGTGTAAGAACTGTATGAATATACTTTTGTCCAATTTTATTATCATAATTTTAAAAAAAAAAAAATTTATATGCGCATAAGGAATATGTTTTGTCCAATTCCAATATGATTTCATAGGAAGTCAAAAGTCAAAAGTCAAAAATGTCAAAATTTTGTAAAAACTTCACACACCCATAAAAAAGTGCTTTCTGGACCGTTTTTCGAAATTCTTTCGATTTTTGTCAATTACACATGTGTAAGAACTGTATGAATATACTTTTGTCCAATTTTATTATCATAATTTTTTTTTTTTACATGCGCATAAGGAATATGTTTTGTCCAATTCCAATATGATTTCATAGGAAGTCAAAAGTCAAAAGTCAAAAATGTCAAAATTTTGTAAAAACTTCACACACCCTTAAAAAGTGCTTTCTGGACCGTTTTTGAAATTCTTTCAATTTTTTGTCAATTACACATGTGTAAGAACTGTATGAATATACTTTTGTCCAATTTTATTATCATATTTTTTTATATATTTTTTTTAAATTGTGCATAAGGAATTTTTTTGTGGGCCAAATGACGTAAGAAATTTGACATGCTCAAAAATCCTGCAGAAATGCAAAATTGACTGGCCTGATGAACTCGGGATGGCCGGGCAGTGATAGTTGTTCCTTTCCATCACTCGTTGTGTTGACTTCATCATGTCCATTTTGTGATGTTTTTTCACTATATAATCATATTGCAAGTGCACGTGCATTTGCAATATGTTTCAATGTGCATTTACCATATGAAATTTGACCTTGCTCAAAAATGCAAAATTGACTGGTCTGATGAACACAGGATGGCCGAGCAGTGATAGTTGTACATTTCCATCACTCGTTGTGTTGATTTCATCATCTCCGTTAGGTGATGTTGTTTCACTATAGAATCATATTGTAAGTGCACGTGCATTTTGCAATATGTTTCAATGTGCATTTACCATATGAAATTTGACCTTGCTCAAAAATGCAAAATTGACTGGTCTGATGAACACAGGATGGCCGAGCAGTGAGAGTTGTACCTTTCCATCACTCGTTGTGTTGATTTCATCATGTCCATTTGTTTATGTTTTCTCACTTTTGCAAAGTCACTGTGCATTTGCAATATGGTTCAATGGGCAGGTACCATCACGAATTTGTCATGCTATAAAAATCCTGCAGGAATGTGAAATTGACTGGCCTGATGAACACAGGATGGCCTGGCAGTGATAGTTGTTCCTTTCCATCACTCGTTGTGTTGATTTCATCATGTCCATTAGGTGATGTTTTTCACTATAGAATCATATTGCAAATGCACGTGCATTGTTGTGCAACTGGTAACCCAAAAATAAAAATATGGTTGTAAATGCATTTACCGGGACGCCTATTGTCCATGCCCGCTATGGGAGTACCCTACTACGGCCCTCTATCTATGGAGTCCGTCCTGAGTGCTTTATGGACTGTTTAAAATATTCTGATGGATACGCATGTTGTGCAACTGGTGATTGAAAATAGGCACCTGGTAACCACCCAAAAAATATGCTTGTAAATGCATTTACCGGTCATTCTGATATTAATGCTCGCTATGGGAACACAGGATGGCCGGGCATTGATAGTTGTACATTTCCATCACTCGTTGTGTTGATTTCATCATGTCCATTAGGTGATGTTTTTACACTATAGAATCATATTGCAAGTGCGCGCGCATTTGCAATATGTTTCAATGTGCATTTACCATATGAAATTTGACATGCTCAAAAATGCAAAATTGACTGGTCTGATGGACACAGGATGGCCGAGCAGTGATAGTTGTACCTTTCCATCACTCGTTGTGTTGATTTCATCATGTCCATTTGTTTATGTTTTCTCACTTTTGCAAAGTCACTGTGCATTTGCAATATGGTTCAATGGGCAGGTACCATCACGAATTTGTCATGCTATAAAAATCCTGCAGGAATGTGAAATTGACTGGCCTGATGAACACAGGATGGCCTGGCAGTGATAGTTGTTCCTTTCCATCACTCGTTGTGTTGATTTCATCATGTCCATTAGGTGATGTTTTTTCACTATAGAATCATATTGCAAATGCACGTGCATTGTTGTGCAACTGGTAACCCAAAAATAAAAATATGGTTGTAAATGCATTTACCGGTCATTCTGATATTAATGCTCGCTATGGGAACACAGGATGGCCGGGCAGTGATAGTTGTACATTTCCATCACTCGTTGTGTTGATTTCATCATGTCCATTAGGTGATGTTTTTACACTATAGAATCATATTGCAAGTGCACGCGCATTTGCAATATGTTTCAATGTGCATTTACCATATGAAATTTGACATGCTCAAAAATGCAAAATTGACTGGTCTGATGGACACAGGATGGCCGAGCAGTGATAGTTGTACATTTCATCACTCGTTGTGTTGATTTCATCATGTCCATTAGGTGATGTTTTTTCACTATAGAATCATATTGCAAATGCACGTGCATTGTTGTGCAACTGGTAACCCAAAAATAAAAATATGGTTGTAAATGCATTTACCGGTCATTCTGATATTAATGCTCGCTATGGGAACACAGGATGGCCGGGCAGTGATAGTTGTACATTTCCATCACTCGTTGTGTTGATTTCATCATGTCCATTAGGTGATGTTTTTACACTATAGAATCATATTGCAAGTGCGCGCGCATTTGCAATATGTTTCAATGTGCATTTACCATATGAAATTTGACATGCTCAAAAATGCAAAATTGACTGGTCTGATGGACACAGGATGGCCGAGCAGTGATAGTTGTACATTTCCATCACTCGTTGTGTTGATTTCATCATGTCCATTAGGTGATGTTTTTTCACTATAGAATCATATTGCAAATGCACGTGCATTGTTGTGCAACTGGTAACCCAAAAATAAAAATATGGTTGTAAATGCATTTACCGGTCATTCTGATATTAATGCTCGCTATGGGAACACAGGATGGCCGGGCAGTGATAGTTGTACATTTCCATCACTCGTTGTGTTGATTTCATCATGTCCATTAGGTGATGTTTTTACACTATAGAATCATATTGCAAGTGCGCGCGCATTTGCAATATGTTTCAATGTGCATTTACCATATGAAATTTGACATGCTCAAAAATGCAAAATTGACTGGTCTGATGGACACAGGATGGCCGAGCAGTGATAGTTGTACATTTCCATCACTCGTTGTGTTGATTTCATCATGTCCATTAGGTGATGTTTTTTCACTATAGAATCATATTGCAAATGCACGTGCATTGTTGTGCAACTGGTAACCCAAAAATAAAAATATGGTTGTAAATGCATTTACCGGTCATTCTGATATTAATGCTCGCTATGGGAACACAGGATGGCCGGGCAGTGATAGTTGTACATTTCCATCACTCGTTGTGTTGATTTCATCATGTCCATTAGGTGATGTTTTTACACTATAGAATCATATTGCAAGTGCGCGCGCATTTGCAATATGTTTCAATGTGCATTTACCATATGAAATTTGACATGCTCAAAAATGCAAAATTGACTGGTCTGGTGGACACAGGATGGCCGAGCAGTGATAGTTGTACATTTCCATCACTCGTTGTGTTGATTTCATCATGTCCATTAGGTGATGTTTTTCACTATAGAATCATATTGCAAATGCACGTGCATTGTTGTGCAACTGGTAACCCAAAAATAAAAATATGGTTGTAAATGCATTTACCGGTCATTCTGATATTAATGCTCGCTATGGGAACACAGGATGGCCGGGCAGTGATAGTTGTACATTTCCATCACTCGTTGTGTTGATTTCATCATGTCCATTAGGTGATGTTTTTACACTATAGAATCATATTGCAAGTGCGCGCGCATTTGCAATATGTTTCAATGTGCATTTACCATATGAAATTTGACATGCTCAAAAATGCAAAATTGACTGGTCTGATGGACACAGGATGGCCGAGCAGTGATAGTTGTACATTTCCATCACTCGTTGTGTTGATTTCATCATGTCCATTAGGTGATGTTTTTTCACTATAGAATCATATTGCAAATGCACGTGCATTGTTGTGCAACTGGTAACCCAAAAATAAAAATATGGTTGTAAATGCATTTACCGGTCATTCTGATATTAATGCTCGCTATGGGAACACAGGATGGCCGGGCAGTGATAGTTGTACATTTCCATCACTCGTTGTGTTGATTTCATCATGTCCATTAGGTGATGTTGTTTCACTATAGAATCATATTGTAAGTGCACGTGCATTTGCAATAT
This sequence comes from Oncorhynchus keta, assembly GCF_023373465.1. NCBI lineage: Eukaryota > Metazoa > Chordata > Actinopteri > Salmoniformes > Salmonidae > Oncorhynchus > Oncorhynchus keta. Next base: position 34,810,985 of record NC_068443.1, read on the forward strand.
GTTTCAATGTGCATTTACCATATGAAATTTGACATGCTCAAAAATGCAAAATTGACTGGTCTGATGAACACAGGATGGCTGAGCAGTGATAGTTGTACATTTCCATCACTCGTTGTGTTGATTTCATCATGTCCATTTGTTTATGTTTTCTCACTTTTGCAAAGTCACTGTGCATTTGCAATATGGTTCAATGGGCAGGTACCATCACGAATTTGTCATGCTATAAAATCCTGCAGGAATGTGAAATTGACTGGCCCGATGAACTCGGGATAGCTGGGCAGTGATTCTGGTTCATCTCCATGGCTCGTTAGGGTTGATTTCAGAATGTCACTTTTGGTGATGGTCCCTCTCCGTTTAAACATATTGCTAATGTACAAAAGTCAACTAGCAAGTCAGTGTCCATCAGTCAATTAGATGTCATTTTGACACCAAACTGATACCAATTGACACCAAACCCACTTTTTCCAACTCATTTAGAAGCCAACTATCATATATGTCAGAGCAGGCCCATAATTCACAGCGCCTTTAGTTTAAAACATAATAAAAACGTAAAACACATAGTTACGTTCTAGCTGCGGGTCCAGGTCAGACATTATGTGAAGGCCTATGTGAGGCGACCCGAATCCCGAGTTTCGGCTCGATAGGTCCTTCGGTGCCCGAGTAAAACCCTAATTGGTGCTGAAAATCCACTTTTTTCCATGCCTTGCTATGGGGTCCTTGAATGAGCTATCGGACCGAAACGTTGGGGTCCGTCTCTATGGGCCGAGCCGGTTCCAATGCACCTAGTCTTGTGTCTCTGAGACTTTTCTAAATGTCGCCACTTTCGTAATGGTCAAAATGAATTGAAGTCATTGCAAATGTACGAGGCTATTTCTCGGTCCGAGAACCTTCTAGAGCCACCTAACTCACCACGCACTATCGACCCGAGGTCTAGAACAGGTTTCTAAAGTTTCGGAACTCTAGGTCTGACGGTTTTTTTAGCTCGAACAAAGCTAACTATTGGAGGCACTGTCTGTCTCTACAAACCCCAATACGTCCCTCCTTCCAAGTTGTGTGTCTGTGTGATTTAGTTTTCCTTTGAAATTTTATGGGAAAAATGACTGATTTACAGTTCATGGGGGTTGCCTAATCACACATATGAAGTTTTGGACAGATCTGACTTTTAACCCCTCGAAACAGCCCCTGAGACACCAATTAAGGCACTTCCGGTTGGCACAGGAAGCTATAAGTCAACATATATCCTCACTGGGCTATGCTTTTACAGAATCCTGTGTTTTAAGTCCTTACGTTAAGAATTGACTGATTTACACAGGGTTGAATGCACTATGTCTATCAAACTGCAGGCAGGTAATGGAAAAACACTTTTAGGGTGATTTTAACCACTTCCGGTTGGTCCAGGAAGCTTAGAATCAACACAGGTAGACCTCATACTGGCCTGATGGACTGTTACCAAAGACAGGTTCATACGGCATTCATAACCCATATAGACTTCAGGTTGAATTTAGGGGTAAAGGCAATGTATTCCTATGGGGAGAGAAGTCAATGCAAACTCTTTGAAGTAAACACCTTCTTTTAACTATTAAGGGTTAATGCCACACGGTCAACGTTAGGCTTGCACGGATCGGAAGGACCTTAGGAACATACCTGAGGTCGAATTGTGCTTCTCACCCTAACGGTTCTCTCACTGTCACCCAAAAGCAAATGACGTTGTGGGGCAGGCTTCATTTTGGGCCTAATTTTCTAATGGTCGCTGCGCTTACACCGAGCGAGCTACGGTCAAGCGGGATATCTCGTTGAACTCGGCACGGCCTAGAGATTATTATGTTTATGCCATTGCCTGCTCTCTGTGTCTTTGAGAACCGCACTTTTCACTCCATCCTTGCTGTGTGTGCGTGTGAGAGATTTTCTTTGACATCTGTTGGGAGAAATGACTGATTTACAGTTTAGGAGGGTTACCTAGACATTATGTTTATGCCATTGCCTGCTCTCTGTGTCTTTCACACTTTTCACTCCATGAAGCTTTTCTTTGACATCTGCTGGGAGAAATGACTGATTTACAGTTTAGGAGGGTTACCTGGTCACCATATGAAGTTTTGGAGAATGTGACTTTTCTAACCCTTCAAAACAGACAGTGTGACCCAATTAAAGGCACTTCCGGTTGGCACAGGAAGCTATAAGTAAACACATGTCTTGATTGACATAGCCACTTACAGAATCCTGAGTTTTAAGTCTTTAAGTTAAGAATTGACTGATCTACACAGGGTTGAATGCACTATGTCTATCAAACTGCATGCAGTGTATGGATCAACACTGATAAGGTGATTTCAACCACTTCCGGTTGCTTCAGGAAGCTTATAATTGGCACAGGTAGACCTCATAGTGGTCTGATGGACTGTCATAGAAGACAGGTTCATAAGTCATTCATAACCCACATAGGCTTTAGGGGTGCAGGCAATGTATTCCTATGGGGAGAGAAGTCAATGCAAACTCTTTGAAGTAAACACCTTATTTTAACTATTAAGGGTTAATGCCACATGGTCAAGGTTAGGCTTGCACGGATCAGGAGGACCTTAGGAACGTACCTGAGGTCGAATTGTGCTTCTCACCCTAACGGTTCTCTCACTGTCACCCAAAAGCAAATGACGTTGTGGGGCAGGCTTCATTTTGGGCCTACTTTTCTAATGGTCGCTGCGCTCAGACCGAGCGAGCTACGGTCAAGCGGGATATCTCGTTGAACTCGGCACGGCCTAGAGATTATGTTTATGCCATTGCCTGCTCTCTGTGTCTTTGAGAACCGCACTTTTTCACTCCATCCTTGCTGTGTGTGCGTGTGAGAGCTTTTCTTTGACATCTGTTGGGAGAAATGACTGATTTACAGTTCATGAGGGTTACCTAGTCACACATATGAAGTTTTGAAAAGATCTGACCTTTTTAACCCTTGGAAACTGCCACTGTGACATCATTAAAGGCACTTCCGGTTGGCACAGGAAGCTATAAGTAAACCCATGTCTTGATTGACATAGAAACTTACAGAATCCTGAGTTTTAAGTCTTTAAGTTAAGAATTGACTGATCTACGATCTACACAGGGTTGAATGTAGTCATTTTCACCTTTGAAGGTTATGTACATCAAAACACCTTTTGGGTCAATTTAACCACTTCCGGTTGCTTCAGGAAGCTTAGAATCGGCACAGGTAGACCTCATAGTGAGCTGATGGACTGTCATAGAAGACAGGTTCATAAGGCATTCATAACCCACATAGGCCTCAGGTTGAATTTAGAGGTGCAGGCAATGTATTCCTATGGGGAGAGAAGTCAATGCAAACTGTTTGAAGTAAACACCTTATTTTAACTGTTAAGGGTTAATGCCACACGGTCAAGGTTAGGCTTGCACGGATCGGGAGGACCTCAGGAACGTACCTGAGGTCGAATTGTGCTTCTCACCCTAACGGTTCTCTCACTGTCACCCAAAAGCAAATGACATTGAGGGCCAGGCTTCCTTTTGCGCCTTCTTTTTTTCAAGGTCGCTGCACTCAGAGCGAGCTACGGTCAAGCGGGGCGTCTCGTTGAACTCTGCACAGCCTGGAGACTATGGTGATGCCATTTTTTGTGTTGATTTCAGAATGCCATTTTGGTGATGGTCCCTCTCCGTTTAAACATATTGCTAATGTACAAAAGTCAACTAGCAAGTCAGTGTCCACCAGTCAATTAGATGTCATTCTGACACCAAACTGATACCAATTGACACCAAACCCACTTTTTCCAACTCATTTAGAAGCCAACTATCACATATGTCAGAGCAGGCCCATAATTCACAGCGCCATTAGTTTAAAACATAATAAAAACGTAAAACACATAGTTACGTTCTAGCTGCGGGTCCAGGTCAGACATTATGTGAAGGCCTATGTGAGGCGACCCCGAATCCCGAGTTTCGGCTCGATAGGTCCTTCGGTGCCCGAGTAAAACCCTAATTGGTGCTGAAAATCCATTTTTTCAATGCCTTGCTATGGGGTCCTTGAATGAGCTATCGGACCGAAACGTTGTGGTCCGTCTCTATGGCCCGAGCCGGTTTCAATGCACCTAGTCTTGTGTCTCTGAGACTTTTCTAAATGTTGCCATTTTCGTAATGGTCAAAATGAATTGAAGACATTGCAAATGTACGAGGCTATTTCTCGGTCCGAGAACCTTCTAGAGCCACCTAACTCACCACGCACTATCGACCCGAGGCCTAGAACAGGTTTCTAAAGTTTCGGAACTCTAGGTCTGACGGTTCTTTTAGCTCGAACAAAGCTAACTATTGGAGGCACTGTCTGTCTCTACAAACCCCAATACGTCCCTCCTTCCAAGTTGTGTGTCTGTGTGATTTAGTTTTCCTTTGAAATTTTATGGGAAAAATGACTGATTTACAGTTCATGGGGGTTGCCTAATCACACATATGAAGTTTTGGACAGATCTGACTTTTTAACCCCTCGAAACAGCCCCTGAGACACCAATTAAGGCACTTCCGGTTGTCACAGGAAGCTATAAGTCAACACATATCCTCACTGGGCTATGCTTTTACAGAATCCTGAGTTTTAAGTCCTTACGTTAAGAATTGACTGATTTACACAGGGTTGAATGCACTATGTCTATCAAACTGCAGGCAGGTAATGGAAAAACACTTTTAGGGTGATTTTAACCACTTCCGGTTGGTCCAGGAAGCTTAGAATCAACACAGGTAGACCTCATACTGGCCTGATGGACTGTTACCAAAGACAGGTTCATACGGCATTCATAACCCATATAGACTTCAGGTTGAATTTAGGGGTAAAGGCAATGTATTCCTATGGGGAGAGAAATCAATGCAAACTTTTTGAAGTAAACACCATCTTTTAACTATTAAGGGTTAATGCCACACTGTCAACGTTAGGCTTGCACGGATCGGAAGGACCTTAGGAACATACCTGAGGTCGAATTGTGCTTCTCACCCTAACGGTTCTCTCACTGTCACCCAAAAGCAAATGACGTTGTGGGGCAGGCTTCATTTTGGGCCTACTTTTCTAATGGTCGCTGCGCTCAGACCGAGCGAGCTACGGTCAAGCGGGATATCTCGTTGAACTCGGCACGGCCTAGACATTATGTTTATGCCATTGCCTGCTCTCTGTGTCTTTAAGAACCACACTTTTTCACTCCATCCTTGCTGTGTGTGCGTGTGAGAGCTTTTCTTTGACATCTGCTGGGAGAAATGACTGATTTACAGTTCATGAGGGTTACCTAGTCACACATATGAAGTTTTGAAAAGATCTGACCTTTTTAACCCATGGAAACTGCCACTGTGACACCATTAAAGGCACTTCCGGTTGGCACAGGAAGCTATAAATAAACTCATATCATGATTGGGGTATGCCTTTACAGAATCCTGAGTTTTAAGTCTTTACGTTAAGAACTGAGTTATTTACGGAGGGTTTAGTGAGTGTGTGTTATTTCAGAAAATCATAGAAAATCACAGAAATCTCGCAGAGCTCCGCAGCACACTTTAAAAAGATTCGTAAGAACAACCTGCAACTGGATCTGTAACCGTTGAAAAAAAAAAAAACACCTATCCGTGAACATCACCAAGGTGTCGTTATGCGATTTCTCTTAAATGACGATAGATAAATGGCTGGTTCTTTTTTTATTGACACCGGAGGCTCCTTGACTTTGACGTGAAGTGGAAAAATAATTTCTCTATTTTCATTTTGGACCTTTAATCCCAGATAAATGGCCATAACTCAAAAACCGTTGAGGCCTAGACGCCATCTTGTTCGGGGCCAACTGCCCATTATGCCGCCCCTACGCTCACCGAGTTTCGGCTTCTAAATATTTTCAGTTTTCGAGATAAGGCCCCGTCGTGAATCGTGATGTTTTGTAGCAATAGCCATATGATTGCTTATGCCCTCTTGTGGGAATTTCCGGGACATGGGAAAAATGACATAAATCTTATTATTTTTGTAAAACGGAAACCGAATGTCCGACAACGTTCATTTGATGACTTCCTGGTAGGTCCGGCCCTGCCGCTCGGCCCGACGCCGTCCGCGAATTTTACAAACGATTTCGGACGTCTAGTAAGGGACCGTACATTTGCAATATGGACTTTCTCACTAACCATACAGGTACTGCCGAATTCTTCCCTTAAGGTATGTAAGTGAGTGAGTGAGTGAGTGAGTGAGACACCTTCTCCCAGATTATGTGACTGCCGGAGGAGGGAGCAGGACAGGACGGGCAGGATTATCTCTGGGTGACAGACCAGGAAAGTAGCCCGTTCACTGTGTTTGAGGACAGATAAGGCCAGCAAATAAACATCAGCACACACACACACACACACACACACACACACACACACACACACACACACACACACACACACACACACACACACACACACACACACACACACACACACACACACACACACACACACACACACACACACAACACCAAACCAATAGCCTCCAAACAATTCTGGTCCCTAAGATACATTACCACTATTCATCAAAATGGATGTGAGCTGTTGCTGAAGCAATTTGCTTTATTGCTATTTTTCCCATTATACTGTATACTTGACTTGTCTCTCTGAGAGGTGTAATTTGGAGGCCCTCACTGAGGATGCTCTCTGTTGTTGGGGTTTGTCTCCTACTGTCTCTGTCCCCTCTGGGCTCATTGACATGGTCACCAGGGACGGGACTGTATCTGGGAGTTAGAAATGACTCAGCTCATCTACACAGGGAATATGCATGAACTGAATAGCTACAGTAACTCTATAATATGCAATGTCCATGCAAAATGACATAGAAAATGGTAGTGTCCTCAAATGACTATTCCTCTACTCTATTTTGGAAAACATAGTGCTCTGTATGGGGAAAAGGGTGTCATTTGACACAAATCAGCAGAGTGTAAGACTGAACTTTCCCATGGTTCACATCTTCTCTATAAAGGTCCTCAACAACAGTCTTTAATTTATAGCTGAATTGTTGTGTTTTCTTCGTAGTTGGATGCTTTTGTCGTTCTGGACTGAACCGCTGTGCCTGCTTCATCATCTTGTGTACATGCTGGAAGACTCCCTGTAGGATTGACTCAGAGTAAACAACAATATGTTTCAAACAACAGTCTGTTTGATAAACCTCCCTTTGGAGAGTAACTAGGAGGTACTTTATCTTACTGCGAGGTAAACACAAGTGCAATGGATGGGAGAGGCACTGCTGAGAAGGTTGAAACTTGGGTTAGCTTTGTGTAGACTAGACTAGGGAACGAGCTGGTCTTTTTTGAGTGTTTGTCTCATTTTGTGAGACTTGGTGCTTGAGGAGAACCTGGTGCTTGTGGGAGTGACAGTTGAAGTATATACCATGCTGTCTATCTTCCGTGGTGTGTATGTTTGTGCATACTATAAATGCACACACGCGTTCCCTCAAATCTCTTTATCTTCTGATGTCAAATGAGTTAATATGATGAGAAATTAAGGTCGTCTTCGTAGACTTGCACTGCCGCGAGCAACATTTTCCATCTTATCTTTGTCCTTGGCTACTGTAAGAATCTAAGAAATTCCAAATCAGTTATGTCGGGGAGTGGGCTCCAGATTCTCCCCCTTTGAAATTACAATTCCCACTGGCGTTCAGATACTAATTGGGAGTGTCAAGCTCAGCGTTGACTCCATTAACACTCTGTACACGCCATTAGCTGTCTTGTTTGCTGGATTTCACAGGGATTCTGGACAGATTTAGCGAGGTGGATTAAAGGTCTGTGTGTGTAGGCAAACCCAGGAAGGAGATGATCTCCCTTTCATATGGTTTTATTGAGAGAATGTCTATAGTTGAGTCCTTTTTTGGGTGTTTCAAGTTTCAAGTTGTATTAGTCGTGGATGTGGTTTGGAGGAATGTGTGGTTGTTTGAGTGGAGTGGAGATAGGACATGTTGATTGATGCTGAATTTTATGAATTTGGATCGTAAAGGAGGGAACTTTTTGTTAGTGTGTGAGTGCAGTTATTAGTAACGTGTGTGTGTGTGTGTGCGTGTGTGCATACGTACCTGTGTGGGCATCCGTGCATGCGGGTGGGTGCATCTGTACGTGTGTGCGTGTGTGTCTGTGCAGTTCTTAGTAATCGTGCGCGTTTGCTTAGCCTGTGAAGAAGCTAATGCGCGAGCTAATCAACAGTGAAAGTGTTTTACCAAGTGGAAAATTGAGATTCACACAAGAGGACGGGACTCTGGATGGGATGCCACAGTGAGTTGACAAGAACACACAGACGACCGTCAGCCACGCAGGTCGCTCTCTTGCAGACACTGTCATCTGTTGCTAAGCAGCTGGTCACCATAATACTTTCAGTATGTTTACAGCACCAGCTGTTGATTATACACACCTCTGTGATGGCTGCGTCCTGACTGAATCTGGCCCTGTTTCTTTTTTTTTGCCTGAAGTCTCTCATAGATATTTGAGTAAAATAACTTATTTCACTGTGACAGACAACTCAATGAGGAAGTGAGCAACTTTTGTTTATGGTGCAATCCTAAGTTATTACAGTGCTATTATGCTGCAGAGTGACAGTTCCTAAGTTATTACAGTGCTATTATGCTGCAGAGTGACAGTTCCTAAGTTATTACAGTGCTATTATGCTGCAGAGTGACAGTTCCTAAGTTATTACAGTGGTATTATGCTGCAGAGTGACAGTTCCTAAGTTATTACAGTGCTATTATGCTGCAGAGTGACAGTTCCTAAGTTATTACAGTGGTATTATGCTGCAGAGTGACAGTTCCTAAGTTATTACAGTGGTATTATGCTGCAGAGTGACAGTTCCTAAGTTATTACAGTGGTATTATGCTGCAGAGTGACAGTTCCTAAGTTATTACAGTGGTATTATGCTGCAGAGTGACAGTTCCTAAGTTATTACAGTGCTATTATGCTGCAGAGTGACAGGGGAGACAGGGAGGGGGGAAAGTCAAAGGGGGGGAAAAGTTATTTTCCACAGGAAAATGTTCGGCTACAGTTGGACATGACTGTGACGGTTAACTCCAGAGAGAAGCCATCACAAAGTCAAGAGGAGGAGACAGTGGGCATATGGGAGCTGGCTGGGGAGGGGGATCTCCCCAGGGGTGGATCAGAGGAAGCAGGCGGAGCATGGAGGATACCCAGGAACCAGGCACCCCAGGGGTGCAGGCTGTCCTGGGCTGCTGGGCCTTACTGAGCCCCTGCACTTGAGTGTGTGTCAGGGAAGGGTGGGTGTGTGTGTGTGTGTGTGTGTGTGTGTGTGTGTGTGTGTGTGTGTGTGTGTGTGTGTGTGTGTGTGTGTGTGTGTGTGTGTGTGTGTGTGTGTGTGCGCGCAAGTGTTGTATGTGCCTGTGTGAGTGCACGGGAATGTCTACGGGTTTGCATACTGTACTGTGGGTATGATTTGAATTTCAGATTTCTGTTATGTAATAGGTGTTGTGGAGCAGAAGAGAGTGTAGCTGTCAGTTTCAGGGGTGAGTCACAGTCTGTGCTAAAATGAACAGCACTGTATATTGTTAATATTCTAGGTGACCTTAGTGTTGACTGTGGAGTCGACAGAAACTGCAGAGAGATATATTTGGTTATATTACCAGATGTAGCTCCCCAGTGTACTACTGGACTCACGGCTCTAAAGGTCAGGGCTGTTTGAGAATGGACCGTGTCAGAGAAGGTGCAATACTCTATGCTGCTTTGTGGTTCCGGTCGATATGGGTGATGCCAGAGCCATATATGTAAATATGTCTAAATGCACTATATATATATATATATATATATATATATATATATATATATATATATATATATATATACAAAAGTATGTGGACACCCCTTCAACTTAGTGGATTCTGTTTGGATGCAATGTCAGCACAGGAGCTGTTCGTCAGGGGGCTTCATGAAATGGGTTTCCATGACAGAGCAGCCGTACACAAGCCTAACATCACCATGCACAATGCCAAGTGTCGGCTGGAGTTGTGTAGAGGTCACCGCCATTGGACTGTGGAGCAGTGGAAACGCATTCTCTGGAGTGATGAATCACGCTTCACCATCTGGCAGTCCGACAGGCGAATCTGGGTTTGGCGGATGCCAGGAGAACGCTATCTGCCCCAATGCATAGTGCCAACTGTAACGTTTGGCGGAGGAGGAATAATGGTCTGGGGCTGTTTTTCATGGTTCGAGCCCCTTAGTTCCAGTGAAGGGAAATCTTAACGCTACAGCATACAACGACATTCTAGACGATTCTGTGCTTACCAACGTTGTGGTAAGGCCCTTTCCTGTTTCAGCAAAGGGCATGACAATGCCCCTGTAACAATGCTAGGTCCATACAGAAATCGGTGTGGAAGAACTGGCCTGCACAGAGTCCTGACCTCAACCCCATCGAACACCTTTGGGATGAATTGCAACACAGACTGCATGCCAGGCCGAATCGCCCAACATCAGTGCCCGACAGCGCTAATGCTCTTGTGGCTGAAAGGAAGCAAGTTCTCGCAGCAATGTTCCAACATCTAGTGGAAAGCCTTCTCAGAAGAGTGGAGGCTGTTATATCAGCAAAGGGGGGAAGAACTCCATATTAATGCCCATGATTTTGGAATGAGATGTTCTACGAGCAGGTGTCCACATACCTTTGGTCATGTAGTGTATATGGCTCTGGATGTTGTTATCCAACTACTTTTTGGAAGAAAAAAGCACATTTTATAACTTCACCCAGTATGCATCTCACTCCTAATGCAAATACCCTTGGTGGTGCAGGACTGATACACATTTACACAGAGAAAAATTTTGATTTTCACTACTGATTGAGGATGGTGTTTTGTATTCCAGTAATATTCTAACCTGTTTTTAGTGCGTGCTAATAATGAGAATGGAATGGAATGAGTGGACTGGAGGCTCTGAGTAGGGTCATCAAATGACACAGACACATTCTGTGCAATAAGAAATGGCTTTTATTTTCACATAATCCATAGCAGTTCAATTAGAGATACTATTTGCACCAAATTAGTTTCTGGAATTGCATCATCGTCTCGTTGTTGCTATGTGTGACTCTGCATCTTCAAGTGAGTGTGTGTGCGTGCACATGTGTGTGTGCACATGTGTGTGTGTGTGTGCCATGTATTACAAATTGAGTGCACCTAGTTATACTAACTACTGAGTGCATTAATTCCCACTTGGGAATGCGTAGTAATATATAGGTAGATGGGTTTGTTGGTTTGCAACAAAAACTATGCATGCGCAACTATGGCAAAATAGACAGGGTTGGCTTAGATTGTTGACAACATGTAAAAAACATGTTTATTAAATATATAGAGACATTTGCACAATGAACACTTGTTGTCTCTCAAATAAACTACATTGACCCAAAGTATGTGGACACCTACTCATTCCAAAATAATTGATATGGAGTTGGTCCCCCCTTTGCTGCTATAACAGCCTCCACTCTTCTGGGAAGGCTTTTCACTAGATGTTGGAACTAGAGGTCGACCGATTTATCGGAATGGCCGATTAATTAGGGCCGATTTTAAGTTTTCAGAACAATCGGAAATCTGTATTTTTGGATTTCCCGATTTGGTCGTTTTTTTTTCACCTTTATTTAATCTTTATTTAACTAGGCAAGCCAGTTAAGAACACATTCTTATTTTCAATGACGGCCTAGGAACGGTGGGTTAACAGTCTCGTTCAGGGGCAGAACAACAGATTGTTACCTTGTCTGCTCGGGAGATTCAATCTTGCAACCTTACAGTTAACTAGTCCAACGCTCTAACCACCTGCCTCTCATAGCACTCCACAAGGAACCTGCCTGTTATGCGAATGCAGTAAGCCAAGGTAAGTTTCTAGCCAGCATTAATAAACATATCTCATAAAAAACAATCAATCAATCATAATCACTAGTTAACTACACATGGTTGATGATATTACTCGTTTATCTAGCGTGTCCTGCGTTGCATATAATGGATGCGGTGCGTATCATTGCTCCAATGTGTACCTAACCATAAACATTAATGCCTTTCTTAAAGTCAATACACAGAAGTATATATTTTTAAACCTCCATATTTAGCTAAAAGAAATCCAGGTTAGCAGGCAATATTAACCAGGTGAAATTGTGTCACTTCTCTTGCGTTCATTGCACGCAGAGTCAGTGTATATGCAACAGTTTGGGCCGCCTAATTTGCCAGAATGTTACGTAATTATGACATAACATTGAAGGTTGTGCAATGTAACAGGAATATTTAGACTTATGGATGCCACCCGTCAGATAAAATACGGAACGGTTCCGTATTTCACTGAAAGAATAAACGTCTTGTTTTCGAGATGATAGTTTCCGAATTCGACCATATTAATGACCTAAGGCTCGTATTTCTGTGTGTTATCATGTTATAACTAGAGGTCGACCGATTAGGATTTTTTAACGCCGATACCGATTATTGGAGGACCAAAAAAGACGATACCAATTAATCAGACATTTTATTTATTTATTTGTAATAATGACAATTACAACAATACTGAATGAACACTTATTTTAACTTAATATAATACATCAATAAAATCAATTTAGCCTCAAGTATATAATGAAACATGTTCAATTTGGTTTAAATAATGCAAAAACTAAGTTTTGGGGAAGAAAGTAAAAGTGCAATATGTGCTATGTAAGAAAGCTAACGTTTCAGTTCCTTGCTCAGAACATGAGAACATATGAAAGCTGGTGGTTCCTTTTAACACGAGACTTCAATATTCCCAGGTAAGAAGTTTTAGGTTGTAGTTATTATAGGAATTATAGGACTATTTCCCTCCATACCATTTGTATTTCATTAACCTTTGACTATTGGATGTTCTTATAGGCACATTAGTATTGCCAGTGTAACAGTATAGCTTCCATCCCTGGAACCAGGAACACAACGACAACAGCCACTCTCGAAGCAGCATTACCCATCGCTTCACAAAAGCCGCAGCCCTTGCAGAGCATGGGGAACAACTACTCCAAGTCTCAGAGCGAGTGGCGTTTGAAACGCCATTAGCGCGCACCCCGCTAACTAGCTAGCCATTTCACATCGGTTACACAAGCCTAATCTTGGGAGTTGATAGGCTTGAAGTCATAAACAGCTACTGGCAAACACACAAAAGTGCTGTTTGAATGAATGCTTACAAGCCTGCCTACCATCGCTCAGTCAGACTGCTCTATCAAATCATAGACTTAGTTATAACTAGAGGTCGACCGATTCATCGGAATGGCCGATTAATTAGGGCCGATTTCAAGGTTTCATAACAATCGGAAATCTGTATTTTTGGGTGCCGATTTGCCGATTATTATTATTATTTTTTATACCTTTATTTAATTAGGCAAGTCAGTTAAGAACACATTCTTATTTTCAATGACGGCCTAGGAATGGTGGGTTAGCTGCCTTGTTCAGGGGCAGAACAACAGATTTTCACATTGTCAGCTCGGAGGATCCAATCTTGCAACCTTACAATTAACTAGTCCAACACAATAACGACCTGCCTCTCTCTCGTTGCACTCCACAAGGAGTCTGCCTGTTACGCGAATGCAGTAAGCCAAGGTAAGTTGCTAGCTAGCATTAAACTTATCTTATAAAAAACAATCAATCATAATCACTAGTTATCTACACATGGTTGATGATATTAATAGATATTATCTAGAGTGTCCTGCGTTGCATATAATCTGTTAAAATAAGTGTTCATTCAGTATTGTTGTAATTGTCATTATTACAAATAAAAATTAAAAAAATTGTCCGATTAATCGGTTGCAGCTTTTTTTTTGGGTCCTCCAATAATCGGTATCGGCGTTGAAAAATCATAATCGGTCGACCTCTAGTTGGAACATTGCTATGGGGACTTGCTTCCATTCAGCCACAAGAGCATTAGGGAGGTTGGGCACTGATGTTGGGTGATTAAGTCTGGCTCACAGTCGGCATTCCAATTCATCCCAAAGGTGTTCGATGGGGCTGAGGTCAGAGCTCTGTGCAGGCCAGTCAAGCTCTTCACATCGATCTCAACAAACCATTTCTGTATGGACCTCGCTTTGTGCACGGGTGCATTGTCATGCTGAAACAGTAAAGGGCCATCGTCTAGAATGTAATTGTATGCTGTAGCATTAAGATTTCCCTTCACTGGAACTAAGGAGCCTAGCCCGAACCATGAAAAACAACCATTATTCCTCCTCCACCAAACTTTACAGTTGGTAGTAAGCATTCAGGCAGTTAGCGTTCTCCTGGCATCCGCCAAACCCAGACTTGTCCATTGGACTGCCAGATGGTGAAGCGTGAGTCATCAGCGTTTTCACTGCTCCAGTTCTTGTGCTGACGTTGCTTCCAGAGGCAGTTTGGAACTCGGTACTGAGTGTTGCAACCGAGGACAGGAGATGTTTACGTGCTACACTCTTCAGCACTCGGCGGCCCATTCTGTGAGCTTTTGTGGCCTACCACTTCGCGGCTGAGACGTTTCCACCTCACAATAACAGCACTTACAGTTGACTGGGGCAGCTCTAGCACGGCAGAATTTTTACAAACTGACTTGTTGGAAAGGTGGCATCCTATGACACTGCCATGTTGAAAGTCACTGAGCTCTTCAGTAAAGCCATTCTACTGCCAATGTTTGTCTATAGAGATTGCATGGCTGTGTGCTTGATTTTATACACCTGTCAGAAATGGTTACGGCTGAAATAGTGGATTAGGCTAATTTGAAGGGGTGTCCACATACTTTTGTATATATAGTGTACATCACTACAGTTGTTGGTTCCCTAGCTAGGAAATGTTAGCATTTTTAGCATTGACTTGAAATCAGTCAAAACTCCTCCAAACAGGACATGGTGTCAAGAACAAGACAAAACTAGCTTAAACAAGCCAACTACAATTCCACACATGGCAGCTTCTTGTCATTGTTGCTAGCTATCTGACCGTTCAGATTCATGACAAAGCACAAGCACGACTTCCGGCCACATAGATGCACATGCATTATTTTCACGACATTGTCAGCCAACGAGTCTATATGTAAAATAAGGTGCTGTATCTAACAAAGTGCTTCAATTCCTTTTCATACGCTCCCTACAAACAATCTCAATTTTATCGGCAATGGCAGTTTTAATTAGAAGAAATACAAACAGACTTCATCACTTGTTTTCCGGCAGATTTTGTGTAACATTCCCAGTTGGCATCAACAGAGTTTGATTGTTCCAGAGCCTTAGAGAGTTCTTATGTAATAGCCTCTTTTCGTCTCCCTTTTTCTTCCTGGAATAATGTGAATATATTTCATTCTGATACATCCCATGTTCCGCGTGCCTTTTTTCCTCCCTCTCTTTTAAGCTTTGATACCGTGACCGTTCTGTCTGGGTTTTTTTCTTCTTCAAAACTCATCTAGCCACACCCCCATCTCCTTACATCTCTGTTTTCGTTTTGCGCCAGACGCTCTCAAAGGCTTGTGTTGACAGCCGCTGTCATGAGTTCTCTCCGTCTCTCCCGGTCTCTCTCTCTCTCTCTGTCTCTCTCTCTGTCTCTCTCTCTCTCTCTCTGTCTCTCTCTCTGTCTCTCTCTCTCTCTCTCTCTGTCTCTCTCTCTCTCTGTCTCTCTCTCTGTCTCTCTCTGTCTCTCTGTCTGTCTGTCTCTCTCTCTGTCTCTCTCTCTCTCTCTCTCTCTCTCTCTCTCTCTCTCTCTCTCTCTCTCCTTGTCTCTCTCTCTGTCTGTCTCTCTGTCTCTCTCTCTCTCTCTCTGTCTCTCTGTCTGTCTCTCTGTCTCTCTCTCTCTCTCTGTCTCTCTCTGTCTCTCTCTCCTTGTCTCTCTCTCTCTGTCTCTCTCTCTCTATCTGTGCATTGTTTTGAAGCCCTGTAGCACTTGTCTCGCTCTCCCTCCGGTGGATTGAAGTGAGTCGACCTCTCTCGCCCCGCGATTGCTCTGGAACAAAGATTCACACACACTGCAGCCTCAGCAGAGCTCTCGTTCTCAATCACACCTCAGCACTTTGGATGGTGTATCAATACACCCAGTCACTACAAAGATACAGGCGCCCTTCCTAACTGAGTTGCCGGAGAGGGAGGAAACCGCTCAGGGATTTCACAGAGAGGCCAGTAGTTGCCTTAAAACAGTTAGAGTTTAATTGCTGTGATAGGAGAAGTATGGATCAACAACATTGTAGTTACTCCACAATACTAACCTAATTGACAGAGTGAAAAGAAGGAAGCCTGTACACAATACAAATATTCCAAAACATTCATCCTGTATTGCTGCAGAAGATGTGGGAAAACAATGAACTTTTTTGCCCTGAATAGAAAGCTTTATGTTTGGGGAAAATCCAATACAACACATTACTGAATACCACTCTCCATATTTTCAAGAAAGTGTTGGCTGCATCATGTTATGGGTATGATTGTAATCGTTAAGGACTGGGGAGTTTTTTTCAGGATAAAAAAGAAAGGGAATGGAGCTAAGCGCAGGCAAAATCATAGAGGAAAACCTTGTTCAGTCTGCTTTCCACCAGACACTGGGAGATTAATTCACCTTTCAGCAGGATCATAACCTAACGCACAAGGTCAAATATACACTGGAGCTGCTTATCAAGTAGACAGTGAATGTTCCTGAGTGGCAGAGTTAAATTCTTTACTTAAATCGACTTGAAAATCTATGGCAAGACCTGAAAATGGTTGTCTAGCAATGATCAGCAACCAATTTGACACAACATGAAGAATTTTGAAAAGAATAATGGGCAAATGTTGCACATGCTTCTACAAAGAATTGACTCGGGCGTACTTGAACTTATGTCAATGAGATATTTCTTTATTAAATGTTTAATACATTTGCAAAAAAATCTAAACATGTTTTCACTTTCTCATTATGGGGTATTGTATGTGTATAGGTGCAACATTTTTATTTATATACTTTTTTACAATACTTTTACACTTTGAATTCAGGCTGTAACACAACAAAATGTGGAATGTGTCAGGGGTTATGAATACTTTCAGACGGAACCGTACACACATATGCACACACACACACTGTGCGAACATACACACACAAACACACTCTCTCCGTCTTCCGCATTCCCATTTTGAGTGAAGATGCCAGAGTTACAGAGACACATCTGGTTGGACAAGTTCCCAACAACGAGACCCACTGCATTGTCTGTTCTACTTCTTAATCCTCCATCACCCCCTCTTCAAATCTTCACAGCCTTTCAGCAGCAGAAATCTTTTATGCAAAAAGCTGTTATTTCAGCAGCTTAGCTGCCACTGCAGTTTCTCATTACCAGGCTTCTTTTGAAAATAGATAAATTAAGCAGCCATCTGGTGCCTAATTGGGCTTTGATTCCTGTTTTGTTTTGTGCTGAGGCTCTCCTTCAGAGATGTGTGTGTGTGTGTGTGTGTGTGTGTGTGTGTGTGTGTGTGTGTGTGTGTGTGTGTGTGTGTGTGTGTGTGTGTGTGTGTGTGTGTGTGTGTGTGTGTGTGTGTGTGTGTGTGTGTGTGTGTGTGTGTGTGTGTGTGTGTGTGTGTGTGTGTGTGTGTGTGTGATATGATATGACACTGCTGATATAAAGCAAGGCCAAGAGTGCTCTCCATTTAAAAAAAAACATTATTTTCATCTCTCTTTCTCTCTCCTTCGCTACTTGATCATGTTCTTGTTTTACTGTAGCAATGAAGAAGGGTGAATGTGATATCATACCAATATCTATCCTGTGCTGTGGCTACACCGCCACCCACTCAGTCTCTATTACTGTAGGACAATATGTGTTCATCTCATTTACCTTCCAGGCACTCAATCTATTCTAGTCAGATACAACGAATATGATTATCTTTAAAATCACATATTTACTTTAGTTCTAGGCTCTCTGGTTTTGGATTTTTGTTAACAAGCCTATATTTCTCTAGTCATATGTAAACAATAAAAAAAATAAACTATGAGCCAATATTTACCTTTGTGCAACTACTTGGGTCACTAACACTTTACATTGAATTTGTCTTACTATCCAGATTGATTATAGAGAAATAGTTTTTGTACACATCCCTTATTAATACTATAGGTGTCCCAGGCCCTGACACAGTGCCCTGATTGGATAATATCTGAACGAGCCATAACCACCAGTCCCTAGCATAATGAAGACTTATTTTAACTCTGTAACTAAGGCAAATACCTATGTAAGAATGCTGTTCATTGACTACAGCTCAGCCTTCAACACCATAGTACCCTCCAAGCTTGGGGCCCTGGGTCTGAACCCCGCTTTGTGCAACTGGGTCCTGGACTTCCTGACGGGCCGCCCCCAGGTGGTGAAGGTCCTGTAGGAAACCACACCTCCGCTATGCTGATCCTCAATACAGGGGCCACACAAAGGTGCTATAAGCCCCCTCTTTTGCTCCCTGTTCACCCATGACTGAGAGGCCACGCACACCTCCAACTTAAACATCAAGTTTGCAGACGACACAACAGTAGTAGGCCTGATTACCAACAATGATGAGACAGGATGTGTTGGCCCTGGCGGAGTAGTGCCTAGAAAACAACGTTATCTCAACGTCGAAAGGATCATCAAGGACATCAAGGTCACAGCCTGTTCACCCCGCAATCATTCAGAAGGCGAGGTCAGTACAGGTGCACCAAAGCTGGGGCAGAGAGACTGAAAAGCAGCTTCTATCTCAAGGCCATCAGACTGTTAAATAGCCATCAGTAGCCTGCCTCCACCCAGTACAATGCCTTGAACTTAGTTACTGTCTCTAGCTGACTACCACCCGATTACTGCACTTTAGAGGCTGCTGCTCAAATTGGCATAGACATGGAATCACTTGTCACTTTAATAATGTTTACATACTGTTTTACCCATTTTATACAGTTGAAGTCAGACGTTTACATACACCTAAGCCAAATACATTTAAACTCAATTTTTCACAATTTCTGACATTTAATCCTAGTAAAAGTTCCCTGTCTTAGGTCAGTTGGGATCATTTTAAGAATGTGAAATGTCAGAATAATAGTAGAGAGAATGATTTATTTCAGCTTTTATTTCTAGCATCACATTCCCAGTTAGTCAGACGTTTACATACAGTCAATTAGTATTTGGTAGCAATGCCTTTAAATCGTTTAACTTGGGTCAAACGTTTCGGGTAGCCTTCCACAAGCTTCCCACAATAAGTTGGGTGAATTTTGGCCCATTCCTCCTGACAGAGTTGGTGTAACTGAGTCAGGTTTGTAGGCCTCCTTGCTCACACACGCTTTATCAGTTCTGCCCACAACTTTTCTATAGGATTGAGGTCAGGGCTTTGTGATGGCCACTCCAATACCTTGACTTTGATCAAATCAAATCAAATCAATGATGTCCTTAAGCCATTTTTCCACAACTTTGGAAGTATGCTTGGGGTCATTGCCCATTTGGAAGACCCATTTGCGACCAAGCTTTACTTCCTGACTGATGTCTTGAGATGTTGCTTCAATATATCCACATAATTTTCCTTCGGCATGCTGCCATCTATTTTGTGAAGTGCACCAGTCCCTCTTGCTGCAAAGCACACCCACAGCATGATGGTGCCACCCCCGTGCTTCCTGGTTGGAATGGTGTTCTTTGGCTTGCAAGCCTCCCCCTTTTCCCTCCAGACATAATGATCATCATTATGGCCAAACAGTTCTATTTTTGTTTCACCAGACCAGAGGACATTTATCCAAAAAGTACAATCTTTGTCCCCATGTGCAGTTGCAAACCGTAATCTGGCTTTGTTATGGCGGTTTTGGAGCAGTGGCTTCTTCCTTGCTGAGCGGCCTTTCAGGTTATATCGATATAGGACTCGTTTTACTGTGGATATCGATACTTTTCTACCTGTTTCCTCCAGAATCTTCACAAGGTCCTTTGCTGTTGTTCTGTGATTAATTAGCACTTTTCGCACCAAAGTACGTTCATCTCTAGGAGACAGAATGCATCTCATTCCTGAGAGGTATGACGGCTGCATGGACCTATGGTGTATATACTTGTGTACTATTTTTTGTACAGATGAACCTGGTACCTTCAGGCGTTTGGAAATTGCTCCCAAGGATGAAACAGACTTGTGGAGGTCTACAATTTCTTTTCTGAGGTCTTGGCTGATTTCTTTCGATTTTCCCATGATGTCAGGCAAAGAGGCACTGAGTTTGAAGGTAGGCTTTGAAATACATCCACAGGTACACCTCCAACTGACTCAAATGATGTCAATTTGCCTGTCAGAAGCTTCTAAAGCCATAATTTTCTGGAATTTTCCAAGCTGTTTAAAGGCACAGTCAACTTAGTGTATGTAAACTTCTGACCCCCTGGAATTGTGATACAGTGAAATAATCTGTCTGTAAACAATTGTTGGAAAAATGACTTCTGTCATGCACAAAGTAGATGTCCTAACCAACTTGCCAAAATATAGTTTGTTAACAAGACATGTGTGGAGTGGTTGAAATGGTTTTGTATGTAAACTTCCGACTTCAACTGTATATATGTACTCCGGACTTTGCTCATCCTAATATTGATATATTTTTACTTTTAGATGTGTGTATCGTTGTGAATCATTAGGTATTACAGCACAATTGGAGCTATGAACACAAGCATTTCGCTACACCCACAATAACATCTACTAAATATGAGTATGCGACCAATACAATTTGATTTGACAACTAGCTACTGTATTATGTACCAAGCTGAGACAGACAACAGTGTGTCAAACTCCCTGTGGAGTCCCACACGGTGCAGAGTGACAGACAGAAGGTGGACGGGTAATGAGTCATTGAAGAAGAGGCAGACAGTTGTAGCCTGCCACTTCAGCAAGTGGTGACAGTGATTTAGGTTGACTGGACACCTCACTACTTGTTCAGGTCAAGCTGCCTGTTCAGGTTATCTCTCTCCTCAGGTCTGTCACATCGCCAGTGATACTGGAGACCCAGACAAGGAGATGTTGGTGCTCGAGCCTACGTGTATAAATTTGGCTACGGCGTGTGTATAAATATTAGTATATGCCCTGGAAGTGGTAGTGTGTGTGTGTGTGCGGATGAATTGATTGTGGTTTTACATCTCTAAATATAAATTGATTGTTGTTACAGTATACTTATTTTCCACCATAATTTGCAAATAAATTCATAAAAAAATCCTACAATGTGATTTTCTGGATTTTCTATTCTCATTTTGTCTGTCATAGTTGAAGTGTACATATGATGAAAATTACAGGCCTCTCTCATCTTTTTAAGTGGGATAACTTGCACAATTGGTGGCTGACTAAATACTTTTTTGTCCCACTGTATATTTTCCATCAATGTAATTGTCTGCATTATTTCTAATCCCAGATATATATTTTTAATATATATATGCTGTATATTTTATTATTTTCCCTAACCCTTCCACCCTCCCCTAATTGGTGTAAATGAATGGACATTGATTTCTATTTGCCATATATTTTTTCATTTACATTTACATTTACATTTAAGTCATTTAGCAGACGCTCTTATCCAGAGCGACTTACAAATTGGTGCATTCACCTTATGACATCCAGTGGAACAGCCACTTTACAATAGTGCATCTAAATCTTTTAAGGGGAGGGGGTGAGAAGGATTACTTTATCCTATCCTAGGTATTCCTTAAAGAGGTGGGGTTTCAGGTGTCTCCGGAAGGTGGTGATTGACTCCGCTGTCCTGGCGTCGTGAGGGAGTTTGTTCCACCATTGGGGGCCAGAGCAGCGAACAGTTTTGACTGGGCTGAGCGGGAACTGTACTTCCTCAGTGGTAGGGAGGCGAGCAGGCCAGAGGTGGATGAACGCAGTGCCCTTGTTTGGGTGTAGGGCCTGATCAGAGCCTGGAGGTACTGAGGTGCCGTTCCCCTCACAGCTCCGTAGGCAAGCACCATGGTCTTGTAGCGGATGCAAGCTTCAACTGGAAGCCAGTGGAGAGAGCGGAGGAGCGGGGTGACGTGAGAGAACTTGGGAAGGTTGAACACCAGACGGGCTGCGGCGTTCTGGACGAGTTGTAGGGGTTTAATGGCACAGGCAGAGCCCAGCCAACAGCGAGTTGCAGTAATCCAGACGGGAGATGACAAGTGCCTGGATTAGGACCTGCGCTGCTTCCTGTGTGAGGCAGGGTCGTACTCTGCGGATGTTGTAGAGCATGAACCTACAGGAACGGGCCACCGCCTTGATGTTAGTTGAGAACGACAGGGTGTTGTCCAGGATCACGCCAAGGTTCTTAGCGCTCTGGGAGGAGGACACAATGGAGTTGTCAACCGTGATGGCGAGATCATGGAACGGGCAGTCCTTCCCGGGAGGAAGAGCAGCTCCGTCTTGCCGAGGTTCAGCTTGAGGTGGTGATCCGTCATCCACACTGATATGTCTGCCAGACATGCAGAGATGCGATTCGCCACCTGGTCATCAGAAGGGGGAAAGGAGAAGATTAATTGTGTGTCGTCTGCATAGCAATGATAGGAGAGACCATGTGAGGTTATGACAGAGCCAAGTGACTTGGTGTATAGCGAGAATAGGAGAGGGCCTAGAACAGAGCCCTGGGGACACCAGTGGTGAGAGCGCGTGGTGAGGAGACAGATTCTCGCCACGCCACCTGGTAGGAGCGACCTGTCAGGTAGGACGCAATCCAAGCGTGGGCCGCGCCGGAGATGCCCAACTCGGAGAGGGTGGAGAGGAGGATCTGATGGTTCACAGTATCGAAGGCTGCCGATAGGTCTAGAAGGATGAGAGCAGAGGAGAGAGAGTTAGCTTTAGCAGTGCGGAGCGCCTCCGTGATACAGAGAAGAGCAGTCTCAGTTGAATGACTAGTCTTGAAACCTGACTGATTTGGATCAAGAAGGTCATTCTGAGAGAGATAGCGGGAGAGCTGGCCAAGGACGGCACGTTCAAGAGTTTTGGAGAGAAAAGAAAGAAGGGATACTGGTCTGTAGTTGTTGACATCGGAGGGATCGAGTGTAGGTTTTTTCAGAAGGGGTGCAACTCTCGCTCTCTATTTGCGATCAAGCTTTACTTCCTGACTGATGTCTTGAGACGTTGCTTCAATATATCCACATAATTTTCCTTTGGCATGCTGCCATCTATTTTGTGAAGTGCACCAGTCCCTCTTGCTGCAAAGCACACCCACAGCATGATGGTGCCACCCCCGTGCTTCCTGGTTGGAATGGTGTTCTTTGGCTTGCAAGCCCCCTTTTCCCTCCAGACATAATGATCATCATTATGGCCAAACAGTTCTATTTTTGTTTCACCAGACCAGAGGACATGTATCCAAAAAGTACAATCTTTGTCCGCATGTGCAGTTGCAAACCGTAATCTGGCTTTGTTATGGCGGTTTTGGAGCAGTGGCTTCTTCCTTGCTGAGCGGCCTTTCAGGTTATATCGATATAGGACTCGTTTTACTGTGGATATCGATACTTTTCTACCTGTTTCCTCCAGAATCTTCACAAGGTCCTTTGCTGTTGTTCTGTGATTAATTAGCACTTTTCGCACCAAAGTACGTTCATCTCTAGGAGACAGAATGCATCTCATTCCTGAGAGGTATGACGGCTGCATGGACCTATGGTGTATATACTTGTGTACTATTTTTTGTACAGATGAACCTGGTACCTTCAGGCGTTTGGAAATTGCTCCCAAGGATGAAACAGACTTGTGGAGGTCTACAATTTCTTTTCTGAGGTCTTGGCTGATTTCTTTCGATTTTCCCATGATGTCAGGCAAAGAGGCACTGAGTTTGAAGGTAGGCTTTGCAATACATCCACAGGTACACCTCCAATTGACTCAAATGATGTCAATTTGCCTGTCAGAAGCTTCTAAAGCCATAATTGTCTGGAATTTTCCAAGCTGTTTAAAGGCACAGTCAACTTAGTGTATGTAAACTTCTGACCCCCTGGAATTGTGATACAGTGAAATAATTTGTCTGTAAACAATTGTTGGAAAAATGACTTATATAGTAGTTTGTTAACAAGACATGTGTGGAGTGGTTGAATTTTTTTTTTTTTGTATGTAAACTTCCGACTTCAACTGTATATATGTACTCCGGACTTTGCTCATCCTAATATTGATATATTTTTACTTTTAGATGTGTGTATCGTTGTGAATCATTAGGTATTACAGCACAATTGGAGCTATGAACACAAGCATTTCGCTACACCCACAATAACATCTACTAAATATGAGTATGCGACCAATACAATTTGATTTGACAACTAGCTACTGTATTATGTACCAAGCTGAGACAGACAACAGTGTGTCAAACTCCCTGTGGAGTCCCACACGGTGCAGAGTGACAGACAGAAGGTGGACGGGTAATGAGTCATTGAAGAAGAGGCAGACAGTTGTAGCCTGCCACTTCAGCAAGTGGTGACAGTGATTTAGGTTGACTGGACACCTCACTACTTGTTCAGGTCAAGCTGCCTGTTCAGGTTATCTCTCTCCTCAGGTCTGTCACATCGCCAGTGATACTGGAGACCCAGACAAGGAGATGTTGGTACTCGAGCCTACGTGTATAAATGTGGCTACGGCGTGTGTATAAATATTAGTATATGCCCTGAAAGTGGTAGTGTGTGTGTGTGTGCGGATAAATTGATTGTGGTTTTACATCTCTAAATATAAATTGATTGTTGTTACAGTATACTTATTTTCCACCATAATTTGCAAATAAATTCATAAAAAATCCTACAATGTGATTTTCTGGATTTTCTATTCTCATTTTGTCTGTCATAGTTGAAGTGTACCTATGATGAAAATTACAGGCCTCTCTCATCTTTTTAAGTGGGATAACTTGCACAATTGGTGGCTGACTAAATACTTTTTTGTCCCACTGTATATTTTCCATCAATGCAATTGTCTGCATTATTTCTAATCCCAGATATATATTTTTAATATATATATGCTGTATATTTTATTATTTTCCCCTAACCCTTCCACCCTCCCCTAATTGGTTTAAATGAATGGACATTGATTTCTATTTGCCATATATTTTTTTCAGCTGTGTTGTGATGTTTCACAAACGTTCTGAACCTTTCTATTCTCATAGTTTCTACAGATTGTAAATTAAAGATAAACATTGGCTGATAGTCAATGATCCTGTATTGTGTTAATTAGAGCACTACTCGTTATGCCTAATCAAGGCACTGTTAATGACATAATGAAGACACAAGCTTGACATCCCTTGTTGTTTGAAAAGATTCAAGGAAATGTGGAGAGAGGGATCTGGCATCGTTCTTTGAACGTGCCTCAACAAAAATGTATGTTTTATGTGGTTTTGTGTGTGTGGTTTTGTGTGTGTGTATGTGTCTGTGTGTGTGTGTGTGTGAGAGAGAGAGAGAGAGAGAGAGAGAGAGAGAGAGAGAGAGAGAGAGAGAGAGAGAGAGAGAGAGAGAGAGAGAGAGAGAGAGAGAGAGAGAGAGAGAGAGAGAGAGAGAGAGAGAGAGAGAGAGAGAGAGAGAGAGAGAGAGAGAGAGAGAGAGAGAGAGAGAGAGAGAGAGAGAGAGAGAGAGAGGATATGAGAGGAAGAGAAAAGGAATGATGAAGAGAGAAGTATACTTTCTCCCACTGCCATAGATAGCAGTGATCTACACAGCCAGTGGATGTGACCTAGTTTAGAACAGGCTGCATCATATTAAACTTTCATAATTGCTAACAAACTAGATCCCATTACTGTGGGGAGCTCCAACCCTCCCCAGTGTTTTTCTCTCGAATGGTCTTCATCGGTCTAGTTCACTACCTTAGGACTGTAGAGGCAGTTTTAAAACGGCCTTATGGATACGGTGTCCATGTTAGGACAGCCTCAGTGTCCGCAGGACTTGTGTCAGTTATAGCAGGAGTTGTGTCAGTCTCAATAGAACTCGGACACTGTATATGAAACAGCGACTAAAAGCCGAGCATGGTCTGGGTGATCGTCATGGGTTAAGTGTTTAGAAATGTCAAACATTTCATTGTGATCCAGTATAGCATTACTCAGGATAGTGGATACTAGTGAGGCAATTGAAACTATCTCTCACTGAGAGTAATGACAAGATGATGAGAGAGAGGGGGAGGGAGAGAGAGGAGAGGGGAAGAGGAAGAGAGAGGGAGGAAAAAGAAGAAAGAAAGCGAGAAGGAAGAGAAAATAGAGATTCTAGTATCTGGGCCCTGGTCGAGACGGGGGTGGTTGATTGGCTGTTACATAACGATCCCGCGCTTTGATCATACTCACAGGAAGTAGCAGGATGAGAGGGGAGTGATGTCACATGCTCGCCCAATATTTCAGTTTTTTCCTCCAGGAGGTAAACAGATTTATCTGAGAAGGGAGGCGTCAGACGAGTTAGGGCCTGGTTTTATTTATACCTCCTGTACCGTCATCATATATGGATGCCTCTCTCATTTATTGTTCTTACCCAGGATATGGGTGCAGCTCTCAAGCCAAATGAGAGAGAGAGAAGAGAGAGAGAGAGAGAGAGAGAGAGAGAGAGAGAGAGAGAGAGAGAGAGAGAGAGAGAGAGAGAGAAGAGAGAGAGAGAGAGAGAGAGAGAGAGAGAGAGAGGGAAGAGAGAGAGAGAGAGAGAGAGAGAGAGAGAGAGAGAGAGAGAGAGAGAGAGAAGCTCCCATATCTGCAAAGATGAAGCTCTGTTCTTAATGTGTAAGACATCCTGTGGCAGCGTGATAAAGGAGAGACTAACACCCTCCATAATTCAGTTCCAAAATGAATTATTAGCCAGCGTTATATTCCCCACACTTGGTGCAGGAGAAGGAAAAGGGTTATTACAAACACAGCTGGGTGTATCACCCTCTATATACCACACAGCAAGACCTGCTCTAAATTCACACTGGTGAAAGTCTAATCATAAAGCTTGTGGAAAATAGATGGGAAAGTCTATGGAGCCTAACAGCTTATGATGACTCAATCATACATTTTACATGGAGGCGCTTAAGATTGATTCTGTAACTCCTCCTGCGTAGATTGAGTCATGAGAATTTCTCAGTTTCTATAACTTTTTTTCCTACCACATCCACTGTCTATTATACACTATATATATAAAAGTATGTGGACACCCCTTCAAATTAGTGGATTCGGCTATTTCAGCCACACCTGTAGCTGACAGGTGTATAAAATCGAGCACACAGCCATGCAATCTCCATAAACAAACATTGGCAGTAGAATGGCCTTACTGAAGAGCTCAGTGACTTTCAATGTAGCACCGTCATAGGAAGCCAACTTTCCAACAAGTCACTTCGTAAAATTTCTGCCTTGCTAGAGCTGCCCCGGTCAATTATAATTGCTGTTATTGTGAAGTGGAAACGTCTAGGAGCAACAACGGCTCAGCCGCAAAATGGTAGGCCACACAAGCTCACAGAATGCGACCGCCAAGTGCTGAAGCATGTAAAAATTGTCTGTCCTCGGTTGCAAAGTCACTACCGAGTTCTAAACTGCCTCTGGAAGCAACGTCAGAACAATTACTGTTCGTCTGGAGCTTCATGAAATGGGTTTCCATGGCCGAGCAGCCGCACACAAGCCTAAAATCACAATATGCAATGTCAAGCGTTGGCTGGAGGGGTGTAAAGCTCTCCGCCATTGGACTCTGGAGCAGTGGAAATGTGTTCTCTGGAGTGATAAATCACCCTTTACCATCCGGCAATCCGATGGACGAGTCTGGGTTTGGTGGATGCCAGCAGAACGCTACATATCCCAATGCATAGTGCCAACTGTGAAGTTTGGTGGAGGAGGAATAATGGTCTGGGGATGTTTTTCATGGTTAGGGCTAGGTCCCTTAGTTCCAGTGAAGGGAAATCTTAACACTACAGCTTACAATGACAATCTAGACGATTCTGTGCTTCTAACTATGTGGCAACAGTTTAGGGAAGGCCCTTTCCTGTTTCAGCATGACAATGCACTCGTGCACAAAGAGAAGTCCATACAGAAATGGTTTGTCGAGATCGCTGTTTAAGAACTTGACTGGCCTGCAGAGAGCCCCGACCTCAACTCCATTGAACACCTTTGGGATGAATTGGAACACAGACTGCGAGCCAGGCCTAATCGCCCAACATCAGTGCCCGACCTCACTAATGCTCTTGTGGCTGAATGGAAGCAAGTCCCCACAGCAATGTTACAACATCTAGTGGAAAGCCTTCCCAGAAGAGTAAAGGCTGTCATAGCGAAAAAGGGGGACCAATTCCATATTAATGCCCATGATTTTGGTAGGAGATGTACTTTTGGTAATGTAGTGTATTTAGGCTACGTATGCTTATTGCGCCCCATATAAATTCTCAACTTACTTCCTCCACTACTGCAGACTCCACAACGAACGTCTAAGCAAACAAACCCTTGAACTGCGAACTTTGCTGAATTGCAAACTATTTTAGTTTTTTGATAACGTTCCCGAGACATTGTGGCTTGATGACAACATTTGCGAGTTGCTAATGGTAGTACAGCAACACTTTTTGACATGTAATTCCGTGTCAAATTTGATTTGATTTGACCTTTTGACATTTAATTCCGTAGCTCTGTCGAAATGGCGCTATGTCTGATTGTGTGTGTGTGTGTGTGTGTGTGTGTGTGTGTGTGTGTGTGTGTGTGTGTGTGTGTGTGTGTGTGTGTGTGTGTGTGTGTGTGTGTGTGTGTGTGTGTGTGTGTGTGTGTGCGTGTGCGTGTGCGTGTACGTGTGCGTGTACGTGTGCGTACATGCACCCTTGCGCGTGTTTGTGTGTTCCAGTGTGATGGATTTCAGTAGTCATGACAGCTCAGAGCTCTAACCACCTTGAGACAGGACAAAGTGTTGTTCCTCTACCTCACTGTGTTATTATGACTGAACGAGCCAATCTGACTTCCTTCTTCAATAGATAGAGTCATTGACTGTGGGTGTTGGTGTTTGAATCATCTTGTCTGGAACAAAGTGCCTCAATCTATCACTGCTAGTGCTGGGAGGGAAGCCCAACACACGAGAAAGTGCTTCATCTGTTTGTGTTCCTATATCAAGTCCCTCTGTATCTCAGCTGAAGTTAGCTGTAAGAGAGTTTTATTGTTGTAGCAATGTGGCACTGAAGTAGAATTGTCCGTGTCTCAGCTCAGCCTGATTGAAGACCTGGAAGTTGCTACCTATATGTGGTGGTGAGATGTGTGTGAATACCAGTGGAGGCTTCTCAGAGGAGGAAGGACCATCCTCCTCAGTGAATTTCATAAAAAACATTTAAAAAGTTGTCCTTTTTAGATAAAACTATACTATTCACATCACTAAATAATTGATTAAAACACACTGTTTTGCAATGAAAGTCTACAGTAGCCTCAACAGTGTTCTGTAGGGTAGCACCATGGTATAGCTAGAGGACATCTAGCTTCCATCCTCCTCTGGGTACGTTGACATCAATAGAAAACCTAGGAGGCTCATGGTTCTCACCCCCTTCCATAGACTTGCACAGTAATTATGACAACTTCCGGAGAACGTCCTCCAACCTATCAGAGCTCTTGCAGCATGGACTGAAATGTTGTCCACCCAATCAAAGGATCCGAGAATGAATCTGGTACTGAAAGCATAAGCTACAGCTAGTTGGCACTGCAGTGCATAACATGTAGTGAGTAGTTGTCTCAAAGAGAAAGACAGCAGTTGAAAATGAAGGAGAATCAAGAGAGAGATTTCTTAATTTTGTTTCACTTTCAGGTTCACTTAATAGTAGCTAGAAAATGCAGTTAGCTAGTTTATCCTATGACTATCCAACACTACACTGGAACTCTTCCAAGTGAAGGTAAGCTTTTGGTTTTACAAATGTATTGTCAACGGGGCCCACCAGTGTAACTTCTAAACTGCTAAACTGCTTACTGACTATACACTAACATTACTGCATGATTGTAGCAGGTTTACTAACGTGTTAGTTCTATTAGCTATGTTGACTTTGGCGTTACTTTAGCTAATATGGTGACAATTATGGAGGCTGTGTGTAGTGGTTATGATATGGTTTGGCTTGGTAAGATTTTTTCGCCTGGTCATGATGTGTTGAGCATTGAAGTTCACAAACAAAGGGAAAAGGTGAAAGGGGGAGAGCGCATAGATGTGAGAAGGAATATAACGTCGCTGCTATGAAAGTGAACTGTGTTTATGCGTGATCAGGGGTGAATTCATTCTGCCGATTCTGTTGAAAACAGTACTTAAATGGATAACATAGACAGCAGGTCCTGTGGCCTTCACCAATGTTAACCGTGCGTGGTCTAATAATCCTCCTAACCATGAAAAACAAACACAACTACAGTATTGGGAGCTGCAATGCTGTGAATAAAATAAGTTCTTACTGCACTGCTGTGTTGTGCTACTCCAGGTAGAAATAGCTGTGGCACCACAAAGTCTTATGGTACAGACACACTGGGAAGTCTGACTGGCTATAGGTACTTAGCACAGTAGGAGACCGGTCTTTCTCTTGCTAGAACAAAATACGTTCCTGCTGTGCCCCGACCTGGAACCTGCCATTTCTGCTTATAGAATCGCAATCCTCGTCAGTGGTAGAACATTTGACTTTAAGCCAATCAGAGAGCACAAACCTCCAACCTCCAGGCAGCTGACAGAAATGGAAAAAAAAAGGGAAAAAAGGGCGCTTTTCCCAGTGGGATCCGCCCCCTTTTCATCACGATTGTTCCAACTAAAACAATAAAGCTGCATAATGCATATTTTCGAGAGCAGGTCTTTACATATTTTACATATAGCTAAGAAATGTTGTTCTTGAAGAAGGATTCTTTTGTTAGGTTCAGTTTGATAATGTGCACCTGCTCATTAGTTAGCTAGCCAGGCAGTCACACACACTTCATATGAAACTAAGGGAGTGGTAAGTGCAGGACACAACACTAAATTCTTTACAAAGCTAGCTATCTAGCAAGATAAAGAATTAATTTAATTCACTCTCCCATACTGCCAGTGCCAGTTCGCTTGCTTGCTAACTTTAGCTAAAAGGTTAGCAACACTCTTTAGCACAACATAGCTTGCTAGCTACTACACTGACTCTCGACAGCTAACAGGCATCTGCTTCATTCAAAAACGAATCCATTGTGATTGAATTATAATTTTGCTCGCTACACTATTTATCTAGTTGTGGCCATCTGGTTAGTATCAACAAGGTCTTACTACAAATTCTATCTAGCTAGAAATAACATTAGCTACAGCAGGTACAAGCCAAACAGGCTACTACCACCTTGTGGCCTGGAGTATTTAAACGAAGCAAATCGGAGGTAAACATTTTCCATGTGAACAACAAAAAGTTAACACTCTGGGCAGAGGTGCTAAGTACCTATCGGCAGTCAGATTTCACAGTGTGTCTGACCCTTTATTGTAAAATGCTACCTCAATTTCTACTCTGTCTGACTATGTCTGACCGCGCTTCATCGTGTTTGACCGTGACCATCTAGCTGTGAGAACCCTTAGCACTCACTTGACCATGAGCATCTGTCTGACCATGAGATTTGCCAGCCCAGAGCAGAACCACTCCACTAAACTTTGTCGTCATCCTCTCTGCACACCGCTGCACAGCATTCTTCCTGTAGGAGGAATGCAGACGGTTTGCGATTCATGGGGTCTGCTCCTGACAAGCAGTAATAATGCTAATGTGTGTTTTTACTGTAGGCCAGGGAATTAAAGCAGAATTAAAAACGGGGAGATTTCCTGGTAGTATATTTGCTGGGGAATGTGTGAGGCGTGGGGAGACTGTCTGATAGTTTGGCTGCTCACGCTGCTGGATGAGGGACATGAGAGAGCTGAAGAAACTCACACTGGATATTAACTTAAATGACGCTACACTTGCTAGACTGGCCTTTATGGTTCAGTTAATAGGAATTCACCGACTCATCACCCCAGATTTCAGCAAAGTTTGGTATAATTGAAGCTGGTAAGATAAGATCCACTATCTTACATTTGCTGACAGTGGTGGGATCTGGACATCTTCAATTCCTTCACTGTAAAATGATATAATCTGCGCGATAGTATGGTGGTCCATTGTGGCATAGCTAGGCTGCTCTGAGACAGCTGTCCGCCTGTATTCATTTGAATGTGGTGACCGTTGGAGAAATAGCTTGAGCCGGGCTGAGAATTAGATAAGTATGAAAGCCAAAGGTTCAGTATTCTAGAACACTGCTGTGCAGACACGCACACATGTTTTGGACTCTAATAAGCGCCTTAGTCTCACCTGGCTAGCTTGGCCTATAGACCTTGCTTGGTCCATTCAATCTGTACCCCTGACTTGAGCGTAGTACTGAGGAACATAAGGCTAATGTAAACAAGTATGGCAGGCCAAACTAAACAGGGATTTAGGGGACACCAGCACAGATTGTAGCCATGGTGTCGCTAATGGGATTGTTCCAGGATTAAAGTCCCAGTGTGACCATGCCTAAACCATGCAGGGCCTGAATGACAGGTGTGTTTACTAGACTTGAGTTTCAGTACTGAACACATCCACTATGTGGCAGAGAGGGTATTGCTGAACAAACCCGCCTATATACAAATAGGTGAAATTCTACTTGATCTATCCATCATACGGCCATTTAAGAGTGATGTCGTTAGCTACAGTGCCTTCAGAAAGTATTGACACCCCTTGATTTTTTTCCATGTTTTGTTGTGTTACAGCCTGAATTTAAAATGGATTACATTTAGATTTGTTTGTCGCTGGCCTACACACAATACCCCATAATGTCGAATTGGAATTATGTTTTTAGAAATGTTTTCAAATTCATTAAAAATGAAAAGCTGAAATGGCTTAAGTATTCAACCCCTTTGTTATGCCTAGCCTAAATAAGTTCAGTGTAACAAGTCAGTAACAAGTCACATAACATGTTGCCAGGACTCACTCTATGTGCAATAATAGTGTTTAACATGATTTTTTAATGACTACCTCATCTCTGTACCCCACACATACAGATAATTGTAAGGTCCCTCAGTCAAGCAGTGAATTTCAACCACAAAGACCGGGGAGGTTTTCCGATGACTTGCAAAGAAGAACACCTATTGGTAGATGGCAAAAAAAGCAGACATTGAATATCACGTTGAGCATGGGGAAGTGGATGGTGTATCAATAGACCCAGTCCCTACAAAGATACAGGCGTCCTTCCTAACTCAGTTGCTGGAGTGTAAGAAAACCGCTCAGGGATTTTACCATGAAGCCAATGGTGACTTTAAAACAGTTACACAGTTTAATGGCTGTGATAGGCGAAAACCGAGGATGGTTCAACAACATTGTTACTCGACAATACTAACCTAATTGACAGAGTAAAAATAAGGAAGCTTGTACATAATAAATAATATTCAGAAACATTCATCCTGTTTGCAATAAGGCACTAAAGTAAAACTGCAAAAATGTGGCAAGGCAATTTACTATTTGTCCCGAATACAAAGTGTTATGTTTGGAGAAAATCGAATACAACACATTACGAAGTACCACCCTCATATTTTCAAGCATAGTGGTGGCTGCATCATGTTATGGGTATGCTTGTAATCATTAAGAACTGAGGAGTTTTTCAGGATGAAAAAGAAACGGAATGGAGCTAAGCACAGGCAAAATCATAGAGAAAAGCCTGGTTCATTCTGCTTTCCATCAGACACTGAGAGATGAATTCTGCTTTCAGCAGGACAGTAACCTAAAACACAAGGGCAAATCTACACTGGAGTTGCTTACCAAGAAGACAGTGAATGTTTCTGAGTGGCCGAGTTAACTTAAATCTGCTTGAAAATCTATGGCAAGTCTGATAATGTGGTATTAAAGTTATTACACATACACACCACCAGGTGGTGTAGCACTTGAGTACATATTGGTATCATTGTTAGAGGATTGGGATGCACCCAATACACGCGTTCTGTGCAGCTGCGACTGCCAGCCTGTTACACTATGCATCAGGTTAGTAATAAAGTAATCAGTTTATAAAGAACTACTCCCTCACTCCTTCCAAGGCATAAAGAGTTCCATGGGTTATTACAAATGGCGACGAGGTAAAAGGACGACAAAAAGATCGACTGGATGCTTGAAAAGTTCAAGTTTACATTCCAGGGACTTCTAAGGATTCACTAACAGGAAGGCTGAAGATAGCAGAGAAATGGCTGCCGCGGTAGGATTTGTATCTTCCTTTGATCATCAGACGCAATCGTGGGAGGAATACTGTGAAGTACTGACAAGGAAAAAGCCAATCTGTTGAGTTCAGTGGGAAGCCAAACCTACAGTCTTATGAGACTGTAGGTTCTGCTTAGTCCTGGTAAGCCTGGAGATCAACACTTTGAGGAGCTAGTGGAGTTGCTAAAAGCACATTTCAACCTGAAGCCGAGGGAGATTGTCAACGGTTAAAGTTGAAGTCAAGGAACAGAAATGCAGACAAGAGTGTTGTAGCTGTGTTGCGTAAACTGGCACAGGTTTGCAGTTATCGGGACAATCTGAAGGAAATGCTGAGATATAGGCTAGTTTGCTGCATAAATAATGACAGGATCCAAATGAAGTTATTATCCGAGACTGGACTACTTTTGATAGACCATTGGTTCTTGCACAGCAATGGCGACTGCCAACAAGGTTGTAAAAGAAATCCAGGGAAAATGTGTGGACAGTGCTAATGTGACCTGGAAACAAGGGACATGCCAGAGAAGTGTGCCCAAGCTAAGCATGCGTCAGAGAGGAACCTGCATGAGGTGAGCACGTGAAGGCATGTTACAGATGTGAAGGTGATCACATGGCAAGTGAGGGCCATTTTCAGGATGGAAAGTGCCTTAAGTGTGATTTAACAAGGACTCATAAAATGAGCATGTAGGGCTAAATCCCCTGCGGAGTTCCAATCCAAAAGAGGGAGGGAAGCAAAAGCAAGACAAATGAGTTAAAAAGTGTGGGGCACATCACACGTTCTGTTAAAGCTCCCCAAAGCACACACATCCCTGGGTTGCTCCTCTTTTCAGTTCGCTGCAGCTAGTGACTGGAACGAGCTGCAAAAAACTCAAACGGGGCAGTTTTATCTCCATCTCTTCATTCAAAAGACTCAATCATGGACACTAGCTGCTTCGCGTGATGTATTGTTGTCGCTACCTTCTTGCCTTTGTGCTGTTGTCTGGGCCCAATAATGTTTGTACCATGTTTTGTGCTGCTACCATGTTGTGTTGCTACCATGCTATGTTTTTGTCTTAGGTCTCTCTTTATGTAGTGTTTTGGTGTCTCTCTTGTCATGGTGTGTTTTGTCCTATATATACATTTTTTTTATCACAGCCCCCTGCCCCCGAAAGAGGCCTTTTCCCTTTTGGTAGGCCGTCATTGTAAATATGAATTTGTTCTTAACTGTCTTGCCTAGTTAAATAAAGGTTATATAAAATCAAAACATCAGCGGGGAAGCTGAACAAAACAAAGAGGAAGCAGAGGATATGTTGACAATGTCAGATAACGTTCCAAAAGTGGCTCCGATCACATTGAAATTGAAAGTCAATGAGTCAGATGTGAAGTTGGAAGTGGAAACGGGGTGCAATGTAACCATAATGAGTTGTGGGACAGTGCAAAAGTTCACGGCTTAATAAAGACTTGCTCTCGTCATCTCAAACCATACACAGGTGAGAGAGTAGGAGCATTAGGTGCAGCTCAAGTAACGGTGCAGCACAGAGACACAGTGACTGAGCTACCTGGTAGTAGTCCTATGATACTCTGGACCAAACCTAGCTTGTGGCTGGATAAAAGAACTGAAGTTAGGCTGGGGAACAGTCAATCAGATTGATGAGGCTCAACAGTGGACATTGGAAGAGGTGTTGAGAAAGTATGAGCATGTGTTCAAAAAGGAACTTGGAACATTGAAAGGCCCCCCAGGTAAAATCTATGTAGACAAGGAGGACACACCAAAGTTTTACAAACCAAGACCTGTGCTTTATGCCATGAGGCCAAACGTAGAGGCAGAGATTGACTTTCACTTGAAAGAGGACACTATGGAACCAGGCAAATTCTTAGAAGGGGAGGCTCCCATTGTGCCTGTTTGGAAACATGACAATACTATGAGAATCTGAGGGGATTACAAACTGACTGTTAACAGAGTATCCTAGTTGGAGCGGTATCCAGTTCCAAAAACAGAGGATCTATTTGCAAATCGGGTTGGTGGACAGAAGTTCAAAGTTAGATATGAGCCATGCATATCAACAGATCAGTCTGGATGAGGAATCTAAGAAGAATTGTACAGTGAACACACACAAGGGTTTGATTGTGTATAAACGTTTATCTTCTGGTGTCTCCAGCAGTCCTGATATTTTTTAGATGACTATTGAGGTGTACTTTAAGAGATTCCACATGTTGCCATTTACCTGGATGACATCCTGGTTACGGGCAGGCGTGACCAAGAACATCTGGGCACGCTGACGGAGGTACTACAGAGATTGGGGAGCATAGGCTTACGTCTCAAGCAGAGTAAGTGTACCTTCATGGAGAATGAGGTAGTGTTCCTAGGACAAAGTGTGGACGCCGCGGGTATCCATCCACTCAATGACAAGGTACAAGCAATACAGAACGCACCTGCTCCTACAAATGACAGTTAACTTCTTGACGCTACCCATCCCTTTAGCGGGATAATTGTCATCAACAACCGCTGAATTGTAGAGCGCCACATTAAAATAATATTACTAAAAATATTTATATTCATGAAATCACAAGTGCAATGTAGTAAAACACAGTTTAGCCTTTTGTTAATCCACCTGTCGTGTCAGATTTTGAAAATATGCTTTACAGCGAAAGCAATCCAAGCGTTTGTGTAAGTTTATCGATCGCTCAACAAAACATTATGAACACCTAGCATCAAGTAGCTTGGTCACGAAAGTCAGAAAAGCAATCAAATTAATCGTTTACCTTTGAAGATCTTCTGATGTTTTCACTCACGAGACATCCAGTTACACAATAAATGTTCCTTTTGTTCCATAAAGATTATTTTTATATCCAAAATACCTCCTTTTGTTTGGCGTGTTATGTTCAGAAATCCACAGGATTTTTATAATCAATCGATAACATATCAACCGCAGCTGTCTTTTTCAGTTGGAGAGGGACAGACAATGGCTGCCCAAACTCTGTTGCGCGAGCAAAATGCTGCTGGCACCCAGCCATACAATGACGCGATCTTATCGTTCTCGCTCATTTTTCAAAATAAAAGCCTGAAACTATGTCTAAAGACTGTTGACACCTTGAGGAAGCGATAGGAAAAGGAATCTGGTTGATATCCCTTTAAATGGAGCAAAGGCAGGCTATGGAACATGGAGTTTTCAAAATAGAAGCCACTTCCTGGTTTGATTTTCCTCAGGGTTTCGCCTGCAATATCAGTTTTGTTATACTCACAGACAATATTATGACAGTTTTGGAAACTTTAGAGTGTTTTCTATCCTAATCTGTCAATTATTTGCATATTCTAGCATCTGGTCCTGAGAAATAGGCCGTTTACTTTGGGAACGTTATTTTTCCAAACATAAAAATAGTGTCCCCTAGTTTCAAGAGGTTAAAAGCTTACCTGGGACTGCTAAACTATTATAACAGCGTTTTGGCGAACTTGTCAACAGTGTTAGCACCTCTTCACACTACTGCGTAAAAAGACAAAGTGGCAGTGGGGGAAAGAGCAGGAGACTTTGTTTGCAAAATCGAAGAAACTGATGCAGTCATCGGATGTGTTGGTTCACTACAACGGAGAGAAGGACCTCATTCTCTCCTGTGATGCGTCACATAAGGGGAAGGAGCAACTCTGTCACACTGTATGCAGAACGGAACTGAGAGAGACCAATAAAGGTTAAATGTCGAGAACTGTTAGTTCCCAGCAGAAAACAACCATTCCAAACTAGACAAAGTGGGGTTCAGAGGTTCCACAACAGTAATGTTTAGGGTTCAGAGGTTCCACAACAGTAATGTTCGGGGTTCAGAGGTTCCACAAATACATACAGTATATGGCAGGAAGTTTACCATATGTACAGATCATAAAGACATGGCACTCCTGACTGCAGAGGAAGTGAGAACCCGGTCAGGTGAAGTTGCAGTGCTTTCTAGAGTTAGAGAATATGTTCTAAGGGTATGGCCACAACAAACAGAAGGGACTGAATTCACACCAAACAGTGTCAGGAAAACTGTTGAGCGTACAGGATGGTTGCGTTTTGTGGGAAGCACAGGACAGCCAGTACGCCAGGCTATCTATCCTACAACAACTACATCAGAGTCACCCTGGGGTCTCGCGTATGAAAGCAATGACTAGGAGTTACTTATAGTGGCCAAAACTTGATAAGGAGAAAGGGAATCTAGTCAAGACATGTGTCACATGTCAGGAACACAGATAAGACACAAGCAGCAGCTCCACTCCACCCGTGGGAGTTTCCAGCGATACCTTGGAGAAGATTGCCCATAGATTTATGCAGGGCCATTCATGGGGAAACGGTTCCTGGTAGTCATCGATGCACATTCAAAATGGATGGATGTGTATCCTGTTAGTTCTGCTTCATTCACAACTACTATAGATTGCATATGACAGATCTTTAGTAACCAAGAGATACCCGAGATGGTGGTGCGCGACAATGAAAATTGTTGTCTAGAAACTAATTTGACAGAGCAAATAGAAAGTTAGTTAAACTAATTTGAAAGAGCAAATAGAAAGTTAGCATAGAAAAGAGATATGACAATTACCCGCTGGGGGGCGTTTCCATTTAACTATCTGGTGTCGATGAAAATAGTCATGACGTCAAACAAATAAAAATATGCGGAGAAACCGAGTGTTGAAAAAAAATGTAGTGGTTGAAGTATTTCCATTATACCCATTTAGACAAATTGTGCATTAATAAATTGCCGACAGCCTGTATGCCCTCCCACCTATCTGTTTCACGTATCAGGCAGCCTGCGAAAGCCAGCATGGATAGAATACAATAATTGACTAATATTTGCCATATTCTAATTATTCACGTGCCATCGTATCGCCACGGTCTGTGCCATGGTAAAACTTGCACCCCTGTACATCTGAA
This sequence comes from Oncorhynchus keta, assembly GCF_023373465.1. NCBI lineage: Eukaryota > Metazoa > Chordata > Actinopteri > Salmoniformes > Salmonidae > Oncorhynchus > Oncorhynchus keta. The sequence continues at coordinate 34,849,834 of NC_068443.1, forward strand.
ATACTTGGATGGTGAAGCCAACCAGAAAAGCAAGGCGAAGCAATTCAGCCATTCTTGAAAGTCAAGACAATCCTTGTCCTGCAAAGAAACATTTTTATAGTTGAAAAAAATATATTTTGCAAGACGTACGCATTTAGAATTAATTGTGGAGTGAAGCTTTATAGTTACCCAGTGACCCCGTGATTCGCAATCATCATTTATTTAAAAAAAATAAAAACCGGTTTCCATAATAATTTGTCGCAATAAAGAAAGTTAAACAGAAGAAATAGCCACCTCTGTTGAACTCAATTTTGTTTTTGATCTTTAGAAAATGTCTCCTATATCTGCCGTTTCCATTACTCGTCGCAATTATTTGCTGTCAGATGAAACTCCCTTTTCAGTCATGACACAAACTGTGAGCTCGTTGGCTAGTAAAGTGTAAGTGCCTCTCCTCTCCACTTCCCAGCTCACTCAAAATTCTCCACACGTACGTACCTACCCTGTACTCAATGCTAGCAGTGGAGAAAACAACACCACTCTAGCTCTATCAGTGGACTTAGGTTCCCTCCCCAGCCACCTAAACAGATCAATCCAAGGCTGGTATGGGTCTGTGGGCCAGGCCAGCAGACTTGGCAGGGTTTGGAGCTGCACATCCGATTCAATAGTGTCAGCACACTTCTTCCCCTGTAGTCTTGGAGTAAACACAACATTTCTGCTCTCTTTCTGCCTCTCTGCTTCTTTCCTGGAGAGTCTAGGTGCAGTACACACAGTCACACACACACACACACACACATGCATGGATACACACATGCATGCATGCATACACCATGAATAGACACACACACACACACACACATAGTGCACACACAGACTTACGTAATAATAATTCACTAATATCCCCCTCAGCTCAAAGCAGCTTTAGTGATAATGTACCCATCCTCTCTCTCAGCTCAAAGCAGCTTCAGTGATAGTGTACCCCATCCTCTCTCTCAACTCAAAGCAGCTTTCGTGATAGTGTACCCTGTCCTCTCTCTCAACTCAAAGCAGCTTTAGTGATAATGTACCCATCCTCTCTCTCAACTCAAAGCAGCTTTAGTGATAATGTACCCATCCTCTCTCTCAACTCAAAGCAGCTTTAGTGATAGTGTACCCCATCCTCTCTCTCAGCTCAAAGCAGCTTTAGTGATAGCGTACCCCGTCCTCTCTCTCAACTCAAAGCAGCTTTAGTGATAGTGTACCCCATCCTCTCTCTCAACTCAAAGTAGCTTTAGTGATAATGTACCCATCCTCTCTCTCAGCTCAAAGCAGCTTTAGTGATAGTGTACCCCATCCTCTCTCTCAACTCAAAGCAGCTTTAGTGATAGTGTACCCCATCCTCTCTCTCAGCTCAAAGCAGCTTTAGTGATAATGTACCCATCCTCTCTCTCAGCTCAAAGCAGCTTTAGTGATAGTGTACGCCATCCTCTCTCTCAGCTCAAAATAGCTTTAGTGATAGTGTACCCCATCCTCTCTCTCAACTCAAAGCAGCTTTAGTGATAGTGTACAACATCCTCTCTCTCAGCTCAAAGTAGCTTTAGTGATAGTGTACCCCGTCCTCTCAGCTCAAAGTAGCTTTAATGATAGTGTACAACTATTTGGCTCAGCTCAAAGTAGCTTTAATGATAGTGTACAACGTCCTCTCTCTCAGCTCAAAGCAGCTTTAGTGATAATGTACCCGTCCTCTCTCTCAGCTCAAAGCAGCTTTAGTGATAGTGTACCCCATCCTCTCTCTCAACTCAAAGTAGCTTTTGTGATAATGTACCCATCCTCTCTCTCAACTCAAAGCAGCTTTAGTGATAGTGTACCCCATCGTCTCTCTCAACTCAAAGTAGCTTTAATGATAATGTACCCCATCCTCTCTCTCAACTCAAAGTAGCTTCAGTAATAATGTACCCATCCTCTCTCTCAGCTCAAAGCAGCTTTAGTGATAGTGTACGCCGTCCTCTCTCTCAACTCAAAGCAGCTTTAGTGATAGTGTACGCCATCCTCTCTCTCAGATCAAAATAGCTTTAGTGATAGTGTACCCCATCCTCTCTCTCAGCTCAAAATAGCTTTAGTGATAGTGTACCCCGTCCTCTCAGCTCAAAGTAGCTTTAGTGATAGTGTACCCCGTCCTCTCAGCTCAAAGTAGCTTTAGTGATAGTGTACCCCGTCCTCTCAGCTCAAAGTAGCTTTAGTGATAGCGTACCCCGTCCTCTCAGCTCAAAGTAGCTTTAGTGATAGTGTACCCTGTCCTCTCAGCTCAAAGTAGCTTTAGTGATAGTGTACCCCGTCCTCTCTCAGCTCAAAGCCTCGACACAATCCTGTCTTGGAGCTCTACAGGCAATTCCTTTGACCTCATGGCTTGGTTTCTGCTCTGACATGCACTGTCAACTGTGGGACCTTATATAGACCGGTGTGTTCCTTTCCAAATCAGGTACAATCAATTGAATTTACTACAAGTTGTAAAAACATTTCAAGGATGATCAATGGAAACAGGATGCACCTGAGCTCAATTTAGAGTCTCATAGCAAAGGGTCTGAATACTTATGTAAATAAGGTATATCCTATTTTTTTTATAAATTTGCCAAACTTAAAAATACATATTTTTTTTCACTTTGTCATGAAGGGGTATTGTGTGTAGATTGATGAGGAAATGTTTTTATTTAATCCATTTTAGAGTAAGGCTGTAACGTAACAAAATGTGGAAAAAGTCAAAGGGGTCTGAAAACTTTCCAAATGCACTGTACTTATATAGATGTCAAATCTTATCTTCATCACACTTTTGTCACAGAGAATTTCCCTACTGCATCAGAAAATTCAAATGAGCCTCATGAGTCCCTGAAAAAGAGCAGTTATCTGTCTCTTCATGTGGGAGCAGTCGAGTCATTAGGATCAGGACTTGCTATCAAAATTATTTTCTCTCTCGCTCACTCAAACGCTAAGCCTAGGTCCTGTTACTGCAACATTCAAATGTACAAAAAAATCTCTGAAATGCAGCCATACACATCAACAACTGTATTTTTTATATAGTTTAATAACAGAAGATAGATATTGTTCTCCACTAGTGTCAAGTTTATGCTTAGGTCAAAATTTAGTTTAATCCTAGCCTGGGGTGGTCTAGCTGTCAGGGTCGTGGCCACATACACATAAGCCTACTGTGTTGGTGTGGGTTCGATTCCGTCCCATTCCCTTTTGGCACAAATAACTTAATCCCCATGATTGACTTGATTTATTTAAATATAGACAGTCCAGGGATATTTCCTCCCCAATCTTTATAAGACATTACCATACCAGACACTTTTGGATAGCATAAACAAATAAATGATAACAGATGTAGGATCTTAATTTGAGACAGTTTGCTACAGCAGGGAAATAATCCTGCAGCAACAGGAAATGTGAATTATTATGTTGATTAAAGTTGCGGTCGGTGCCGCTTAAGATGAGGGAGGCCGATATTTTTTTTAATGAGCATGGCCTTATTTCTATTACATCATATTGTGTGACTGTCATTTATATTCCATCCACCCAGTTCAATGTAACATCGATAGGTTTAGCTTACTACCCTACATTACCAAAAGGACACGTGCTCATCGAAAATTTCATTCCAAAATCATTGATTAGACCTGGGAACATTGCTGCGGGGACTTGCTTCCATTCCTGACCAACGTCCTTCTTGCCCGGTTGCTCAGTTTGGTTGGACGGCCAGTTCTAGACAGAGTCTAGGTAGTTCCATATGTTTTGCATTTCCCAATGATGCAGACCACTGTGCTCTTGGAAACTTTCAACCCTCTAGAAATGATTGTATACCCTTCCCCAGATATTCACTGACTACAAAACATTAGGAACACCTTCCTAATATTGAGTTGCACCCCCTTTTGCCCTCAGAACAGTCTCAATTTGTCGGGGCATGGATACTGACCCATGTTGACTCCAATGCTTACCACAGTTGTGTCAAGTTGGCTGGATGTCCTTTGGGTGGTGGACCATACTTGATACAAATGGGAAACTGTTGAGCAAGAAAAACACAGCAGCATTGCAGTTCTTGACACACTCAAACCAGTGTGCCTGGCACCTACCACCATACCCCGTTCAAAGGCACGTAAATGTTTTATCTTGCCCATTCACCCTCTGAATGGCACATATACACAATCCATGTCTCAATTATCTCAAGGCTTAAAAATCTGTGAACCTGTCTCCTCCCCTTCATCTACACTGATTGAAGTGGACTTCAGATGACATCAATAAGAGATCATAGCTTTCACCATGATTCACCTGGTCAGTCTATGTCATGGAACGAGCAAGTGTTCCTAATGTTTTGTGCACTCAGTGTACGCCTCATTACAAAACAGATCTACGGACAGTTCTTTGGACATTATGGTATAGTTCCTGCTCTGACATGCATTGTCAACAGTGGGACCTTATACAGACAAGTGTGTTTCTTTCATGTCCAAACAAATTAATTTGCCTCAGGTGGACTCCAACCAAGCTGTAGTGACATCTCAAGGATGATCTAAGGAAATTGGATGCACTTGAGCTCAGTTTGGAGTATAATAGCAAAGGGGTGTGAATACTTATGAAAATTGTCTCAAAACATGTTTTCACTTTGTCATTATAGGGTATTGTGTGTAGATACAGTATGTGAGAAGAAAATCATATTTAATCCATTTTGAATCATGCTGTAACACAACAAAATGTAGAATAAGTCAGGGGTGTGAATACTTTTCAGTCAAAAGTTTGGACATATACTCATTCCAGGGTTTTTCTTTATTTTTACAATGCTGCATCAGATGACCTGGCCTCCACAATCAACTGACCTCAACCCAATTGAGATGGTTTGGGATGTTTTGGACCTCAGAGTGAAGGAAAAGCAGCCAGCAAGTGCTCAGAATATGTGGGAACTCCTTCAAGACAGTTGGAAAAGCATTCCAGGTGAAGCTGGTTGAGAAAATACCAAGAGTATCCAAAGCTGTCATCAATGCAAAGGGTGGCTACTTTGAAGAACCTCAAATATAAAATAGATTTTGATTTGTTTAACACATTTTTGGTTACTATATGATTCCATATGTGTTATTTCATAGTTTTGATGTCTTCACTATTATTTTACGATGTAGAAAATAGTAAAAATAAAGAAAAACCTTTGAATGAGTAGGTGTGTCAAACATTTTGACTAGTACTGTACTTCTATTCGATACTTAAAGCTTCTGAAAACATCGCAATGACACAAAAATAACTAGGATCATTGCCAGGCAAACCTGATAATCAACTCCCACACTCCAGTGGCCTATTCTCTGATGACACCCTTTGATTTAACTGTGTATGAAAGAGTGTTAAATAAGAAATGAGAGTAACTCTGTCTGTCCTATTTCTGTTTCCTTTGCTTAGCAGACTACATGGAGGGATGATGCACAAACTGAGCCAGTTATACAGATGTCAGATCTCAATATGACCCATGTCATTGCAGGAGGAAAATAATCCTTTAGCAGGAGGATTTTAATATTTAAAATGTATAATTGCCGCCAGGGGGCAGCTGGAAGTGGTATTTGTAGGTTGCTTTAAAATGCAGTACTGTACCTATGGGGCTATGGTTTGGGGAAGGCTCTGCAAACCAACCGAACTCATACCATAAAGTATCATCAAGTATTCTCACAGCTTGCCGAAGCATTGTGAACTGCCCTTAGTGCAGTGGTCTGAGCAGCACGCTTCAGCTCCGAGCATCACAAGTTTGGCCTATATGTGCGCGGTGAAGGCAGTTGCTCTAACCGCTAAGACCACCCCAGGCCTCAATTTTTGTTAATTTGTAACCTTAGGATACACTAGACACTTGTATGTAGTAGCCTAGTTGAGACCAGTTTCTATCTTGTGTTATTAAGCTATATAAAACAATGTTTGTTGATGTGTATGGCTGCATTTCAGATACATTTATGTATATTTGAATGTTGCAGTAATAGGAGCTAGGCCTAGCGTTTGAACGAGCAAGAGAGAACATAAAAGTAAGCAAGCCCTGATCCCAATGAGTCGACTGCCTCCGCATGGACAGAAAGAGAACTGCTCATTTTCCACCACTCACGAGGCTTATTGGAATTTCCTGATGCATCAGGAACATTCTCCCAGACAAAAGAGTGATCAAGTTAAGATCCGACATCTGTACACTTACCAGCCACGTTATTAGGTATACACCCCTGTTTGCGAAAATGGATCGCTCCTACAGACAGTGAGTCACGTGGCCGTAGTTTTGGATTCGGGATTTGGCATAAGCAGCATGAGTCCATAGACCCATCCTGCCTGGTATCAACGGTACAGGTTGGTGGCGGTGGTCTACTGGTGTGGGGAATGTTTTCCTGGTTGGTCCCTTGTTTCCAATTGAGCAACGAGTGAACGCCACAGCGTATCTGAACATTGTTGATGACCAAACCTGTACTGACCAAACCTCTAAAATGAAATGGTGTGTTTGCAGCATGAATGTACTACCGTCCAATCTGCAGCAACTGTGCGATGCCATTGCGTCTGCATGGACCAACATCCCTGTTGAATGTTTCAGACACCTTGTATAATCCATACCTCGAAGAATTCGGGCATTGGGGTTCCGACCCAGTACTAGATGTGTGTATCTAATAAACTAGCTGATGAGTGTAGAGAGAGGGAGAGTGACAGTAGCTTACAAAAGCTTTGACTTAATCTTGAAAAAATGTGGATTATTCAGTACCTACTCTCCATTTTCTGTCCATTTTAGGTCCTTTTAGGTCAGGGTTATTTTGTTTCACAGTAGAATGCTGTTGGAGATGCTGGAGTAGTGGAGTACAGTTGTTTGAAGGTAGTTAGACAGCAGTAAGTACATGTACATACTGTACTATAGTTAAGTTACTGCATGGCAGTAGGTATTTTAACCCTATCAGACCTATTAACCCTATCAGTCCTGAGACCCCAGCAAAAATTATCTTTTCATTTATCTGACTTATATTTATGATATCTGAGTTGAAATAGAAAGGTGAACGCAGCGATTAGGTTAGTTCATAACCACCATTGATAATGTAATGTGTGTGTGTGTGTGTGTGTGTGTGTGTGTGTGTGTGTGTGTGTGTGTGTGTGTGTGTGTGTGTGTGTGTGTGTGTGTGTGTGTGTGTGTGTGTGTGTGTGTGTGTGTGTGTGTGTGTAGCTGTTTATGAAAGAGTGTTAAATAAGAAATGAGAGTAACTCTGTCTGGCCTATTTCTGTTTCCTTTGCTTAACACACTACATGGAGGGATGATGCACAAACTGAGCCAATTATAGAGAGGGATTTACAGTAGTTTTAAAAGCTTTGACTGAATCTTGAAAAATCTGGACTATTCAGTACCTACTCTCCATTTTAGGTGAGGATTTATTTTGCTTCACAGTAGAATGCTGTTGGAGATACTAGTTATCCAGTGGAGTAGTTTGAAGGTAGTTAAACAGCAGTATAGCAGTAGTTATTTTAACACGATCAGTTCCGAGACCCCAGCAGAAAATGGGCTTTTCATTTATCTGACTTTCATTTTTCTGCATGTCCAGCCCTTATGTTTACCTCACAATTAAGTGTTTTAACATTTTCTTTTCAGGACAACCAGGGCTACAAGTAGAACCCAAAACAATATGACATAAACAGTTGCATTCATGAGCTTTATAGTTATTTGTAATTTATTTATTTTTATTGACAAATGTCAATTAATAAAATATAAGTTCAGCAAAAGCAAAAATCTGATAAAAATATATGTATATGAATGCTTAAGTACAGAAATTGTTTGCACACACTGGGAAATGAATATCCAACTAGTCAGTGACAACTGTGTGGAGTTTGTAGTTTGTGACAGCAACTATATGATCTTATTACAGTATTATAGACACTATGTCCTGGGATTTCCTATGATCTTCTATGTGCTTTAGAAGAAACCTTTAACTTCGAGCGACTTTTGTGTGGCTTGTGAGCGTCATAGAGTAAAACATGTGCGTGTTTGTGACAGTCTCGGCTTTTCATAGGTAGCTTTTAATAGTTTGTAGCTCAAACCCTTCAGACCCTACAGACAATAGGATAAAAGACCTGGCCCCAGGCCCCTTTCCAGGTCTGCCCTTGACTCACAAACACCGCTCTAGCGCAGCCCTGTTTTTCACACCAACTAATCCCTTTGAAAAACAGACTATGTGGCATCAATATGAGTCAGAAACTGTTATTCTAGTGTCAAAGTTTAAAACAAAGTGTAAACAGAATCATTTTGGTCATAACGTCAGTTTCGTCATAAACTGAGTTTGGAACCTCAGTGAGCCACAACGAGTAAATAAAGCTTGGGTTTGGATTACAGTTATGTCAACAGATCATGCCTCCTTGTGCCAAGCTCCACGTGCAAATCGCCCTTCGCCCAATTTGCTTCCCTTCATTGAATGGGGCTCCTTTGTTTCATCAGTCGGCCAACCAACTCGTTCAAAGGAACATGGCCGTTTGAGGCTGAAAAGCCCTACTCGGATTGACCGTGCAATGTATGGTTACAGCAGGATGCACAGCCAACAACTATGGTTTGCATGCCCTGCCGAAGAACCCTTTCAAAATAGGTGTTTGGAGTTTGTTGGTCCCCAGTGAGTATACCGGTAACTAGACCATAAATTGCTGGTAATGTATCTAGTTATGTAGATTTTGACAATCATTATCACTATCATTGCTAGCATAGCTGACGTTAGCTAGCTACCTAACTAGCTAGCTAGCTACCAACCAGCTAGCTACCAAACTACTGTAGCAAGCTGGCTACCTAACTAACAAGATAGCTAGCTGGCTAACGTTAGCCTACCACAATACAACTCGGATATGGCTTGGAAACACAATAACATTTCAAAAGAAGGCACATCATTTGAAGGAAAACCATTTGTCATGATTGTGATGTCACGCAAGTGATTTTAAATGCAGTATAACTTTAGCCAGCTAACTAAGATTGAGGGGACCACCCTATTTTAGCTAGCCTACATTAGCATTGCTAGTTATTTTTGACAAACTTTGCTATTAACAGTAATCAATAACTTGGCCATCTCGACTAGCTAACTCATGTCTGACTACAACATGGTACAAACTAGCAGCAACAAACTCAAACCACCTCAGAGCCATAGCAAAACATGTCACAGTTGTTTGAGTAGTGTAACGGCGTCACCGACCTGAATCTAATCCAATCAAGACTACGTTATTTTATAATTGAGGGATGATGACAATCACTGACCCTGTTTTTCTGTTAGACAAAGTGCACAGTAGGGTGCCAGACTAATCCTCTGGTAATAAACGGATGCTGGGACCTACCAGAAGGAGCAAAGGTGGGCATCATATCATGTCCACCAATGTGATTGCAATGGTTTAGCGACCTCCAAAGTAATTTAATTCACTGTTCACTTGCTATTTTCACAGCTTGTCAGTCAAGACCACTTGTCACACCACCTCCATTGTTGCAAGAGTCTCCCTCGACTCCAATGAAAAGGACATGAGGCCTCTGATAGTGACCCGAGTTATTGCCCTGATGACTGCCCAGATGGCATCATCAACAACGACAGCTAATGTGTGTTATGTGAAATTTGAATAGTTGTATTAAACAACTCCTGGTTTGATAATATATTAGGATAATTCTTCAGCCAAGCAGATACAACTATTCAAGTCATTTTGTTTGTGAATTGCATTAGCAAAAAGCGTTGTCCTTTCTTGAGAACAAAATGCAACTTACCTCTTGGCCGTCTTACAGTGCATTCAGAATGTATTCGTACCTTTTTACTTTTTCCACATGTTAGGATACAGCCTTATTATTCAATTAATTAAATAGTTTTTCCCCCTCATCAGTCTACACACTACCCCATAATGACAAAGCAAAAACAAGTTTTTAGAAATGTTGCAAATGTATTAAAAATAAAAACTGAAATATTACATTTACGTAAGTATTCAGACCCTTTACTCAGTACTTTGTTGAAGCACCTTTGGCAGAGATTACAGCCTCGAGTCTTCTTGGGTATGACGCTGTATGACGCTACAAGCTTGGCTCACCTGTATTTGGGGAGTTAATCCCATTCTTCTCTGCAGATCCTCTCAAGCTCTGTTAGGCTGGATGGGGAGCATCGCAGCACAGCTATTTTCAGGTTTCTCCAGAAATGTTAGATTGGGTTCAAGTCCGGGCTCTGGCTTGGCCACTCAAGGACATTCAGAGACTTGTCCCGAGGCCACTCCTGCATTGTCTTGGCTGTGTGCTAGGGTCGTTGGCCTGTTGGAAGGTAAACCTTCGCCCCAGTCTGAGGTCCTGAGTGCTCTGGAGCAAGTTCTCATTAAGGATCTCTCAGTACTTTGCTCCGTTCATCTTTCCCTCAATCCTGACTAGTCTCCCAGTCCGTGCCGCTGAAAAACATCCCCGCAGCATGATGCTGCCACCACCATGCTTCACCACAGGGATGGTGCCATGTTTCCTCCAGAAGTGAAGCTTGGCATTCATGCCAAAGAGTTCAATCTTGGTTTCATCAGACCAGAGAATCTTGTTTCTCATAGTCTGAGGGTCCTTTCGGTGCCTTTTGGCAAACACCAAGCAGGCTGTCATGTGCCTTTTACTGAGGAGTGGCTTCTGTCTGGCCACTCTAGCATAAAGGCCTGATTGGTAGAGTGATGCAGATATGGTTTTCCTTCTGGAAGGTTCTCCCATCTCCACAGAAAAACTCTGGAGCTCTGTCAGAGTGACCATCGGGTTCCCTGTCCAAGGACCTTTTCACCCTATTGCTCAGTTTGGCGGGTCGGACAGCTCTAGGAAGAGTCTTGTTGATTCCAAACTTCTTCCATTTAAGAACGATGGAGGCCACTGTGTTCTTGGGGACCTTCAATGCTGCAGAAATGTTTTGGTACCCTTCCCCAGATTTGTGCCTTGCCAGAATCCTGGCTCGGCACTCTACGGACAATTCCTTCGACCTCATGGCTTGGTTTTTGCTCTAAAATGCACTGTCAACTGTGGGACCTTATATAGACGTGTGCCTTTTCAAATCATGTCCAATCAATTGAATTTACCACAGGTGGACTCTAATGAAGTTGTAGAAACATCTCAAGGAGGATCAATAGGTCTGAACCTATGTAAATAAGGTATTTATGTTTTTTATTTGTAACACATTTGCAAACATTTCTAAAATTCTGTTCATTTCTAAAAATCTGTTTTTAAGGGGTATTGTGTGTGGATTGATAAGGATTTTTTAAATTTAACCTATTTTAGAATATGGCTGAAACAAAATGTGGAAAAGGTCAAGGGGTCTGAATACTTTACGGATGCACTCTATATTTGGTATTTTATTAGGATCCCCATTAGCTGTTGCAAAAGCAGTAGCTACTCTTCCTGGGGTCCACACAAAACATGAAACATAATACAGAATGACATAATAATATATGCCATTTAGCAGACGCTTTTATCCAAAGCGACTTACAGTCATGTGTGCATACATTCTACGTATGGGTGGTCCCGGGAATCGAACCCACTACCCTGGTGTTACAAGCGCCATGCTCTACCAACTGAGCTACATAATACAGAACATCAATAGACGAGCAGCTCAAGGACAGAACTCGACACATTTTTTTAAAAAGGCACACGTAGTCTACATATCAATGCATGCACACAAACTATCTAGGTCAAATAGGGGAGAGGCGTTGTGCCCGGGAGGTGTTGCTTTATATGGTTTTTTTTAAACCAGGTTTGCTGTTTATTTAAGCAATATGAGATGGATGGAAGTTCCATGCAATAAGGGCTCTATATAATATTGTACACTTTCTTGAATTTGTTCTTGATTTGGGGACTGTGAAAAGACCCCTGGTGGCATGTCTGGTGATATGTGTGTGTCAGGGCTGTGTGTAAGTTGACTATTTTAACACATTGTTTCTTATAAAAAGAAGTGATGCAGTCAGTCTCTCCTCAACTCTTAGCCAAGAGAGACTGGCATGCATGTATTTATATTAGCCCTCTGATTACAGTTAAGAGCTAATGTGCTGCTCTGTTCTGGGCCAGCTGCAGCTTAACTAGGTCTTTTTTTGCGGCACTGGTCCACACGACTGGACTATAATCAAGATTAGACAAAACTAGGGCCTGCAGAACTTTATTTTTGGAGTGTGGTGTCAGAAAAGCAGAGCATACGGCTAGACCTCTCACGATCTTTACAACCACTGAATCTATATCTTTTGACCATGACAGTTTCCAATCTAAGGTAATGCCAAATAATGTAGTCTCCTCAACTTGTTCAACAGCCACACCATTCATTACCAGATTCAGCTGAGGTTTAGAACTTAAGGAATGATTTGTACCAAATACAATGCTCTTAGTTTTAGAGATGTTCAGGACCAGTTTATTACTGGCCACCCATTCCAAAACAGACTGCAACTCTTTTTCAGGGTTTCAGTGACATCATTAGCTGTGGTTGCTGATGCGTATATGGTTGAATCATCAGCATACATGGACACACATGCTTTGTTTAATGCCAGTGGCAGGTCATTGGTAAAAATAGAAAAGAGTAGAGGGCCTAGAGAGCTGCCCTGTGGTACACCACATTTGACATGTTTGACATTATAGAAGCTTCCATTAAAGAAAACCCTCTGAGTTATATTTGATAACTCTGAATACACAATATGGCAGTTGAAAAGCCATAGCACATAAGTTTCTTCAACAACAGGTTATGGTCAATAATATCAAAGGCTGCACTGAAATCTAACATTACAGCTCCCACAATCTTCTTTTTATCAATTTCTTTCAACCTATCATCAGAAATGTGTGTCAATGCAGTACATGTTGAGTTCCCTCTTCTGTAAACATGCTGAAAGTCTGTTGTTAATTTGTTTACAGAGAAATAGCATTGTCAAACACATTTTTTCCCAACAGTTTGCTAAGAGCTGGCAGCAAGCTTATAGGTCTTATAGGAACCAGTAAAGGCCGCTTTACCACTCTTGGGTAGCGGAATTACTTTGGCTTCCCTCCAGGCCTGAGGACAAAGACTTTCCTCTAAGCTCAGATTAAAAACATGACAGATAGGAGCGGCTTTAGAGTCAGCTACCGTCCTCAGTAGCTTTCCATCTAAGTTGTCAATGCCAGGAGGTTTGTCATTATTGATCGATAACAATAATTTTTTCCACCTCTCCCGCACTAACTTTTACAAAATTCAAACTTGCACTGCATTTATTTAATTCTTTGTTGTTTTATACATGACTACAATTGCTCACTGTTCGTTGTTGGCATTTCCTCCCTAAGGTTGCCCACTTTGCCAATGAAATAATCATTAAAATAATTGGCAACATCAAATGGTTTTGTGATGAATCAGCCGCCTGATTCGATGAATGATGGAGTTGAATTTAAATCATTGATCTTGGCTTCATAATAAAGTTTCTTCTTCTTTTTGTTGAGTTCAGTCACATGATTTCTCAATTTGCAGTAAATAAGCCAGTCAGATGTGCAGCCAGACTCATTAGCCACTCCTTTGCCCCATCTCTTTCAACCATACAGTTTTTCAATTCATTTATTGAATGACTCTAATCTAGATGTTTTCTGTTTCTCTGAGACATGGCTGAAGAAATCTTCTCCTATTTCTGCCTTTAACATTTACATTACATTACATTTAAGTCATTTAGCAGACGCTCTTATCCAGAGCGACTTACAAATTGGACGTCCCTGGATATTCCATATTCAGGAGTGACAAGGGAGAGGGCAGAGGGGGTGGATTGTTTATGTACATGAAATATAACTTTAAATGCAATGGTATCATATGGAAACATGCCAATGACATTGAATGTATGGGGCTGAATGTCTTCCTCTCCCCTCATATGTCTCTTACTATTATTGGATTATATAGACTACCAACATCTGATATCTTGTTTTATGACAATCGAAATGCCATGCTTAAAGAATGTGATCATAAAAAGGTGTCTTCATGGGCGATTTCAATATAAACTGGGAAAACAAACCTTGCAGGAAAACAGCTCAGAAATCACAGATTATTTCAGCCTGCCTCAAATAATACAAGGTTCTACCAGAGTAACACAGTCATCCCAGACTCAAATTGATCTGGTATTTACTAACAGACCTGGTCGAATAATTATGTCCAGTAATTTACTAACTGACATATCTGACCACAATGTTACATTGTGGTTTACCATCTATATAAATGATCTCCCACAAGTTAACATGCAGATATATGCAGATGATACAGTTCTGTATGTACACTCAAAAAATAGACCATTTGTTGTTAGCAAGTTCACTGGAGCTATGGTACATGTTTCTAAATGAATTACTAATTATTGCCTGCATTTAAATATCGACAAGACTGTTTGTATGTACTTCTCTAAGCAATCCATTGATTTTTCCCAACGAGCTGTTCTTGTTAATGGGGAGAATCTGAAAGTTGTGTCTAACTTCAGATATCTTGGTGTCATTTTGGACTCCAACTTGACTTTTAAGAAACATGTGAAGAAGGTGGTCAACACGGTTAAGTTTGGATTATCCAACTTTAGGTTGATAAGACCTTTCCTTCCTCTGGAGGCTGCCAAACTATATACAGTATGCATGCTATGATCTTATCACATCTGAGATATTGCCTCACATGCTGGTCACAATCAGGAACTACTATTCTGAAACCAATTGAATCACTCTACAAACAAGCACTTAAGATTTTTGATAACAAACCAAACAGTTACCACCATTGTCATATCATTGACAAACATAATTTATTTTGTCTGTATAGCTTTAAGCAGGATGTAGATGCAAGCCCTGTCTTTAAGATCCTGCATGGTCTTGCCCCTCCACTTCTATGCCGGCATATCATGCTCAAGGAAAGCACCTCCAGGATAACAAGGGCAGTAACTAGATCGGCCTTCTCTGTTAGAGCTACAGTATACTGGAATGCAATGCCCATGGACTTGAGAAGCTGCACTGATTATTATACTTTTACATTTGAATTGAAGACATGGCTAAAATCTATCCAAACCTGTACACGTGAGTTATCTGTGGTTCCTCATATGTAAGACGACAGTTGATGATAGTGTTGTTGTTGTCGTTAGAATGTTTTATCATTGGATGTGATGTATTCGTATCTTGTATTGTTTTAGTGAGTATTTGTATTGTGGCTGTGTAATTGTCCTTAGCTGTGCCCTGGGACTACGGGTGCAAATGAGCTTTTGGCTAAACCCCTCCACATTTACATGGATGTTGCATTATTGTAATATTGATGTTGATTAATGTGCATTGTCCCCTATAAAAAATAAACCTTTTAATTTTTTTTTATACTCATCAATCCATGGAGCCTTAACAGTTCTAACAGTCAGTTTCTTAACAGGTGCATGTTTATCAATAATTGGAAGAAGCAATTTCATAAATTCATCAGATGCAGCATCTGGGTGCTCCTCATTAATCACATCAGACCAACAAATATCTTTAACATCATCCACATACGAGTCACAGCAAAATATTTTGTATGAGCCTTATACACTATTTTAGGCCCAGCTGTTGGAATTTTGGCTTTCCTGGATATAGCCACTATACTGTGATCACTGCATCCAATGGGTACAGACAGATACAGCTTTAGAACAAAGTTTTACAGCATTAGTAAAAATGTGATCGATACATGTGGATGATCTTGTTCCTGTAGTTTTTGTAAACACCCTGGTAGGTTGATTAATACCTTGAACCAGATTACAGGCACTGGTTACAGTAACAAGCTTCCTCCTGAGCGGACAGCTTGATGAAAACCAGTCAATATTCAGGTCCCCAAGAAAGTAGACCTCTCTGTTTATATCACTTACACTATTTCACACATTTATTTAGATACTGACTATTAGCACTTGGTGGCCTATAGCAACACCCCGAAAGAAAAGGCTTTAGATGTGCCAAGTGAACCTGCAACCACAACACTTCAATAACACTTGACATAAGATCTTCTCTAAGCATTACAGGGATATGGCTCTGAATATATACAGCAACACCTCCCCCATAAGCATCCTGTCTCTTCTATAGACGTTATATTGTATTGCTACTGATGTATGATCAAATGAATTATCTAAGTGAGTCTCAGAAATAGCTAATATACTGTATGAATGTTATCTGATGTTAGCAAGTTATTGATTTCATGAACCTTATTTCTAAGACTACATATAGAGTTGAAGTTGGAAGTTACATACACCGGTTGGAGTCATTAAAACTAGTTTTTCAATCACTCCACAAATGATCTTCTTAACAAACTATAGTTTCGGCAAGTCGGTTAGCACATCTATTTTGTGCATGACACAAGTACTTTTTCCAACTTTTGTTTACAGACTGTTTATTTCACATAACTCACTGTATCACAATTCCAGTGGGTCAGAAGTATACATATACTAAGTTGACTGTGCCTTTAAACAGCTTGGAAAATTCCAGAAAATTATGTAATGGATTTAGAAGCTTCTGATATGCTAATTGACATCATTTGAGTCAATTGGAGGTGTACCTGTGGATGTATTTTAAGGCCTGCCTTCAAACTCAGTGCGTCTTTGCTTGACATCATGGAGTGGGAAAAAATTGTAGACCTCCACAAGTCTGGTTCAATCAAAGCAATTTCCAAATGCCTGAAGGTACCACGTTCATTTGTACAAACAATAGTACGCAAGTATAAACACCATGGGACCATGCAGCCATCATACCGCTCAGGAAGGAGATGCGTTCTGTCTCCTAGAGATGAACATGCGTTGGTGCGAAAATGCAAATCAATCCCAGAATAACAGGAAAGGACCTTGTGAGGAAACAGGTACAAAGGTTTCTATATCCACAGTAAAACTAATCCTATATCGACATAACCTGAAAGGCAGCTCAGCAAGGAAGAAGCCACTGCTCCAAAACCGCCATAAAAAAGCCTACGGACAAAGGACAAATATCGTACTTTTTGGAGAAATCTCCTCTGGTCTGATGAAACTAAAATATAATTGTTTGGCCATAATGACCATCTTTATGTTTGGAGGAAAAGGGGGGAGTCTTACAAGCCGAAAAACACCATCCCAGCCGGGAAGCATGGGGTGGAAGCATCATGTTGTGGGGGTGCTTTGCTGCAGGAGGGACTGGTGCACTTCACAAAATAGATGGCATGATGACCAAGGAAAATTATGTGGATATATTGAAGCAACATCTCAAAACAAATTTTATTTGTCACGTGCGCAGAATACAACAGGTGTAGGTAAACCTTAAAGTGAAATGCTTACTTACAGGCTCTATCCAATGGTGCGGGGAAAAAAGGTGTGTGTTTGTGTAAGTAAGTAAAGAAATAAAACAACAGTATAAAGACATTTGTAAAAAGAGTAGCAAGGCTTTATACAGACACCTGTTAGTCAGGCTTATTGAGGTAGTATGTACATGTAGGTATCGTTAAAGTGACTATGCATATATGATGAACAGAGAGTAGCATAAGCGTAAAAAGAGGGGTTGGCGGGTGGTGGGACACAATGCAGATAGCCCGGTTAGCCAATGTGCGGGAGCACTGGTTGGTCGGGCCAATTTAGGTATTATGTACATGAATGTATAGTTAAAGTGACTATGCATATAAGATAAACAGTGAGTAGGGGCAGCGTAAAAGAGGGATTGGGTGGGGGGGCACACAATGCAAATAGTCCGGGTAACCATTTGGTTACCTGTTCAGGAGTCTTATGGCTTGGGGATAAAAACTGATGAGAAGCCTTTTTGTCCTAGACTTGGTACTCCGGTACTGCTTGCCATGCGGTAGTAGAGAGAACAGTCTATGGCTGGGGTCTTTGACAATTTTTAGGGCCTTCCTCTGTCACCGCCTGGTGTAGAGGTCCTGGGTGGCAGTCAGCTTTGCCCCAGTGATGTACTGGGCCGTACGCACTACCCTCTGAAGTGCCATGCCGTCGAAGGCCGAGCAATTGCCGTAGCAAGTAGTGATGCAACCGGTCAGGATGCTCTCGATGTTGCAGCTGTAGAACCTTTTGAGGATCTCAGGACCCATGCCATATATTTTTAGATTCCAGAGGGGGAATAGGCTTTTGTCGTGCCCTCTTCACGACTGTCTTGGTGTGTTTGGACCAATCTAGTTTGTTGTTGATGTGGATACCAAAGAATTCGAAGCTCTCAACCTACTCCACTACAGCCCCGTCGATGAGAATGGGGACGTGCTCGGTGCTCCTTTTCCTGGAGTCCACAATCATCTCCTTAGTCTTGGTTACGTTGTTATTCTGGCACCACCCGGCCAGGTCTCTGACCTCCTCCCTATAGGCTGTCTCGTTGTTGTCGGTGATCAGGCCTACCACTGTTGTGTCGTCAGCAAACTTAATGATGGTGTTGGAGTCGTGCCTGGCCATGCAGTCGTGGGTGAACAGGGAATACAGGTGGGGACTGAGCACGCACCCCTGGGGAGCTTCAGTGTTGAGGATCAGCGTGGCAGATGTGTTGTTACCTACCCTCACCACCCGGGAGCGGACTGTCAGGAAGTCCAGGATCCAGTTGCAGAGGGAGGTGTTTAGTTCCAGGATCCTTAGCTTGGTGATGAGATTTGAGGGTACTATGGTGTTGAACGCTGAGCTGTAGTCAATGAACAGCATTCTCACATAGGTGTTCCTTTTGTCCAGGTAGGAAAGGGCAGTGTGGAGTGCAATAGAGATTTCATAATCTGTGGATTTGTTTGGGCGGTATGCAAATTGGAGTGGGTCTAGGGTTTCTGGGATAATAGTGTTGATGTGAACCATTACCAGCCTTTCAAAGCACTTCATGGCTACGGACGTGAGTGCTACGGGTCTGTAGTCATTTAGGCAGGTTGCCTTTGTGTTCTTGGTCACAGGGACTATGGTGGTCTGCTTGAAGCATGTTGGCATTACAGACTCAATCAGGGACATTTTGAAAATGTCAGTGAAGACACCTACCAGTTGGTCAGCACATGCCCGGAGCACACGTCCTGGTAATCTGTCTGGCCCCGCAGCCTTGTGTATGTTGACCTGTTTAAAGGTCTTACTCATGTCGGCTACGGAGAGCGTAATCACACAGTCGTCCGGAACAGCTGATGCTCTCATGCATGCCTCAGTGTTGCTTGCCTCGAAGCGAGCATAGAAGTGATTTAGCTCGTCCGGTAGGCTCGTGTCAATGGGCAGCTCGCGGCTGTGCTTCCCTTTGTAGTCTGTAATAGTTTGCAAGCCCTGCCACATCTGACGAGCGTCGGAGCCGGTGTAGTATGAAGACATAAGTCAGGAAGTTAAAGCTTGGTCGCAAATGGGTCTTCCAAATGGACAATGCAGACCCCAAGCATACTTCCAAAGTTGTGGCAAAATGGCTTAAGGACAACAAAGTCAAGGTATTGGAGTGGCCATCACAAAGCCCTGACCTCCATCCTATAGAAAATTTGTGGGCAGAACTGAAAAAACGTGTGTGAGCAAGGAGGCCTACAAACCTGACTCAGTTACACCATCTCTGTCACCAGCTCTGTCAATTCACCAAACTTATTGTGGGAAGCTTGTAGAAGGCTACCCGAAACATTTGACCCAAGTTAAACAATTTAAAGGCAATGCTACCAAATACTAATTGACTGTATGTAAACTTCTCACCCACTGGGAATGTGATGACAGAAATAAAAGCTGAAATAAATCATTCTCTGTACTATTCTTCTTCACTTTCTTAAAATAAACTGGTGATCCTAACTGACCTAAGACGGAAATGTTACTAGGATTAAATGTCAGGAATTGTGAAAAACTTTAGTTTTTTGTTTAAATGTATTTGGCTAAATTGTATGTAAACTTCCAACTTCAACTGTATTAATATGGGCTATTTTCAGCCCTTTCCTGGGTAACTCATCTGAGACAGACATAGTACTGAAAAGAGCAGACAAAGCAAGAGAAAAAAATATACATTCAGCACCATTAATCAATTGATGTGTGTGCGTGCACTGCGAGGTTGAGGCTACGAACCCATAGGCTTGGCTCTCTCATGTCACCCTGTCACAGGCCCCCCCAGTCAACACCACCTTGAACATTGCCTGCTGCAGTTGTTGGAGACATGTACCATTTGCAGCCGAACATGCAGCATAGAGAAGACCAACAAGGGGACCCTCATCAGCATCATAGACATGTCCATGTCCTCCATTCCTACAAATATAACAGTCAGCCACATGTTGGAGCGAATCTACGCTGCTATGATCATCAATGAGGCTCTGGCAAAGACCTCACCTCTTGCCTGCTCACCAACGGTCATCGATGGGGAGAACAGATTTAGGTAGGTTTTATCTGACCGTTCAAACTTCGACATAGTACCTGTTTGTGTGTGAGATATCACCTATCCTAACTGCCATTGGTAATAGAACAGTGGTGGTCTGCTTAGCTCAGTTGGTAGAGCATGGCGCTTGTAACGCCAGGGTAGTGGGTTTGATTCCCGGGACCACCCATACGTAGAATGTATGCACACATGACTGTAAGTCGCTTTGGATAAAAGCGTCTGCTAAATGGCATATATTATATTATTATTATTGTGTGTGTTCATAGAAACATGTATGGAGCCAGTACATAGAGACTTGCAAGATGATGTGATGGAGTCCAGACTGACAGATGGGCTTGATGCTGATGTCTCTGAATGGAGAGGGATCTGGCACTTGGCATTAAAGTTTTGCTCGACAACTTTGACCTGTATTGTCTTTTTTATTATTGAATTGAATGGTATCAGTCAATATGGGGAGTGAGAAACCATGTGTATTCTGCACTAGGATCAGGGAACTCCTTTTGTGTACTCGACACCACACAGGAAGGTATGAGCACTCTGACTAGGTAGCCCCATTACCACCAGACAAAATGGAAACGGCATCTGTTTCGGCTGGGAATGACCATGAAAGGTGAAACATGCACATTGTTATATTAGCAGAACCCTGCATCTATGGTATTAGTGTAAAGGGTTGTTTATTCTACATGGACCTGTTACTACATTTTAAAGTTATCAAAACACTTAGTTTAGAATATCTACATAAATTCATCAATTGCCTTCTTATCACATTACTCTGTAGGCTACTTACCTTTTCAAAGCTCTCTCTGGCATCTCACCATACATCTGCCTGTAGTTATTAAACTCAACCTGCAGGAGGTTTATTGGTTGTGATTGAGTGGGAGGAAACAGCTGCGGGCAAGGTTCTGACAGATGGGTGTGTCGAGGTGGTGGCAATGACACACCCAAGAAACACACACATCAAACCACACCCCCAAGCCAACTCTTTTCATGGCCGCCAGCATTTCTTGGGGAGCAATCCAAAAAATGAGGCCAAATCAGCGGGTGCAGTTCCCCTTTAAAGGCACCTTGAATTGAGGTGTCCGTTCTACAAACTGCGGTCTGCCAATCAACTGAATCTTTTGTTTTTGGTTTGAGATTATATAATTGTTCAATGAGCACGCTCATTTTTTTCACACTCCTATATCAAGTGCCGGATTTTCATTCAGCAAAGTCACTCAAGCTGCATTAATCGGACAAGAAGAGGGAAATTCGATGGGGGATGACTGGGATTCATACACCTGAGTGAGAATGTGAAAACACAAACTCAGGAAAGTCACCTTCAACAAACCACAATGAAGTAATTTTCCGCCCAGAATCACAAACTCTTTCTCTGCCTCAGTCTCTTAACCTCTGTCACCCCCCCCCCCCTCCCCCTCAACACACACACACACACCACCACCCTTCTACACTACTCCTCTCTCACACTGCTACCACAGGCAGACAAGTGGAACTATACTGGAGACAGATACAGAATTTATGAGCAGAATACCTTCAAACTCAGCTCAGTCTTCTCTCCCTAAAGCTTTCCAGGTCACTGACTTGAACCTTTCCTACCTTTTGTTTTTCTTCTTTTGTGGCTTCTTCAACTTTTCTCGCACAAAGACCAGGACCACTACATGGACAGAATCATGTCTGTTGGGTCTTGCTGTTTGGTTATTAAGTGTAAGCTGACAGCTGTTTTAATTATGTTTCGTATCGTTACTCTTCGTATCACTTTGACTAATGTGCAAACCTCTCTTTTTCAGGAGAACCAAGCAAGTTTGACCCCACATTCAGAGGACCAATCAGCAATAGGTAATTTCCCCCTTTTGCCTTCTTTGCTTTTGCCTTGACAGCTCAACAGTGGGTCTTGTTTCATTTGTGAGAGACACTGAGTGCTTGTTGCTATGTGTGATCCCATTTCCAGACGGTGAGTGTTTTCACTATACTGCTGCTAATAGCTAGCAGTGGTGATGAAATGAGAGTGCTGCCAAAGGGCTGTCCCACTGGTGATGTACTGCTCACATTTTAGGGCTTCGGTGATGTACTACACAACTTTTAGTACTACACATCAATGTTAAAGACTCAGTCACCATGGAACTGCCCATATCGACAGTAGTGTTTGATTTGATATAAAACATCATGTTTTATCGAATGAAGGGTTTTGTCCCTTACCCTCTAAAAGTAGTGCACTAATTCAAGCTAATATTGAATATGAGTTAAGCCTATTCTCATACAGACCCTGTGAAATGTCAGTGTAGACCCAGTGTTTAACTTACATTTCAGATATTATAAGAGATTATCCTTTGGTGAAATAACTAAATATTAATCCATAGAATTTAATAGATGGATTTGGTGCTTTGGAAAAGCACAAATCTCCTCAGACAGAAAGACTATTAACCATGGAGATAAAACCTTCTATTCTAATACCAATCATATTATACATGTCTTTGCCACTATATTACAAACCCAAACATTTGAGATTTCTTAGCCAGCCTTCACAGATGATACAGACCCTCCCTTCCCTACCCATCTCCTAGCATTAAACCTGACAGAAGCCTTTTCTCTCCTGTCTGACAGTGTCGCAGCTAAAAGCCTGTCAGAGAAAAAGGGGGAGGAAATCGATGGCTGTTAGAGACTCAGGTGACTGACTGGCTGCAATCAGTGTGGCTGCAGTGCCAACCAGCTGGAACAGGGACCAGGTCAACCCGCTAGAGCCAGACAAAGAGGGGTGGCAAGGAGTGGAGCAGAGTGGGATGTTTAAATAAGCAATGAGGAGGACACTTCAAATCCTTTATTGGACATCACTGACAAAACCTATCCAAGGGAAGAGAGAGGGGGAAATGAAAGTGTCTGGGTGGTTGATTGTTATGGTGGGATAATGCTGGAGGATTGGCATTGTGGGGATTGTAGTCATCTTTGTGGTTTTGTTTTGAGTGTTTGTCAATGGAAATGTATTAGGACTAATTGTATGATTTTAAGAGTGTTTACATTTACATTTACATTTAAGTCATTTAGCAGACGCTCTTATCCAGAGCGACTTACAAATTGGTGCATTCACCTTATGACATCCAGTAGAACAGTCACTTTACAATAGTGCATCTAAATCTTAAAGGGGGGGGGGGGGTGAGAAGGATTACTTATCCTATCCTAGGTATTCCTTAAAGAGGTGGGGTTTCAGGTGTCTCCGGAAGGTGGTGATTGACTCCGCTGTCCTGGCGTCGTGAGGGAGTTTGTTCCACCATTGGGGGGCCAGAGCAGCGAACAGTTTTGACTGGGCTGAGCGGGAACTGTACTTCCTCAGTGGTAGGGAGGCGAGCAGGCCAGAGGTGGATGAACGCAGTGCCCTTGTTTGGGTGTAGGGCCTGATCAGAGCCTGGAGGTACTGAGGTGCCGTTCCCCTCACAGCTCCGTAGGCAAGCACCATGGTCTTGTAGCGGATGCGAGCTTCAACTGGAAGCCAGTGGAGAGAGCGGAGGAGCGGGGTGACGTGAGAGAACTTGGGAAGGTTGAACACCAGACGGGCTGCGGCGTTCTGGATGAGTTGTAGGGGTTTAATGGCACAGGCACAGTGTTGTGGGTGCACATACCTCAGATCTGCCATCAACCCATCTCCAACTGTTTCTTCATCAGCTTATATTCACAAGGCTCAACTGACAATAAATAACACCTTATCTAGCAGATGAGGGAAAGTGTCTTTCACTTCTTAATTGGGTAAGAATACATTATTGCAGTTATTCGCATAGAAAAATACATTGATCCTTTACTGAAGGCTTCCCTTGAAGTCAGAGTAGGGAGCTGCAGAGATGTAATTATAGATCCTGTGTGTGTGTGTGTGTGTGTGTGTGTGTGTGTGTGTGTGTGTGTGTGTGTGTGTGTGTGTGTGTGTGTGTGTGTGTGTGTGTGTGTGTGTGTGTGTGTGTGTGTGCGTGTGCGTGCGTGTGTGTGTGTGTGTGTGTGTGAAGCTCTTATATGGTGGCAAAAATTACACAGGAATTAATGATTAAATGATCACACTTTTTATAGCTACACAACAACTGTTAATGTTGTTCTATTTGATTATTTTAGGATTTCTCTGTATCAGTGTTTTCACCCAAGCAGCCATTTCAGGGCTCAGTGGATATCTTATTAAAGATATGTTTCAGCTACCCAACAAGACAGAGATCCTCCCCAGATAACTAAGACTATGTTGAAAAGTTTTCTAAAGCTGTGTATGTGTATTGCTTAACTTTTTTCTGTATTAGAATATAGTTAGTTTTCACCTTTAAAACAGTGAGAGTCCTACCTGTATAATGAGAGCTACCTATGAGAGTCTTACACACTCATACCTCAAAATACCCGCTTGGGTCGCTTGCTATTTCATAAGTAAGTACTGGTTAATGACTATGTCTCATGTCCTTACGATATCCGTGTTCAAACTTACAAGTGCAGTTTGTTGCAAAGTTGTTATAAAACCAATGAGTGGACATGATGAAGTGAAGGGTTTGTAGCCAGCTAGCGACCCTCTATTTGTCAAGTTCTGCCCCCCACCCTCGACTCTAAGAACACTTCTCGGTTCCTGTCAAGGATGAGACGTATGGAACCCACCCACCTCCGCCCATTTACTAGTTCTGCTGCTGACCATATATTTTCTCTGGCTCGTCACACAGAAGAGGAATCGTTTTTTCCCTCCTGTCTGTTTATCCAATCATTTACAGTAGCTCAAAGATGCTGAAAACTTTGACTAGGCCTATTTGGGGACACTTTTGTCTGGTTGTTCTTTTTGAGCTCATAACTATAGATTTGCTTTGTTATGTGCCGTTATAATTTCAAGCCCATATTTCACTCAGGGTGCCAACTGCCATCTTCTCATTACCGTTCACAGCGATTGTTAGAATCATTAATCAAGTTCCTATTCAGAGACATAAAGCAGTCCTGCAGGAATGGATCAGTGGTTTTAATTAAAAACGAGAGACATTAATTCAGTCTCTTTAATGTCTATTTTGAGTGAGCGATATGGAGTCGTTTAATGATGGGACTTTAAAGATGGCCGCAGATTAAACCAGTCGACTATTGAATCTCTAGCCTGGTTTCAGATCTGATTTGTGTTGCCTTTCCAACTCCTTGTCACTGATTGCCGCAAGTTGGCAAAAGAGCACGAACTGATCATGGACCAGGCTATTGAATCCCAAGTCGCATCAATTCTCATAATCTGACTGTCTCTCCTTCCTAAATTCTCCTGCGAAATTTGAATTTATGACAACGATTAAGCGAACAGCACAGGGCCCCCCAAACACATGACTGGTTCAGAGGCAGTGATTTATAAAACAACATTTTGTGTGCCGATAACTCCTGAAAGGCAACACATAAATTGCAGCGCGGCGTTGAGAGGTGACTGTTTTGGTGATGAATCTCTATAAATTGTCCATCACCCTTCAGACTGAGGTGGTCGTTCTTTATCATAGAGCTCACAGGCCAATGTTTATTATATTTTAATTATTCTAGTGCAGGCTTAGGAAGGCCACCAAAAATTCAGAAATTTCCATCCCCAACTACATAATTTTCCGACAAGATATAGAACTGC
Organism: Oncorhynchus keta; assembly: GCF_023373465.1. NCBI lineage: Eukaryota > Metazoa > Chordata > Actinopteri > Salmoniformes > Salmonidae > Oncorhynchus > Oncorhynchus keta. Next base: position 34,875,621 of record NC_068443.1, read on the forward strand.
CAAAGGGGGCGGAGTTGCAATCTACTGCAGAGTTCTGTCATACTATCCAGGTCTGTGCCCCAACAGTTCAAGCTTTTACTTTTAAAAATCCACCCTTCCAGAAATAAGTCTCTCACTGTTGCCACTTGTTATAGACCTCCCTCAGCCCCCAGCTGTGCCCTGGACATCATATGTGAATTTATCCCCCCCATCTATCTTCAGAGTTCATACTGTTAGGTCACCTAAACTGGGAATGCTTAACACCCCGGCTGTCCTACAATCTAAGCTAGATGCCCTCAATTTCACACAAATTATCAAGGAACCTACCAGGTACAACCCTAAATCCGTAAACATGGGCACCCTCAAAGATATCATTCTGACCAACTTGCCCTCTAAATACACCTCTGCTGTCTTCAACCAGGATCTCAGAGATCACTGCCTCATTGTCTGCGTCCGTAATGGGTCCGCGGTCAAATGACCACCCCTCATCACTGTCAAATGCTCCCTAAAACACTTCAGCGAGCAGGCCTTTCTAATCGACCTGGCCCGGGTATCCTGGAAGGGTATTGACCTCATCCCGTCAGTAGAGGGTGCCTGGATGTTTTTTAAAAGTGCTTTCCTCACCATCTAAAATAAGCATGCCCCATTCAAAAAATCTAGAACTTGTTTACTCCAGACTTGACTGCCCTTGACCAGCACAAAAACATCCTGTGGTGTACTGCATTAGCATCGAAAAGCCCCCGCGATATGCAACTTTTCAGGGAAGTCAGGAACCAATATACACAGTCAGTTAGGAAAGCTAAGGCTAGCTTTTTCAAACAGAAATTTGCATCCTGTAGCACTAATTCCAAAACGTTTTGTGACACTGTAAAGTCCATGGAGAATAAGAGCATCTCCTCCCAGCTGCACACTGCACTGAGGCTAGGAAACACTGTCACCACCAATAAATCTACGATAATTGAGAATTTCAATAAGCATTTTTCTACGGCTGGCCATGCTTTCCACTTGGCTACCACAGGGGTAGCCAAGTGTAGTCTATCACAGTGCCATCCATTTTGTCACCAAAGCCCCATTTACTACCTACCACTGCAACCTGTATGTTCTCATTGGCTGGCCCTTGCTACATATTTGTCACCAAACACAGGTCATCTATAAGTATTTTCTAGATAAAGCCCCACCTTATCTCAGCTCACTGGTCACCATAGCAACACCCACCTGTAGCACACGCTCCAGCAGGTATATTTCACTGGTCATCCCCAAAGCCAACACCTACTTTGGCCGCCTTTCTTTCCAGTTCCCTGCTGCAAATGACTGGAACAAATTGCAAAAATCACTGAAGCTGGAGACTTATATCTCCCTCTCTAACTTTTAGCATCAGCTGTCAGAGCAGCGTACCGATCACTGTATCTGTACACAGCCTATCTGTAAATAGCACAATCAACTACCTCATCCCCATATTGTTATCTATTTTTTTTGCTCTTTTGCACCCCAGTATCTTTACTTGCACATCATCATCTGCACATCTATCACTCCAGTGTTAATGCCAAATTGTAATTATTTCGCCACTATGGCCTATTTATTGCCTTACCACTATAATCTTTCTACATTTGCACACACTGTACATAGATTTTTATATTGTGTTATTGACTGTACGTTTGTTTATCCCATGTGTATCTCTGTGTTGTTGTTTTTGTCCCACTGCTTTGCTTTATCTTGACCAGGTCGCAGTTGTAAATGAGAACTTGTTCTCAATCTGCCTACCTGGTTAAATAAAGGTGAAATATATCTATATTTGTTTTCATAAAATATGTAGCATGATTTTTGGGGGGCCACCAAGTTTTCTGAGCAAAAAATAATCATTTTTATTTTATCTTTTAAAATCATTTTTCTTGGACATAGAGTATTGTAAAATTATTAGGAAATAAGCTAAATGTGATTTTAATTTTAAGGGAATCTGTAACCCAGTATTCCCAGGTATAAATAGAGAGGCATATGTGATCGTATCTCAATATTTGGTATTCAGTTTTTTTCAAATACTATATCTGTTTGAGATTCTTGCGGTCAATTTGCAGTGTACAAATTATTTCTAACTATGTAACTAGGGACCCCTGTCTATTGTATCACTCTGAGGGAGATAGGTGGGAACATACTGAAGGATAGATACTGTACTCTGCAGGTTGTTTGTTTGTATACACTACCGGTCAAAAGTTTTAGAACACCTACTCATTCTTCAAGGGTTTTTTCTTTATTTTTTATTATTTTCAACATTGTAGAATAATAGAGAAGACATCAAAACTATGAAATAACACATATGGAATCATAAACAAATCTAAATATATTTGAGATTTGAGATTCTTCTAATATCCACCCTTTGCCTTGATGACAGCTTTGCACACTCTTGGCATTCTCTCAACCAGCTTCACCTGCAATGCTTTTTCAACAGTCTTGAAGGAGTTCCCACGTACTGTATGCTGAGCACTTGTTGGCTGCTTTTACTTCACTCTGCGGTCCGACTCATCTCAAATCATCTCAATTTGGTTGAGGTCGGGGGGTTGTGGAGGCCAGGTCATCTGATGCAGCACTCCATCACTCTCCTTCTTGGTAAAAATAGCCCTTACACAGCCTGGAAGTGTGTTGGGTCATTGTCCTGTTGAAAAACAGATGATAGTCCCACTAAGCCCAAACCAGAGGTGATGGTGTATCTTGCAGTAGCCATGCTGGTTAAGTGTGCCTTGAATTCTAAATCAATCTCAGACAGTGTCACCAGCAAAGCACCCCCACACCATGTTTTATGGTGGGAAATACAGATGCACATCTATTCACGCACACCGCATCTCACAAAGACATGGCGGTTGGAACCAAAAATCTTCAATTTGGACTCCAGACCAAAGGAAAAATTTCCACCGGTCTTATGTCCATTGCTCGTGTTTCTTGGCCCAAACAGGTCTCTTCTTATTATTGGTGTCTTTTAGTAGTGGTTTCTTTGCAGCAATTCGACCATGAAGGCCTGATTCACGCAGTCTCCAATGAACAGTTGATGTTGAGATATGTTTGTTACTTGAGCTCTGTGAAGCATTTATTTGCGCTGCAATTTCTGAGGCTGTTAACTCTAATGAACTTATCCTCTGCAGCAGAGGTAACTCTGGGACTTCCATTCCTGTGGCGGTCCTCATGAGACCCAATTTCATCATAGCGCTTGATGGTTTTTGCGACTGTACTTGAAGAAACTTTCAAAGTTCTTGAATTTTCCGTATTTACTGACCTTTATGTCTTAAAGTAATGATGGACTGTCGTTTCTCTTTGCTTATTTGAGCTGTTCTTACCATGATATGGACTTTGGTCTTTTACCAAATAGAGCTATCTTCTGTACCTTGTCACAACACAAATGATTGGCTCAAATGCATTAACCTGGAATGAAATTCCACAAATTTACTTGTAACAAGGCACACCTGTTAATTGAAATGTATTCCAGGTGACTACCTCATGAAGCTGGTTGATAAAGCCAAGAGTATGCAAAGCTGTCATCAAGGCAAAGGGTGGCTATTTGAAGAATCTCAAATATTAAATCTATTTTGATTTGTTTAACACTTTTTTGGTTACTACATGATTCCATGTGTTATTTCATAGTTTTGATGTCTTCAAATTTATTCCATAATGTAGAAAATAGTAAAAATAGAGAAAAACCCTTGAATGAGTAGGTGTGTCTAAACTTCTGACCGGTAGTGTATATAGGGACATTATCAATGTGTGCTACTCTGAGTTGATTTTAGTGTCCTCAGGATCTTTAGAATCCTGATTCTGAAAAAGTATTATCTTTCTAACTATATTTCACACACACAAACACCCACAATCCTACACACAAACACTCACAATCCTACACACAAGCACCCACAATCCTACACACAAACACCCACAATCCTACACACAAACACCCACAATCCTACACACAAACACCAACAATCCTGCACACAAACACCCACAATCCGACACACAAACACCTACAATCCTACACACAAACACCCACAATCCTGCACACAAACACCCACAATCCTACACACAAACACCCACAATCCTGCACACAAACACCCACAATCCTACACACAAACACCCACAATCCTGCACACAAACACCCACAAGCCTGCACACAAACACCCACAAGCCTGCACACACACACGCACAATCCTGCACACAAACACCCACAATCCTACACACAAACACGCACAATCCTACACACAAACACCCACAAGCCTGCACACAAACACCCACAAGCATGCACTCAATCACCCACAGTCCTACACACAAACACCCACAATCCTGCACACAAACACCCACAATCCTACACACAAACACAAACACCCACAATCCTGCACACAAACACCCACAATCCTGCACACAAACACCCACAATCCTGCACACAAACACAAACACGCACAATCCTGCACACAAACACCCACAATCCTACACACAAACACCCACAATCCTGCACACAAACACCCACAATCCTGCACACAAACACCCACAAGCCTGCACACAAACACCCACAAGCCTGCACACACACACGCACAATCCTGCACACAAACACCCACAATCCTACACACAAACACGCACAATCCTACACACAAACACCCACAAGCCTGCACACAAACACCCACAAGCCTGCACACAAACATGCACAGTCCTGCACACAAACACCCACAAGCCTGCACACAAACACCCACAAGCCTGCACACAAACACCCACAAGCCTGCACACAAACACCCACAAGCCTGCACACAAACACCCACAAGCCTGCACACAAACACCCACAAGCCTGCACACAAACACCCACAAGCCTGCACACAAACACCCATAAGCATGCATACAAACACCCACAAGCCTGCACACAAACACCCACAAGCCTGCACACAAACACATAAACACACACACATTCTCTCTCTCTCTCTCTCTCTCTCTCTCTCTCTCTCTCTCTCTCTCTCTCTCTCTCTCTCTCTCTCTCTCTCTCTCTCTCTCTCTCTCTCTCTCTCCTCTCTTCCTACCTCTCTCTCTCTCTCCTCCCTCTCTTCCTACCTCCCTCTCTCTCTCTCTCTCTCTCTCTCTCCCTGCTTGAGTTTAGCTGATGTTTCTGCTCTCAAGTCAGTGTGTTTAATTCTCATCAGCTGGTGAATGAGAGTTAAGAGGAGAGTGTTATATGCTTTCAGCATCACCCATGGTTGTTCCAGAGGACTGGAAAGGACAGAGCAGGAAAACACTAACTACTGTACTATGGGCAGACCTAATATCAACAGGGAGGCAGAACCTTCAACCTGTCCTACCACTATTCCTTCTACTACTACTGCTTAACTGTATTTAAGAATATGAATACTTCATAGGATTGTGTGTAAATAGTATTTTTGTTGTCTCTTAGTGTCTTTCCAATATATAACGCTTATTTTATTCAGTTATTTTGCTTGTTTAGTTTGTATTGATGTATTATTATTTAAACATAATGTAATGTTCTTGTCTATAACTGTTCTGTTCTTCGTCATGTATTTGTGCGTTTTATGAGGACCCCAGGAAGAGTAGCTGTTGCATGTGCAGTAGATAATGGGGATCCTAAACTATTCACACGGCTCAACATTGTGTGTGTGTGTGTGTGTGTGTGTGTGTGTGTGTGTGTGTGTGTGTGTGTGTGTGTGTGTGTGTGTGTGTGTGTGTGTGTGTGTGTGTGTGTGTGTGTGTGTGTGTGTGTGTGTGTGTGTGTGTGTGTGTGTGTGTTTGCGTGTGTGTGTTTGCGTGTGTGTGTATGTGTGCACTATACATGCGTGCATGTGCGTGCAGGTGCTTGTGTATGTGTGTATTTGTGTACAGTTCTGTGTGTCTCGGCAGGCCTGTTGGATCTGGGAAAAGTGCTGCTCAGCTAAAGACTGAATTATTGAGCACTAGGGAGCAGTGGGGAGCGTTGAGCAATGTGTTTGTGAAATCCTGCTGTGCAGCTCAACACCAGGTCTACTACTAACACTGTCAACTCAATGACCCAGTGCTGCCAATCACAACCTGATCACTATTCCCTAAACACATCACCTTACGGTCATGGTCTGTTATAACCCACTAACCTGGACTGTTGAGGTTCATGCATTCCAATGACAGTATACTGCTGGTGAAAGGGATTGGGTGCTCTCATTTTGTATTGCCCGGTCCCTGGGCTGGGTGGAGATTTCACTTAAGGACCAATGGAATGGTCTAAAATGTGGAACTTTCGCCCAAAACAAACGCTGCCACTTGTGAAGGCCTTCCCTGACAGGTTAGAGGGTAGAGCATAACTCTCATTGATAGATGTCAATCCCAACCAATCAAATTGGAGTAATCAGACATTACCTCAGTGCTCGATAAGTAGTCAGCTGGGAGGCAAGGGAGGGATTTCTACACATTCGATTGATATGTAAGCTGAGTAATTATGTATTAATTATGATCCCCATTAGCCACTGCAAAAGCATCAGCTGCTCTTCCTGGGGTCCACATGAAGCATGACATAATACATAGTACAGTTCAAATTACAATACAAGATATATAAAATGGCTTTGTCTCTTCACAGTCCCCTTTGTGATTAAACATGACACTAGATAGGTCGCTGGATCAATGATTTCCTGGAGGCCACGCTAACAATTATCTCAAATCAAATCATGGATTGGAACACTTGCATGCACACTACCTATTGTGGATAAGTGACAATATCCAGTCCAGAGAAACATGTAAGCACTTGACACACACACACACACACACACACACACACACACACACACACACACACACACACACACACACACACACACACACACACACACACACACACACACACACACACACACACACACACACACACACACACACACACACACTGGTACACACACTAGTACAGACACTGCAAGAGCCATTCCAGTGGCCAAACCCAGGGAAAGAGAGTGTGGGAATGTGACGCGTCCACAGGGATTGATAGCAGCAGATTGTTGAGGTTAATATTTCATTTAAACGTTTGGAAAACATCTCATCAATGCCATGGTTCCCCTCGGCTGCGGTTTGATCTTAAACAGAATAATGAACGAGGCCTTGATGGGTACTTATCTCTCTCCTCTCGTTTCTCTCTCCCTTTTACACTCTAATTTCTCTCTCCTATCGTTTCTCTTTCTGCGAGTATGTTGAGTATTGAAAGCCTTGTCAAGGATATTTACATTTTCTTCCCCTCTCTCTCTCTCTCTCTCTCTCTCTCTCTCTCTCTCTCTCTCTCTCTCTCTCTCTCTCTCTCTCTCTCTCTCTCTATACAGAAGCTGTACAGACGTGTTTTGCTGTGTGATCTTCATCATCGTCATCCTTGGATACATAGCACTGGGGACTGTGGGTGAGTGGATACAAAACCATAACCACTATTACCAGGAAAGTGTAAGGATGTCTATACAACTTTTCATGACATATAGGTCTACATGTATTGGACGAAACCCGATCTCTCACCTTCCCAGAAGTCTAGGAAGTGAGACTAGCATTGGACAGACTAAATATTAGCCTTCATGGAGTGAACGCTGTTTATAATCAGGGTTACTTAGAGAAAATTGGACACCTTGGAATATGAAAATGGATGGCCCTGCCTTCAGCAAAATATATTTGACCTAAGCCCTCCTGTCACACTTTTTTTTTTAAACAAGTGACCCTCCCGTATACCCAAAATAATAATTAAAACAAAAAGTGGATACAGAGAACATGCCTACCATTTACCCTCACTTCTTGGACAGACAATTGCCTTAGATATGCATTTTTAGAAACTGTTCTTCATCCGGTAAGCATTACATGGCAACGCAGGAATTTTGACAGCACATATGGCTACGGGGCAGAATGTTGTGGGTTCGCAGACCACTGTGGACAAGAGTAGGGCTGGAACTATCTCCTTTATAGTAAAAGCATTGCAGGAATTTCTCATATTGTTTATAGGTCCAAGAAAAAAAATCATTTCGTAAACATTTCATGGAATTGTATGTATGTCATTTTATATATTAGCAGAATATTTTTTAATACCACACAAATTACCAAAACTACAGGCTAGGAATGGACAGAGAATAGGCCTATCTTATTATATTTCTAAAATGCCAAATCAGTGTGTCTTGTTTGCAACAAAACTGTTCCTGTTTGCAGATATTTAAATCTGAGATGTCATTAGGAATCTGAGCATGGTACTTTCAAAAGTTAGGCTTCCCTTTCCACCCCAGACACAGTAAGCCTACCTTTCCATCCCAGACAGAGTAAGTCTACCTTTCTACCCCAGACAGAGTAAGCCTACCTTTCCACCCCAGACAGAGTAAGCCTACCTTTCCACCCCAGACAGAGTAGGGCTACCTTTCCATCCCAGACAGAGTAGGCCTACCTTTCCACCCCAGACACAGTAAGCCTACCTTTCCATCCCAGACTGAGTAAGTCTATCTTTCTACCCCAGACAGAGTAAGCCTACCTTTTCACCCCAGACAGAGTAGGCCTACCTTTCCATCCCAGACAGAGTAAGCCTACCTTTCCACCCCAGACACAGTAAGCCTACCTTTCCATCCCAGACAGAGTAAGTCTACCTTTCTACCCCAGACAGAGTAAGCCTACCTTTCCACCCCAGACAGAGTAAGCCTACCTTTCCACCCCAGACAGAGTAGGCCTACCTTTCCACCCCAGACAGAGTAAGCCTACCTTTCCATCCCAGACAGAGTAGGCCTACCTTTCCACCCCAGACAGAGTAAGCCTACCTTTCCACCCCAGACAGAGTAAGCCCACCTTTCCACCCCAGACAGAGTAAGCCTACCTTTCCACCCCAGACAGAGTAGGCCTACCTTTCCACCCCAGACAGAGTAGGACTACCTTTCCACCCCAGACAGAGTAAGCCTACCTTTCCACCCCAGACAGAGTAAGCCTACCTTTCCACCCCAGACAGAGTAGGCCTACCTTTCCACCCCAGACAGAGTAAGCCTACCTTTCCACCCCAGACAGAGTAGGCCTACCTTTCCACCCCAGGCAGAGTAGGCCTACATTTCCATCCCAGACAGAGTAGGCCTACCTTTCCACCCCAGACAGAGTAAGCCTACCTTTCCACCCCAGACAGAGTACGCCTACCTTTCCACCCCAGACAGAGTAAACCTACCTTTCCACCCCAGACAGAGTTGGCCTACCTTTCCACCCCAGACAGAGTTGGCCTACCGAAGCAGAACATTTTCAGCTTTAACTGCTGGCTACTCTTCTTCCTTTGCTAAACCCAACTAGAGAAGATCACAAGTGTTTCCCTAAAAGCTGTCTGAGTTTAAACATCTTCTATTGTACAGAAAGTGAATAGCTTAATCAATGGATAGTGACAGAATTAGATTACTTCCCAAGCAAAGTAAATGTTTTGTCTCCTCGGCTTTAGAATGTTGTAGCTCAGCCTTTGAATGACAAATAAACTAAACAATGATATCCCCATATGCATCGGAGTCACGTCTTTCCTTGGTATTTTACAGCTTGTTTCTAGCATCGCAGTATCGCAGACCAAATCGCTGTTATTGATCCCTTTATATAATCGGATCTGTTTTCTTTTCTTTAAAATCTTAAGATAACACGTGGTAGGCCAGTGATTGCCATTTTCTTTAATTAAAGAAAGATCTATGGCATACCCTCTCACACCCCCTCAATTTGAGTCTTGGTTTTAACTTAACAGCCCTTCACTGACACGTAGGTAGGCTATTTAAAGAGTGCATGGTGGGTGGAGGAATTGACCGACAAAATGGATGGATATGGATATAGCAGCCTATAGCTAGATTTCATCCGTCAAACAGGTAGGCCTTCCTCTAATTTCTTAAATAGGAAGAAATAGGCTCCAACACAATGCCCTCTTGTTGTTAGTAAAGTCTAAATCAAATGAAGACCCGTTTTAATTCATTATACCTACTCTAATTTGCCTACTTTCAGCGGCTGCTGCTTCAAGTTTCAGCACCACAGTGTAAATATCTCTAATCTGTCTTATTGACAGGCCAATAACTCTGATAAATATATCATGGGCAAGAGTAGTAGCCACCGGTCCTCCTTTCCATCTTCGCGCTCTCCTTCTCAATTTGAATAGAACATAGGGTATAGGCTAGTCCTCGCGCAATCATTTTTGGACTATAGACCTAATCACAAATGACTGAACTGCCACCGTAGGACTACACAGCACAACCATTGGTTAGGCAGAACACAAAAAAAATCTATCAGCAAAGGCAGAGCAGGCCCGGGGCTCACGGTTGGAATACCCATTGCAGTGTGTAATGCAGCGTAGTTTTATTTACACCATGCCAGCAGCTATCTTAGAGATATAACTTTGCTCTTTGCTTCTCCCAGCACGCACTTCGTAGCCCCTAGCCTATAGGCTATGGATCATTTATTGAGACCTCACTAGATAGCCTATAGGCTCACTTGGTATTGCACGCCCAGCGAAGAATGAGAAATGAGGGGCGGTATTGGACACACATCGATATATAGCGACTAATTCTAAAACACTGAGAAATATTTAAATGTAATCAATTACAAATTGCATGACCCTCCCCTTGACTAGATTTAAAACAGTACTAAACCCTCCCCTGGACTAGATTTAAAACAGTACTAAACCCTCCCCTTGACTAGATTTAAAACAGTACTAAACCCTCCCCTGGACTAGATTTAAAACAGTACTAAACCCTCCCCTTGACTAGATTTAAAACAGTACTAAACCCTCCCCTGGACTAGATTTAAAACAGTACTAAACCCTCCCCTTGACTAGATTTAAAACAGTACTAAACCCTCCCCTGGACTAGATTTAAAACAATACCAAACCCTCCCCGTGACTAGATTTAAAACAGTACTAAACCCTCCCCTTGACTAGATTTAAAACAGTACTAAACCCCCCTTGACTAGATTTAAAACAATACTAAACCCTCCCCTTGACTAGATTTAAAACAATACCAAACCCTCCCCTTGACTAGATTTAAAACAATACCAAACCCTCCCCTTGACTAGATTTAAAACAGTACTAAACCCTCCCCTTGACTAGATTTAAAACAGTACTAAACCCTCCCCTTGACTAGATTTAAAACAGTACTAAACCCTCCCCTTGACTAGATTTAAAACAGTACTAAACCCTCCCCTTGACTAGATTTAAAACAGTACTAAACCCTCCCATTGACTAGATTTAAAACAGTACTAAACCCTCCCCTTGACTAGATTTAAAACAGTACTAAACCCTCCCCTTGACTAGATTTAAAACAGTACTAAACCCTCCCATTGACTAGATTTAAAACAGTACTAAACCCTCCCCTTGACTAAATTTAAAAAAAAAAAATACTAAACCATCCCCCTGACTGAAATTGAAAAAGCATGACCCTCCATTATCCTCCAGGTCCCCATTCTGTAAAATTCTATCCATCCCTTATTTCATCGTCCTAGTTGAGTCAAATTTCTGGTCCTTTCAAAACAAAACAGTGTTAACAAGCGATGTAAAGGGAGCTGCTACATGAGAAGCCTTGTGTTTAGAAATCTTCTTTGAAAGCAGTGATGCCACACTGGCCTAAACCCAAACACACTGTCCCCCTGAGTGCGAGTCAGCAGATTAACCTTTTGATCACAGAGGGCTCTGAAAACCCACCGCTCAATACTCTGCGCTGTGTTAGAAAAGATTAAACAGAATACCATTCATTTCTAACTAGCTACTGGGGTTTAGATGGTGGAGTAGGAAGATAAAAGGGTAAAAACAAGAAAGAGTGTGTGTGTGTGTGTGTGTGTGTGTGTGTGTGTGTGTGTGTGTGTGTGTGTGTGTGTGTGTGTGTGTGTGTGTGTGTGTGTGTGTGTGTGTGTGTGTGTGTGTGTGTGTGTGTGTGTGTGTGTGTGTGTGTGTGTGTGTGTGTGTGTGTGCTCATATGTGTGTGAGAGAAATAGAGAAAGAAGTAGCAAGTGTGAGAGACATAGTAAACATCGCCATCATAGTGTGTGCAGTAGAGAGATGCAAAGAAAAAGAGCCTGCGAGAGAGAGAGAAATAAAAAGATAAGTGTGTAGCATCCGTTCTATTCACAGAGACAGAATGCGAAGACGTTCACAGCACCTCTGGTAGAAATGAATGTTTCATGCCCCACAGCTCTATGAAGGGCTTCTTATCTCCTCTCTCATTTTTTATTTTGCATTTTAATCCCTCTCTCCTCTTCTCCTCCTCCCCTGTTCTGGTAAAGATCAATCCATCAGTCAATGATTGCTTCTGCTTCAAAAGTTCTGTACCTTTTCTCATAGTAATGATCTCAGAAATGGTAAGCAGCCAGCAAATTGAAAGTGTAGTTTTAGAAGTAACTCTGCACTGAAGGTAAAGTTGCTTCAAACATCGAGTACAAGCAGCTAATTACTGTGCTCTACAATTTCCCCTGTTAGCGGATATGCGTTTTCCATTCTGAATACTTATTGATGCAATCAACTGTTCCCCTTATATTACCATCACCACTAGGTACAAACGTTATAGGCAGCCCTACTCCCTATGCCCAACAGTCGCTCAGTGAGAGGGAGCCGTAATCGTTGAGAAAAGAGAGAGAAGGATCAAACGTAGAAATGTAAAATATAGCATTCCTGTGTATTGATTCCGGTTCTAGAAAGCTGGGTTATGACTGATATCTGGTCAGTGTTGAAATAGAGAGGTGATATGCTGCAAAGGACAGCCAGGGAGAGAGAGAAAAGGGGGTGAGAGGCCCTTTGTTCAAAAATCCTTTTGATTCAGACAGTCTCAGCAAGGGGTCTTTTTTGTTGGAAAAGGGACAGATATATATATACTGTGACATTGCCTTTGAGAACATGGGGCATCATTCAATTCAAACCTACATTGCAGTCCTTAGAAGCACACAATAGAAACAAACCTTTTGTCCTGTAGTCAAATGAAACCACAGAATGGCCTTGGCAACTTAGCACACAAATACATTCCTCCAGTTTTCAGAATAAGACGAGTGAATGCAGGCATCAGTGTTTTAAGTATATATATATATATATGCTTCTGAAACATTGAGATGAGGAGCTTCCCAATCCCAACCCTTCTTTGAGACAGATGATAGACATATTCATGCTTGGCAGCTTACTCAGAACTGGCCACCAGAGACTCATGACCTTTAACCGCCCAACTGGCCTTATTCCTTCCAATGTCATTATTGAACCGTGCCATCCAGACCCATTATAATGTAAGTTGTCCACGCTGCAGCCCAGTCCTCTAGACTCAAGTTCATCCTTTTTCAATGTGCCACAGCTATTCCATCTCATATTTTAGTATGAGTTCTCCTCGGTAATGGCGTGTTGTAGCTCTTGTCTCATATTTTAGTGTGATCTCATCCTTTGAAGAGCAGAAGGGATGCAGGCAGTCATAACCAATAGAGCGTAGAGCTCTTGATATTGGAGCAATGATGAAGTCACTCCTTACTCTTCATCCCACCTGCCAGCTACAAATTACCTCATGCTACCAGGGGAGGAGAGCCCACCATCACACACACACACACATACTACACGCACGCGCACACACACACACATAATACACGCACGCGCTCACGCACACAAGACAGTCATTGCAAACACACATTTAGACAGTCATTGCAAACTCACTCACTCAGACGGTCATTGCAAACACCGTACACACATGCACAAAAAAAGGATGGATGCATGCGCACAAGCATGAGCACGTGCACACACACACACCTTACTACAATTTACTCCAATCCAACCCTCTATACAACACCAAAAAAAATCCACAAGAACTTCATCCTCTCAGACACACTCACTCACCCCACTTCTTTCTCTCTTGCACACACTCGCACACACACACACACACACACACACACACACACACACACACACACACACACACACACACACACACACACACACACACACACACACACACACACACACACACACACACACACTTTCTCTCTCACCCCAGAAGCATCATGTGTGGTTTGGGGGAAGCCTCTGGCTGTGCTGATTTAAAGTACTCTTGGACCATAATAAAAAAGATTAGTCTGACACCATACAGTATATAATTAATTCAGCATAATTACTGATTCTCTTTGATGTTTAGAGTAGTGGCAACTTTACTATTTACACTCACCTGCCAGTTTATTTGGTACACCCATCTAGTACTGGGTCGGACCCCCCTTTGCCTCCAGAACAGCCTGAATTCTTCAGGGCATGGATTTTTTTGTGAATTTTATAATATGTCTGTTCTTCTTGTTTTTAGCTGATAGGAGTGGGACCTTGTGTGGTCATCTGCTGCAATAGCCCATCCGTGACAAAGATTAACGAGTTGTATGTTCCAAGATGCAGTTATTTTTTGATTGACGTACCATTCTCGGTAAACCCTAGACACCGCCATTGGTGAAAAACCCAGGAGGGCGGATGATTCTGAGATACTGGATCCGGCGTGCCTGGCACCGACGATCATACCGTGCTCAAAGTCAATTAGGTCACATTCAATTGAACAGTAACTGCTTTATGTAGCATGCCACGGCCACGTGATTCACTGTCACGTGGAGTGAACCATTTTTGTGAACGGGGTGGTGCACCTAATAAACTGTCCGGTGAGTGTATCTACAGGTCCTTACATTCCAGTCCACTCTCTATCTCTCTATCCGTCTGTCATCAGCATTCACTAAGTAGTTCAGATACTGTACAGACGCATTACAGTTGGATTCGGATACCCCATTGTGGATGGGTGACTCTCTACCCTAATGGGTAAGGAAAGAGCCAAGACATGGGTGAAAAAATGAATACTGTACTGTTGTAAACACCTGTTTTGATGTGATGACAATACAGACTGTGCAGTGAAGTACATTACCTGCCACTCATTTCATGCCAGCCAGGAATCAACGATCCCATTAGTCAGTCAGACTCTTAGAGAGAGGTAGTCAGTGACAGGCTTTCATTCATGGAAAAAAGGTACTGCTATTGATCCCAACGAAAGGACACAGATAAACATGCCGGTACGCAAGCACACACACACATACACACATATGGTGTCTTAGAAAGGGAAATCCAGCTCCTTTCCTGTACGCTTTCTGAACAGTGCTGTAAACGATGCGGAAAATAAGCCTTAGAAGAGGGATTATGCTTTAGGCCAACACTATCGACTCCTGTCAACACTCAGCCACAGCAGTAGAGAGGCACTAAAATACACACAATGACCTTGTCTTTAAAACCCTGCCACAGGAGCTGAAGAACACATCAAGATTGCCCTACACAAAAGAATCAGTTAGATCCAGGGAATGGGAATACGATTTCATTCTGTCGTGCAAAGAGACTTTTTCCATTTTTGGTCTTTTATTTTGGTAATGACACAAGAGGGTGATTAATTAATTCACTGGTTTCTCTCTTTCTTTTTCTCTCCGTCCTTCTACCTCCTCCCTTTTGTCTCTCTAGCGTGGCTCCACGGTGACCCCAGGAAGGTGATCTACCCTACAGACAGCTACGGACAGTTCTGTGGGCAGAAGGGTACCCCAAACGCGTAAGTAATTGCTATAGTGACTGATTAACCAGGTACAGTTGAAGTCGGAAGTTTACATATACTTTAGCCAAATACATTTGAACTCAGTTTTTCACCATTCCTGACATTTAATCCCAGTAAAAATTTCCTGTTTTAGGTCAGTTAGGATCACCACTTTATTTTAAGAATGTGAAATGTCAGAAGAATAGTAGAAAAAAATATTTATTTCAGCTTTTATTACTTTCATCACATTCCCAGTGGGTCAGAAGTTTACATACACTCAATTAGTATTTGGTAGCATTGCCTTTAAATTGTTTCATTTGGGTCAAACAAGCTTCCCACAATAAGTTGGGTGAATTTTGTCACATTCCTCCTGACAGAGCTGGTATAACTGAGTCAGGTTTGTAGGCCTCCTTGTTAGCGCACGCTTTTTCAGTTCTTCCCACACATGTTCTATTGGATTGAGGTCAGGGCTTTGTGATGGCCACTCCAATACCTTGACTTTGTTGTCCTTAAGCCATTTTGCCACAACTTTGGAAGTATGCTTGGTGTCATTGTCCATTTGGAAGACCCATTTGTGACCAAGCTTTAACTGATGTCTTGAGATGTTGCTTCAATATATCCACATCATTTTCCTCCCTCATGATGCCATCTATTTTGTGAAGTGCATCAGTCCCTCCTGCAGCAAAGCACCCCCACAACATGATGCTGCCACCCCCATGCTTCACGGTTGGGATGGTATTCTTCGGCTTGCAAGCCTCCCCCTTTTTCCTCCAGACATATCGATGGTCATTATGGCCAAACAGTTCTGTTACATCAGACCAGAGGACATTTCTCCAAAAAGTATAATCTTGTCCCCATGTGCAGTTGCAAAACGTAGTCTGGCTTTTTTTTGGCAGTTTTGGAGCAGTGGCTTCTTCCCTGCTTGAGTGGCCTTTCAGGTTATGTCGATATAGGACGCATATTAGTGTGGATATAGATACTTTTGTACCTGTTTCCTCCAGCATCTTCACAAGGTCCTTGGCTGTTGTTCTGGGATTGATTTGCACTTTTCGCACCAAAGTACTTTCATCTCTAGAAGACCGAATGCAGTGAAGTATATTCCTGAGGGGTATGACGGCTGCGTGGTCCCATGGTGTTTATACTTGCGTACTATTGTTTGTACAGATGAATGTGGTACCTTCAGGCATTTGGAAATTGCTCCCAACGATGAACCAGACTTGTGGAAGTCTACAATTGTTTTTCTGAGGTCTTGGCCGATTTCTTTTGATTTTCCCATGATGTCAGGCAAAGAGGCACTGAGTTTGAAGGTAGGCCTTGAAATACATCCACAGGTACACCTCCAATTGACTCAAATTATGTCAATTAGCCTATCGGAAGCTTCTAAACCATGACATAATCTTCTGGAATTTTCCAAGCTGTTTAAAGGCACAGTCAACTGAGTGTATGTAAACATCTGACCCACTGGAATTGTGATACAGTGAGATATCAGTGAAATAATCTGTCTGTGAACAATTTTTGGAAAAATGACTTGTGTCATGCACAAATTAGATGTCCTCACCGACTTGCCAAAACTATAGTTTGTTAACAAGACATTTGTGGAGTGGTTGATAAACAAGTTTTAATGACTCCAATCTAAGTGTATGTAGACTTCCGACTATCTCGATATCTCTGTGTTTACACAGGCAGCCCGATTCTTATCTTTTGCCCAATTAATGGCAAAATATCTGATCTGATTCGTCAACAGAACAATTAGTTGGAAAATATCAGAATTAGGCTGCCTATGTAAACGCAGCCCTAGGGACATACCTGTGAACAATTTGAGGTAATGATAATTCCCTTGTGCCCAATTTGCTGATATTAATGTAGAATTTAGTAGAATTTCCCCCCTACCACTGATACAGGGTTAAATAGGTTTTCATCCCCTTGAATTCAGTGTAGGATAATCTGATCCTAGATATGTTGTTAATGTTAACTTCAATCGAGCCTAAGCGTAGCCCCCTGGGCCATTGGCTGGTTCTTTATCTTAGCCCTGCGTGCTTCAATGTTGTTATATTGACCATTACAATTGAAAGGCAGCTCACCCCCACACACACAGTTCCCATTGTCAACAGAATCCAACCCATTGAATCAAAAGTCTGGTACTGGATCCCCACACTAAACAGCTCGGTGTTGAATTCCCCTCATAAACCTCAAGTGTGATTGACAGGCTGTAACCTTGGCAATGATTAAAGTAGTTCTTTAGTGGCGGCTGCGGAGCGGTGATAAGGCTGTTTGTGGAGCCGGGCTGTGAGATAGGGAGTGGTGTGTTTACTCCCAGCTAGCTAGGGCCCTCACATCTCATCCGCTAATAATTAGCACTGTGTTGTTCTCCCAGTCTTAAAGGATTACGATGGAGTTTAGTCTGGAACACGTGTCGGGGGGAGACTACACCATCTCAACCATTATACTGAAATACTGGAGAGGATCATCCTGAAATTCACCAAAAATGCATTGAGATATTAAGAACAGAAGGGAAGAGATAGTTGACCATTTTAACATCATTGTATGTGGGACTGTTACATCATTGTATGTGAGGGCTTTTCTTTGAATGTGTGCTCTGTACTCTACAGCCACCTAGTGCTAATACTGTATCAGCACTGTGTCAATGTTTTTTTTTCTCTATAGAAAAAAATCCATACTGTTCTACTTCAATATCCTGAAATGTGCCAACCCTGCTGTCCTCATCAACCTCCAGTGTCCCACCACTCAGGTATTCATAGCATATTGGTCAATAACAATATTGACTCATAGAGTACATAGGTGGAGTTATTGTTAAAGGCCCAGTGCAGTCAAACTATTTGTTTTATATCTTATTGTACAACAGCTGATGAAACTAACACTGTGAAAAAACAAAAACTAAATATCAGTGTTATTTCCTAATAGTTGCTGGTTGAAAATACAATCTACACAGAACCTTCTAATCAGCAGGTTTGCATGGGTGAGAGCTTTCCATGGTGACCTCAATTGGTTAATAGACCAATAACAGAGAGAGTTCCAAACCTCTCTGCCAATAACAGCTAGTTTTCAGTTTTCCCTTCCCCACTCAGACCACTCCCAGACAGTCCGAGGAAAATTCTAGCTTGAGAAATAGTTGTTTGCTAAAAAAGCCATTTTTGTCCATTTTTTTATCAAATCTGTGACAGTAAAGAACTTAATTGTCGCTCCAAAGTTATTCGATATTGATATAAAAACGGTTGCTTTGGGGCATTTAAAAAAGGGTGTCATATCAGCTTACTGGGTATTCATTAGTGTGTTCAATACTTCCTCAGATGTGTGTTTCCAAGTGCCCGGACAGATTTGCAACCTACACAGATATGCAGTTGCAATACCAAATCACTGCAGCCCCCTGGGAATATTACAGGCTGTTCTGCAAACCAGGATTCAACAACCCAACAAAGGTATGCATGTAGGCGTAGCACTGTTTGGAAGTGTGTACTGTTAGGATGTGAACTGCTTTCATCGCGTGTAACAACGACTAGTTGTCTAAAGCAGGAACAACCTAAATAAACTGAAATTAAAAGAAAAAGAAACTACACTATGAAACAAAGATAAATTATATAAAGAATGATTGTAACGGCCGTTGGTGGTGGAAGAAGGTGAGGACCAATGCGCAGCGTGGTAAGTGTCCATCTTTTTAATAAAGTAAATGAACACTGAACAAAAACAACGAACGAACGAAACAGTTCTGTCTGGTGCAGATATAAACACTCAACAGAAAATCACCCACAAATCAAGGGTGAAAACAGGCTTCCTAAGTATGGCTCTCAATCAGGGACAACGATTGACAGCTGCCTCTGATTGAGAACCATACCAGGCGAAACACAGAAATACCAAATCATAGAAAAACGAACATAGACAACCCACCCAACTCACGCCCTGACCATACTAAAACAAAGACATAACAAAAGAACTAAGGTCAGAACGTGACAATGATAGTAAAAGGATTTGGGGCACCTTAAATGAAATTTTGGGAAAATAAGCCAACTCAACTCCTTCATTTATTAAATCAGATGGCTCATTCATCACAAAGCCCAGTGATATTGCAAACTACTTTAATTACTTTTTCATTGGCAAGATAAAAAAACTTAGGGATGACATGCCAGCAACAAACCCTGACACTACAAATTATGAAAGACAAGAATTGTCATTTTGAATTCCGTAATGTCCGTGTGGAAGAGGTGAAAAAAAAATTGTTGTCTATCAACAATGACAAGCCACCAGGGCCTGACAATCTAGATGGAAAATTACTGAGGATAATAGCAGACGATATTGCCTCTCCTATTTGCCACATCTTCATTTTAAGCCTACTAGAGACCGTGTGCCCTCAGGCCTGGAGGGAAGCTAAAGTCATTCTGCTACCCAATAATATTAAAGCTGGCTCAAATAGCCGACCCTTAGTAAACGTCTAGAAAATATTGTGTTTGACCAGATACAATGCTATTTTACTGTAAACAAATTGATAACAGAATATCAGCATGCTTAAAGGGAAGGACACTAAAAAAGCACAGCACTTACTCAAATGACTGATGATTGGCTGAGAGAAATTGATGATAAAATTATTGTGGGGGATGTCTTGTTAGACTTCAGTGCAGCTTTTGACATTATTGATCGTAGTCTGTTGCTGTAAAAATGTGTTATGGCTTTATACCCTCTGCTATAATGTGGATAAAGAATTACTTGTCTAACAGAACACAGAGGGTGTTTTTTAATGGAAGCCTATCCAATATAATCCCGTTAGAATCAGGAATTCCCCAGGGTAGCTGTTAAGGCCCCTTGCTTTTTTCAATTTTTACTAACAACATGCCACTGACTTTGAGTAAAGCCAGAGTTTCTATGTACGCGGATGACTCAACACTATACACGTCAGCTACTACAGCGACTGAAATTACATCTACACTCAACAAAGAGCTGCAGTTAGTTTCAGAGTGGGTGGAAAGGAATATGTTAGCCCTAAATATTTATAAAACCTGAAGCATTGTGTTTGGAACATAACACTCACTAAACCCTGACCCTCAACTAAGTCTTGTAATAAATCGTGTGGTCCTTCTGTAGCTCAGTTGGTAGAGCATGGCGCTTGTAACGCCAGGGTAGTGGGTTCGATTCCCGGGACCACCCATACGTAGAATGTATGCACACATGACTGTAAGTCGCTTTGGATAAAAGCGTCTGCTAAATGGCATATATTATTATTATTATTATTATGTGGAAATTAGGCAAGTTGAGATGACTAAACTGCTTGGAGTAACCCCAGATTGTAAACTGTCATGGTCAAAACATATTGATGCAGTAGTAGCTAAGATGGGGAGAAGTTTGTCTATAATAAAGTGATGCTCTGCCTTCTTAACAACACTATCAACAAGGCAGGTCCTAGAGGCCATAATTTTGTCGCACCTTAACTATTGTTCAGTCGTGTGGTCAGGTGCCACAAAAAAGG
Organism: Oncorhynchus keta; assembly: GCF_023373465.1. NCBI lineage: Eukaryota > Metazoa > Chordata > Actinopteri > Salmoniformes > Salmonidae > Oncorhynchus > Oncorhynchus keta. The sequence goes on from NC_068443.1 coordinate 34,896,558, forward strand.
ACTTTGGAAAATTGCAATTGGCTCAGAACAGGGCAGTACGGCTGGCCCTTGGATGTACACAGAGAGCTGATATTAATAATATGCATGTCAATCTCTCCTGGCTGAAAGTGGAGGAGAGATTGACTTCATCAATACTTTTATTTATGAGGTATTGACATGTTGAATGCACCGAGCTGTCTGTGTAAACTACTGAAGCTCGGACACCCATGTATACCCCACAAGACATGCCACAAGAGGTCTCTTCACAGTCCCCAAGTCCAGAACAGACTATGGGAGGCACACAGAACTACATAGAGCCATTACTACATGGAACTCTATTCCACATCAAGTAACTGACAGAAGCAGTAACATTTTATTTAAAAAACAGATAAAAAAAAAAACATTGGCACAGACACATGCATACACACACGCATGCACACACGCATGCACACACACACACACACGCACGCACGCACGCACGCACGCACACACGCAGGCACACACGCATGCACACACACACACACACACACACACACACACACACACACACACACACACACACACACACACACACACACACACACACACACACACACACACACACACACACACACACACACACACACACATACATACATACGATAACGCACTATACATACACATGGATTTAGTACTGTAGATATGTGGTAGTGGTGTAGTAGGGGCCTGTGGACACACAGTGTGTTGTGAAATCTGTGAATGTATTGTAATGTTTTAAAATTGTATAAACTGCCATAATTTTGCTGGACCCCAGGAAGAGTAGCTGCTGCTTTGGCAGGAACTAATGGGAATCCATAATAAATACAAATACCTCACACCCAGGCTACTGAATTGTGCTGCTTTGTGTTAAAGATTATGAATTAAAGACAGAGTTTTAACACTTTTGTAATTTTCCGGTCACAGAGCGTAACAACAATTAGTATGACATGACTGACACTTCTCCTCTTTTTGCTTTAAGCCTGTTGCACAAGTGTTACGAGACGAGGACTGTCCATCAATGATTGTGCCTAGCAGACCGTGTAAGTACAGCAAAAGAATGACAGCAACTGGTGGGCAATAAGGAAGAAGTCATGATACTGAATGATCTTGTCTACTAGTCCTACAGCGTTGTTTTCCTGACTTCATCACTCTGAATGGAACTCTGACGGTGGCCAAAAGAACCCACTTCAAAGATGCCCTGGACAAAGCCCGCAGTGTGACTGAACTAAGAGACGCCGCCAAGTGAGTTACAAAGACACCCACACATGCATGTGGATGTGCGTATACATGCATGCGGGCACATATAGTACACACACAAACATTTCTGTAATTATGGCAGTTTTATAATGGCCATTGTCTCCTGCAGTGGCATCACAGGTCTGGTGGATGCTAAGGAGGTTGGGATGAAGATTGTGGAGGACTACGCCGCCTCATGGAACTGGATCTTGATGTAAGAAGTCTTACTGGCAGAGATACACTGGGTTGAGTTCTTATAACAGACAATGAATTGTGCTGTACGGTACTTTATTGTACTTTTACGCGACTGTAAAATACTATATTTAGAGTGTGTACTGTGTGTTATTTCCAGAGGTCTGGTGATAGCACTGGTGGTCAGTCTGATCTTCATCCTGCTGCTACGTTTCACTGCCGGACTCCTCCTCTGGTTCACCATCATCGCCGTCATACTGGTGATCGCTTACGGTCGGTCTGTGTGTGTGTGTGTCAAAGTTATTAGAGTTTTGTGTTTTTAATATTAGTTTTTATTTCTATTAATTTTAAGACTTTTATTCGAAATTCAGTTTAGTGTCAGTTAGTTTTCCGATCCACTTTAATAGTTTTTATTTAGTCTAAGTTTTATTAAAAACATATTATATATATTTTATATATATATATATCGTTTTTATATTATTTAGTTGAAGTTTTAGTGTGTTTTGGGGATGTCTGTTCTTGCCAGTGTGGGACAGTAATGTGTAAGGTGATGAGTCAGGTTATAGGTTAGGTTTAAAGGTAGACTCAGCGAAATGACGTAGATGCACAAAGTAAACTGTAATAGAGGGTCAATTTCCACAACAACCAGGAGCGGTGAAGCGCGAGGTTAAACGTCGCCGCTGTTCTGGTCCCGTAGCTACCACGTTGTAGCAGCGTGAAGCGTACCCGTGCACATGCGCAGATACTCTGTGTGACTGTCTGTGTGAGAGCAAGGTTTTGCATCATGCTCATCTCAATGGCCGTGTTCGAGCAGTCCAACTTTATCAAGTCGGTTACCATCGTAACCGACTTGTAACTCACCTTTCTATGTGTGTTACATTCTGTTGATAAAAACGGTCCGACTTGCACCCACATGGCAGGTGCATGAAATTGACAAAAATCATGTGGTCAAAGGTCATGAAGTTTTGACCGCAGTCAACCTCAAGTTTCTGCAATTGGAGGCTCTATTGTCAACCAATCATAAGGGGGGTTATGTGACCCACACGAACGTGACCAAAGGCGTGACTGAAATACAAACCAATTTTCCGCAATTTATGTGTACAGTGGATATAGACAAATGAATTTGATATTTGAGGCTCTGTCTCACTGAGGGATTGTACAATGTACACACATAATATTATATTATGATTTCAGTTTGTGAGTGTGTGATACGGGGGTTGGAGACATGTTTATTTCGACATTACACAGAAAACCTTTCAGAAACAATGGCAACACTGCCATGTTGATCGGAGCCTTGCTGTTGAAAAAACACAGCCATGTTAGACTTTCAGCTGTCGCAGATGCACCTCCCCCGACTTCACTCCAATTTTGTCTACAGTTGTTTGCTTTAGCCTTTACCACTCAAACGCGGCCAATATCTGCGGTGCTGCTGTGGCAACGGGTGTGTTCATTATTTATTTGATTTACAAATAGTTTTTTTCATGATTAGTTTTCACTTTAGTTTCAGTTTTAGTTTAACTATAATAAAGTGTGTGTAACTGTACATACGCGTGTGCGTGCATGGCCGTGTACCAGTGTGTGTCATTGTGTGTCTGTTTTTACCTCCCTAACCTCTGCTTCCCGTGTCTCTGTAGGGATATGGCACTGTTACCTGGAGTTCTCCCTCTTGAGGCAGCAGCCCGGGGCAGATGTGACCATCGTAGACATCGGCTTCCAGACAGACGTCACGGTTTACCTGCATCTCAGTCAGACATGGCTCATCTTCTGTATGTCATCACCTCACTCATGACAATCTCTCTCTCTCTCTCAGCTTTGTCTTAGGGATAAGCCTCTTTCAAACCATTTAGCCTGATTACCAGTTCCTGTAAAAGTTTAAAATTAGTAAATAGATGTTTTGTAAATACACAGTCTGTCATTTACTTAATACATTACATTTGGAGAGGATAATTTGGGTTAGGATTGATGTTACTATGGTTTGATGTTACTATGGGTTGATGTTACTATGGTTTGATGTTACTATGGGTTGATGTTACTATGGGTTGATGTTACTATGGGTTGATGTTACTATGGGTTGATGTTACTATGATTTGATATTACTATGGGTTGATGTTACTATAGGTTGATGTTACTATGATTTGATATTACTATGGGTTGATGTTACTATGATTTGATATTACTATGGGTTGATGTTACTATGATTTGATATTACTATGGGTTGATGTTACTATGATTTGATATTACTATGGGTTGATGTTACTATGATTTGATATTACTATGGGTTGATGTTACTATGGGTTGATGTTACTATGGGTTGATGTTACTATGATTTGATATTATTATGGGTTGATGTTACTATGGATTGATGTTACTATGGGTTGATATTACTATGGGTTGATGTTACTATGGGTTGATGTTACTATGATTTGATATTACTATGGGTTGATGTTACTATGGATTGATGTTACTATGGGTTGATATTACTATGGGTTGATGTTACTATGGGTTGATGTTACTATGGGTTGATGTTACTATGGGTTGATGTTACTATGGGTTGATGTTACTATGGGTTGATATTACTATGGGTTGATGTTACTATGGGTTGATGTTACTATGGGTTGATGTTACTATGGGTTGATGTTACTATGATTTGATATTACTATGGGTTGATGTTACTATGGGTTGATGTTACTATGGGTTGATGTTACTATGGGTTGATATTACTATGGGTTGATGTTACTATGGATTGATGTTACTATGGGTTGATATTACTATGGGTTGATGTTACTATGGGTTGATGTTACTATGGGTTGATGTTACTATGGGTTGATATTACTATGGGTTGATGTTACTATGGGTTGATGTTACTATGGGTTGATATTACTATGGGTTGATGTTACTATGGATTGATGTTACTATGGGTTGATGTTACTATGGGTTGATGTTACTATGGGTTGATGTTACTATGATTTGATATTACTATGGGTTGATGTTACTATGGATTGATGTTACTATGGGTTGATGTTACTATGATTTGATATTACTATGGGTTGATGTTACTATGGATTGATGTTACTATGGGTTGATGTTACTATGATTTGATATTACTATGGGTTGATGTTACTATGGGTTGATGTTACTATGGTTTGGCTCAGACCTTCTGCTGTGTCCCCCCTCTCTCTGTTAGTGATAGCTCTGTGTACCATAGAGGCCTCCATCTTGATCATTCTGATCTTTCTGAGGAAGAGAGTATGGATCGCTATCGCTCTACTGAGGGAGGGAAGCAAGTAAGTCGACGAATAGTAACAGTTTCTCTCACAGTAACTGCTAGTGTTCTCTCGCTGTCTTCACGACTGTTGTTTGAGAAGAGTTTATTTACAATGTTCTTCTTGTGCCTCTGTCTCTAGGGCTGTTAGCTACATCATGTCAACACTTTTCTACCCAATCATCACCTTCCTGCTGCTGGCCGTCTGCATCTCCTACTTTTCCGTCACCTCTGTGTATCCTCTTACTGGTGTGGTGTTTCTCCACTAGAGGGCGCTTGTTGGTGCATTTCTTTGGTCATCGTGCTGTTCATGATTCCGATCCCAGATTCTATAAAGTATATTGTATTGAACGACTTATGGAATACAGAAACAGAGACACAGATATTGATCTAAGAAAGTGCTGTTTTGTTGTGTATTGTTGTACAACGGCAACATGTTTGATGCTTAATCAGTGTTACACACAGATTCCTGGCCTCCTCTGGAGATGCCATCTATAAAGTAATGGCTGCTGAGCCCAACTGCATGTACGCAAACAAGACATGCGATCCTGAGGTAAGTCCCCTTTCTAAGTATCCTGCAGACATACACAGAAACTCTGGTGTGGAGTACCCCCGATTTGTATATATAGTCGTTTATTATCACAACCTCCCTCCCAGACTTTCAACAAGACCAACGTGTCCAAGACGTGCCCGGGCGCCCAGTGTACATTTGCGTTCTACGGCGGGGAGACGCCCTACCACCGCTACCTCTTCATCCTCCAGCTGTCCAACCTGCTCATCTTCCTGTGGCTGGTCAACTTTATCATCGCCCTGGGCCAGTGTACCCTGGCTGGGGCCTTCGCCTCCTACTACTGGGCCCGGAGGAAGCCCCAGGACATCCCCACCTGCCCCCTGTTTTCTTCATTTAGCAGGGCCATACGGTAAGGAGCCTTCCGTACCATTCTGCCAGTTCGTTTCACTATGACTCAGCGATTGTTTGAGAACGTTTTTTAGGTGTTTGGAGCGTTTGGGAGGTTCTGATTTTTTTTTCATGATGGACTGACTAAAGATGTGTGTGTGGCTGGGTTACAGGTATCACACTGGCTCGCTGGCATTTGGTGCTCTGATTCTGGCCCTGGTTCAGATGGCTCGACTTATCCTGGAGTATCTAGATTCAAAACTCAAAGGTGAGTTCGGCTTCATCTAGTCGTGGATGTGACTCTGTGGAGTAACTCATCACTAATGGTCGGTGGTCTGTGTTCAGGTGCCAGTAATGTGGCAGCACGCTTCCTGCTCTGCTGCCTCAAATGCTGTTTCTGGTGTCTAGAGCGCTTCATCAAATTCATGAACAGAAATGCTTACATTATGGTGAGTAGTGTGATGTGTGTCTATATGTATTGATATTATTACATGGTTTTGATCTGTGTTAATCAATCAATCAATCAAATTTTATTTGTCACATACACATGGTTAGCAGATGTTAATGCGAGTGTAGCGAAATGCTTGTGCTTCTAGTTCCGACAATGCAGTGATAACCAACAAGTAATCTAACTAACAATTCCAAAACTACTGTCTTATACACAGTGTAAGGGGATAAAGAATATGTACATAAGGATATATGAATGAGTGATGGTACAGAGCAGCATACAGTAGATGGTATCGAGTACAGTATATACATATGAGATGAGTATGTAGACAAAGTAAACAAAGTGGCATAGTTAAAGTGGCTAGTGATACATGTATTACATAAGGATGCAGTCGATAATGTAGAGTACAGTATATACGTATGCATATGAGATGAATAATGTAGGGTAAGTAACATTATATAAGGTAGCATTGTTTAAAGTGGCTAGTGATATATTTACATCATTTCCCATCAATTCCCATTATTAAAGTGGCTGGAGTTAAAGTGGCTAATCGCTGCATATGTAGCAACTGTATCAAGGGTAGATTAGCTACGGTGTATACTATAACTCAATATGGTCCCATGGTCTGTGGGTTCCCTCTAGATTGCAATATATGGGAAGTGCTTCTGCACATCAGCTCGAGATGCCTTCTGCCTATTGATGAGAAACGTAGTAAGGTAAGGCCCTCTGAAGCCAGGGGTTGGATTATTAGGCTACCCAGTGTTGGCTGGCACTTCACTGGGGTAACCTTACTGGGTTCACCCCTTTTTCCTGCAGGGTGGCGGTGCTGGACAGAGTGACAGACTTCCTACTGTTCCTGGGGAAAGTGCTAATAGCAGGGAGTGTAGGTGAGTCATTGCAAAAAAACATATATTTATTCTTGTGACTACGTAATCATCCTTTTAGGATTAACAGTTGATATTTTATTTGACTGCAATCAGTCAAAAGTCACGTTTTAAAGTCTAAATAAACGATGAAGCATATCTGTGGGTTTTTCAACAAGCTCTCACAGTTTCATGTCAGAATTAGATGTTCATCCATGTTTCTCAAACGTCGAATTTCAAAGTTGTACCAAATGTTGAATTTCAAGTGTTTAAGGCTAAGTTTAGGCATGAACTCCCAATTCTTAAGGTTAGTCATTTACTCTGAATGATTAAGTTAATAGTTATCGCTGGATTCAAACTTACAACCTTTGGAATCAAAGGTAGATGCTTACCGAAACCTACTTTAAGGTAACAGCGCTCACTGGTGCCACCTAGTGGCCAGTTTCCACATAAACTCCCGACGTCCTCATGGATGGACGTCGAATACTGAATTGTATCACAGGTGACCTGGCTGGGGTATTTACAATGTTGTGTTTTTTGTGTGTTGCAGGCGTCATAGCCTTCTTTTTCTTCACACACAAAATACCAATTGTTCAGGAAGATGTGCCGTCCTTGCATTACTACTGGGTACCTCTACTGGTAAGATACAACAATATAGAAAGGGTATAGAAATGGATACATCCTACATTCAGCTGGGTATTGATGGTGTAGTATCATGTCTTCTCATTGGCAGACGGTGATATTCGGGTCCTATTTGATCGCTCATGGATTCTTCAGCGTCTATGCAATGTGTGTGGACACGCTGTTTCTGTGTTTCTGTAAGTAAAGCCTACGTATTGTTCTTCATAGACGTGCTTCCAAAACACTGTGGTGTTGGTTTTTGATTCATTTCCATTTTAAATCAAAAATAACATCTGAAGGAATACACCTGCTCTTATCCTTGGATATTCAGTCGATCCCAATATCAACGCTTTGACCTTCTTCTTTGTTTTACACCGTGGCTGTTCTCTTGCTTTGCTTCACGTTCTATCTCAGCACCTCTAATCCCTCTCGCTCATCTCCTTTCCACCTCTCCCTTCCTCCTGTATTCCTTTCTCCACTCCTCCCATACACCCCTCCAGGTGAGGACTTGGAGAGGAACGACGGGAGCCCTGAGAAACCCTTCCTCATGTCTGCTGAGCTGCACAGTATTCTGAGAAAAACTGAGCACCACTGAGGAATGCAACACTCTCTCCTAAAAACTAATAGCTTTACTTCTTCCAAGTTATTTAGCATGCTTTAAACTGAACAGAGGTCAACTCTGGCTACCTACACTATGCTGTCTATCAGCTAACAAGGAGATATCAGTCCCTGATGGAGAATGAGACCACTGACTGTGACTTTTGCAACTCAGAAACTTTGAAAGTCTTCAGAACTAACATTGACCGATTTTGAGAGACTCATACGAACACTAACATTGACTATGACATGTGTGATCATTAGAATAACTGTTAGACCTAGAGAATCGAACAATGAGACTAATAGTGTGGCCATTAGACTTTGCTACTGCCTTACCTCAAGACTCGGGACTGACAGGCAGGAACTATTTTGGAACAAGTTCAGGTCAGACTTCACACTGTGACTTGTGCTGATACTGAAATCAACGTGTAACTCTCTGGTCCAGCGAGAGAGAGAAACACTTCTGGTTTGCTCCAAACAGATCAGAGGCTATGCATATCCAACATGCAGTGCACTACTGTATCATCCCTAGCATCATTATTAGTCCTCAGCAGCTGTACTGTAACTGCAGTTTACATGGACGATTGCCCTTACTGCAAAAACAATCACGCCATGAACTTCATTATTTAGAACAAAAGGAACCTTTTGGATGCAGCAGACTGACATAACTCTAAATTGTGGTCAGACTAATACTTGTTCTGCAGACTTTTAGCTAAATCAACCAGTTGATTTATGCTACTCAAAGTCAATATTGGATACTAATGGAGTTCCAAATATTCAGCCACGAAAGGTTAAGGAACAACAGTGTCAAGGACAATCATGATTAAATTCTGCCCTATATCCCACTACTGCAGAAAACAGTGCAGTTTGCAGTCAAAACCTGCATCTGTGATGACCTTTACACCCACACATGGGCTCATGTAATGTATAGCACGGGTAGCCTACATTATGTGTGATACCCTACATGTACAGTACCAGTCAAAAGTTTGGACATACCTACTCATTCCAGGGCTTTTCTTTATTTTTTTACTGTTTTCTACATTGTAGAATAGTGAAGACATCAAAACTATGAAATAACACATATGGAATCATGTAGTAACCAAAAAAAGTGTAAAATAACTCCAAATATATTTTCTGTTTGAGATTCTTCAAAGTAGCTACCCTTTGCATACTCTCAACCAGCTTAATGAGGTAGTCACCTGGAATTCATTTCAATTAACAGGTGTGCCTTTTTAAAAGTTAATTTGTGACAGTTGTGTTGTGACAGGGTAGGGGGGGTATACAGAAGATAGCCCTATTTGGTAAAAGACACCATCCATATTATGGTAAGATCAGCTTAAATAAGCAAAGACACATTTCAAGAATAAAAGCGTCAGCTAAATGGCATATATTATTATTATATAAGAACTTTGAAAGTTTCTTCAAGTGCAGGCGCAACAACCATCAAGTGCTGTGATGAAACTGGCTCTCATGAAGACCGCCCCCGGAAAGACCCAGAGTTACCTCTGCTGCAGAGGATAAGTTCATTAGCGTTACCAGCCCCAGAAATCAGCAATTAACTGCACCTCAGATTGTACCTCACAGAGTTCAAGTAACAGACACATCTCAATGAACTATTCAGAGATTTTTTTCAACAGGACAATGACCCAAAACACACCTCCAGGCTGTGTAAGGGCTATTTGACCAAGGAGTGTGATGGAGCATCAGATGACCTGGCCTCCACAATCACTCAACCTCAACCCAATTAAAACATGTTGATTGGTTTAACACTTTTTTTGGTTTCTACATGATTCTGTGTTATTTCATAGTTTCGATGTCTTCACTATTATTCGACAATGTAGAAAATTTGGAAAATAAATTTTAAAAACTTGAATAAGTAGGTGTGACCAAACTCGACTAATACTGTATGTATGGGGGGGCTAGCAGTTTCAAATAAGGGCTCCTGTATATCTAATATGCTCCTCCCCTGCTGTATGAATAGTGAATAGACTTCAAACCTGATGTTTCACTTAACTCAACCAGAGCTCAGGATTTGAAGGCATGTCATCTCTTGGTCTTTATGGGATGTCCTTACAACTGAATGGTGTTACTTCCTGGCCAATGGACTGCTTTCCATAAGCCATACATATACTGTATGTTGTCTGATAGGAAAGCCTGCGAGCAAAATAATTCCTATGCCTAGTTTTGGCTGATGTTTGGTGGATTAGTTGTCTGAAGTTATTTTCTTTTTACCTTGATCACTGTGGCTCTGGCAAATACTTGGTGTGTCAGTGTCACTGCAATGAAGACCCATACAAAAACAAATGCAGTTCTGTTAGTTGAGCATAAGGTGTTATGACAACTGCAGGTTCTAGTTAGCGTGCCTAGCTAGTGGAAAATTTAGGTTTTTACTTTAGGCTAAACATTTTAGACTCCTGACAATGGAAGGATGTCAAAGCCATTTGCCGAATTTGTACGGTGAGTGGTACAGATGAAAAAAGTGCTACATTTTTAATATTGTCAATTACTTGTACATGCTCTTTTCTACATTTTGGGATCCGTATTTAATGTATTTTTCATTTGGGATTTTCTTTTGTAAGATGTTGTCAATGAACGTGAAGTGACTTCAATAAATAAAACACATTTGAATAGTTCCATGTGCCACAATGCAATTACACCATTAAAAGTGTACAAGCATGACACAAATCCACAGCTATTGCAGCTATGACCTTTTTTTTACACTGAACCATAAATCCCAAATACCAGTCTATTCTCCCTCAGTTTCAGTTAGTCTTTTCCACTCTTATTCCAGTGCTGGATCAAGAGTACAATGATGGTTCAGCCGCTCGACCCTACTACAATACCAGCACTCTGAGGATGCTCCGCAGACGCCGGACGAAAAGACAGACAAGAGAGAAAAAGATTCAGAAGACTGAAACGACAAGGGACTAAAGGCAAGAGGATGAGTCTCAATGTTTTAATGGCATTCTTGCCCATGGGCATGTGCCAGTGCCCATGCGAAATAGTCTACCAGCAACAGAAATGTGACTTTTAGGCTCAACAAAGACCATTCAATCAGTTAAAATGTGAAGTGTGTCAAATGGCATTATGATCCTCATGGACATCAGAACAAGCATCTAGTAAAGTCCAGTCCCTCATTGTCAGCAGTGATCATATGGCTTTTATTCAGTATTTCTTCACAGCCATCAAAAACAGAGCTCAGCTATATATCAGCGACAAAATAGAAACTTAATAGATCAAATCATTTCATTACTTTAAACAAAGTGCTGTCACATGCAAATAAATTAAATATGAAATTTCATAACCAATATAGATACTATATATATATATATATATTAACAAAAAGTTTAGAAATCAACCTCCTTATTTTACATTAAATTCTGACCATTGGATCTCCTTCGATAAACCCTCAAATAATTTAATGTAGGTGCCCCACACCCTTTGATGGACGGTGAGTGTCGCTCCACAGCATTCTGACCGGGTTCTGCAGGGGGTGGAATATAACGATCAGGCATGGCTGATTGGCAGCTGTGTCATGGAATGGGACATAATAGGCTGGAACACCAGTGAGGATGGAGAGTGCACTGAAGAACACAAACATGCTATTGTTAGTCCAAAATCCATTATTGGTTATAGTAATATTGATACACTACTCATTATTGTGATTTCAAATATTGTGACTTCAGATCTTTGCACTGATTTCTAAAACAAAATTAGATGTCACTCATGATACACAAGACATGTAAAAATATGAACCTGTGATCTCCAAGTGCCGACTTTGCTCACCATCCATGTATGTGTGCAGTGCAGTAAGCATGGGCGTGTGCATGGGTGTGTCTGTTGGTATGTAAGCTGTGTACTGGAGATCATCCAGGGGTGGCGGAGAGAGCCTGGACTGCTGTAGCGATGACATTGCTGTGGACGACATGTGGTGGTTGGGGCTCACGTGCTTCTTATGACGAGCTCTGCAGTTCTGGAACCAAACCTGGAGATGGAACAGGGGTGGGTTAAGCTTTCTTAGTAATTTCAGGGACACCTAATTATTTGACTAGGCTAAAATGTTAGCGCGCTAACCTGGATGACCCTGCGACTGAGACCAGTCCTCTCTGCCAGTTTCTGGAGGGTCTGAGCATCCGGGTTGTTGTCCTGAGCAAACTGAGCCTGCATCACCTGACAGACAAGATGCAGAGAATGCAAGATGCACACATGAATATTGATCTTGGTATGGTTTTGGCACTTCTACATTTTAGGCATTTAGCAGACACTTATCCAGAACAACTTACACAGTTGGTACATTCATCTTAAGATCGCTAGGTTGGACAACCACATACCACAGGCATAGAAAGTACATTTTTCCTCTAAGTACAGTATCTATCAGCAGAGTGAGCGCTTGGGGCGTGTAAAGTGCAATTCCAAAAATGCATGTCAGTGGTTTCTGGTGGAACAGAAAAGTAAAAAATAATCCATGATGTTCACCTGTAGCTGGTCTGCAGTGAAGCTAGTGCGAGCCCTCTTAGTTGGTTTGGCCTGGGACCCTTCTTGCTCTAACGGTAGGGCTCCCTCTACATTCACACCTTTTCCTGTAAGGACATGTGACCACAGACATTCAGTTATCAATGAATGTTTCAAAAGAACAAGCTTCAAATATATTGCTACATCATCAATGTGTTTGAAAAAGGCCTGTGTACAGTCTGAATATTGTACAATAAACACCTTCTCAAAATACAGGCCTTCCTGTTCTTTCTATGCACCCTTAATGTTGCTTACCACTTTCCATGGCCTGTTTCAGGTTGTCCAGCATGCAGTCGTAGTGGATGCGGCACAGCACCCTCTCCTCCACCAGGGCAAACTCTTCCCCCGTGGAAAGCTGGCGCTTGCAGGAGAAGCAGGCAAAGCAGGCCAGGTGGTAGGTGTTGCCCTTCGCCCTCCTTACCCAGTCGTTGGAGTGGATGTTCCTGCCACAGCGGGCGCAGCGAGTTCCATACTTCCTGTGAGAAAGTTGGGTTGTATTTTTTAACATGACACCGATATGTTTGTAGTTTACAGTAAACTACATAATGCAACACATTTGTATTATACAATTTTGCATGATAGGGCAAAATACATTCGAGCCTACTAATAATGTAGAACTGGGGAATGCAAATATTCTATATAGCAACTCTTATAAACTTGTATACGTTATGAAAAGTTAGATGTAAAATACATGTTCAAATTGAAGATTTAAACCTTTGTTCTCAAACAAATTGTAGGCTGAGGTGGTGCATGGCCTCATAGGGCCCAAGGTAATGTCAACACTTAATTCTAAGAATCAATATTTTTTATTTAAACAGGCTTAAGATAAACAATCTGAGGCCATATAATTACCTGAAGTAGTCGAGTTTGCAGAAAACCTCTCTCTCTTTGATGTAACAACTGACATGCCTTCCAAGAGGAGTTTGGCACACGCTGCACGAGAGGCACTTCACGTGCCAGCACAAGTTGTTCACCTGAAATGTAGCCATAACAGTCCAACCTCAAACATTTATTCAACCGAAATAGTAGCTTCATCTACAGTTTCAGTACACGAAAGGCAATTATGAATATCTTTCAATGTCAGCGAAATGTTTAATATTTTTTTAAATATCTGAACTGAAATGTAATTTATTTGGGCTAACTTAACAAATAGGTCAATGTCAAACTTTCCTCTCAGTTGAAAATATGACTACTGTAGGCCTATTAGTTTATGGACGTGGGACAACAATTTAACATAATACTTTTATTGGTTGAATAGGCCTAATAATGCCTGTCAACTTACCTTGAGCAGGTATTTGTCAACTATCTCCGAACCACAACTTGCACAAAGGCTTTTCCCCAGAGAGGCTGATGCCATCGTCTGCAGTGTCGAGGATGACGACAAAGACGATGACGGTGAATATGACTCGTCTTCAAAAATGTCTTCTGAGGTGCCCTGGATATAAAATGGAATAAATGAAAGTCAAATAAAACGTACAAAATATATTCCATGTGTAAACTACGGACAAAAATGTGTGTTTGACAAAATGTGGCCTAACAGTTTGGAAGTTGTCATAATTTCCACTGAAGGTTTTACGCATACTGAAATAGGCGTACAAGTAAAAGTAGGAATCACAGGTAGCCCATGTTCTGAGTGTCGGAAGATGGCCCTACACATCTCTCCCTAGGTATAGTGAGGGGTCAAAAGAAATTGGAGCAAAATAAGCTACCATGTCGAATAATAAACATTTACAAACCAAATTGCACGATTCTTGAGAAAAATGTTATAGCCTACTTCAAGCATTTTTCGCAAAAGGATGGTTCACGTTACCAACTCATCCGTTTCCGATGTCAAATTAGTTGTCTGCAGGAGGGCAATTCTCAAAGTGAAATTTAAGATATATATATATATTTTTTTTTAAGCCTTAATGGCCAAATCAAATAAACAAAATGTTTGCTGACTTGGCCATTAGCGCCATTGCAGCCCTCTTCAAACCAACGTGCGATCACCCCGCGGCTGTCACAGCTGCAGGGGTTTATTTTTGATTAATAAACGTACACTCCCTCAGGTAATGAATTAACTGATTTGTGCCCAGAAAACTAATATAAAATGATGTCGTTAACTTGGAACCGAATCATAGCCTATCGGTTTGGAGTAACCACAATTCGGTCCAATTATAGGTCGTTTAAACTAGTGGTAATAGCAAGAAATTAAGAAAAATACTCTCAAAACACGATGAATGCTCCGATACTTTATTTTGCCAATATTGAACATAGGCTTACCGTGCTGTTGGAAATTGAGTTGAACCCATTTTCAATATCGTCCACCTTGGAGCAAGCCAACATTAGTTCACTTTTCCAATACATTACTTGTAGTCCTAAAACAAATCGACCAGGAGAATAATCCGATATAGTCCAGTGTCAGAGGCTGCTGCACCAACCATGCTCCACTGAAAGCGGTCTTCACATTACTGAGGGTGTAGCTTTTTCCCTCTCCATTTTCATTATGACGGTCTTGGCCGCACCTCCTTTACCACATGCCCGCCTTGTAGTGGATATGACATGTTATCCATAGGGCAAGTATTTCGATGTAACCTTTGATCTTTTGGTGGGGGACATATGCAACAATCTTCCTGGATAAAACGCTCGTGATTAATTCCCATTTCACAGTAGGCTACACGCGGATCCAATGCCAAACGTAAAAAGAAATTGGAACAAAATTTAACAGTCCATTTAGGCCTGGTGTATGTCTTACAGCTACTACTGTAGCCAAATGTTTGCAACCTTAGTTTCAGAAAAGAAAGAACTCGTACAGCCGCAATCATTTCTTTTTTAATCTACCCCATTAGGACTAACCGGTGGCATCTGGGCAGAAAGCAACGGACAGCACCCAATTTTGTCTTATTGTATCCCAGCTGAGTTCAGTATCGTTATTGCTACCTGCAGCTGATTATGATGGTGGTAGTAGTTCAATGAACAATGGGCCCTATAATTGCTAAATACAAGCAGGTTTGTGAAACCTCTAATATTTAAAAATAATTTCTTGTTTGCCCATTATTTCTTTTGGCATTGTACGCACAAAGCATGAGTTAAACCTGATAGGCGTGGGGACCCTTTTCAATTGGAAAAGCATTATAACAATGATCATAATGCAACTCTTAAAAGTTATGCGATGTATGGCTCACTATAGCAATTCTTTACCTTCCCTGTTTTACTGAAATTGTATTATTTTGCTCTAAATTAATTTTTCAGCACGTCTCTTTCATTTTTTCGTTTTCATAATACAAATGCATGCTAATTCTAGTATAGTGGTGCTCATTTGCTATAATAGCCAGCATAATATTTAATAATTACTTGTATTGCCGTTGAGTTTTGCTAACTGTGATAGCCTTGTGCTAACATTTATGCCTGTATTAACGTTTTATTTGTTTTTACAAAGTTCGTTTCTTGTTTTGTTTTTATAAGAGAGCAGCTGACCACTTTTGACTTTGTGCGCGTGACATCAGCTCTGACACATACACACAGTGGATTTTTTTTATCATCACCGTTGAAAATATTTTATTAAAGTATTTTGTAAATGTTATCCTTTCTTTAAAATATATGTATTTATTTGTTATCAGCAATGACATTCTTCCAGATAGTCCTCGTTTAAACGTGCCAATTACATTCATACAAATGCTTTTTATTATTATTATAGCTACATAATTTTGAAATGATAATTTGATAAATCCTACTTACAACCCATTTTTTCCAAAGTGCAAGAAATCGATTTCTTGTAATGGAAAAATATGACGATACATAATTATTATTAGATTCACCGTTCCTAGAATATGGAATTATCACATTTCACGAGCAGACAGAACCATTTAAACCTTTCTCTGGGCTACCACTGAAACTCACTGAATCTGATCAAATGAACGGTATGCTTATTATAATGTGCACATTTTTATACTTCGTTTTTGAGTGTGTGATTGACAATATCAGCCTCTTCATCTTTGTTTTTCTCCCTATGCGGGAATTTCATAAAAACCCACAACCGTTCAAAATATCAACTTTCAGACGCTTGGGAAAAGCGTTTTTTTTGTAACATAATTACAAAGACAAGTAAACCACTCAGATTTAAATCCTTCGCCAGTGATTTTCACCATTTAAAAAACCTAATTGACCCACTTCACAACGTTATTTCCAAATGTTTTCCCCTAAGCAGTTAATGGGAAAGCATGGGGGTTAGGCAATATGGACACAGACGTCCAACAATTCATGTCCATCACAGGTATGATGACAAACATATGTAAATTGAGTCCCTCATAATACTGGCTCACATTTTAGCTCTTTCCATAGAAGCCCATTATCACTATATTGGATAACTCACCTCATTGAATCATGGAGACAGACATACAGTAGAAACGGTTCATTTGAAGTTTGTTAGAGGGTCTTGTTGGAACTAGGAAGCTATTGTTTTGGTGATATCTTATTTTTTGGTGTAGGTCCATTTGAGGTAATGCTTGCGTGATACAGTTGTGTGAGAGAGGAATCAAAGTATGCCTGACATAATTGCCAAAACAGTCATCTGGATTTTGTCATCTTTCTAAGTTAGTGCTCCCTGTTACTCAGACCATTGTGCACAAGGCTCAGATAAAGGTGCATTGAGTCTAATCTTTTGGTTAGGTCATGATATCATACCAGGTGACATCATATAAAAAAATGTATTGGGGGAATACTGTTGGTTGACTTGACATCCGTGTGTGTTTGTTTGCTCCAAACTCCAAACTCAAAGGCTTTGTTTTTCCCACCTGCATGGTGATTTTTTGGGGGGGGTTGTCTCAAATAGAACTGCAGTGATCACCAAAGTGCACTGTGCTACTCTTTGTTACAGTACTTACTGAATCTAAGTTGCTCTGGATACATTTATCTGCAAAACCACATGTAGGCCTAAATGTGAAATGTTCTGCAGCACAGCTGAAGATTGAAGAATTTTTGTTCCTTGGCTTCTCTTTGCCTCCCTTTTTTCACTGTACTGTGTGTGACACCAAGCTCATACATACCTTGTTGAGCTCTGGATGGGTACAACCATAGAAATAGATTTGATAGAATAGACAAAGATCCTCAGTCCAGAGATGTATTGGCTGCACATCAAATATGAAACAATGACAAATTGCAGTGTCCTCTCCATTCAATTGGCCCTAGAGAGGAGAGGGGTTCTCGGGATTCTGATGCTGCTCTATGTTGTCGAACTTTGTCGGGAAATGGGCCCAATCCAAGAGCGACTTGGTTCTAACGTTCTCTCGTATTCGCGGCGTTCTTTCTATTACCCATCATAGTGAAACCCTCATCCTGTTACACACATGTGGAGGAAGCAGAAGGAAGAGGAGGGACAAGCATTTATACACAGTCGAAATGGCAAGTAGTACAACAACTGGTGAAGGATAGACATTACAAAGCAAACTGATAAGTGATCAAAGTCTAAAAAAGGAAATGGATCCTTTATTCGAGACTTCTGTTGCTGTTTTTCCTCCCTCAAAACAGTCTGAAAACATTTCACATCCTGTTTGCCTCTTGCATTGCAATTGTTCTTACAACAACGTCTCGGTAGGGCTTTCCCTATTGTGACAGTGGAGATATGCTTGGTCCACACAGATATGCCTGTGTGTGTAAGATAATACCCCTCAAGGCATTGCATCTTGTCATCGGCCATGGAAGAATAACAAACCTAATGGAAATTGTCTTGTTTTGCTATTTTGGTGTTGATGGAAAGGCACAGCACATTTACCTATGGCGATTGTTTTTTATTTAATCATTAAGTTAGGGGGGTTTGTTATACAATTTCAAGCCATGTTGATGAGTTTTGACATTGTGAAATATGTTTTCAGTCTAGACAGTTTCAGAGAGGTTAATCCAAATGATAGCGATTCAACAGGAGGCTATTTGCCATTGGCATATAACCACAATTTTGACCGTATACGTCTTTTTGACCAAAAGACGAAATATAGAAAATTAAGGTGGAGGTGGGCAGGAGTCCTATTACCCAGCAGACCTGGGGGGCTAGAGCCCTCAGAGCGCCTGTCATCCAAATAAGCTGTGACAGGCTAACCTGGGGGACAGAGGAGGGCTGCAGAGGTCATGTTTTCTGGAAGCAAGATAAATCTCTACTGGTGTCAAGGCATATGCATCAGGTCTCATTCAGTGACATCAGATCTCAATGCTGAGCCCAGCTCTTTCAATGTGAAGATGTAGGTGTTTTTAGATGTATGTGATTTAAAGTCATGTTGACAACTTATAAAACAGGCTGGTGTGTTGATCGTTGGGACGGCAAAGGTTTACATTGAGGATAGAAGGAATGACTGGGATGAAAATATGGTGCTTCTTATGGCATTACTGTACATGCCATGTTGATGGCTTGGATGGTCAGGCTGGCAGGAACAATGCACTTCTTCTAGTGTGTTGCATGTCAGGGCTTCAGTCCATGGATGTTGTTTTGGTGGTAGGAAATGGAGCTGATGACAGCTCCTTGGCAAGCGACAGGACTCTGTGCAGCCACTATCACTCTGGCCTTAGGAAACAGAGAATACAACATCACTCCCACGTGGAAGTCTGACCCAAAACACACTGCCCTTAATGCCCGCTCCTCTGGGTCTGCCTACTCTGGCCCAGACCTTCCGTCTCTGAGCTGGTGTTTGTTTTGTTGCTTTTAAGAGGAGTGTCCTGCAAAACCCTTACTGACCTCCCAAACTATGTTGTCATTCTTGGCTGTCAAATGTCTCAGTTGTTTGGTGCATAGTGCTGCTAACAGCAAGGTTGTATGTTTAATGCCATTATGACTCCGTGAAACATTGCACTTTGTGCTGTAGAACCCACCCCCTACTTCTACTCAAGACTCTTCACAAACTCTTTCCCTCCATAGTCACTAACCCTAACACAACGAGAATCACTTTCAGAGGGAAGTTTGGGGATCAAGAATGAACAAGGAAATCAAGAAACCTGTGAACTTTAGAGCACACTCTCGTGGCTTCTTAACCATGCAATTCATATTCAATGTGGAATGTAAATTGAGCTCTGTCAGCCCAGCCAGTTGCTGCCAAACCCCCTCCCTCTCTGCACCCCTGTCGGCCATCTTGGTGCCACACCGGATCCCTCCAGACAGGAAGATGTTGTCTAGACGTTCAGCTTTGAACTCCGTCCTTTCTCCCTGCGTCCCAGGTGAGCCGACATCGCTTCAGCTTCGGTCACACCGCTCCGGTTCCAATCTATACCCCCTCGCACCCCTTTACACACCCCTTGACAACCACCCTTGGACCCCCACATCCGCTGAAGCCCCCCACTTCATACCCACAGAGGGACGGTTGGTTTGGCTGGGCCACATAGCGACCGGAGGAAAAAGGCCTGGATGTAAGCGGAGTGCTCAGGGCCTTGCTTCCTTTCATCTGGCCAGGGCTGAGTCACCGAGGCTAGGGAACGTAAGCCAGGGGAAGCCCCTCTGGAGCAATCGCACGCACTGCTCAATTACACTTGCGCTGGAACAGGATCTAGTTTGATTGAGCAATGAGAGAGGAGCTCTAAAGCCTTGCATATTCGCATACTCAGAGGAAATGGATGGAAATAAAACTGCTTGTATGTACTCAAACAGACCTTATTTACTGGCACGATGTATCAGAGTAAGTGTGACCGATTATATTTCCTCTCTTTTGATTGATGGATTTCATGGAGTGAAGTTGTTGACGCTTGCCATGACAGGGTCGTTTTACCTCATGATTTAAAATGAGTTGAACTTTTCCGAGGCCTTCGTTTTGCTGCCTCACTTTTCACATGTGGCGTTCAACGGGGATCGATTCTTGGATCTGTATTATTTTAATTCTAGTTTATATTAATGATCTGACAATGCTTCAACTTTCTCAACTTTGCTGATGATGACACAAGCTGGACGATGGAGTCTGCATCTCTCACTACGCTCATGTTTATAACGACTGTACAGTGAGTGTACAAATCATTAAGACCTCCATCTTAATGTTGAGTTGCATCCCCCCTTTTGCCCTCAGAACAGCCTCAATTCGTCAGGGCATGGACTCTACAAGGGGTCGAAAGCTTTCCACAGGGATGCTGGCCCATGTTGACTCCAATGCTTCCCACAGTTGTGTCAAGTTGGCAAGATGTCCTTTGGGTGGTGGACCATTCTTGATACACAGGGAACTGTTGAGTGTGAAGCTCTTAACACAAACCGATGCGTCTGGCACCTATTTTTTTTAAACATTTTTATTTATCTGTTATTTTACCAGGTAAGTTGACTGAGAACACGTTCTCATTTACAGCAACGACCTGGGGAATAGTTTACAGGGGAAAGGAGGGGGATGAATGAGCCAATGGTAAACTACTACCATACACTGTTGAAAGGCACTGAAATGTTTCGTCTTGCCCACTTATCCTCTGAATGGCACACATACACAATCCATGTCTTAATTGTTTCAAGGCTTAAAAATCCTTCTTTATCCTGTCTCTTCCCCTTCATTTTCAGTGATTGAAGAGTATGTAACAGATTACATCAATAAGGGATCATAGCTTTCACCTGGATTCACCTGGTCAGTCTATGTCATGGATAGAGCAGGTGTCCTTAATGTTTGGTACACTGAAATCTTTTAATTCTGCATTGTTGTCAACAGTGGGTTTATTACGTGTGTTCAGTGAACTCAGAAACACCCCAAAACCTCACATCCATCTCGTTGCCATGGTGGAGTAGCGGTGGTGTGGGTGTCACTGAAAGAAAGAGGAAATGTTACTGTATGTTGTACTGTAGCCCTCACACACAGCCTCACTGTCCTCATCTAGGAGGGATTTGTCTCCCAGTGTACCCCTGGCCTTAAGTCACGTCAGAGAGAGAGACAGAGAGAGACAGAGAGATAGAGAGAGACAGAGAGACAGAGCGAGACAGAGAGACAGAGAGAGATACAGAGACAGAGACAGAGACAGAGAGAGTCTAGCTGATCTATGTGGAGAGTCAGGGGGTGGTCTGATTACTGCATGTGTCAAGTCAGGAAGAGGGCCTGAGGTTGGGAATATAGACGGCCTGCAGATAGTATTAAGTTCTGTGTGTTAAGCAAGGTATGTTTAGTGGGTTGTTACTGTAACAGTGCTTCATTTAGTGTTTAGGTAAATGTGTTGAGCTCGGTATTTCAAGCAAGTTCCCATAACTTGCTACCCCAGTTTTGACTTTGCTGAACTCCTTGATCGCTGACTGTACAGTAGATGGCCGCACATGTATTGTACATTGAGTGCGTTGAACGGAAGATGCAATACTCTCTCCATTGAATAATATCTGATCAGATTTTCTATTGTACAATGTTTGGTCTTATTTAAACAGTCTATAATGCACACAGGCATACCCCCCCCCCCCCAACACACTCAAACACATTCACAAAGTGCATGTGCAGGCACACACACACACACACACACACACACACACACACACACACACACACACACACACACACACACACACACACACACACACACACACACACACACACACACACACACACACACACACACACACACACACACACACACACACACACACACACAGAGAGAGCTCTCCCCGAGAAAAAAAAGATGTAGGTCTCTCCCACTATACAGTACATACCACATGTTGTAGCTGGCATGTTGACAGAAACCACAAGTTTCACATTTGTGTTACCGTAGGTGAAGGTAA
Source organism: Oncorhynchus keta (assembly GCF_023373465.1). NCBI lineage: Eukaryota > Metazoa > Chordata > Actinopteri > Salmoniformes > Salmonidae > Oncorhynchus > Oncorhynchus keta. The sequence goes on from NC_068443.1 coordinate 34,918,860, forward strand.
ACACCAACTAACCAGAACCATCAGCCCACACAATACAGGCACACAAATGTCAAGTCTTGTTTATATGCCTCTTGTATTCTGGGTGTTTCTGGGGGGATGTAAGAGGTAACAACCATGACCAGGGGATAAATGGCTTGCCTGTTGGAGGCTTCAGAATCTGCCCTGCTTACACACACAGGTAAGAGTATGCATGCAGCACACACACACGTCCCCTCTCTACAACCCCTCCTATTTTAAGGTGGGAACATAACACAAGTTAAAAGGGTGTAAAGGTGAGCTTTGAGAGGAAGGCAGGCATGAAGCAGGCCGATGACGGTAACCTGCACAATTATTCCAGCTATGACAACAAATGCGAGGTCAGAGGGAACTCAGGCACCATTGACACCTGTCGCAGCTGCCCCAGCGGAGAAACCAGGAGTGGCGGAGGGCGTTGGGGTAACACCTCAGCGCGGCTGTATGGGGAGAAACAAATGGACAACGTGAAGAAGGGAGGACACACATACACACCAAAAACATGACATCATCCAGTCTGAAAACAGTTGAGTGTTGTTATGTGGGTGAGTTACCTTGCCAAACAGTCAGAAAGCCCTTAGCCGAAGTGTGTAGTTACAATTTATTAGTGCATGGAAATTGCCATTCATTTAAGTACAACTAAAACTGACATACTCTATACTTTTATATTGACATGTGTTTGACTGAGTCTTCAGAAAACACTTGAGCTGCTTTGTAACCAAACATGGCTGACTGGCAGTCATCCCTATCCTGCTCCAGTGAGTTGGGCCTCTACTGACAAGTCTGATCTGTTGCACGTGTCCTTGCACCAAATCTGCCTGACCTTCTGACCCTGCACCGTACCTCCGTGCTCCTGACCTGGGGAGAAAAGGTAATCATACACCATGAAATGACTGGCGGGGTTTCTGAACATCCACAAGTAAACGAGTAGTGATGTTGCAGCAGCGAATGGCCTTTGCTTGCTCGTGAGCTGTAAATACAGGTTGAAGAATAGTATCATCATAAAAATGTATGAACTTTTCCAGCATTTTATTGACAAATCATTTGTGTCCTCTTAGCTCAAACGATACACAGATCTGAAGATCATTTAGTGGACGAAGCGTTGCTTTGCTTCACCAAGACAAAGGGCATTGAAGAGGCCTGGGAGGAAGGAGACACATCTACTACAGAACCAGTAATAGATTCACCGCCTCCTCCTGGTCAGACTCCTGGCATGGCGTTGCCCCTCCACACTGGGCCTCTAATTATTTCATCATGTAGCAGGAAATCCTGCCAAGGCTACATAAACACCAGGGGGAGGCTGACTCCCCCCTATTCTCCTCTCCCCATCAGAGGAGGGTGACATCTGACATTTGCATGCCCCCCGCCTCTCCTCTCTTCCTGCCCTCGGCAACCTTCAGAACCTCATAACCTAGGCTCCGTGTCCTCCTCGTCCCCATGGACCTTGTCTGGAGCGACACACTTCTTACTCCCCACGGACACACACCACATGTATGTACGCACACACACTTTCCCTCTGAGCTCTGTGCAGTCTGAGTCCTTACCTCCTCCTCAACCTCCCCCCACAAAACCTCCATTATTCGCTCCTGAAGTGGGATATTGGAGGGATTTGGGGGGGTCTGGTTGCGTGTGTCGAACCAGGTGCAAAAAAAAGTCTGAATTTCTCTTGGCCGCTGTTGTGCAAAAATGATTGTGAGGGGAAATTCTTGCCAGGGAGTCATCTTGCACTTCCCCAGACAGGGGAGGCCCCATCTACTTCCCATTCTAAACCCCCAATGTGGGGTTTAGTGGGGATCATGCCCCTGGACTGGTCTGGGGTGGGAGTTTTGGGGCACTAAATTCTGGGTAGCATATTTAGGGTACTGGCTCTTGATCGGGATCAGTCTGAACTGGGATTTTGTAGTGATGTCCCACACATGCCTATTATGGGTATTTCCATTGAGAAAATGATCTTGGCATCCCAGGATTGAGAGAGGAGGAATGACAAGAGAGGCTTTTGTGCAGAACATCCCATTTCCCATTTTGAATACTAGTCTCTTTGACCATTATGTAATGGTCAATGTACTGTAGGACTTCACATTGCAGTGACTTTGAAATGGCCAAAATTCACAGTTCAATGCACACGCACATGTGATTCTGTTGCTTACTCACACTGTGAGAAATATTTATTTCAGTATGAAAAAAACTCATCTCATTTATCATGAGCTGCCATCTATCAAAACAGTTTTGGTGAAGGGTGGCATGTCTGGACATGAGCACAGGAGCCGGCTCCCAGGAGACTGTTGGATGGCGTGTCAGAAAGGGATCGTTTCTCTCCAGTTCTCTCCTCAGATTCAAGGAGGCAGTGTTAAAATATATTCTTTTATTTTTCAAAAGTCGCAAGAAAACCTCTTTAGATGTGCGGTAGTTCTTCAGAGTACGCATTTTAACTCGTCCATACGCTTACTATTTTCCTGAGGAGTGCCCTCCGAAGGAAATCAGGAGGCGAATTGAGCCAGAACATTGTTCGCCATATCTTATGCCTATCTTACTGATGGCAAATGAAATGTGGTTACAGCTAGGCAGCTGCCAGTGGTCCCAGTTTAGCTTTGCCCAGGTGCATTCTCTAATTTCTCCCTCTATCCCCACTTGATCTCTCAAGCCGCCACAACAATGTAGCAAAGCACTCTGGAGCATAGGAAGATGGGAAGATAAAGGACACACACACGGATGTGTGCACACACACTGAAAAGACAGAAACGGCACCCTTATTTACAGTTATAGCCTTGCTGCGTGGAGGGCATCTATTCTGTCTGTAAGATGATTATCATCTGAGAGTGGTGACAGTTGCAGAGAGAGACAACTGCAGGAACAGATTTTCAGGCTGTCCCAACTTGTTTCTTTTTTAAAACATTTAGCATTGCCAGATTAAAGACACTAAGATGCAATGTATCACTCCATTTGGAAGATACACCCAGTGGTGCTCCTATAAACACTTACTGTAAGTGAAGTGAAACACTGATCTACCGGTATATCCTTAAATGTCACATTTAATTATTATTGTTCATGACTACTTCATACAGCTTTCTGCAGTTGGCTGGTTCACTGAATTGAAAGAGGAGAAGATAACTGATTGACCACAAATTGACAATGAAGTGACAGATTGTTATATTGACTGGTTTGATATGCACCAGTTTTTTATTTAGTGTTGTCATGATATTACAAATGACATGCATATCACATTGAAAAGACTCAACCCAGGAGCAGGGTTTCCTCTCTCTGAAAAGCCTCTCTGTGCAGTGGAATTGTCAAACCGGTCTTTTGTTACCCCTCAAGTCAACACAGTGTAACTTCTGACCTTGAAGCCTTGCGATCCTGTTCATTCATACACCCCCAGAGTCAACAGCAGTGCAGACAAACACAAACACCATTTAATGTTTGCTGATTAAGTCAAATAAAAATAGTGAAACTATAGATAAAACTATACTAAATATATTCATAAGTCACCAAATAATTGATTAAGACCATGGTGTAGCCGAAGGACAGCTACAGTTGAAGTCGGAAGTTTACATACACCTTAGCCAAATACATTTAATCTCAGTTTTTCACAATTCCTGACATTTAATCCTAGTAAAAATTCCCCGTTTTAGGTCAATTAGGATCACCACTTTATTTTAAGAATGTGAAGTGTCAGAACAATAGTAGAGGGAATGATTTATTTCAGCTTTGATTTCTTTCATCACATTCCCAGTGGGTCAGAAGTTTACATACACTCAATTCGTATTTGGTAGCATTGCCTTTAAATTGTTTAACTTGGGTCAAACGTTTTGGGTAGCCTTCCACAAGCTTCCCACAATAAGTTGGGTGAATTTTTGCCCATTCCTCCTGACAGCTGGTGTAACTGAGTCAGGTTTGTAGGCCTCCTTTGCTCTCACCCGCTTTTTCAGTTCTGCCCACACATTTTCTATAGGATTGAGGTCAGGGCTTTGTGATGGCCACTCCAATACCTTGAATTTGTTGTCCTTAAGGCATTTTGCCACAACTTTGGAAGAATGCTTGGGGTCTGCATTGTCCATTTGGAAGACCCATTTGCGACCAAGCTTTAACTTCCTGACTGATGTCTTGAGATGTTGCTTCAAGATATCCACGTAATTTTCCTGCCTCATGATGCCATATATTTTGTGAAGTGCACCAGTCCCTCCTGCAATAAAGCACCCCCACAACAGGATGCTGCCACTCCCGTGCTTCATGGCTGGGATGGTGGTCTTCGGCTTGCAAGCCTCCCCCTTTTTCTTCCAAACATAACGATGGCCATTATGGCCAAACAGTTCTATTTTAGTTTAATCAGACCAGAGGACATTTCTCCAAATAGTATGATCTTGTCCCCATGTGCAGTTGCAAACTGTAGTCTGGCCTTTTTATGGCGGTTTTGGAGCAGTGGCTTCTTCTTCTGAGCGGCCTTTCATGTTATGTCGACGTAGGACTCGTTTTACTGTGGATATAGATACCTTTGTATCGGTTTCCTCCAGCATCTTCACAAGGTCCTTTGATATTGTTCTGGGATTGATTTGCACTTTTTGCACCAAAGTACATTCATCTCTAGGAGACAGAATGCATCTCCTTCCTGAGCGGTATGACAGCTGTGTGATCCCATGGTGTTTATACTTGCATACTGTTGTTTCTACAGAAGAATGTGTTACCTTCAGGCGTTTGGAAATTGCTCCCAAGGATGAACCAGACTTGTGGAGGTTTACAATTGTTTTTCTGAGGTCTTGGCTGATTTCTTTTGATTTTCTCATGATGTCAAGCAAAGAGGCACTGAGTTTGAAGGGAGGCCTTGAAATACATCCACAGGTACACCTCCAATTGACTCAAATGATGTCAATTAGCCAATCAGAAGCTTCTAATGCCATGACATCATGTTGTGGAATTTTCCAAGCTGTTTAAAGGTACAGTCAACTTAGTGTAAGTAAACATCTGACCCACTGGAATTGTGATACAGTGAATTATAAGTGAAATAATCTGTCTGTAAACAATTGTTGGAAAAATTATTTGTGTCATTCCCAAAGTAGATGTCCTAAACGACTTGCCAAAATTATAGTTTGTTAACAAGAAATTTGTGGAGTGGTTGAAAAATATGCTTTAATGACTCCAACCTTAGTGTATGTAAACTTCCGACTTCAACTGTAGCTACTGTCCTCCTCTGGGTACATTGGCTTCAATACAAAACTTAAGAGGCTCATGGTTCTCAAAACCTTCTATAGATTTACACGGTAATTATGAAAACTTCTGGATGATGTCCTCCAACCTATCAGAGCTCTTGCAGCATGAAAGGACATGTTATCCACCCAATCAAAGGATCAGAGAATGAGTCTAGTACTGAAAGCATAAGCTACATTTAGCTAGCACTGCAGTAGTTGACTCAAAAAGGAAGACAATAGTTGAACATATTAATTTGTTCCAAAATTAAAGCGAGAGGGGGAGAGAGAAAGAGAAAGAAACAAGGGGCAGATGGAGAGGGGTGGGAAAGATGGAGTGACAGTAGGAGCAGATGGAGTAGAGGCAACAGTGACAGAGAGAGCAGGGAAGGGAGAGAGAGAGAGATATCAGTTTTTACTGAAAATCGGAGGAGATAAAGGCTAGCGACAGACAGCTATGCAATTCCCTTTCACTGTTGAAATAAGGCTTACTTGATTGAAGTGATGCTTTTCCATGAATTTTACACAGCAGTATCCAACCTGATCTCCATTCTAAAAAGAGGAATGATTAGAAATCCAACTGACTGGAGGGGAAACTGCCAAGACAGAGGGGGATGGGCAGAAATAGAAAGGGCAGTGGGAAGGAGAGGAGAGAGAGATGGAGAGCTATATTCCATTGTATATTTTTGTTCACTTTCACTTTTGAATGCAGCTAGCTTGTTTAGCATACTCAAACACCTGGCCCAAACAGAGAGGGATGCTATGTTAGCTAGCTCACTATGGTTATCCAACACTGGAACTCTTCCAAGTCAAGGTAAACTTTTGGTTTTATACATTTATTGCCAGCTACTAAACTACTGGCTGCTGACCGTACACTGTAAGGCATGATTGTAGCGGGTTTACTAACGTGTTAGTTCTAGTAACTATGTTGACTATTATGTGACAACGATGTAGGCTGTGTGTAGCGGTTAGCGGTCATGACATGAAGGTTTGACTTGGAAAGGTTTTCTCACCTGGTCAGCTGATGTGTTGTTCACTACAGTCCACAAGCGAAGGGAAAAGATGAGAGGAGGAGAACCCATAGATAGATGTGAGGAGGAATTATATACTGAACAAAAATATAAGCGCAACATGCAATAATTTCAACAATTATAAGGTCAATTGAAATAAATAAATTAGGCCTTAATCTATGGATTTTGCATGACTGGGAAGGGGTGCAAACAATCAGAATGAGTTTTTCCTCACAAAAGAGTTTTATTACAGACAGAAATACTCCTCAGCACCAGTCTGTAATCCCAACATCTTTCAAGCTGACCACCATTGTCACTGTTCCCAAGAGCTCCAAGGTAACAGGCCTAAATGAAAATCGCTCTGTTGCACTCACATTTGTAATTATGAAGTGCTTTGAGAGGCTGGTCATGATAGACCTCAACACCATCATCCCAGACACCCTAGACCCACTCCAATTCGCATAACGCACCAACAGATCCACAGATGACTCAATCTCAGTTTCACTTCACACTGCCGTCTCTCACCTGGACAAGAGGGGAAATAATTATATGAGAATGATGTTTATAGACTATAGCTCGGCGTTCAACACCATAGTCCTTTCTAAGCTCATCACCAAGCTAGGGACCCTGGGACTGAACCCCTTCTTCTGCAACTGGATCCTGAACTTCCTGACGGACCAACAACACCTTCGCCACGCTAAGCCTCAACACAGGGGACAGGGGTGTGTGCTTAGTTCCCTCCTGCACTCCCCATTCACCCACGCATGACTCCAAGACTATCATCAAGTTTGCTGATGACACAATTGTAGTAGGCCTGATGACCGGCGATGAGACAGCCTACAGGGAGGAGGTCAGAGGTTTAGCAGTGTGGTGCCAGAATAAAAACCTCTCCCTCAACGTCAGTAAGCTAATCATGGACTATAGGAGAAAGAGGGAAGAGCACACCACTATCCACATCGACCGGGCTATTGTGGAGTGGGTCGAGAGCTTCAAGGTCCCTGACATCCACATCACTAAGGACTAACATGATTCATACACACCCGTACAGCCGGGAAGAGGGCATGGTAGCAATTCTTCCCCCTCAGGAGGCTGAAAAGATTTGGCACGGACCCTCGGATCGTCAAAAGGTTATACAGCTGCACCATCGAGAGCATCTTGACCGGCTGCATCAACACTTGGTATGGCAAATGCACCACCCTTGACCGCAAAGAGCTACAGAGGGTGTTGCGGACAGCCCAGTACATTACTTGGGCTGTGCTCCCTGCCATCAAGGACCTCTATATCAGGCAGTGTCAGAGGAAGGCCCAAAAAAATGTCAGACTCCAGCCACTCGTCACTTCCTGTCGTCACTTTCAGTTGAACGCGGAACAAGGGAGAGCCTGGTTTGTTATTTTGGAAAGTATGTCGTTTTGGAAAGTTTTGAAAGTGTATTGAAAAGATTGTTTACTAGCTAGCTACCTTTTAAGTTTGGATCCCGCAAAGCGTTTTGTATCCCTTGCTGGGACTGCTACTATCTGTCCAGTGATCCTGCCGACCAAGGCCAGATCTGAGGAGCTGTCTGGCGTAGCAGCTAGCCTAGCTGCTAGCTAATTGCCTATCAAGATAGTGGGTTTTTATATATTCTGTCTATCTCTGATAAGCTACCCAAGAAATGGCTGAAATAAGGTTCATGAAATCAATAACTTGCTATCAGATAACATTCATATATTAGCCATTTCTGAGACTCATTTAGATAATGAATTAGATGATACAGCAGTAGCCATATAAGGAAATAACATTTATAGAAAAGACAGGAATGCCTATTAGGGTGGATTTGCTGTTTAGTATTCAGAGCCATATCCCTGCAATGCTTAGAGACGTTTTATTGAAGCCTTTTCTTTTGGGGTGTTGCTATAGGCCACCAAGTGCTAACAGTCAGTATCTAAAACATATTTGTGATATTTGTAGCGTACATGATGTAAACAGAGAGGTCTACTTTCTTGGGGACCTGAATATTGACTGGTTTTCATCAAGCTGTCCGCTCAAGAGGAAGCTTCTCACTCTAACCAGTGCCTGTAATCTGGTTCAGGTTGTTAATCAACCTAACAGGGTGTTTACGAACACTACAGGAACAAGATCATCCACATGTATTGTTCACATTTTTACTAATGCTGAAGAGCTTTATTCTAAAGCTGTATCCGTACCCATTGGATGCAGTGATCACAGTATAGTGGCTATACAGTATCCAGTGTATAAGAGATCATACCAAATATTTTGCTGTGACTCTTATGTGGTTGATGTTAAAGATATGTGATGGTCTGATGTGATTAATGAGGAGCATCTAGACGCTGCACTTGATGAATTTATGAAATTACTTCTTCCAATTATTGATAAACATGCACCTGTTAAGAAACTGACTGTTAGAACTGTTAAGGCTCCATGGATTGATGAGGAATTGAAAAACTGTATGGTTGAAAAATATGGGGCAAAAGGAGTGGCTAATAAGTCTGACTTATTTACTGCAAATTGAGAAATTATGTGTTACTAAACTCAACAAAAGGAAGAAGTAACTGTATTATGAAGCCAAGATCAATTATATATTTTTTTAAACTTTGGAATACTTTAAATGAAATTATTGGCAGAAAGACATATTCAACTCCATGTTTCATCAAATCCGATGGCTTATTCATCACCAAAAACATTTGATGTTGCCAATTATTTTAATGAATACTTCATTGGCAAAGTGGGAAAACAGGCAGGAAATGCCAACAACCAACAGTGAGCCATTGTACTCATGCATAAAAAAACAAATAATTCAAGAAAAGCATTGCAAGATATGACTCCTATCTGTCATATCTTTAATCTGAGCCTAGAGGAAAGTCTTTGTCCTCAGGCCTGGAGGGAAGCCAAAGTCATTCCACTACCCAAGAGTGGTAAAGCAGCCTTTACTATAGACCAGTAGATCTATCAGCTTGCTGCCAACTCTTAGCAAACTGTTGGAAAAAATTATGTTTGAGCAAATACAATGCTACTTCTCTGTCTGAACAACAGACTTTCAGCATGTTTATTTTTGAAATATTTTTTTAAATATTTTTTTAACAAGGCAAGTCAGTTAAGAACAAATTCTTATTTACAATGACAGCCTAACCCAGCCAAACCCAGACAACGCTGGGCCAATTGTGTGCCACCCTATGGAACTTCCAATCACAGCCGGATGTGATACAGCCTGGATTTGAACCAGGGACAGTAGAGACACCTATTGCACTGAGATGCAGTGCCTTATACAGCTGCACCACTCTGGGGCCCAAAGAGAACCCCTTTAGAGAAGTGAACTCAACATGTACTGCACTGACACAAATGACTGATGATTGGTTGAAAGAAATTGTTAATAAGAAGATTGTGGGAGCTCTACTGTTAGATTTTAGTACAGCCTTTTATTGATCATAACCTGTTGTTGAGAGAACATATGTGTTATTGCTTTTCAACCTCTGCCATATAGTGGATTCAGAGCTATCTGCCTAATGGAACTCAGAGTGTTTTCTTTAATGGAAGATTTTCTAATGTCAAGCATGTAAAGTGTGGTGTACCGCAGGGCAGCTTTCTAGGCCCTCTACTTTTTAACATTTTTACCAATGACCTGCCACTGATATTAAACAAAGCATGTGTATACTGATGATTCAACCATACACGCATCAGCAACCACAGCTAATGAAGTCATTGAAACCCTTAACAAAGAGTTGCAGTCTGTTTTGGAATGGGTGGACAGTAATAAACTGGTCCTGAACATCTCTAAAACTAAGAGCATTTAATTTGGTACAAATAATTCCCTAAGTTCTAGACCTCAGCTGAATCTGGTAATAAATGGTGTGGCTGTTGAACAAATTTAGGAGACTAAATTACTTTGTGTTAGCTTAGATTGTAAACTGTCATGGTCAAAACATATAGATTCAATGGTTGTAAAGATTGGGAGAGGTCTGTCAGATGCTCTGATTTTTTGACACCACACTCCATAGTCCTGCAGGCTCTAATTTGATCTTATCTTGATTATTGTCCAGTCATATGGTCAAGTGCTGCAAAGAAAGGCCTAGTTAAGCCGCAGCAGGCCCAGAACAGAGGGGCACGTCTCGCTCTTCATTGTAATCAGAGGGCTGATATTAATACTATGCATTGCCAGTCTCTCTTGGCTAAGAGTTGAGGAAAGACTGAGACTTCTTGTTTTTATAAGAAACATTAATGTGTTGGAAATTCCAAATTGTTTGCATAGTCAACTTACACACAGGACTGACACACACACTTACCCCACTAGACAGGCCACCAGTGGTCTTTTCTCAGTCCCCAGGTCCAGAACAAATTCAAGTTAACGTACAGTATTATACAGAGCCATCTTACATAATGCGAGTGAACCGCAAACCTGGTTTCAAAAAACAAATAAAGTAACACCTCATGGCACAATGCCTCTCCCCAAGTCACCTACTTGTTGTGTGTATGTACTGACATGTGTAACTGATAGATGCACACACACACACACACTACATGTTAATGTTTTTTAAATGTATGTAAATTGTAAAATCTTTTGTATGTCATGTCTTTTCCGTTATATGTCGGAACCCAGTAAGACTAGCTGTCGCCGTTTGTGTCGGCTAATGGGAATCCTAATAAATCAAATCAAATCACCCAAGCCATTCACTCTGCTACTGTCTGGCAAACGGTATATGTACACACACACATAGCACATACATACGCACCGACATAACACAAACACACATACATACACATTACACACACACAGGCACACTCACACACTTTTACACTAATCATTTGCTGCTGCTACTCTGTTCCTTATTTTACTATTATTATTATCTATCCTGATGCCTAGTCACTTTACCCTGCCTTCATGTACATATATACAGTACCAGTCAAAAGTATGGACACATGTACTCATTCAAGGATTTTTCTTTATTTTTACTATTTTCTACATTGTAGAATAATAGTAAAGACATCAAAACGATGAAATAACACATATGAAATCATGTAGTAACCAAAAACGTCTTAAACAAATATTTGAGATTCTTCAAAGTAGCCACCCTTTGCCTTGATGACAGATGTGCACACTCTTGGCATTCTCTCAACCAGCTTATTTTAGAATGAGGCTGTAACGTAACAAAATGTGGGAAAAGGGAAGGGGTCTGAACACTTTCCGAATACACTCTATATCTGCCACTTCTATTACATACTGTATGTCTCAGGAATTATTTTGCAACATTGCTTTTGTTTAATAAACATACAGTACCAGTCAAAAGTGGAATCATATGGAATCATGTAGTAACCAAAAAAGGGATAAACAAATCAAAACATATTCTTCACAGTAGCCACCCTTTGCATTGATGACAGCTTTGCACACTCTTGGCATTCTCTCAACCAGCTGAATGAGGTTGTCACCTGGAATGCATTTCAATTAACACGTGTGCCTTGTTAAAAGTTCATTTGTGGAATTTATTTCCTTCTTTTTGCATTTGAGTCAATCATTTGTGTTGTGACAAGGTAGAGGTGGTATACAGAAGATAGCCCTGTTTGGTAAAAGACCCAGTCCATATTACAGCAAGAACAGCTCAAATAAGAAAAGAGAAATGACAGTCCATCATTACTTTAACTTAAGACATGAAGGTCATTCAATTTGGAAAATGTCAAGAACTTTGAAAGTTTCTTTAAGTGCAGTTGCAAAAAACATCAAGCTCTATGATGAAACTGGCTCTCATGAGGACCGTCACAGGAAAGCAAGACCCAGAGTTACCTTTGCTGCAGAGGATAAGTTCAATAGATTTACCAGCCTCAGAAATTGCAGCCCAATAAATGATTCACAAAGTTAAAGTAACAGACACATCTCAACATCAACTGTTCAGAGGAGACTGCGTAAATCAGGCCTTCGTGGTCAAATTGCTGCAAAGAAACCACTACTAAAGGACACTAATAAGAAGAAGAGACTTGCTTGGGCCAAGAAACACGAGCAATGGAAATTAGACCAGTGAAGATCTGTCCTTTGGTCTGATGAGTCCAAATTTGAGATTTTTGGTTCCATCCGCCGTGTCTTTGTGAGACGCAGAGTAAGTGAATGGGTGTATTTCCCACCGTGAATCATGGAGGAGGAGGTGTGATGTTGTGGGGGTGCTTTGCTGGTGACACTGTTGGTGATTTATTTAGAAATTAAGGCACACTTAACCAGAATGGCTACTACAGCATTCTGCAACGATACACCATCCCATCTGGTTGGGACTATCATTTGTTTTTCAAAAGGGCAACACACCTCGAGCTATTTGACTAAGAAGGAGAGTGATGGAGTTCTGCATCAGATGACCTGTCCACCACAATCACCCGACCTCAATCCAATTGAGATGGTTTGGAATGAGTTGGACCGCAGAGTGAAGGAAAAGCAGTCAACAAGTGCTCAACATATGTGGGAACTCTTTCAAGACTGTTGGAAAAGCATTCCAGGTGAAGCTGGTTGAGAGAATGCTAAGACTGTGCAAAGCTGTCATGAAGGCAAAGGGTGGCTACTTGGAAGAATCTCAAATATAAAACATATTTTCATTTGTTTCACACCATTTTTGGTTACTCCATGATTCCATATGTTCTATTTAATTGTTTTGATGTCTTCACTATTATTCTACAATGTAGAAAATAGTAAAAATAAAGAAAAACCTACATTTTTTATTTCTATTATTATTTTTAAACTCATCATCGTTGGGAACTGCTCGTAAGTGAACATCTCACTGTAGATTCTACACCAGTTGTATTGGGAACAAGTGAAATATAAAATTTGATTTGACAAAGAGTACACACACACACACACACACACACACACACACACACACACACACACACACACACACACACACACACACACACACACACACACACACACACACACATACACACACACCTGAAGACACAAGCTCTCACACACACACAGCCATAGGCAACAATTGTATCAGAATGATCAATATGAGTAAGAATTTCAGTCTGGCCAAATCTCTAAAAGCAGTCGACACAAAGACTTCCGAGTTGTGTTTAACTGGCATTGTCTCCACTCCTGTTGACTGACGCTTTTGTCCGACCAGCCATACCTCCAAAACACTGTTTGTGAGTAACCCGGACGTTTACCAGATTATCTCAGTTTGTTTAGACCATTTACCAGGCTAGAAATAGCCTGTCACTTAGCACCTGTTATTTACCAATTTCCTTCAATAGCGTGCCGGCGAACATGACTCTCTAGCAGCCGACCAACGTAAAACAAAAACAATATTATACTGGAGTTACTCCATTTCTAAAATAAGGGGAAGCAGAATGTCACGTCAAAGAGAGTCAGAGAGAGAGAGGCAGGCAGGCAGGCGGAGAAAAAGAGGAGGGAGAGAAAGAGAGACATGTGGACAGACAGAGGGGGATTTAGAGAGATAGAAGGGAGGGAGAGTAAAAGAGTGGACAAGAAGCCAAATTATTCTCTCTTCAAAGACATTCCTTTCTCACGGTTATGAGTTTATGAGTTATGAGAGGAAAGCAGTTTAAGATCTGTCATGATAAACAAAAATTAACCGTGTGTTAGCTTTAAACACAGACTGTAATATATGCCATTTAGCTGACGCTTTTATCCAAAGCGACTTACAGTCATGTGTGCATACATTCTACGTATGGGTGGTCCCGGGAATCGAACCCACTACCCTGGCGTAACAAGCGCCATGCTCTACCAACTGAGCCACAGATAAGTTTCTCAGTTCATTCAAATCATTATTTCAGTTCCACATCCTGACAAGATGGTATGAAACAAAGTTAAGATGCTCAAGGATCCGTTTGCTGTCGTTATGTAATGTAATGTAATGTTTTTTGCTCAAATGCAACTAATCTCTTGAAAAACGGCCTATTTGGCATCGACATGAGTAAGAAACATTTATTCTAGTGTCAACATTGACTACAAAGCATAAACAGGATAATTTTTGTCATGAAGTCAATCTCATCTAAGACGGAGTTTGGAACCTCAGTGAGCCACAACAAGTAATTTAAGGTTGGGTTTGGATTACAATTATGTCAACAGATCATGCCCCCTTTTGCCAAGATCCACATGCATGTCGCCCCTCTGCCCACTTCTCTTCCCTTCATTGAATGGGGCTCCATTGTTTCATCGCCCCCAAACGCATTCAAAGGATCACTGGCCCTATACGGATTGACCATGACTCCACAGCCAAATGTTCGATGGTTTGCATGCCCTGCCGAAGGACCTTCGTATGCGGTCGGAGTAGGTGCTAGGAGTTCGTTGGCCCCCAGGTCTGCACCAGTAACAATAGCTTGGTGTCTCAACGACCGGTGGTGGTGAGTAACCAGAGACACTGGAATATAATGACCACTCTGGAATAACATAACTAGCAATGTTAGATAGCTACCTACGTATTCACCAATAAAGCAACGCAGGTGAGCTGACTTTAGCTGTATAATCTTTTTTCTTGGTTTGATAAACTAGTAGGTCAAAATTACCCAGCCAAGCAGATACAAGAAGTAGAGGCATTTTGGTTGTGAAGGCATGATCAAAAAGCAATTGACCACTTGGCTGTCTATTGTATCACCCTACAACAGGCCCTCCCAGTCAACACCACCTCATACGATAAGGAAGTGCATTGTTGAGGATTGCCTGTTGCAGTTGTTCGAGAGATGTCCAGTTTGCAAACCGAACATGCAACACAGAGAAGACCAGCAAGGGGAACCCTCAGCATCACGCATACATGCCTTCGCTTTGAGCATTCCTATAAATAGTACAAGGAGGACACTTGAATCAGGTTGGTGACATATGACCTGGTCAAAGGTCAACACTGTTTAGAGTGTTGTCCTAATTCACCTTCATAACATAGCCTGGTGGAATCAGTGACTGTGTATGTGTTCACAGATGCATTCATGGAGCCAGCACTTGCAAGATGATGTGATGGAGTCCAACCCTGGCACTCTGCATTAATATTGCATATAGATTGTGGCTTCTATCAATGTAATTGTCTGCATAATTTCCAATTAATTTCCATTATGTTAAATATATATATATTTGTATATTTTCAATTGTATTATTTTCCACTAACCCTACCACCCCTCCAACTAATTGGAGTAAACTAATGGACAACAACACTTAGGTTTCTACTTCCAGCTTATACAGTACATACTATATATTTTACATGAGTTATATTTGTTTTTAGTCCCAACCTTTAGCTACACTCAACCCCTCCCATCTATCTCTGAAGACCATCCAGTCCCAGCCTTCAGCTACACTCAACCCCTCCCATCTATCTCTGAAGACCATCCAGTCCCAGCCTTCAGCTACACTCAACCCCTCCCATCTATCTCTGAAGACCATCCAGTACCAGCCTTCAGCTACACTCAACCCCTCCCATCTATCTCTGAAGACCATCCAGTCCCAGCCTTCAGCTACACTCAACCCCTCCCATCTATCTCTGAAGACCATCCAGTCCCAGCCTTTAGCTACACTCAACCCCTCCCATCTATCTCTGAAGACCATCCGGTCCCAGCCTTCAGCTACACTCAACCCCTCCCATCTATCTCTGAACACCATCCAGTCCCAGCCTTTAGCTACACTCAACCCCTCCCATCTATCTCTGAAGACCATCCAGTCCCAGCCTTCAGCTACACTCAACCCCTCCCATCTATCTCTGAAGACCATCCAGTCCCAGCCTTTAGCTACACTCAACCCCTCCCATCTATCTCTGAACAACATCCAGTCCCAGCCTTTAGCTACACTCAACCCCTCCCATCTATCTCTGAAGACCATCCAGTCCCAGCCTTTAGCTACACTCAACCCCTCCCATCTATCTCTGAACACCATCCAGTCCCAGCCTTTAGCTACACTCAACCCCTCCCATCTATCTCTGAAGACCATCCAGTCCCAGTCCCAGAACACCATCCAGTCCCAGCCTTTAGCTACACTCAACCCCTCCCATCTATCTCTGAAGACCATCCAGTCCCAGCCTTCAGCTACACTCAACCCCTCCCATCTATCTCTGAACACCATCCAGTCCCAGCCTTTATCTCTGAAGACCATCCAGTCCCAGCCTTCAGCTACACTCAACCCCTCCCATCTATCTCTGAAGACCATCCAGTCCCAGCCTTTAGCTACACTCAACCCCTCCCATCTATCTCTGAAGACCATCCAGTCCCAGCCTTCAGCTACACTCAACCCCTCCCATCTATCTCTGAAGACCATCCAGTCCCAGCCTTTAGCTACACTCAACCCCTCCCATCTATCTCTGAAGACCATCCAGTCCCAGCCTTCAGCTACACTCAACCCCTCCCATCTATCTCTGAAGACCATCCAGTCCCAGCCTTTAGCTACACTCAACCCCTCCCATCTATCTCTGAAGACCATCCAGTCCCAGCCTTCAGCTACACTCAACCCCTCCCATCTATCTCTGAAGACCATCCAGTCCCAGCCTTTAGCTACACTCAACCCCTCCCATCTATCTCTGAAGACCATCCAGTCCCAGCCTTCAGCTACACTCAACCCCTCCCATCTATCTCTGAACACCATCCAGTCCCAGCCTTTAGCTACACTCAACCCCTCCCATCTATCTCTGAAGACCATCCAGTCCCAGCCTTCAGCTACACTCAACCCCTCCCATCTATCTCTGAACACCATCCAGTCCCAGCCTTCAGCTACACTCAACCCCTCCCATCTATCTCTGAAGACCATCCAGTCCCAGCCTTCAGCTACACTCAACCCCTCCCATCTATCTCTGAAGACCATCCAGTCCCAGCCTTTAGCTACACTCAACCCTCCATCTATCTCTGAAGACCATCCAGTCCCAGCCTTCAGCTACACTCAACCCCTCCCATCTATCTCTGAAGACTATCCAGTCCCAGCCTTTAGCTACACTCAACCCCTCCCATCTATCTCTGAAGACCATCCAGTCCCAGCCTTCAGCTACACTCAACCCCTCCCATCTATCTCTGAAGACCATCCAGTACCAGCCTTCAGCTACACTCAACCCCTCCCATCTATCTCTGAAGACCATCCAGTCCCAGCCTTCAGCTACACTCAACCCCTCCCATCTATCTCTGAAGACCATCCAGTCCCAGCCTTCAGCTACACTCAACCCCTCCCATCTATCTCTGAAGACCATCCAGTCCCAGCCTTCAGCTACACTCAACCCCTCCCATCTATCTCTGAACACCATCCAGTCCCAGCCTTTAGCTACACTCAACCCCTCCCATCTATCTCTGAAGACCATCCAGTCCCAGCCTTCAGCTACACTCAACCCCTCCCATCTATCTCTGAAGACCATCCAGTCCCAGCCAGCTACACTCAACCCCTCCCATCTATCTCTGAACAACATCCAGTCCCAGCCTTTAGCTACACTCAACCCCTCCCATCTATCTCTGAAGACCATCCAGTCCCAGCCTTTAGCTACACTCAACCCCTCCCATCTATCTCTGAACACCATCCAGTCCCAGCCTTTAGCTACACTCAACCCCTCCCATCTATCTCTGAAGACCATCCAGTCCCAAGACCTGAACACCATCCAGTCCCAGCCTTTAGCTACACTCAACCCCTCCCATCTATCTCTGAAGACCATCCAGTCCCAGCCTTCAGCTACACTCAACCCCTCCCATCTATCTCTGAACACCATCCAGTCCCAGCCTTCAGCTACACTCAACCCCTCCCATCTATCTCTGAAGACCATCCAGTCCCAGCCTTCAGCTACACTCAACCCCTCCCATCTATCTCTGAAGACCATCCAGTCCCAGCCTTTAGCTACACTCAACCCCTCCCATCTATCTCTGAAGACCATCCAGTCCCAGCCTTCAGCTACACTCAACCCCTCCCATCTATCTCTGAAGACCATCCAGTCCCAGCCTTCAGCTACACTCAACCCCTCCCATCTATCTCTGAAGACCATCCAGTCCCAGCCTTCAGCTACACTCAACCCCTCCCATCTATCTCTGAACACCATCCAGTCCCAGCCTTCAGCTACACTCAACCCCTCCCATCTATCTCTGAACACACCATCCAGTTTGGATTTCTTGCTGCCGTATATTTTCACACTGGGCTGTGAAAAATACACAACTTTTACTTGTATTGTCTGTTTTATTATTGAATTGAATGGAATCAGTCAATATGGGAAGGGAGAAACCATGTGTATTCTGCACTAGGATCAGGGAACTCCTGCTGTATACGGGGCACCACACAGAAAGGTATGACCACTCTGACTTGGTAGTCCCACTACCACCAGACAAAATGGACACGGTATCTGTTTCGGCTGGGAATGACAATGAAAGGGGAAACATGCACATTGTTATATTAGCACGACTTCTCTGGTATGGTATTATGGACTTCTATGCTTCTATGGTATTATGTAAAGGGTTGTTTATTTTACATGGACCTGTTACTACATTTGAAATGTATGAAAACACTTAGATTAGAATATCTACATAAATTCAGCACTTGCACTCTTACCATATTACTCTGTAGGCTACTGACGATTCAAAGCTCTCTCTGGCATCTCACCATACATCTGCCAGTAGTTATTGAACTCAACCTGCAGGAGGTTTGTTTGTTGTGATTGAGTGGGAGGAAACAGCTGCGGGCAAGGTTCTAACAGATGGGTGTGTCTGGGTGGTGGCAAGGACACACCCAAGTAACCCACAGCAAACCACACCCCCAAGCCAACTTACGTTTGGCTTTTGTCATTTCCGCCAGAATTTCTTGAGGAGCAATCCAAAAAACAAGACCAAATCAGCCGGTGCGGATTCCCTTTAAAGATTACAGTCGGCACAATGGCAAGTATAACAAAGCTCTTTGGAAGTGCCTTTTTAGTTTTTTAGTTTCTCCTAAGTTAAGTGCATTAGTCAATGAAATAACATAAATCACATTAAAGCTATCAACACAGTTAGTTAGGTGGCTAGCGTTAGTTAGGATATGGGTTAAGGGTAGGGTTAAGGTTAGGGTTAGGGTTAGCTAACATGCTAAGTAGTTGCAAAGTAGCTAAAAGTAGTAAGTGGTGGTAAAGTTGTCCCTGATGAGATTAAAACATGCAACCCACCCATCCATCCATCCATCCCAACCATAGGTTTTGCCTTAAATAACCTTCTGTTTTATGTAACCACACAAAATGTAACATATCATACTAATTTGAGTGGCCTGGATTTAATTCTAGTCTATGAGACCCAGTGGATCTTTGTAGAACTTTCACTGTTAGGAGAAAAAAAATACACAGTTCTGTCTCCTGATGTATTTGTTTATGCACAGGAGCGTACACACACGCACACCACTCTATCATCAGCATTGAACTGAGTAAAGGCAGAGTAAACCCGAGTGTTGCCTGAGCAGTATCAGTGGTGTCAAGTTCTACTTGAGTCTTTTTTGGGGGGTATCTGTACTTTACTTCACTATTTGTATTTTTGACAACATTTACTTTTACTCCACTACATTCTTAAAGCAAATAATGTACTTTTTACTCCATACATTTTCCCTGACACCCAAAAGTACTCGTTACATTTTGAATGCTTAACAGGACAGGAAAATATTCAAATGTATACTTTTATCAAGAGAACATCCCTGGTCAACCCTACTGCCTCTGATCTGGCGAACTCACTAAACACAAATGCTTCATTTGTAAACAATGTCTGAGTGTTGGAGTGTGCCCTTGACTATCCGTAAATAAAAAAACAAGAGAATTGTGCCATTTGAATTGCCTAATAGAAGTAATTTTAAATGATTTATACTTTTACTTTTGATACTTAAGTATACTTTTGCAATAACATTTACTTTTGATACTTAGGTATATTTAAAATCAAAAACATTTAGACTTTTACTCAAGTAGTATTTTACTGGGTGACTTTCACTTTTACTTGAGTCATTTTCTATTAAGGTATCTTTACTTTTACTCAAGTATGACAATTGAGTACTTTTTCCACCACTGAGCAGTATGTCAGACCTAAAGGTCTCCAAACAGTGGCCTCCTCTAGGCTGAGACTCACTAACACAGTGACTTTTCCAAGACCTGCGCTAACATGAAGCATTTCCCATCTGGTTTAGTCTGGGGCCTCCTGGCAGATACCAGATATAAAAAGCCTAGCGTGCCTGGATCTCTCTCCGCCTTGTTCCGCCCCATGAAGATGAATGGCTGCTATCAGTGGACCCATCTGGAAACATGGCACTCTGCTCCCCACGCTTTCATCCCCGCTCACAGACCCGACAGCCACCCGGCAAGCCAACAAGGACCTTCCAATCAGATGTGCCCCTGCTGCAATAACACTGCTCTCTAGGCCAATCAGATTGCAGGCCCTTTGCGAAATAACATGGAACTGTAGCATATGTGCAGTAAAACACTGTTGTAGCAATCTTTGGTTCTATCGGTAGTGATGCTGCTGGTGGTAGCAGTGATGCTGGTTGGACTACAGATGGAGGAAATGGATGGTAGACTGTGGATGTACACAGTGTGGGGTCACCAGTAGGCCCACCACTGTAGTGGAAACTCAATTAACTGGAAAGGTACAGTATTTTCAGTCAATATTTTAAGTATCTATTTTTTATTCTCATTTAGATCAAATCCATTATCAACCTCAAAACGTCATCCTGTCACGGTTTTGCAAGTTCGGCATCAACCAAATGATTCTTATGTCAACTGGCTATGCTCCCAGCTGGCTTTGCAGTGCCAATGGGAAAATAAAAGAGTCACAGGGTTGATGCTTGTGTCAATACATTGCAGTCAATAGCAAAAGATAAGCATCAACCAATTGTTTATACTTCTGTCAATACATTCCAGTCAATGAGAAATGATGAACAGAGGAAAATATTACTCCGATAGACGTCTCTCTCTATTCTCTAATCCCCCCCTCTCCGTCTCTCTTCTCGCTCTCTCCCTCCCTCCTTCTCGTTGCCTCCCTTTGTCTCTTCTTATCTACCTCCTCTTTATCCCCCATCTCTTTTCTCTCCCTCCCCCTTCTTTCACCCCCTCTCCCTCCTCCTCTCCCTCCTCCTCTCTCTCTCTCCCACTCTTCTATATCTCCCTCCCCTCCTCCTTTCATCTATCTCTCCCTCCTCTCTCTCTCTCACCTCATCTGTTGACTCTCTCAATTCAATATCAATTTTCAATTTAAGGGCTATATTGGCATGGGAAACATG
Source organism: Oncorhynchus keta (assembly GCF_023373465.1). Taxonomy (NCBI): domain Eukaryota; kingdom Metazoa; phylum Chordata; class Actinopteri; order Salmoniformes; family Salmonidae; genus Oncorhynchus; species Oncorhynchus keta. The sequence goes on from NC_068443.1 coordinate 34,940,204, forward strand.
TGTTTACATTGCCAAAGCTAGTGAAATAGATAATAAACAAAAGTGAAATAAACAAAACATTTTTTTTACAGTAAACATTACACTCACAAATGTTACATTAGGTCTATATACAGTGTCGTAATGATGTGCAAATAATCTCTCTCTCCCTCCTTCTTTCCCTCCCGCCCCTCTTCTCATCTCTCTCCCCTCCCTCCTCTCCCCCCCTACTCCTTCACCTCTCCCCTTCCTCCCCCTCCTCTCATTTCTCTCACCCACCTCCGTATGTCTGTTGACTCTCTCTCCCCTTCCTCCTCTCTCACCCCCTCCCCCTTTCTCTCTAACCCTACCTCACTCCCTCTTCTCTCTCCCTCCATTCTCTCTCCCTTGACGCATAAATATGCATCAAGGGCATTGACGTGTAACTCTATACATCGCGTTCAAGGCAAATAAAGTTGGTGATACAGCTGCAATGGGTAAAATTGGTGAAAACCTCAGACAGGCACAGAGACAGTCAGACAGTTTCAATATCTTTTTCAGAATTAATTCCAACAACACACGTTCCCAGACACATTCCCATTGACCGCAATATATTTTTTTGTGACCATCTTTTTCAGTGTTGTCAATTTTCTTTTTTCAGAGGGGTGGTTACAGGTACAAACACAATCAAATAAATGCATACAAAGACAACCCTGACTCATTCTCCCCGTCAGTCCCCATCCACCCGCATCCTCCCACTCCACCCAGAAACCACCTTTCCCAGCAGTGCTGCCTGCCAGCAGTGATCTTCTCTAATTTATTGAGAGATTCAAGAGGCTATCATTGTTAAATACTTTTCCATATTGTGTTCCAGTTAAAGCGTGGTTCAGATTCAATTAACTCAGTCAACTATACTTTTTTTAATGGCTAGCTCAGAATATGAGCTTTCCAAAAGTTGTTTATATATTATAGAGATCAGTCCTTTCGGGAGCCCAGATCATTTATTTATAAATCCCATCACTAGATGTTTTGGTAGCATAGCTGACATAAGCTGACCTAAGTTGTAAATATAGAAAAAAGGAGTTGCCTGTTAATGTGTATGTATCTTTCAAATGAATGTTCTCAAACCATTATGGTAAGGGTACGGATACATTAGGGCCATTGGGGGGGATACCAAAGAGGCCTAAACTCTATTAAACATTCTAGCGGTCTTGATATCCTAACAAGCAACCATATTGATATAGCAATTTTGCAAGAACCAAACCAAGGACAGGCATAGAATAGAGAACCATTTGTACAAACTGGCTGCTTTTTCATCAGCCCCAAACAAAACTAAAGGTGTAATCATATTGATAATTAACAAACTCAAAATTACAATCGTGGGTAAAGGCGAAGACCAAGAAGGCAGAATCACTTTCCTTAAATGTGTCCAGAATAGAAAGAAAATTGCCTTTATTCATCTGTATGCTCCAAATTCATATGATCCTATGTTTTTTGATTCTCTAGACAGCATGTTGCTAGTATTAACTGAATTCCAACTGGTTATTGGGACAGACATGAATGCCATTCTGGACATATGGGACAATCGAATAAAACCAACTACAATCCACATGCAACCAAAGGCTCTCCAGCATATACAGTACTCTCTGATTACAACCTCATTGATGCCTGACGAGCTAATAACCCTAAAGCAAAATATTACACTTTCTATTCAAACAGGGACAAAACATTCTCCCAAATCGATTTCGTACTATTAGCTACTCTTTCTTTAATCAAGAAAATAGAAATTTGATCATCGTGATTATTACTGCCAGATTTCAGAATCTCCTAAAAGAGCCACAAGATGGCACTTTAATGTTTCCTTACTACAACATCCTACTTTCTGTGAACAATTTGTAACTGAATTGAACTAATTCATAATGATTTAACAAAAATTCTGTTGATGATCCTTGATGTTATGAGACGCCATTAAAGGTTTTAATAACACTAAAACCTCTTGGCCTTGAGGGACCCCCCTTCAAATTAATGAGCAGTCATTTTGACTGCAGTCATTTTGAATTACGCAGTCATTCTAACAGCGTAATACATACATTTCTTATATGCTATCACAAAAATAATCATTTTGTTGTGTTTATGAAGGTCTAAGGTAACATTAAAATACGATTTAAATTGTATTTCAAATAAAACAAAACCATTTGTATTAGTTTATGTTTCTGTAGGTTACATGTAAAAACACTAAAAACACCAACATTTTTCAAGTTGTTCAATCAATTTTATTTGTGGACTATGAAACCGAAACTATGAAACAGAAAGCGTATGACAAAATTTAAAAAATACCCAAAACCAACAAGACGCATGATGATACCATTAATATCATTTAAATGTAGATATCATTTGCATTGGATATATTTACCATGTCATATGGAGCCAGAAACATAAACCTTTAACCTTATCATAAGTAGACATAATTGCAAATGATTATATCCTTCCAATATAATTTTTTTTTAAACATTTAGTTACGAATTGAACTTTAATTAAATGAGTTGACCCTTGAATGATCACCAATGATCCCTCGCATCTCCCAAAAACATTTTCAGCAGACATCTGTAAAATAATAGTATAGAAACTAAAGCTTTGGTTGTCTTCTTCTCAGGCTTCCATGTCTTCTCCCTGGACCTCATCAATCAGACTCCGAGGCATCTTCACTGTCACTTTCCAACCCTGTTGAGAATGGCTCATTGTCAGGCTGAAAATGCATCAAATTTGCCCGGATGGCCACCAATTTTTCAACCCTTGTATTGGTCAACCTGTTGCGTGCTTGGGTGTGTGTTGCGCTCTGAGGCAGCTGATGTTGGTGGAATTTGGAGGATGATGGAGGCAACAGGGGAAAGAGCCTCAGATCCACAAAGTCCCTTCCACCAGGTGGCCGATGAGATATGTTGGCACAACTGCCATATTTCATCTCCATCCCAAAGCCCTTCATTGGAAGTGTACTTCGCCAGACTGCCAAGAACCTTGCCCTCGTCCAGGTCAAGGTGGCGAGACACGGTAGTGATGACACCATAGGCCTTGTTGAGCTCTGCACCAGACAGGATGCTCTTGCCAGCATACTTGGGCTTCAGGCAGAAGTCTTCAGGCTTTGTCTGTTGTCCCTTGTGTCTGTGCTTTTGTAGAATATTGGTTGAGGGGTGGAGATGATGTAGTTAATTATTCCTTGCCCATGAACATTCGAGAGATGATTGCAATACAGTCTGCTTTCTCTATGATTTGCTTGACCTTCACTTTAACTCTGTTGATCTCTGCATCCAGTAAATTTGTAGATAAAGCAGGTCTGGTTGGAGGGGTGTATGCTGGGCGAAGAACATTCAGAATTATCTTCCAATACACATTGCCTGTGAGAATCAGAGGTGAACCAGTTGCATACAGAACTCGAACAAGACATTCATCAGCATTTCTCGGACTATGTTTCTCCATTGAGTCAAAAAAACTTCTGATTCCAGAAGGACCATGAGCTGTTGCTATCGATAAGGTGTCTGATTCATAATTTTCACCTCAAATAGAAGTTGAGGGACTTTTGTCACAGGTTGCTTGTTGTGAGCGCTGAGGGAACTTTATGCACATGGCCATATGATTCTGCATCTTTGATTAATTCTTCACATATGATTTGGTACAGTATTTGCAAACGTACACAGCTTTTCCTTCTACATTCGCTGCAGTGGAATGTCTCCACACATCAGATAGTGCCCGTGGCATTTTCCTGTAAAGATTAGAAAAAAGTTTTGTAAAAAATAATAATAATACAATTCCATGTACATATAAATAGTTGAGCAGTTAGATTAAACAACTCCTTTGTCAGATAAGTATTTTTAAATGAAACATGTATGGAAACAGGTGAATTAACACTCCTCAGTTAGCAGGCTCAAGCAAGCTAAAACCCACATGGTAGCTAAAACAAACTAGCAGAAATTGTTAACAAGTTAGAAATGATTTATACACACTTTGCTGTAGGCTACTTGTTAACAGAAACTCATGTATGTTGTATAAAATATATTCACCCCACCCAGTATTGTAATCAAAACTAACCAGAAAGCATGTAGTCCTTGACTCAGCAAGTGTAGTAGTGTGGGCTCAATAGCATCTCATCAGTGTGCAAGATCTTGAGAATCAGGTGTACATGTGATAGAAGAATGCACTGTGTATGCAGAGGGTTGCAATTCCATTCAATTTGGGATAGTTTAACCAAAACATGCCACAAGACCTAGAATTGTCTGACGTGTAACCACACTAAAAAGGTTCATTGTTATAAGCTAACTTTTTGAATGAATTTAAGCAAAATTCCCTCAATTCCTGGGCTTAACTTCCCATTGAACATTTCTGGACAAATTCCTGGAAATGTACACGGAAAGACCCTTTGCAACCCAAGATAAGATGTGGGGAGTTATCTGGCCCAAATATATTACTTGGGGCTCAGGCCGATTGAGGCAGATGATTACACAGGCTGTTTTATATAATTAACATTTCATGATTTATTTTTTTCCATATTTTCTCATTGTTTCTGTGATCAAAAAATACAATTTACCATTTAAAATAATTGCAAGGCAATTGATAAGCATTTAAAACTTTGTGGATGGAGCTTTTGTGGATGGAGCCTCATGGTGTGATTGTGATAAAGGAAGTCCTTTTGTTCACCTAAACTAGAATACATCACAATCAAATGCAGACCATATTACCTCCCAAGATAATTATCTTTGGTTATAGTCACAGCCGTATATATTCCCCCTCAAGCCGATACCACCATGGCCCTCAAAGAACTTCACTGAACTTCATGCAAACTGGAAACCACATATCCTGAGGCCGCATTTATGTAGCTTGGGATTTTAACAAAGCAAATTTGAGGAAAACCCTACTGAAGTTCTATCAACACATTGACTGTAGTACTTGCGCTGCTAAAACACTCAACCACTGCTACTCCAACTTCCGGGATGCCTACAAGGCCCTCCCCTGCCCTCCCTTAGGCAAATCTGATCACAACTCCATTTTGCTCCTCCCCTTCATATAGGAAGAAACTCAAACAGGAAATACCCGTGCTAAGGACTATCCAACGTTGGTCTGACCAATCGGAATCCACGCTTCAAGATTGTTTTGATCACGTGGACTGGGATATGTTCGGGGTAGCCTCTGACAATAACATGGACGAATACAAGAAATACAGTGACCGAGTTTATCAGGAAGTGTGTCGGAGATGTTGTACCCACTGTGACTATTAAAATCTACCCTAACCAGAAACCGTGGATACATGGCAGTATTCGTGCAAAACTGAAAGCGCAAACTGCATTTAACCATGCCAAGGTGACTGGGAATATGGCCAAATACAAACAGTGTTGTTATTCCCTCTATAAGGCAATCAAACAGGCAAAACGCCAGTACATAGACAAAGTAGAGTCGCAATTCAACAGCTCATAAACGAGACGCATGTAGCAGGGTCTACAGACAATCACGGACTTCGTGGACACCAACGTCTTGCTTCTGGACAAGCTAAAGACCTTTGTCACCCACTTTGAGGATAACACTGACGCGGCCAAAGACTGTGGGCTCTCCTTCTCCATTGCCGACATGAGTAAGACATTTAAGCATGTTAACCCTCGCAAGGCTTCCGGCCCAGACGGCATCCCTAGCCTCGTCCTCAGAGCATGCGGTGGAGTGTTTATGGACATATTCAATCTCTCCCTATTCCAGTCTGCTGTCCCCACATGTTTCAATATGTCCACCATTTTCCCTGTACCCAAGAAAGAAAAGGTAACTGAACTAAATGACTATTGCCCCATAGCACTCACGTCTGCTATCATGAAGTGCTTTGAGAGACAAGTCAAGGATCATATCACCTCTACCTTACCTGACACCCTAAACCCACTTCAAATTGCTTACTACCCCAATAGATCCACAGACGATGCAATCTCCATCACTCTGCACACTGCCCTATCCCATCTGGACAAGAGGAATACCTATGTAAGAATGCTGTTCATTGACTATAGCTCAGTATTCAACACCATAGTACCCTCCAAGCTCATCATTAAGCTTGAGGCCCTGGATCTGAACCCCACCCTGTGCAACTGGGTCCTGGACTTCCTTCCTAACAGGCTATCCCCAGGTGGTGAAGATAGGAAACAACACCTCTACTTTGCTGATCCTCAACACTGGGGCCACACAAGGGTGCGTGCTCAGCCCCCTCCTGTACTCCCTGTTCACCCATGACTGCGTGGCCATGCACGCCTCCAACTCAATCATCAAGTTTGCAGACGACACAACAGTAGAATGCCTGTGGACTTCAGGAAACAGCAGAGAGAGTATCCCCCTATCCACATCGACGGGACCGCAATGGAGAATTTGTAAAGCTTCAAGTTCCTTGGCGTACACATCACTGACAAACTGATATGGTCCACCCACACAGACAGTGTGGTGAAGAAGGCCCAACAGCACCTCTTCAACCTCAGGAGGCTGAAGAAATTTGCCTTGGCACGTAAAACCCTCAAACTTTTACAGATGCACAATTGTAACCATCCTGTCGGGCTGTATCACCGCCTGGTACGGCAACTGCACAGCCCACAACTACAGGGCTCTCCAGAGGGTGGTGCGTTCTGCCCAACGCATCACTGGGGGCAAACTACCTGCCCTCCAGGACACCTACAGCACCCGATTTCACAGGAAGGCCAAAAAAATCATCAAGGACAACAACCACCTGAGCCACTGCCTGTTCACCCCATTATCATCCACAAGGCGAGGTCGAGAGACTGAAAAACAGCTTCTATCTCAAGGCCATCATTAGAGGCTGCTGCTCTATATACATAAACGTTAAATAATTGGTCACTTTAATAATGGAACACTAGTCACTTTGATAATGTTTATATATTTTGCATTACTCATCTCATATGTATACACTGTATTCAATTATATACTACTGTGTCTTAGTCTATGCCGCTCGGACATTGCTCATCCAAATATGTATATATTCTTAATTCCTTTCCTTTACTTTCGATTTGTGTGTATTGTTGTGAATTGTTAGACATTACATGTTAGATATTACTGCACTGTTGGAGCTAGAAACACAATCATTTCGCTACACGCAAAAACTATAATAATCTGCTAAACACGTATATGTGACCAATCAAATTTGATTTGATTTTAATTCAATTAAATTCAACCTCAGTAGATGGACTAATATCCCAGTTGCTTAAACCGGCCGAATATCTATTGTCAAAATGAACATATTGTCACGGCTGAATTTCTGCTGTTCAATGCAGACGTTCTCCTCATCACAAAACAATTTTCACATCACTCATTGAAATCAAAGCTGCTGTAAAAGCTGGTTGATTGAGTGTACATTAAAAGTACATTACCACTAGAACAATAGGTTGCGGAATATTTCTGATGTGTGCAATAAAGTGTGTCCACCACAACTCCTCCTTCCCTAGAAATAATTGGACATGATTACTTCAGTGTTTTGTCCTCCGTACACAGTAACATCTACAGTGTATCATTTTGATAAAAACATGAAAAGCAACAGAGAGACTTTGCGTCTGGATGGTTGGAATGACTGAAGGCCTAAACAGGTTTAAATCAGCATGTTCATCTTCATAGGGCTCCAGAACTCTATTTAGCGCCAGTGGAGTTGATGTGTTGCTTTTGGAAGGAAGACGAACCAGGTTTCCGTCCAACCTTTTTACGCAAGTAAAGTACGTCAGAGAAAATGTTTTGTGACAGACACATTTTTTGTAGGTAAACTTTTTAAATGTCTACAAAACAAAATACGCTAGACAAGGTGGGATCTTTTTGTGTCTGTAAAATTAAGTATGTGAGAAATGGCGGTGGAAAGGCGTTTATGCACAAATATTGAAATAATAAACATCATATCAAAGTTAACTTGGAGTCACATGATGATATGATGTTGGTCATCCCACTTATTTCTAGGGAAGGAGGAGACGTGGTGGATTAACTTTATTGTTATGGTGGCAATGTACTTTTAATGTGTAAGACCCTGAATATTTATTAGAAATGAGCATCAAGCTCATAACTTTGCACTTTCCCCATCATGTGAAGTTCATCATAAAATAAGTTCTCTAGCCTAATAAACTGCATGAGTTGTAGTGGGAGGACCACACACCATATCATCACGTGACTCCAAGTTTACTTTGATATGATGTTTATTATTTCAATATTTGTGCATAAAGGCCTTTCCACCGCCATTTCTCACATACTTAATTGTATGATATACCTACAGTTGGATTTACTGGAGTTTTAAAAAAATCCCTTAAATTGGTGACTTTTTGCAAATGTAATCAATTTCCATATTGATTTAACATAATTGTCACATTGGCGTGACGGACGCAGGAATGCATAATATTTTATTTTATTTTAACACAAATCACGGCATGCCATGTAAAGTCACGGGGACGGAGACCAAACAAAAAGCCAAACAAAAGAGCGAGGGGTACCTTGAATAAATAACACACGTGCATGATGATTAACACACGGGACGAGACCCCGTAATCATCTGCACAATCCACAAAGGCACGAAAGCCCAGAACACATAGCACAGGTACTCACACACACCAACGGACATTGTAACAATAATCGACCCGGCCTCCCGGGAGGCGCAGTGGTTAAGGTGTGCCACCAGAGACTCTGGGTTCGTGCCCAGGCTCTGTCGTAACCGGCCACGACCGGGAGGTCCGTGGGGCGATGCACATTTGGCCTAGCGTCATCCGGGTTAGGGAGGGCTTGGCCGGTAGGGATATCCTTGTCTCATCGTGCACCAGCAACTCCTGTGACAGGCCGGGCGCAGTACATGCTAAACCAAGGTTTCCAGGTGCACCGGTGTTTCCTCCGACACATTGGTGTGGCTGGCTTCCGGGTTGGATGCGCGCTGTGTTAAGAAGCAGTGCGGCTTGGTTGGGTTGTGTATCGGAGCCCGTACGGGAGTTGTAGCAATGAGACAAGATAGTAGCTACTAAAACAATTGGATACCACGAAATTGGATACCACGAAAAAGGGGTAAAAATTTTAAAAACAATAATCGACCCCACCATGGTGAACAAAGGGCACATATATACAAATACAATCAGTGGGAATAGGGGCCAGGTGTTCGCAATGAAGGTTCCAGAGGGATCTGTGACAGTACCGTCCCCACCGGACCACCAGTGCAATGACACCGGCCTCGAGGACGATCACTGGAACGTAGTGCGGGTCGATCAGGACCCGATGCAGCTGCCAAAGTTGCATTGGCATCAGACGGAGTTTCAGTACAATTTTATAAATGCAACAAATACATTTGTTTGTTCGACATGATGGGATTATGTTGACCATATGTGAATGACCGGCTCAAATCAGTTTTAGGTAGCAAAATTTGAAAGTGTTTTTTACATTGGTAAAAAGTAGAGACTCAGAGCTACAAAATGGTATGTAATACACTGCATTTTCTGAGGAACAATGGGAAAGTAATTCTGCTTTGAAAGTTCATACATTTGTAAACTCACTTTTGAGAAAAGGATCGTTGAATGTTTTGCCACCTACTGGAGAGCTGTCCTTTGTCTACACCCATTCTGCATTGTTCACACCCTCTTAAACCAGCCCCACCCATCTCTTTAAGGATTCACATGAGGTCATGTGCTAAACAGTGAGTAGTGAAGTAAAGATTAAGACTAAAAGTGGTAGTAGCCTACAGTAAAATAAAAATTCCAGGTAAACAGAAAGTGTCCAGAAAAAATATTAGATGACACTTACCCAGACACACTTGTCTAAATTGATGGGTCATGTGAAAGAAATGCTGTAACCCACAGCCACATCCAGTGGTGGAAAAAGTACTACATTGTCATACTTGAGTAAATGTAAAGAGACCATAATAGAAAATGCCTTCACACCAGTACATTAGTATACTTTATATACTGTTACACACACAGTATTCCATACATAAGTTAAGGCCATGCAACCTGAGTTGAAACCTGAGTGAGGTGCACATGTACAGTACATAAACAGATGCATGCGCCATATATTTGCGTGGTGGACACTTGATACGATCACATTATATTGTTGCGGTATGTCACAAAATCATGTTACGACCACAAATCAATATTCATTTTAAATATCACATATTTTTTTCTAAGTGGATGGGTCTCCACAGAAGGTGTAAACAGTACAGCCAAATGGTTACTTGCAGACGAGGTAGTTATATGCATACAATCAGGGGTAAAGTGGCTGAGCAGCAGGATAAAAAAAATTCGGAGAGCCCGTTTCTGTCCTGCCCTTGACTTTGGTTCAGGGCACGTGATGTCCATAGCCTATTCGTCACAAAACTCCCATATCTTCTCAAAAAGATAAGTTTGTCAAGATTTGTCCAGTCCAGTTGGTGTGTGTGTACAGGCAGACCATCTATGGGAGAAAGGATGTCAGCGTTGCGCAGCAGCTGAAACCTGGTCCCGACTGAGTCCGAACGCTCCTTGGCGAGAACCACACCAGGCTCCAGAGCATCTAAGCTGTAAAACAGGAAATAAAATACAAAAATAAGACATACATATGTGCCAGATTGTGCACGAGTCCAGAATTGTTGCCCTTTGTCCCGCAACCAAACAATCATGTCCCGCATTTTAGCAAATTAAAACCCACCACTAATTTACAAAAAAAGGTAGATTCAGTCATATTTCCTATTCATTTGATAAATTGACATTCCAACCTGTTTCTTTTGAAGTCACATTGCGTTTATGACTAGGATGTGGTACCGGTTGATGTTAAACACTTCTCCAATCCGTGATGAGATCTGATATTCTGAACAGTGCAAGACGAGATGTAGGCCAAAATGGCCAATCCTGACAAAAACATTGTATTCATACACTGTCCTGCAAAATCATTCCACTGTCCCACATTTGTGTACTAGGTGGGATCTTTTTGTGCCATGAAACCATTATGCGAGAAATTGGGGTGGAAACTCCTTAATGCGAAAATATTGATATAATAAACTATTATATCGAAGTAAACTTGTGGTCATGTGGTCCTCGTTTTTTTTGGGGGGGGGACCAAAAACATGGTCTCTTAGTTTTTTTTGAGTAAGACAGAATATATTGAGCGTTGCGCCGTGATTGGCTCAGTGTTCTGTCACTCATGGGGACTTTACGTCAATGTCAAGTGTAAGAGGAGACTTTGAAAATTCTAGCCCTTCAGGTGTTACATTAGAAGTGCCCATCCAATAAGGCTCAAGGTCATTGGCCCCAGATAAAATGACGTCAAATCTGCTAAATGACTTAAATGTAAATGTAATGTAAAATCACTTTATATGTACAGTAGCTTTGATTGGACTGATTATGTCAACATCATACTTCCACAATCTTAGCTAGCTGTCATCATCATGAATCAAGTCGACAATCTACTGGCAAATCCTTTTTAATCCTTGTCATATGAAGATAAACAATGAAGAGAAATTATAGATAAAACGTATCGGTGCTCATCAGCCATTGGACATAAACATTACGCAAGTTGGAAATCGCAAATTCAACGAATGGTTTGGAAGGAATCAGTGACAGTGTATGGCCCAAATCTGGGATTAAGGCCATGCTGTCAATGAAGCATGATTTTTGTCGCACTCAAAACAATTGTTAACTCGGAACTGTCAAAACTTCACTTCCATGAGTTCAAGACAACTGGGAAGTCGTAAATAAAATGATCTCCGGCCTCCAGTTTATTTGAAAGCACTACAAATTCAGAGAATGACAGACTTTGATGACAAAATTTGCCCACGAAGGACCGCTGCGCCACCTTCCTGTTCAAGTAAGCACAGCACAACAAGGTGAGTCCAAAAATGTCTTGTATGTGCTGCATAAATCATGTAATATGCCAGGGAGATATAGGTATACTGTAGCTAGTTTACTGTAGCTAAACAAATAGTTATATTGACTAACGTTACATCCGTCCTACCGCACTCATTAATGTCTTAATCGAAATGACAGATTGCATCTTATACGCTTGTCGTCCCCTTATGCCATAGTTGTGCATCTCAATTCTCATGAGAAACTACATTTGTTTAAGCAAGTAATCCATATCAGCTATGTTTTTTTTAAAGGCAGTAAATGAGGCTGAATGAACTGTTTCGCTGCCAGACAAGGCCCTGCTGATAGCCAGGTGTAACAGTGGTAAGGTGTTGGGACTGCTGTTGGGACGGCTTTATGTAGGTCCTAACAGTTTGTGGGCACCGTTTGTCACAATTAATATATTATTTAGTGTTGTGTAGTGGCTTTGCTAGCATGCATTCCACTTGTTGTTGTTTTGCCCCACGAAGATTTACATGTTAAAATCGCCACTGATTAGGCATAAAGTTACCAGTGTGGTGAAGGTTAGAGTTTGGTTTAAAATCAGATTTTAAGAAATAGGCGTGTTTTATGACTGTGTGGCTGTGGTGACCGTGGTCCTCCCACGATGACTCGGGGAAACCATGCAGTTTATTAGGCTACAGATGAAATAAATTAAGATGACCTTCACAGGGTGGTGAAACTACTCAGTGATGCTCCTTTCCAATAAATATCAAAGGTCTTATTCTGGTGACATAATGATCGATGCTTGACTGCCGTTTGACAAATAAAAATGATGCATAATAATCTCATCATGTAGACTAGCCTACGTGCACAGGCTACATTCACTGTATCTGCAAACTATTGGCTAGAGAACACGTGCCAAGACCAGAGTAGACACATTTTCTATTTAACACAACAGTTGCTGTGACAGTTGCAGTTGAAAATGCGATGGAAACACATTGAACTTCTGGTTTTTATTTGGTACATGGAAATTTTAGCGAAAAATTTTAGCGAAAAAGCACTGATTTGGATCTGCAACAAGTCAGTTTGGTGGAAACACCACTGGCGGGAAAACATACATATTTTCTTCATGCGAATTTCAAAATATTGCGCATTAAAAACGCCCAAGCAAAGTCGATTTTCTTTGTGTGCTTGGACCATGTTAGTTTCTCTCCTTCTCCCCTCCTCACAGGTGGCAATCATCATTCCCCAATCAGTCACCTGCTCCTGTTTCCATTACCCTATCACATTCCCTTGGTTTAAAAACCCTGTCTGTTGTTTGCTCGAGAGCTCAATCTCTCTGTCATACAATCTCTCCTTAGTGCTCTTGTTTGTTTTAGCATCTCCAGATCACTTTGTCCCCACCTGTGAGTATTGTTTGTGTTATGGTGTTTGATGGTGGGAAAAGGGGGAACCAAGACAAGTTGCCCATGGGCATACACTACCCGTAGGTAGAACTGGGCAGACCACCCACTGTATTTTTGGTTAGTTAGCTGTATAGTAGTCTAGCTTAGGGGTGTTTTTGGATATTTGTTTCTTTCCTTGGGTCCAGCTCAGCCTCTTTTCCTGCCCCCCTCCCCCTTTACCATGTGTTTGCAAATAAACCCTGGGTGTTTGACTGTAGATATTAGTTGTCTGTGGTTATTTCGTTCTCACCGTTACTTTGTCACGATTACACTTTGCATGAGTTATGTTACGGGTCTCGATACCATCCCCCCTAGACTGCCAGGCCAAAGGGATTTGGAACAATCACATTGAGGTAGAGGTTGTTGTCCTTACACCACAGTCAGGTCTCTGACCTCCCTATAGGCTGTCTCATCGTTGTCGGTGATCAGGCCTACCACTGTTGTGTCATCAACAAACTTAATGATGGTGTTGGAGTCTTGCCTGGCCGTGCAGTCATGAGTGAACAGGGAGTACAGGAGGGGACTGAGCACACACCCCTGAGGGGCCCCTGTGTTGAGCATTAGCGTGGCGGATGTATTGTTACCTACCCTCACCACCTGGGGGCGGCCAGCCAGGGTCCAGGATCCAGTTGTAAATGGAGGTGTTGAGTCCCAGGGTCCTTTAGCTTAGTGATGAGCTTTGATGGCACCATGGTGCTGAGCTGTAGTCAATGAATAGCATTCTCACATAGGTGTTCCTTTTGTCCAGGTGTGAAAGGGCAGTGTGGAGTGCAATAGAGATTGCAACATCTGTGGATCTGTATGCAAATTAGAAGGGGCTAGGGTTTCTGGGACAATGGTGTTGATGTGAGCCATGACCAGCCTTTCAAAGCATTTCACGGCTACAGACGTGAGTACTACCTGGTCGGTAGTCATTTTGGCAGGTTACCTTAGTGTTCTTGGGCACAAGGACTATGGTGGTCTGCTTGAAACATGTTGGTATTACAGACTCAGACAGGGAGAGGTTGAAAAATGTCCTCTCCAGAGAGGAACTCTGGAGCTCTGTCAGAGCGACAATTTCGTTTTTGGTCACCTCCCTGACTAAGGCCCTTCTCCCCCATTTGCTTAGTTTGGCCAGGCGGCCAGCTCTAGGAAGAGTCTTGGTAGTTCCAAACTTCTATGAATGATGTAGGCTGTGTTATTGGGGACCTTCAATGCTGCAGACATTTGTTACCCTTCCCTAAATCTGTTCACAATCCTGTCTCGGAGCTCTACAGACAATTCCTTTGACCTCATGGCTTGGTTTTTGCTCTTAAATGCACTGTCAACTGTGGGACCTTTATCAAGTTGTAGAAATATCTCAAAGATGATCAAACAGGATGCACCTGCGCTCAATTGAGTCTCATGGCAAAGGGTCTGAATACTTATGCAAATAAGGTATGTCTTTTTAATAAATTTGTAAAAGTTACTAAACTTATTTTCGCTTTGTCATTATCGGGTATTGTGTGTAGATTAATAAAATGTTTAAATTAATCAATTTTAGAACAAGGCTGTTAAGTAACAAAATGTGGAAAAAGGGAAGGGGTCTGAACACTTTCCGAATGCACTCTCATTTCCATTACATATGTCTCAGGGATTTTTTTTTGTGACATTGATTTTGTTTAGTAAACTTACAGTACCAACCTAATGTTTGGACACGCCTACTCATTCCAGGGATTCTTTTTTTTTTTTTTACTATTTCCTACATTGTAGAATAGTGAGGACATCAAAACTATGAAATAACACATATGGAATCATGTAGTAACCAAAAACAGTGTTCAACAAATCAAAAAAAAAATATTTGACATTCTTCAAAGTAGCCTTGTATTTAATTATTATGGATCCCCATTAGCCAAAGCAGCAGCAGCTACTCTTCCTGGAGTCCAGAAATATTAAGGCAAGTTTATACAATTCTAAAAACATGACAATACATTCACAACACACTGTGTGCCCTCAGGCCCCAACTCCACCACATATCTACAGTACTAAATCCATGTGTATGTATAGTGCGTAGGTTATTGTGTGTGTCAATGTTTGTTGCGCTGTTCCATAAGGTCTTTATAGATATAATTTTACTGTATTTTCTATGTAGTCATGGCTCTATGTAGTATTGTGTGCCTCCCATAGTCTGTTCTGGACTTGGATTGTAAAGAGACCTCTTGTAGGGTATGGATGGGTGTCCGAGCTGTGTGCCAGTAGTTTAGACCGCCAGCTCGGTGCATTCAACATGTCAATACCTCTCATAAATAAAAGTAGTGATGAAGTCAATCTCTCCTCCACTTTCAGCCAGGAGAGACTGACATACATATTATTAATATAAACTGTACATCCAAGGGCCAGCCGTGTTGCCCTGTTCTGAGCCAATTGCAATTTTCCAAAGTCCTTTTTTGTGGCACCTGACCACACGACTGAACAGAAGTCAAGGTGCAACATAACTAGGGCCTGTAGGACCTGACCTGATAGTTTTGTTAAGAAGGCAGAGCACACTCTTGGCATTTGCTCAACCAGCTTCATGAGGTAGTCACCTGGAATGCATTTCAATTAACAGGTGTACCTTGTTAAAAGTTATTTTGTGGAATTTCTTTCCTCAATGCGTTTGAGCCAATCAGTTTTGTTGTGATAAGGTAGGGTTGGTATACAGAAGATAACCAAATAGGGCTAAAGACCAAGTCCATAGGATGGCAAGAACAGCTCGAATTACTTTAAGACATGAAGGTCAGTCAGTGCGGACAATTTCAATAACTTTTAATGTTTCTTCAAGTGCAGTTGCAAAAACCATCAAGCGCAATGATGAAACTGGCTCTCATGAAAGGAAGACCCAGAGTTACCTCGGCTGCAGAGGATAAGTTCATTGGAGTTACCAGCCTCAGATTGCAGCCCAAATAAATGCTTCATAGAGTTAAAGTAACAGACATCTCAACATCAACTGTTCAGACAAAATTGTGATCTCCTCAGCAAAAACATAGTTATGAATATAATTATATTTTCCTGAAGGAGGGAATGAGGTATAACATTCAATGGGTAGTCAGTCACCAACCAGTCATATTCACCTGAAAACTGAAATCATGCCCAAAGGACCAATGGATGCCTTGCACCCCCTTGGAACCCCTGCCTTCCTGGCTATAATACCTATTCTCACCTGCATTGCTTGCTGTTTGGGGTTTTAGGCTGAGTTTCTGTCCAGCACTTTGAGATATCAGCTGATGTACGAAGGGCTATATAAATACATTTGATTTAAATCTGATTTGAATACCGGGGATAGCTATTATTTCCTGCTCTTCAGCAACCCCAACCCCCCCCATACCGCTAGGCAACCTGCTATGCAACCCTTGTCCTTTGCTGTCATATGCCAGGGTGATACCCTCCACAATCCTATCAGAAAGACGCTGCCTCGAACCATCCTACCCTGAGCTGGATTAGCGAAACAGACAAAACGCTGGTCACAAACGTGGATATCCTTGGTCCTATCCATATAAGTGCGTAAGGCAGAAAACTGAGGAGGCGAGAAAAATAACAACTCCCCGGGACCTGTAAGACATAGGCATACCCTTGGGAGAAAAATCTGCATTAGGACGTAACATCCCTTTGGAGTCGTCAGGCGCAAACTAGAAACAGGAAGGGTGTACTGATAGCTCATTGGAGATCCCCAACGCGTTTGGCTGATGCCAAGGCCATGAGCAGGGAAGTCTTGTAGGAAAGGACCTTCAGGTCCACTGACTCCAATGGTTCAAACGGAGGCTCACAGAGAGTGTCCAGAACCAAAGCTAGGTCCAAGGTCAGTGCCATGGGCTTAGACACTGATCTGAACCAACGCACACCTTTCAGGAACCGCACCACCAAAAGATGAGACTTTGGGGTGGAGCCGCCAATCTCTACATGATACACAGAGATGGCTGCCATATAAACCTTCAATGTTGAAAAAGAAAGGCTATGCTCAAAAAGCTCTTGCAAGAAAATCAAAACGTTCACTAAAGAGCTCTGAAAAGGAGAAACTCTTGTGACTAGGGGGCAGTATTTTCATTTTTGGAAAAATAACGTTCCCAAAGTAAACGGGATATTTTGTCAGGACAAGATGATAGAATATGCATATAATTGACAGTTTAGGATAGACAACACTCTAAAGTTTCCAAAACTGTAAAAATATTGTCTGTGAGTATAACAGAACTGATATTGCAGGCGAAAGCCTGAGAAAAATCCAATCCGGAAGTGCCTCATGTTTTGAAAGCTCTGCGTTCAAATGCGTCCCTATTGAGCAGTGAATAGGCTATCAACCAGATTACTTTTTCTACATATTCCCCAAGGTGTCTACAGCATTGTGACTTAGTTTTACGCCTTTATGTTGAAGAATACCCGTAAGTGGCTACATTGTGTAAGTGGTCAACTGATGGCTCTGAGTGATTCTCGCGTAAAATACAGAGGTAGCCATTTTTCCAATCGGTCCTACTGAAAATCCAATTGTCCCAGTGGATATATTATCGAATAGATATTTGAAAAACACCCTGAGGATTGATTATAAACAACATTTTCCATGTTTCTGTCGATATTATGGAGCTAATTTGGAATATTTTTCAGCGTTGTCGTGACTGAAATTTGCAGCCGATTTCTCAGCCAAATGTGAAGAACAAACGGAGCTATTTCGCCTACAAAAATAGTATTTTTGGAAAAAAGGAACATTGGCTATCTAACTGGGAGTCTCGTGAGTGAAAACATCCGAAGCTCAAAGGTAAACAATTTAATTTGATTGCTTTTCTGATTTTCGTGACCAAGTTACCTGCTGCTAGCTGGACATAATGCTATGCTAGGCTATCAATAAACTTACACATGCTTGTCTTGTTTTGGCTGTAAAGCATATTTTGAAAATCTGAGATGACAGGGTGATTAACAAAAGGCTAAGCTGTGTCTCAATATATTTCACTTGTGATTTTCATGAATAGGAATATTTTCTAGTAATATTTATGTCTGTTGAGTTATGCTAATTAGTGTCAGTCGATGATTACGCTCCCGGATCCAGGATGGGGTGTCACAAGTTAAACCTGACACCAACCCTTTAATGCAGACCACTTAAATGTATACAACCCTCTCATAGAGGGCACATGCGCTGACTGTATAGTTGTAAACCCCAGTCATCAAATGGAACCTTTCAGGAGCCAAACCCACAGATCTTATATCTGTCGTGGTGGGTGCCAAACTCTCCCGTGCGCCTGGTACAATAGATCCCAATGACACGGAACCCTCCACTGTTGATCTCTCAGAACCAAGGTTGTCAGGGCCAATGGGGAGCCACCAGAATCAACAACAGACCATGATGGACCCTCTCCATGGTGGCCTGAATCAGGTCCAAACACATAAAGCAGGGTCCAAGGCCACTGATACGCCAAAACATCTGTTCCCAACGGAGTGCCCAGATCCCTCATTGAGATGAACCGACGACAATGCTAATTTTCTTGCGAGCGTAAAGATCTACGTCGGCCCTACTGAACTGGTCCGAGGGGTGCAGTCTCCACTCCATAGAGATAGTAGTACCCCCCACTCACACACACAGACATTGGAAAGTAGATCTGCACCTACGGTGAGATTTGGGATGATGCGTCGCCCTGACCGTCAGGAAATGTGCCCTGCTCCATACGAGCAAGTTTAGGAGAGAGAGAGAGACTGTAATGTTTGTTGTCTTCCTCTGATGCGGAGTAAGACAGATCGGACCAATTTGCAGCGTGGTAAGTGTCCATAATTTAATAAGAAAAACGGAACACTACAAAATACAAAACAAACAACGTGAAACAAACAAACCAGTCCCGTGTGGCACAAACACGGAAAATAAACACCCACAACTCAAAAGTGAAACCAGGCTACCTAAGTATGATTCTCAATCAGAGACAACTAACGACACCTGCCACTGATTGAGAACCACACTAGGCCGAACACAGAAACCAACATAGAAAAACAAACAGACTGCCCACCCCAACTCACACCCTGACCATACTAAAACAAAGACAAAACAAAGGAACTAAGCTCAGAACGTGACAGAGACCATGTGTCCCCCCCACCTGTGTATGTACACACCCACCGTCCTGTTGTCAGACCTTACCAACACCAGCAGCAAGACTTGTCAAAAACTGACCTCGAAGCTGCCCCCTGGCCCGGGGCAACAAAATGGGCCTGTAGGGCCTCCTTGGCCACGCCAAACAACCTTGTTGGCAAAACTGGCTCATCCAAATACATCCGCCTGTCCATCTCAGGAATACGGGAGAAAGTCAACCAGAGGTAGCTCTGAGCCAGCACCGTCGCACTCATACTTTTCCTCACATGCCAGGATAGTACAGTGGGACAGACGCAGCTCAAAATCAGCCATAGCACGGATTTCATCGAGAAGCTCTGAAACTGGCTTCCCAGCCTCCACGGACTTATTCAGCTCCTGCAGCAAATCGATATGACACATCTGTAGCATTGTGACCACATTCAACGACCAATATTAAGACCCAAAACTTGCAACATCTAGGGGGACGAGTACTCTCTCCCTATTAACAGACACCTAAGACTCGTAGTCTTCATGTGCTTGAAAAGTTAGCAAATTGCATATCATGTTTTTCCTTTAGGCGAGCTGAAGAGCGAAACATTTAGGAAATTAATTTGGACTATTTTAAGTGACTATTTTGAGGCATTGGCTATGTTGTTGCTACGGTGACTCAGGAGGGACAAACAACAGTCACTGCCAGGGTATGAACATAGCACACCCACTTCAAACCACACCCCCAAGACAACTCTCTTTTTGCAGTCATGGCCGCTAAGCATTTCTTAGTGAGCAATCTTCAAAACGAGGCCAAATCAGGAAGTGCACTTGCCCTTTAAGGAATTGCCGACAGCCTGTATGCCCTACCACCTATCTGTTTCATGTATGGGGCGGCAGGGTAGCCTAGTGGTTAGAGCGTTGGACTAGTAACCGAAAGGTTGCAAGTTCGAATCCCCAAGCTGACAAGGTACAAATCTGTCGTTCTGCCCCTGAAAAGGCAGTTAACCCACTGTTCCTAGGCCGTCATTGAAAATAAGAATTTGTTCTTAACTGACTTGCCTAGTAAAATAAAGGTAAAATAAATAAAAATCGGGTAGCCTGCAAAATCCAGCAATGCAATAATGAATTATCAAGTGTCAACGTATCACCACGGTCCGTGCCATGGTGAAACTTGCACTCCTGTAGGTCTGAAATAATTGGATTGTGAAAATTGCATCCTGCCAACCAGAAAAGCAAGACAAAACAATTCAAATATTCTTGAAAGTCAGGACAAGGATCCTGCAAAAACTTTTTTTTTTATAGTTGACAAATACATTTAGCAGGCAGTAGGCATTTAGAATTAAATGTGGACTGGAGCTTCATAGTTAAATTTTAACATCAAAATGATTCGTTAATCATCATTTGGTTGTAAAACACAGTTTCCATCATTTGTTGCAATAAAGAAAGTAAAAAATAAAAATCCACCCGTCAAACAAATACAATTTTTGTCGATCTATATCTGCCATTTCCATTACACATGGAAACCTGCCTACTGTTGCAGATCATAGTGACTCACAATCAACTTTAGGTCAAGTTCTAGGGGAGAGGGTGGGGTAAGTTGAGCCACCCATCATTTCATAGAGTCTGTGAAGGAAGAAGCCACATGGAGTCCAAAAAAACAGAAATCATTTTTAGATTGTTCCATACATCATTTAGGGTCTCTATAAGCTTCAATATGAGGTCCTAAACCTAGCATGAAAGTGCATCCTTGTAGCGTGTGGGCTAATAGTAAAAATGTGGATGTCGGTTAAGTCAGCCCCCCACACCTCTCTGATTCAGAGGGGTTGGGTTAAATGCAGAAGACACATGATTTTGCCAAAGGCAAGTTGAGAAAATGTGAAGTGTTTTCTTCCCAGGCGTAATGCAAGGCTTTATCGCTGGAATATGAGGAAACAACAGGGCCTGGCTTATGTTAAAAGTGTTTAAACAAGTACAACGTGTTTGTTAGGTGTTAAGGCTGTTAAAAAAATACAATTATTATTATTGTGATTGTTGAATTGTGTTTGGGAAATAAAGATAGACATGGTTTTAAAAAGGTAGTGGTCATATTTAATTCAGTACAGAAATGTATATGTGGCTTAACTTCACCGGGTAAGTTGTGCCAAACTATCCCTTTTTTTGGACTAGCTGTTTTCAAAATGGTTATGTTGACATGAAACCTGAGTATTTCCAGGGACACACAATATCCTGAAATACTGTATATGTAGATATCTTTGTTTCCCTTGACGGTGTGATGTTGAATGTAAAAAATGTCTCAACTTACCCCACTCTCCCCTACTGCAGTTGTTTGTTTAGTTTACCAGGACCGAATTCACAAGTTGGGAATATTTTACATTTTATATAGAGCATTAATTACTCTGAATTCTATTGGACAATTTTTACAGTTAATTTCAGAATTTCACTAAAAGGTAGCATTATATAGGATGTTTTTTTTATGAATGTGTGTACGATATTGTATAAATATTAGTTCACAAATGAGCATAGGCTAACCCAACTTCTGACCTCATATTGTAATGGTCTACCGTCTTGATAGCTCTGATCAGGTCAAGAGTTGTTGATAATGGCCAACTCGCTGTTGATTGGTTTTCCACATCCATCTCTCTACTTCCCATGTAATTGCTTCCTTTAGGCCTCTCTAAATGAAGGCAAATGGAGACAGGGTCAGCTCAGCTGCCCTCCTCTCTTCTCCTCTTTGTACCCTCTTCATCCTTCTATTCAATTCAATTCAATTCAAAGGCCTTTATTGGCATGGGAAACACATGTTTACATTGCTGAAGCAAGTGAAATAGATAATAAACAAAAGTGAAATAAACAGCAAACATTACACTCCCAAGTTTCAAAGGAAAAGACACATTTCAAATGTCATATTCTGACTCTGTACAATGTTATAATGATGTGCAAATAGTTAAAGTACAAAAGAGAAAATAAATAAACATAAATACGGGTTGTGTTTGTTCTTTACAGATTGCTCTTTTCTTGTGGCAACAGGTCACAAATCTTGCTGCTCTGATGGCACACTGTGGTATTTCACCCAATAGATATGGGAGTTTATCAAAATTGAATTCCTCCTTCTCCGCCGGCCCCTCTCCACCCCCTTGTCCCCCCCATTGACCACTTCAGAGGGCTCCAGGAAATTATAGGGGATCTGACTAATTGCAGCCGGCCCACCGACAAACAGGGAGCACGCCACACTTCAGGAGAGGGGGAGGAGTGGAGGAGATGGTAAAATGTCTAGGGGTCTGATCGAGACAGAAGTCCACAGGTTATGATTTGACCAAACAGGTTGTGAAGAATACCTTAAGAACAGTCAGTAACAGGCTACGTTATTACGGCACATTACTAAATACTCTGTGTGATGCCACTTGCATAGATGCATGCAGGAGGCTAGTCAGGTAACCTAGTTGTTAAGCGTGTTGGGCCAGTAACCAAAAGGTTGCTGGTTCAAATCCCTGACCTGACGAGGTTTAAAAATCTGTTCATGTGCCCTTGAACAAGGCACTTAACCCTAATAGCTCCTGTAAGTTGCTATCAAATACTGTTTGCTAAATGGCTAAAATGTGAAACTTAAATACCTGCAGACATCAAGTTAAAAAAATGGATGATAAACCTATATCTATTCTCATCTAGACATATACCATTCCAGTAAACTATTTCCTACTTTACTGAAGGCCGACCACCACCCTGGAGGCCACTGTACTAAATGGAAGCAATTTAGGCAAGGTAACTAATAGCCATGCCTGCAGTGGACAGCATGTGATTATTCAGGGCTCTGATGGGCCACCCTCAACCCAAATGAGTCCTAAAACCCAGAATAAGGTGAATTCATCCTGATGATGTAATTTCCACTAGTCACAAGTGACTTGCAGCCGGCCCTGCATGTGTCGGCCGGCAGAATAGAATGCATCCGTCATTCACCGGCTGATTAATGCACTCCAGATGTGCCCGTCCTCCGATTTCAGGGCTCCCCGCCCCTTCGCTTTGTTGTGATAATGATACAGTACCCAGAGTACAACTGTTTATTTTATTTTCCGTCCGTTTCTCCGGTGGTGTAGCCGGGCAAGTCAGGGACCTTAGGTTCGCGCTGCTTCTCGATAGCCAATTGTGCGGCTGAGATGAAAGCCAGAGTGGAGTTATTATACTTTCCCCGTGGAACCAGGCCCCCCCTTCCTCACACTCCCGTCCACCCTACCTCAGACACGGATGTAATTGTAAACTGCTGCTGGTAGCTGTACTGTAAGTTTTGAGGTGGAGGGACCACCACGGGCCACGTAGGAAATTCATGAATGTCAGAGTTGTCAGGATCAAACGAGAGACACTTCCTGTTTGGGTCAGGTGACAACAACTCCAGGCAGGCAGCGTGGAGGGTGGTTCTGTCTAGAAGGGACTGAGCTATAAACAAAGTAGGTAGAAGAAGTTGCCCCAAACCTCTGATACTAGGGTCAGATACATTTAGGAATGGGTTTGGGTAATCTGATCCTAGAACTGTGGTATAGCGACTAGTGATTCTCACCATAACCTTGACCCTCTGAAATGCTGCCACTGAGGAACCCTCACAGATAAGGGATATAGCCATCTCTCTTAGCCCTGATAGGCCGTATAAAGATACAGATCTTGGGGGGAGCCTGTGTAGAGGCTGGTGCAACAGGACAAGGTGGCCAAACAATCTGCCCCAAGGAGGATGACAACAACCCTTCAACAACACACACACTCAAACACCACCCTCATCCTTAAGAGATTAGACTTGATGGCTGTTCCCAAAACAAAAAACAAGGCGTATCCTCCACGTTCGAGGTTGTTTGTGGACATGTTTTGGGAAGCTGGGAAAGCCAAACCCACTCACAACATTTCATCACAAACAGGATTGACTCAGAACACAAGTTCTGACCTTATAGTGTTCCAGAGTTGACCTTGGATGAGATCCACAGAGTCCTGATGCCAAGCCTAGGAGTATCCATTGCTTGACCATCAGCTGCTCGATTTACTTGTATCAATCTTCTCAAAAAGTTTAAACCTTTCACATAACCCACATGAAAAAACTATAGTATACTATAGTTTTCACTGTAGTGTTTTGTTTTAGTTGTATTATCTTTGTCAAAGACGTGGAGGCTTTCCCTTCCAGGAAACCTACTGGAGAAATACAACAACAACAAAAAAATCCAGAAATTGTAGTTAGGAACTGTCCATTCAGGTGTCTGGACAGATAGTTCATCGCTTTCGCTCTGTTCTATAACCTGTAGGGAACCACACTATATGGTCTGCACCGCCCACAACCGCAGGGCTCTCCTGAGGGTGGTGCGGTCTGCACAACGCATCACTGGGAGCAAACTACCTGACCTCCAGGACACCTACAGCACCCGATGCCACAGGAAGGCCAAAAAGATCATCAAGGACAACAACCACCCGAGCCACTGCCTGTTCACCCCACTATCATCCAGAAGGCGAGGTCAGTACAGTTGCATCAAAGCTTGGACCGAGAGACTGAAAAACAGCTTCTAGGCCATCAGACTGTTAAACAGCCATCACTAACACACAGAGGCTGCAGCATACATACATACTTGAAATCATTGGCCACTTTAATAAATGGATCATAGTCACTTTAATAATGCCACTTTAATAAGGTTTACATATCTTGCATGACTCATCTCATATGTACAGTATATACTGTATTTTATACCATCTATCGCATCTTGCCTATGCCACTCTGTAATTTCTCCTCCATATATTTGTATGTATATATTCTTATTCCATTCCTTTACTTAGATTTGTGTGTATTAGGTAGTTGGAATTGTTAATTACTTGTTAGATATTACTGCACTGTCGGAACTAGAAGCACAGGCATTTCGCTACACTCACAATAACATCTGCTAACCATGTGTATGTGACCAATAACATTTCATTTGACTTGGCATGTGGGGGAGGGGAATGGGCTTGGTATATGCCAATTAAATACGGTAGTATTCTACAGTATACTATAACATTCTATCGTAAGTACTACATATGATCAAGAGATACTACAGTGAGTGGTATAGTATACTACAAAATTCTGTAGCAAGCACTACACAATTGATGATACGACAGTGTGTAGTATAGTACTCTATAGTACACGACAGTTTACTACAGAATTCTATAGTAAGTACTAGAGTATTCTGTAGTAAACTGTAGTCTTTTTTCATCTGGGAAACCTTCGCCTGTGATATTGAAATGAAAGCTAATTTCTGGTGTGTGTATGGAAGGAGCAATGATAATTCTACATTCCCTTTAAAGTACCAGGCAATTTGCCCTCTGTTCTATGTGTGCCAGTTTATCACAGTGAAGGGGGAGTAGATTGTCCAACTAAGGTCAGATTGACAGTAATCGCAATAATTACTTGGAGTGACTGAGGAGCACACCCAGCTATCCAATCAGACACTGAGGGGACGTCCGGCCATCCAATCAGGTGAAGGACCCTAGTTACTAATCAGTAGCAGAATAGCCCACTTGACAATCAGACAGGACTCCCAATTCACCACTGATTGCAGAGGTCGTATGCCCTCCTCAAAACCATCACCCCCCCCCCCCAGCCTAAAGACACACTGCCAATCCTAATCTCTCGCAAGGAGCCACCCTGGCCCTGTAAGCCTGTTAACAGTGAAGGGTGCATGCAAAATAATGATGTGTGCATGCAGGTGTCTCTACAATATTAAGTTTATTTGTCTTATTCACCTTGAGGTTTGTGACCAGCTGTGTTTATACTGCGGCATGCAGATTAAAAAAAACATCTCTAGTCTACTCTTCGAGTCAAATCCAAACATGGAACCAAAGTGCAGTGTGCTCCGTACGATTCTCTCCAGAGTAGTGAAAAGCACATTTTCAGAAGGCAAATTTATTCCGAATAGTAGGTGAAACACTGAACTGCCTCGGACATAGAAATGTTCTATTGAAACCAAGTGAAGACAAAATCATTTTAGACAGACAGGCGGGCAACCGAGCCAGACAAGGAGGCCTATGGACAGTGTAACACCAGGGGAAACCCTGGGCATGAAGCTGGGCCTCCTGGTGGTTCAGAGTAGAGCCGGTGCAGTTCTTCCTGGTTAATGAGGCGGGTCTCCCTAATGAGGCATGAGTGCAGCAGGAACCAACCGGGCCTGGACAGAACCTGACTGACTGGATACTAATCCTCAGGAAATGGGCTCTTAACCGCACGCCATATCCCCATCAGAGCAACTGTCAGACATGAAAAAGGTGCTCGGTGGTCTGTTGATGGATTACCCTGTAGTACTAAATCTCCTCTCTCTTCACAGGCAAAGACACAGAGAGCGGCCAACTTTGTACTCAAATAGAAAGCTCAAATACATACACACATGGGTGTACGTATGCTTATGTGTGTATGTTCTTCTGTGCACTTTGAGACAATGATGGTGGATTAAACTGAAACAGACTGGAGGGAGTTGCACGGGAGGCAAACGCAAACGCGAACGTGCACTTTGTTTTTATGTTACACAGGCGCCAGTCATCAAAAACAAAGGGAGGTAGAGTCTTTAGTGAGATTAGAGTTACAGTATATTTACTTAAAGGACAAATATGGATGCACTCCATGCTTTGTCCTAAGGCTATGTTTGATTGACCTTGTACTATATTTACAATGATGTGTGGTTGGTGGATCTTTAAACCTCCTTCTGCTTTAGTCCATTAATAACACCACAGTTGAATACACTCCACTCTTTACTCTGTCTAGACTAGCTTTACAGAGTGTCCTCCAGAATGATTATGGGGACCAACGATTATCTCTGAACAACCCTGTTCCGAGGTTGAAAAGATTTGGCGTTGGCCCTCAGACCCTCAAAAAGTTCTAAAGTACTGATGCACCAAGTCTGGAACCAACAGGACCCTGAACAGCTTCTACCCCCAAGCCATAAGACTGCTAAATAGCTACCCGGACTATCTGCATAGACACTTTGTTGACTCATCACATACACTGCTGCTACTAGTTATTATCTATCCTGTTGCCTTGTCACTTTATCACTAGGTACAGTGCCTTCTGAAACTATTTGACTTTATGTTTTTCAGCGGCAGCGACTGAGAGACTAGTCAGGATCGAGGGAAAGATGAACGGAGCAAAGTACCAAGAGGTCCTTGATGAAAACCTGCTCCTGAGCGCTCAGGACCTCAGACTGAGACAAAGACTCACCTTCCAACAGGACAACGACCCTAAGCACACAGCCAAGACAACGCAGGAGTGGCTTTGGGACAAGTCTCTGAATGTCATTGAGTGGCCCAGCCAGAGCCCGGACTTGAACCCGATCAAACATCTCTGGAGAGACCTGAAAATAGCTGTGCAGCGACACTCCCCATCCAACCTGACAGAGCTTGGGAGGATCTGCAGAGAGGCCAAAGGTGCTTCAACAAAGTACTGAGTAAAGGGTCTGAATACTTACAATGCCAGTCAAAGGTTTGGACACACCTACCCATTCAAGGGCTTTTCTTTATTTTTACTATTTTCTACATTGTAGAATAATAGTGAAGACATCAGATATATAAAATAACACATAGAATCATGTAGTAACCAAAAAAGTGTCAAACAAATCAAAATATATTTGAGATTCTTCAAAGTAGCCACCCTTTGCTTTTATGACAGCTTTGCACACACCTGGCATTCTCTCAACCAGCTTCAGCTGGAATTCCTTACCAACAGTCTTGAAAGAGTTCCCACATATGCTGAGTACTTGTGTTGGCTGCTTTTCCTTCAGTGTGCGGTCCAATTCATCCCAAACCATCTCAATTGGGTTGAGGTTGGGTGATTGTGGAGGCCAGGTTATCTGATACAGCACTCCATCACTCTCCTTCTTGGTCAAATAATCGTTACACATCCTGGAGGTGTGTTGGGTCATTGTCTGGTTGAAAAACTAATTATAGTCACACTAAGTGCAAACCAGATGGGATGGTGTATCGATGTAGAATGCTGTGGTAGCCATGCTGGTTAAGTGTGCCTTGAATTCTAAATAAATCACAAACAGTGTCACCAGTAAAGCACAAACACAATCACACCTCCTCCTTCATGCTTCATGGTGGGAACCACACATGCAGAGATCATCCGTTCACCTACTCTGCGTCTCACAAAGACACGGCGATTGGAACCAAAAATCTGACCAAATTACAGATGTCCACCGGTCTTATGTCCATTGCTCATGTTTCTTGACCCAAGCAAGTCTCTTCTTATTATTGGTGTCCTTTAGTAGTGGTTTCATTGCAGCAATTCAACCATGAAGACCTGATTCACACAGTATGCTCTGAACAGTTGATGTTGAAATGTGTCTGTTACTTTAACTCTGTGAAGCATTTATTTGGGCTGAAATCTGAGGCTGGTAACTCTTACGAACTTATCCTCTGCTGCAGAGGTAACTCTCGGTCTTCCTTTCCTGTGGCGGTCCTCATGAGAGCCAGTTTCATCACAGCACTTTTTTTTGCGACTGCACTTGAAGAAAGTTCTTGAAATTGACTAACCGTCATGTTTTAAAGTAATGATGGACTGTTGTTTCTCTTTGATTATTTGAGCTGTTCTTGCCATAATATGGACCAAATAGGGCTTTTACCAAATAGGGCTATATTCTGTATACCAGCCATACCTTCTCACAACACAACTGACTGGCTCAAACGCATTAAAAAGGAAATAAATTCCACAAATTAACTTTTAACAAGGCGCACCTGTTAATTGAAATGCATTCCAGGTGACTACCTCATTAAGCTGGTTCAGAGAATGCCAAGAGTGTGCAAAGCTGTCATCAATGCAAAGGTTGGCTACTTTGAAGAATATATTTTGATTTGTTTATCACTTTTTTGGTTACTACATGATTCCATACGATTCCACTTTTGACTGGTACTGTAGGTTTACTAAACATAAGCAATGTCGCAAAATAATCCCCGTTATTTCTATCTCTACTTTGCACATTCTTCCACTACAAATCAACCATTCCAGGGTTTTACTTGCTATATTGTATTTACTTCGCCACCATGGCCTTTTTTGCCTTTACCTCCCTTATCTCACCTCACTTGCTCACATTGTATATAGACTTATTTTTCTACTGCATTATTGACTGTATGTTTGTTTTGGCCAAGATAAAGCAAAGCAGTTCGACACATACAACAACACAGAGTTACACATGGAGCAAAACAAACATACAGTCTCTGCGTTGTTGGGAAGGGCCCGTAAGTAAGCATTTCACTGTTGTGTCTACACCCGTTGTTGACGAAGCACGTGACAAATACAAATGTATTTGATTTGATTTGTCTATGTGAACAGATCCAGCCCACTGCCCAAGCAGTCCTCAAACTCAACTGGATTAATGTCTCTGTTGTCTTGGCAGGCGTCTGTCTGAGTGTCTGTTTAAACGTTTGTCTGTCCTCTTTTCCTCCGTTGCTTGTAAACAGATTTCTCCTCCGTCTCCTGTCTACTTGGGCTTTGAGGTTCAGCTGGTTGCAAAGCAGACTGTAGCCACTCGTAGAACCTGTTGACGCATGAAAAACTGTTGCTATAGCGAATCGTAAGCTCAAGAGTTGAGGTCTGAGATTATTTAAATTCCAATAAATTGTGAGCGCTTTTTGTAAATCAAGTCATGAACTAAACTTTGATCATCATTTTAGACACAATGCTATGGAGCTAGCTGCTGTAATTGGTCATGGACAATTTACCTCTCAATTTGTTTGACATTTTCCTCCATTTTCTGATTGGCTACTTCCACCAGGAAGTAGATGTAGTCCTCCTTCACCAGGACCTGTCCTTTGTGGCTCAGTGGAACCACCAGACCATGGGTACTTCGGACTGCCTAGAGAAATATCCCATGGAGAATGCACACAGAATAAAACAAACAACTTATGCTACACAAGCATTTCAGTAAAGCACTTCATTACAGAAGAATAATTGAAAAATGTAAACTCAATTACAAACCGGTATGATTTTGCCCTTCTTGTCTACAGTCAATCCAGAGTTTCTAAAGCCAGAGTTTATTGCCAAAGAGTGCTGTAAAATAAACATCAGTTTACATTAACTATCACTGCTGTGTTCTTCGGCCAACACATTGCATGCACAGTTCGTGGTACAGTAGTTTTAATACAAACAAGCTATACAGAGCCACCTGCAACATGTTGTAAACTAGTCTGGAGAGTCTGTTTTTTTCTGGTGTTTTCAATGAGAACTAGAGAGCAGGAGGGTTTTTTTTAAACTCCAACCAGAAGCTGTGTATCTTCAAGCTGTCTACATTGGACTTCAAACTTCAACACAGTATCTTCACATGACATCTCCAAATCAGACATCAAATCGCCCATATGACATTTCTTGGTTTGATGAAAAGCCAGGGACAGTTCAGTTTCTGCACATCTGGAGTGTCTAACAACTGGGACGGATAGATGATAAATAGACAGACACCACAGGAATAGGATGATTCACCATTGTAGCTATGACTTGCATAGTAGCTAGCTATCTGAATAACGTAATGGATGACAGTAGGTTAGCTATCTCGCTATCTAACTAGCTTACAATGGTATACTAGTTAGATATATAGCTGCAGCAGGCATTTAGTGACTGGAATAATACAAAAGCTAGCAAAAACCTCACCCCATCTATGAGAAGAATCCTTCCAGAACAGGAGCTGGTGGTGAAATAATAGGCTGAGTTGTTTATGGCAGTAACAATATGTGAGATGTCCTCCTTTCTTGCTGACATCTAAGTTATGTTGTTTAGACATTGGTTCTTCCATTGGATACATGTATTTTCCATTTTAGCTAACAGACAGATTTTGAGAGTAAATTACTCTGTATCATCTATAATATACAGCGTTTTGCATTTAGTAAGCAAGCATGCTTGCCTAAATGTTTTGAATAAAATGTTACGTTTATCAAATGAAAAAGGCGTTTACGGTTGCCGAGAGAGTCAAATGCTGATCAGTCAAATCAGAGAGGAAGAGGTAAAGCGAGAGGGATAGCTGGGCCCAAAATCTGTCTTCTCCAGCAACTGTTTTTTTTTCGCTCACCAAGCGTAGAGTTCTTCTTAAAATGTGATTTTAAACCTAACCCTGATCTTAACCACACCGCTAACCTTATATTAAAACCAAAAATCAAATGGTTGTTTTGATGAATGTTTAATAGAGCCAATTTGGACTTTGTGGCTGACTAGTGGAAATCTTGTTCTCATATCTGGTTATTATAATGGATCATCTGTGGTCAAACGCGGATGTTTAAAACTGAACTGCTGTCGCCACCGTGAGGCAACAGAGGGGAGGACAGCCACTTACAACTTCTCTCATGAATTAGTCCGTTTTGACATACCTTATCATTGCCTTGATATATGTTTATGCTAGTTGTATTTAGACACATTATGGTGTTTCTACTCAAACGTCCTGCTGAAGTAATGAAGTTAGCTGGCTAGGTAACAAGAAATGGCTTACTTGCTAGCTAATGACACTGTCCAAAGACCACAAGTCACTCGTGTCTTCTACTGCTGCTTGCCAGCGTTCTGCATTTAACGTGATTTACAAAGACTACTCTATTTGTTTGCAGATTACAACATCCAAGTTGACGAGAGCCATTCGAGTGAGTGAGTAAGTTTGGAGGACCTTCGGTTTGGAAACTGCTCCTACAGTACATACCTGCGCCAAATTCTGATCAGAAACCAGTAAATAAAATCATTCAAAAACTTGAACTTGCTATTACTTTTGCTAAAGTACAATAAATACATTGCATGGTTAGCTATTGCACTTCTACCTGTAGCTGTTTTATATTTTGTATTATGTTAGTTGAATGTAGTTCTGTCTGGTTCTCATGAAACAGCCTGTGTGTTCTCCAGGTACTGATCCATGTGTGTGGAGTGAACCCAATGGAGACCAACACATGCTCTGGGACCTACACCAGGAAGCCCAGCCTGCCCTACACTCCAGGAACTGATGTGTCCGGGGTTGTGGAGGCTGTTGGAGATGGGGTCCAACTTACAGGTGCTGATCTTCTCCATCCATCCCTGTTACATTATGATTACTGATGGTATTCTCATGCGGAATGTGATGCTAGTGTAGTTAAGAAACATTTTGCATCCAGCACTACCTAAGAATATAGACTGATGAACCACAAGTAGCCTTTTTTTGTATATTTTGTTTATCATTTTGATTTATGAAGATCAAATTAATTCAAATTACCTTTATGGGGTTGATTAAATACGGCTCAGCGTTTGTGACGTCTACTTGGTGGTGTGTATCTGTCAGGTGGGAGTGTGCAGCGTGTCAGGTGGCCTTGGGTCTGAGGGTCCTGGGGACAGCAGGGACCGCAGAGGGACTGAAGCTTGCCCTGAAGAACGGAGCTCACATAGAATGCTCTTTCCATGACATAGACTGACCACATGAATCCAGGGGAAAGCTATGATCCCTTATTGATGTCACTTGTTAACTCCACTTCAATCAGTGTTGATGAACAGGAGGAGGCAAGTTATAGAAGGATTTTTAAGCCTTGGGACAATTGAGACATGGATTGTGTATGTGTGGCATTCAGAGGGTGAATGGGCAAGACAAAACAGTTCAGTGCCTTTGAACCGGGTAATGGTAGAAGGTGCCAGGCACACCGGTTTGTGTCAAGAACTGCAACGCTGATGTATTTTTCACTCTCAACAGTTTCCAGTGTGTGTCAAGAATGGTCCCCCACCCATGAAGCCAATGGTGACTTTAACAGAGTTACTGAGTTTAATGGCTGTGATAGGGGAAAAACTGAGGATGGATGAACAACATTGTAGTTATTCCCCAATACTAACCTAATTGACAGAGTGAAGAGAAGGAAGCCTGTACAGAGTAAAAATATTCCAAAACATGCATCCTGTTTGCAACAAGGCACCAAAGTAATAATGCAAAAAATGTGGCAAAGCAATTAACTTTTTGCACTGAATAAAAAGTGTTATGTTTGGGGAAAATCCATTACAACACATTACTGAGTACCACTCTCCATATTTTCAAGCATAGTGGTGGCTGCATCTTGTTATGGGTATGATTGTAATCATTAAGGACTGGGGAGTTTTTCAGGATAAAGAAACGGAATGGAGCAGGCAAAATCCTAGAGGAAAACCTGGTTCAGTCTGCTTTCCACCAGACACTGGGAGATGAATTCACCTTTCAGCAGGACAATAACCTAAAACACAAGGCCAAATCTACACTGGAGTTGCTTACCAAGAAGACAGTGAATGTTCCCAAGTGACCGTGTTACAGTTTTAACTTAACTCTACTTGAAAATCTATGGCAAGACCTGAAAATGGTTGTCTAGCAATGATCAATGATCAACAACCAATTTGACAGAGCATGAAGAATTTTGAAGATAAAATTCCAGTTGTAGAAAGCTCTTAGAGACTTACCCAGAAAGGGTCACAGCTGTAATCACTGCCAAATGTGCTTCTGCATAGTATTGACTCAGGGGTGTGGCACTTATGTAAATGAGATATTTCTGTATTTCTGTATTTCAATAAATTTGCAAACATTTCTATAAACATCTTTTCACTTCATCATTATGCAGTAGTGTATGTATATGGGTAAGATTTAAAAAAATAATCAATTTTGAATTCAGGCTGTAACACAACAAAATGTGGAATAAGTCAAGGGGTATGAATACTTTCTGAAGGCACTGTAAGTTGATGATCTGATCGCATTCGATCCTCAATCAATACTCTTTTTCACTTTTACGTAGTATACCAAACATTAGGAACACCCACTCAAAGGCACTTAAATCTTTTGTTTTGCCCATTCATAGCTTTCACGTGGATTCACCTGGATTCATGTTCTTAATGTTTTACATACATCAGTGTATATTTGGGTATCATCAGCCTAGCTGTGGAAGTTGATGTTGTAGTCTCTGGGGATATGGCCGAGAGGGAGCATGAGATTAGGAACAGAATAGGCCCCAAAATGGACCTGAGTGGGATACTGCATCTGACTGTAGACTCCAATGTGTCCATAATATTCATAATCTCTTTGAGCACCAGAGGGTTGTAGATGGTAGTATGATTCCCTTTACGGTATATTGACATGCTTAAAACTGTTGTAGTCCCCTACCAATAGAATACAGTTATTTGAATCCATCTTCCTTGAGGATATTATTTAATGGATTGCACCTCATGATCTAGATTGTTTTTGAATAGGATCGAAACACCTTTTGAACTCCTTTGCCCATGACAGAAATAGAATTTACTATCCCGCTCTTTTTCCCAGGCCACTTTATCAGGATATATTGAATGAGTAATACTTCTCCTTTAGCCTTGTAAAAACTGCTCTTGTTTTCCTATTGTCAACCAAGGCATTGGAATTATATCTAGCTATAGTCAATTTACCAGTATTCTATTTTGAGATAGTTTTCCATACCTACCAGTGCCTACCTACTTACTGTTACATGTTACTGATCGACATAGAGGATGAAATTCTGATTACTGTACATGAGGTCGTGGAGGAAGCGTTTCATGCATATGGAATTGACGTTGCTTGACATCTTGCCACAGACGAAGACGACGGTGCTCACTTTTGGTTATCTGCCTGTCTTTAATCATGTGCATTTGTTGTCATTTAGATGCATTGGGTCGAATCATTTCAATTGCTCACTGGCCATAAGAAAATCTGAATGGCATTTTTCTAAATTGTTACAAAGGGAAGGCCCCCTGTTTCAGATTACTAGAGTTGAAGTGCACAGTATTTTACCTCTATCAGGTACAAGAGAAGTCAGGGGTGCGTATGACACCGTCCCATCCATGCCATCTCGGGTGACAGCCCCTGTGGACTGAGCATGCCCAGAGGAGCACAGGTAACCTTACCCAGCCTCTCCAATAGGAACACAGACTGTTGACTGTGACACAGTAGAACTGACTACCGTAACCTGGGCGGGTCAACATCGACATGATGAAGCACAATGAGAAATGATGTTTATTACCTGTAATGGACTAGCAGCTGATCTGTGTGCAGTCCGGCGGTATTTTTGTACTGTTTGATTCTCTGGTCCATGTAGGCCTGCAGGTAAGACTTGTTTATGATCTAGATAATGTTTCTTTGTTGCTGTCACTTATATGGTACTTATAGGATGCTGACGCTTCTTGTACATTTATACACACTGAACAGTGAAGGTTCCTCAAGTGTTCTTTGGGATGGGTGATGGTTCTATGTGGAACTATAATGACTCAGATAACCCTTGAGCTCTTCAATGGTTCTTTACAGTTCACAAAAGGGTTCTCTGCTCTTTTAGTGATCATTAAAATGTATGGGAGGTGGCTCATTAGAAAACTTGGGGCCTTGGTTTGCCCACAGCTCTTTTTGCACAAATGTGAGTGAGAGTATCATTCCAGTCCATAGCTTCTACCCACAAGCCATAAGACTCCTGACCAGCTAATCAAATGGCTACCCAGACTATTTGCATTGCCCCCCCCCTCTTTTACACTGCTGCTACTGTTAATTATCTATGCATAGTCACTTTAACTACATGTACATATTACCCTAATTACCTTGGCTAACCGGTGCTCCCACACATTGACTCTGTACCTGCACCCCCTGTATATAGCCTTGCTATTGTTATTTTACTGCTGCTCTAATTATTTGTTACTTTTATTTTTTATTTTTCTTAAAACTGCATTGTTGGTTAAGGGCTTGTAAGTAAGCATTTCACTGTTGTATTTGGCGCATGTGACAAATAACATTTGATTTGAGTTTATCTACTGTGTTGTGTTCAATTATTTATATACAGTGTGGCAAAAAAGTATTTAGTCAGCCACCAATTGTGCAAGTTCTCCCACTTAAAAAGATGAGGCCTGTAATTTTCATCATAGGTACACTTCAACTGTGACAGACAAAATTAAGAAGAAAAAATCCAGAAAATCACATTGTAGGATTTTTAATGTATTTATTTGCAAATTATGGTGGGAAATTTGTTTTTGTAGACCTCCACAAGTCTGGTTCATCATTGAGAGCAATTTCCAAATGCCTGAAGGTACCACGTTCATCTGTACAAATAATAGTACGCAAGTATAAACACCATGGGACCACGCAGCCATCATGCTGCTCAGGAAGGAGATGCGTTCTGTCTCCTAGAGATGAACGTACTTTGGTGCGAAAAGTGCAAATCAACCACAGAACAACAGCAAAGGACCTTGTGAAGATGCTGGAGGAAACAGGTACAAAAGTATCTATATCCACAGTAAAACGAGTCCTATATCAACATAACCTGAAAGGCCGCTCAGCAAGGAAGAAGCCAACACTCCAAAACCGCCATAAAAAAGCCAGACTACGGTTTGCAACTGCACATGGGGACAAAGATCGTACTTTTTGGAAAAATGTCCTCTGGTCTGATGAAACAAACAGAACTGTTTGGCCATTAATGACCATCGTTATGTTTGGAGGAAAAAGGGGGGGCTTGCAAGCCGAAGAACACCATCCCAGCCATGAAGCACGGGGGTGGCAGCATCATGTTGTGGGGGTGCTTTGCTGCAGGAGGGACTGGTGCACTTCACAAAATAGATGGCATCATGACAAAGGAAAATTATGTGGCTATATTGAAGCAACATCTCAAGACATCAGTCAGGAAGTTAAAGCTTGGACGCAAATGGGTCTTCCAAATGGACAATGACCCCAAGCATACTTCCAAAGATGTGGCAAAATGGCTTAAGGAAAGACAAGGTATTGGAGTGGCCATCACAAAGCCCTGACCTCAATCCTATAGAAAATGTGTAGGCAGAACAGAAAAAGTGTGTGCGAGCAAGGAGGCCTACAAACCTGACTCAGTTACACCAGCTCTGTCAGGAGGAATGGGCCAAAATTCACCCAACTTATTGTGGGAAGCCTGTGGAAGGCTACCCAAAATTTTTGACCCAAGTTAAACAATTTAAAGGCAATGCTACCAAAAACTAATTGAGTGTACTTCTGGCCCACTGGAAATGTGATGATAGAAATGAAAGCTGAAATAAATCATTCTCTACTATTATTCTAACATTTCACATACTTAAAATAAACTGGTGATCCTAACTGACCTAAGACAGGGAATTTTTACTAGGATTAAATGTCAGGAATTGTGAAAAACTGAGTTTAAATGTATTTGGCTTAGGTGTATGTAAACTTCCGACTTCAACTGTGTATGACTATGGGCAGTGACGATGTCTTGTGAAAGACTCACTTATGTATGGCCTTGTGCCAATTAAGAAAGGTTGACTAAATCAGTCAGTGGTTCTCAATTCCCTCCTCAGGGGACCCCCACCTGTTCCAGAGGTTGCGCACTTGATTTAACTTGTCAATTAACACAATAACAACACCTATGGAATTTTAACAATATAATATGGCTGATCAGAATAAAAATAAACGTTTATGTTTCTTGAAAAGGATCTACAAAGAACCTTTCAGACTGAGAACGTTTCTTTATAGAACCATTCTCCATAACGTTCTATAAATAACCATAAAAAAGGGTTCTATATATAAAAGGGGTGTAACCATAGTGGAACCCTGTTTTGGTGCTATATGCAACCTTTTTTACTGTTTTTTTTAATGGAACCTTAGGAAAGGGTTCTTTATAGCACCATGCAGGTTCCATTTAAAACCTTATGAGCATGGTTCTTTATTGAACTTGAAGGGTTCTATATAGCACCAAAAAGGGATCCACTTTGGTTACAAGTCAAAATATCTGGTACTATTTTGAAGAAAAACAATGTGGTTACAATCGTCAGGTCCTGTTTTGAAGTAGTTTTGTAGTGCCCCTCAATCTGAACACTCAACAACAGTTGAACCCAGTTTGATCTGATCAGATTTTGGCAATCGGATAGGATCAAATGTTATCCGATTGCCAAAAAAACAAACATTTGATTTTGATCCTCAGGATAGGAATTTAGTAATTCAATCTG
This sequence comes from Oncorhynchus keta, assembly GCF_023373465.1. NCBI lineage: Eukaryota > Metazoa > Chordata > Actinopteri > Salmoniformes > Salmonidae > Oncorhynchus > Oncorhynchus keta. The sequence continues at coordinate 34,978,316 of NC_068443.1, forward strand.
ACTTTTAAATCAGAATTAACATTTTGTTACCTTACAAGTGTATTCTAAAATGGATCAAATAGTTTTTTCCCTCGTCAATATACACACTATCCCATTAATGACAAAGAAAAAAAAGTTTTTTAGAAATGTTTACAAATGTATTACAAATAATATAATAACACATTTACACAAGTATTCAGACTCTACTCTGTACTTTCTTCTTGGGTATGACGCTACAAGCTTGGCACACGTGTATTTGGGGAGTTTCTCCCATTCTTCTCTGCAGATCGTCTCAAGCTCTATCAGGTTGGATGGGGAGCATCGCTGCACAGCTATTTTCAGGTCTTTCCAGAGATGTTCAATCGGGTTCTAGTCTGGGCTCTGGCTGGGCTACTCAACGACATTCAGAGACTTGTCCTGAAACCACTCCTGCGTTGTCTTGGCTGTGTGCTAAAGGTCATTGAGAGCTCTGGAGCAGTTTTCACCAAGGATCTCTGTACTTTGCTCCCTATATCTTCCCCATCGATCCTGACTAGTCTCCCATTCCCTGCCACTGAAAAACATCCCCACAGCATGATGCTGCCACCACCATGGTTCACCATAGGGATGGTGCCAGGTTTCCTCCAGACGTGACGCTTGGCATTTAGGCCAAGGAGTTCAATCTTGGTTTTATCAGATCAGAGAATCTTGTTTCATGGTCTGAGTGTCTTTAGGTAACTTTTGTCAAATTCCAAGTGGGCTGTCATGTGCCTTTTACTGAGGAGTGGCTTCCGTCTGGCCACTCTACCATAGAGGCCTGATTGGTGGAGTGCTGCAGAGATGGTTGTCCTTGTGGAAGGTTCTCCCATCTCTACAGAGGAGCTCTGTTAGAGTGACCATTGGGTTTTGGGTTACCTCCCTGACCAAGGCCCTTCTCCCCAGATTGCTCAGTTTGGCCGGGCGACCAGTTTTAGGAAGAGTCTTGGTTGTTCCAAACTTCTTCCATTTAGGACTGATGGAGACCACTGTTCTTGAGGACCTTCAATGCTGCAGAAATCTTTTGGTACCCTTCCCCAGATCTGTGCCTCGACACAATCCTGTCTCTGAGCTCTACGGACAGTTCTTTCGACCTCATGGCTTGTTTTTTGCTCTGACATGCACTGTCAACTGTGGAACCTTATATAGACAGGTGTGTGCCTTTTCAAATCATGTCCAATCAATTGAATTTATCACAGGTGGACACCAAGTTGCAGAAACATCTCAAAGATGATCAATGGAAACAGGATGCACCTGAGCTCAATTTCGAGTCTCATAGCAAAGGGTCTGAATACTTATGTAAATAAGGTATTTCTGTTTTTTATTTTTTATAAATTTGCCCACATTTTAAATGTTTTTTCACTTTGTCGTTATGGGGTAGTGTGTGTAGATTGATTATTTAATTTTATTCTATCCATTTTATAATAAGGCTGTAACATAACAACATGTAGAAAACGTCAAAGTGGTCTGAATCATTTCTGAATCCACTGTAGGTAGGTGGTCAGTTGTTATATTGAGAAGTGCCAAATAAATGCATCTTATAAGTGATATGAAAGATCTGATATTTTTTATCATACTTTAATTCATGTAGTTGACTCATCTTTTTCCCTATGACGGTGTAGAAGTAGTAACACAACCTATTCAACTGATGGAAAGGTGTAAGCCTTGGGTCACTACTCCAAACAGTTGCAAAACATTTTGTTTTGCTACGAAAATTAGTGTCTATTGCACAGATTCAGATAAGTCCCTCCCTGTTTGATCCCGTTTAAGAAACGTTTTGCAACAGAATCGGCATAATGACTGTTCAAAGCACTGAAAGTCCGGATTCTGTGATCTTGATCAGAATGATCTGATTCTTTTCTGAAAAAAAGGCTCAAAAACAGCCAGATCGATCTGATCCTGGGAAGTAAAATACAGGGCCCAGATGATACATGGCCCAGTGCGAGGGGTGTTTACATGCTTGTCCCACAGACCTGTTTCTCTGTCCTGGTGGTGAGTTGAGGAGACAGTTTACATGAACAGCCTCCACAGAAACCTGACACCGTAGGTGTCAGCCCCATCTAAGATTCCCAGAGTGCTGGAAAGTACTTAAGTAAAAAAAATTGTTTAAAGGATCACTTAAGTAGTTTTTGGGGGGTATCTGTACTTTACTATATACATTTTTGACAACTGTTACATTTACTACATTCCTAAAGAAAACATAAAACGTTTTATTTGTTTACTTTGAAAGCTTAGCAGGACAGGAAAATTGCCCAATTCACACACTCAAAAGGACATCCTTGGTCACCCCTCTACCGCCTCTGATATGGCGGACTCACTAAACACACTCACTAAAAACATTTGTAAATTATGTTTGAGTATTGGAGTGTGCCCCTGGCTATCCGTAAATTTAAAAAACAAAACAATTGTGCCATCTGGTTTGCTAAACTTGAATTTGAAATGATTTTTACTTTTGATACTTTAAGGAAAATTCCACCCAAATCTATATTTTAGTATTTGTTTCATTAGTCTATTTGTTGACATAGTCCCAAAGTGTTTTGGTTGTCAGCAATCAAGTTTTCAAGATATGTCATTTTCAAAATACAGAAATCCTCCACTGATGTATTTTACATGATGCAAAACGCAGCATCATATGACTCAAAATGCAACATACTTTTGAAAGTTACATACTGTATCTTAAACTTGATTGCTGACAAGCAAAACATTTTGGGACTATGTCAACTATTTCCTTTTAAGTATATTTTAGCAATTACATGTACTTTTGAAACTTGAGTATATTTAAAACCAAATACTTTTGCTCAAGTAGCATTTTACTGGGTGACTTTTACTTGAGTCATTTTCTATCAACAATTGAATACTTTCTCCACCACTGGATTCCCCCTATCTGGTCACTGTGTACATGGCAGCTGTTGCTAGTCCCGCTATGACTGATAAACACACATGTAACATGAGTGAACTGAATAGACTCCATGCATGCTGCATTACTGGTCCTTCTGGTCCTTCTGTAGCTCAGTTGGTAGAGCATGGCGCTTGTAACGCCAGGGTAGTGGGTTCGACTCCCGGGACCACCCATACGTAGAATGTATGCACACATGACTGTAAGTCGCTTTGGATAAAAGCGTCTGCTAAATGGCATATATATTACTCCCAGATTGTTACCATCGCTTTTCCTCCAGTTTGATTGGTCTCCCCTGGCAAATGAGCAAAAATATTTGTTACTGAGCTGAATGTGTTTTTAGCAATATAATAATTAGATATTGTATTTTTGTCCGTAGGAGCAGTAACACTAGGCCCGTGAAGCAGTTAAGACCAGATGATGCTTTAAGCTTTAAGACGATGATTCCCTGAGACCACTTTCATGGATGAGCAAACAAAAAAACATGCAGCCTGGCCAATAACCAAACCATGAGAAGTAAGTCTACCATACCCTTAAAACACCCATATGTCAATATTGAATAAATAGAAGGTATATTCTCTTTCTACACATGTGCTGTACAGCTATTGGATTAATGCTTTACATTACAATGTAAGCCTATGGAATGTATGAACAGCTAGGATACTAAACATATTGACAAGAAACACAGTAACACTGCATTTAGGTATACCATTCCCCCTCCCAAGCTAACCAGCTGTTTGTGTGTGCATGCATCCTTGGTGAAACCCAGGTGTTCTCCTGATGCTGATGCTGTCAATCACACGCACCCAGTGCCTCTCTTCATGTCCAGCTTCCTGTGTGGTGTGCTCTGACGACGCTGTCATCTGCCACAAGCTCTCCAACTTCATAGGTAAGAACGAGCATTGACCGAGTTGAGATGAACAAATATTGTTGTCTACTGATGGAAAGATGGCATTTATTTGAGAATTTTTTTTTCCGGAATGTTTGGCACCATGCTAGCCTATGGCTATCATAAAGATCCTGACTCTTTGTGTCGGCTATCTGTGTAGCCGGCCCTATTAAAGCAGTAATGATTGACTGACGGGTGTATGTTTTCTTCCCCATCTAGAGGCCCCTGAGACCACCAAGGCCCTGATGCTGACCGATGGCGCCATCGTCTCTGTGGACCGCCACTTCCTTTCTGACATGTCCAACATGACCGTGCTGTCCCTGAGCCACAACGCTATCACCACCCTCACCCACGACGCCTTCCAAAATCTCACCATCCTCCACACCCTCCTCCTGGACCACAACCACCTCTCCAGCCAGACCCTGGACAGGGCCACCTTCTCCTGGCTGCCCAGGTTGGAGATCCTCCAGCTGGGGAACAATGCCCTGAGGGAAGTCAAAGGCTCCTGGTTCCACGCCGCCAGGGCCCTGCGGACACTGCAGCTGGGGGGGAACCGCCTCACCAGGCTGGACGCCACTACCTTTGCCTCGGCCGACCTCCGGGCGCTGGAGACACTGGATCTGTCCGATAATCTGATAACATATCTGGGGAGGGATAGCTTCCGGGGACTACCGGAGCTCCGTAGTCTGGATCTGTCCAGGAATCAGCTCCGAAACGCCCTGCCTGAAGCATTTTCCTACCTGTCTTGGCTAACTAGTCTCAACCTGGAACTGAACAGGTGGAACTGTACGTGTGAGCTGAGGGAGCTGGCGTCTTTCCTCACCAGCTATATGGAGGCTCCGGATAAGGTTGTTTGTTTTAACCTCTTGTTGTTGTCTTTTCATATACGGATATTATTTGGACTGCACATTGTATGAAAAGGCGCTAAATAATGTTTGTTGTTCTTGTTCAGGTGCTGTTCAACGGGCGTAGGATGGTCTGTGTGAGTGCTGACAACCCGGCAGTGAAGACGGTGCTGGAGCTGACGGAGGCCAACTGTGTTCCACCCAATCAGAACATCACAGTGCAGGTGGAGGCCAAGAACTCCGTCTCTCCTCAGCGCTACACCAGAGACCTGGCTCTGGCAGCTGCCTTCTGCTTCGCTGGTCAGTACCTCAGGAACTATTTCATCAATGGCCAGATGTAACTTTTCTCTTCTTCAATAGTGGTAAATACAGTATGTGAAATTGATTGGCTTCTGTATAATTCAACACGGTAAAGTACAGTGTGTTTTCTCTTTTATCCCCTTGCATAAATCCTTAGTCAGTCGGCTGTAACTCATAACTATGCTAATCATTTAAAGGTGGTGTTGGACTCACCCTAGCTGTGGTGTACATAATTTACCACAAACTGGAGACGAACAAGAGAGACCGGAATGGAGCTAAGGAGGAGGAGAATAGGAGGACAGCACCAACCCAAACAGTCCCTCACTGGGATCCGAGCAGGGAGAACCAAGCCCTTCACCTGGCTCAAATGGGACTGGAAACCAAGCTGATGCTCCCCAATAGCAACCAGCAAGGCAGCCACCTTCAGCCCTGGGAAAGGGAGAGAGCCATGTATGATCTGAGGATGGGTAAAGTCGGCCGCCATTTTACACGCCCCCACTGTGGCCCTGCAGTCACTGGGTCTGCAGTGGAACAGGGGGGAGGAGATGAACACATGAACACCCTGGACATGCTCAGGCAGGGAGGAGCCCAGCCCAATAAGATGGAGAGGCTGGCCATGACAGATGAGAGGAGGAGACATATGCCAACGCAAGCACTGATCTCGAAGATGGAAGGTAAGCATGTTTTGGTGAATAGTCTGGGTATCCATTTGACTAGATGTTTAGGAGTCTCATGGCTTGGGGGTAGAAGCTGTTTAGAAGCCTCTTGGACCTAGACTTGGCGCTCCGGTACCGCTTGCCTTGCGGTAGCAGGGAGAACAGTCTATGAGTAGGGTGGAGTCTTTGACAATTTTTAGTGCCTTCCTCTGACACCGCCTGGTATAGAGGTCCCGGATGGCAGGAAGCTTGGCCCCAGTGATGTACTGGGCTGTTAGCACTACCCCCATACCAGACAGTGATGCAACCAGATGGTGCATTGTAATCAGTAATGCAACTTTTGGATTACCCAAACTCAGTAACGTAATCTGATTACTTTCAGCAATTGAAGAAGACAAAAAGGCATCAAACGCATTTACTAGTGTGTCATCTTAGTGGTCTCTGATTTGTGGTCAGACTCGCTCAGGTGGAAAAACTTAAACTTTTTTCAATGCTGAATTGAATGTCATTGAGAAAACAGATTTCATATTTTTTTTTTTTTTTTCCGCAAAACATCCTTTCTGAATTGAAAAATAATTAAAGAAGTAATCATCTAGTTTTTTAAAAGTATCTGATTACAATATTTTAGCTGGTAACGTAACTGATTGCAGTTTCTTTGTAATCAGATTACAAGTAACTGATTACATGTAATCATTTACTCCCAAACCCAGTCGCTAAGCAAGGAGCGTGACATCCATTAAAACGGCATAAACTGTTAGAATGGGAGAATGAAGGGAAAAGTATGAGTATTAAAGAAAACTAGACTACAGACAGTACAATACGTCATTGACAGACACACAAACTTCAGATTATCAAAGATTTATCTAACACTGTCTTTCCCGGTGTTCATACTTAGATGTAAGAGGTCAAAGGTCATTCAACAGGCCACCAGAGGGTCATCAGGAGTTACTCGATCACCAACAGGGTTATAAAAAACATGGTCCTAATGGCAACAACCAGCCATTGGGTGGCAGCAACAGCTACTTTCCACCTGCTCAAAGAAACATGTCCACACATAAAGGTCTAAGAGATGAGATGGCAAGTCCTGGAAATTACATTGACAACAAACAGTCAAATTTGAATTTCCAACCAGAGGGTGGCAGACCTGTGACTGACTATCAAACTGCCAGCTGTGTGAACTGTCACAGAACCTATGAGTACAGACAGCCAGGGGATAAAGCCAGGGATGTTTCATATGGACTCCATGCAAGAGAATCTGCTGGATATGAGGGATTCCCCAACCACAACCAACTGACAAGGCAAAATAAGGGAAAGAACATGAACTACAACCAGTCTAATGTGGACATCTATGCAAAGCATGCAAGTGAGCAGAGGAGTGTGACCTTTGACTTGGAAAGACCTCGAGTGCATGTCGTCGATGTACAAAAGACTAACCGTGATAGGGAAGGCAAACATGACAGGATTCAAAGTTCTAGGAAGGCGGAATATGGTGACACGCAGACACTGCGCTATGAAGGCAGTGGACGCTATGAAGGCAGTGGACGATCTGCGAGGAGTAATGCTCTTGAAAGAGAAGACAACTCTAAAAGGCATAAACATAAAGTCCAGGCAAGTGGGTTCCTAAAAGTAAAGCTCAACCTTAACCCACTTAAGAAAAGCAAGGTCCATCCAAGGAAAAACAGCCACCAGAATCTAGAACAGGGCGACAGAGAACCAACCAACTCCAAGAACCGAAAACAACTGAAAACGGGGGGGAAAGATGTCAAAGGCAAAAGGCACCACCAGGATGAGTCTGAGTCTAAAGGAAAAACAGACAAATCCAGTAAAGGAAACTCGACTGCCAAAAACAAAGCCAATCAGACATCCAAAAATAAATCTACCGTTAGCAAGTCTAAAGAAATTGATGATAATTATGAGGATAATGAGTCCGAAGAGGAAGACGAGAAAGAAGTTCCAGTGCCACAGCAAAACAAGGCATCCCCCAAGCAAAAAATGACAACCTCAAAATCAAAACAGGAACACCAGGAAGGCTCAAATGACCATCCCAAGAAGAGTAGAACTGCTCAAGATCAGAAGAAGGCCGACGTCTCACAAAATAGAACTGGAGGAGTAACTGAGGAATCTGGTGAAGCACCTATACCAAGCAATTTGAGTCCTTACCAGTCAGACCCCAACAGAGTTAGTGGTAGTTCAGCCAATGGGCAGCAGGTGAAGCAATACAAAAATGGACAGGGCCAAGCACTCATCCCTGAGGTACCCCAACATCCCCGTTGCCTAGGCGATGGAGTGACTCTTCAGAGGGCATTGAGTAACCCACAACTGTCAGCAGCACACCCCCTCACAGGAGTGGAAATTACTTCCAGTTACAGTAACCTTCCTGTACAGGGAGGAAACTCTACACTATTACAAAACACTGTTGCTCCAAACCCTGCTTACGGTGGCAAATTACAGCCTCAAAGCTTGAGCAGACCAGGCAGTTTAGACAATTTACAGGCTCAAAGCCTGAGCAAACAAGGTTGTTTAAGTCCTCCACCTTTACTGACTAACATCCCACACACATTCCCACTATACACAGGCAATGCAGGGAGCTTGCCTGTAAATCCATTTATCCCGCTGTTGTCACAGCCAGTTTCAGGTAACTTTAACCAGGAGGCCATGATCGGCTCTCAACCAACCCAGTTTCCACTCCAAAGCGTGGAAGATCTCACTCTGCTTGCCCAGGGTCCTGGATCACTAATTGGGAAGAATATCTCTCCAATTGCCCAGGGTTCTGGCTCACTAAATGGGGAGAGTCTCTCCAACAACAACAGTATGAACGCAGCGAGGGATAGCTCAAAATGACCGCTTCACCTTAATGCTCAAGTGAACCTAGAACGATGCCCTCTATTACAGTGATAGAACTTCTCAACATACTGTATGTCATGTTATATTGAATGTCATGTGAAAATGTTATTTGTCCACTGCTTATTATTCTGCCTAGTTGCTTGATCATAAATAACAATTTTATATATATATTTTTAAACATACTGTACATGAAATATTTACCGTATTTATTTGTCAGCCAATGCACTTACTCAACCCGTCATCCTATGTTTAACACCTGACTCAAGGTGTTATGAATGATTTAATGATGAAGTTTGGTCAAGTGTGTGCATTGGTAGATAACTTGTATTTTTATCAATTCTGTTTTACACAAATAAAAATGTTGAATAAACGTGGAAATAAAATGTCCTCAAGTCTCCTGAATCCTTATTTTAAATTACACATGTTGTTGGTTTGGGTTACATTTGGCACAGGGTAGACACATGGCAGTGTATACAGTTTGGTTTGACAGCCCTACTGAACTCTAAATCCTCTCCATTGGGTTTAGGCTTACACAAGGTGACTGTTGTGAAGGGTCATGGCACCCCACAGGACTCCATTTGCTTCCAATTACACTTAATCACCTACCCTCTACCTTTCACCATATAAGCAGCTTTTCCTCCCTTCCTTTTGTGCGTGATATGAGAAAGGGCCTAGTTCTTATGTTGTTGGAGATACAATTACATAAAGGACATCCTTGTTATCCACATCCAAGCCTATCTCCAAGGCCTTACACACCACAACTCCTAGCACATCCTTCCTACCTAACCTACAGGCCTTACAAGCCCCAACTCCTAACCTCCATCAAACCATCCCCCATATGCTCTGTTTGTTCCTATGTTCAACTGTAATATATACCCTTAAACCTGGTTTCCTGCTCCATCTCCTCATTTGCATTCTGACTGATTATCGCCATGGTGACAGGTACAGTCCTGAACCTAGTTTTACAGTCCATTCTAGCCCTAGTCCTTTTCTTCAGTGACACTTCATTGTAAGGGTTTGTTGCACAGCAAGGTGCTCTATCTCCAGGTAAAGTAAGAGGGGTGGTTTCCCAGACAGAGTTTATTTTAAGTCGGGACTAGGCTAATTCTACTAAAATTAATCCAAATGTTAGTCTTTGTTCGTCAAAAGAGAGATCAGGGTCCAGATTAACGCCAAGGTCCTTCACAGTTTTATTTGAGACGACTGTACAACCATCAAGATTAATTGTCAGATTCAACAGAAGATCTCTTTGTTTCTTGGGACCTAAAACAAGCATCTCTGCCATCCACTTCTTTATGTCTGAGAAACAGGCTTCTAGCGAGGGCAATTTTGGGGCTTCACCATGTTTCATTGAAATGTACAGCTGTGTGTCATCCGCATAGCAGTGAAAGTTAACATTATGTTTTCGAATGACATCCCCAAGAGGTAAAATAAAACGGAACCTTGAGGAACATCGAAATTTACAGTTGATTTGTCAGAGGACAAACCACTCACAGAGACAAACTGATATCTTTCCGACAGATAAGATCTAAACCAGGCCAGAACTTGTCCGTGTAGACCAATTTGGGTTTCCAATCTCTCCAAAATAATGTGGTGATTGATGGTATCAAAAGCAGCACTAAGGTCTAGGAGCACGAGGACAGATGCAGAGCCTCGGTCTGATGCCATTAAAAGGTAATTTACCACCTTCACAAGTGCAGTCTCAGTGCTATGATGGGGTCTAAAACCAGACTGAAGCATTTCGTATACATTGTTTGTCTTCAGGAAGGCAGTGAGTTGCTGCGCAACAGCTTTTTCTACAATTTTTGAGAGGAATGGAAGATTCGATATAGGCCGATAGTTTTTTATATTTTCTGGGTCAAGGTTTGTTTTTTCAAGAGAGGCTTTATTACTGCCACTTTTAGTGAGTTTGGTACACATCCGGTGGATAGAGAGACGTTTATTATGTTCAACATAGGAGGGACAAGCACAGGAAGCAGCTCTTTCAGTAGTTTAGTTGGAATAGGGTCCAGTATGCAGCTTGAAGGTTTAGAGGCCATGATTATTTTCATCATTGTGTCAAGAGATATAGTACTAAAACACTTGAGTGTCTCTCTTGATCCTAGGTCCTGGCAGAGTTGTGCAGACTCAGGACAACTGAGCTTTGGAGGAATACGCAGATTTAAAGAGGAGTCCGTAATTTACTTTCCTCAAAGAAGTTCATGAATTTATTACTTCTGAAGTGAAAGCCATCCTCACTTGGGGAATGCTGCTTTTTAGTTAACTTTCCGACAGTATCAAAAATACATTTCGGATTGTTCTTATTTTCCTCAAGTTGGAGAAATAGGATGATCGAGCAGCAGTGAGGGCTCTTCGATACTGCACGGTACTGTCTTTCCAAGCTAGTCGGAAGACTTCCAGTTTGGTGTGGCGCCATTTCCGTTCCAATTTTCTGGAAGCTTGCTTCAGAGCTCTGGTATTTTCTGTATACCAGGGAGCTAGTCTCTTATGGCAAATGTTTTTAGTTTTTAGGGATGCAACTGCATCTAGGGTATTGCGCAAGGTTAAATTGAGTTCCTCGGTTAGATGGTTAACTGATTTTTTTGTCCTCTGACATCCTTGGGTAGGCAGAGGGAGTCTGGAAGGGCATCAAGGAATCTTTGTGTTGTCTGAAAATTTATAGCACAACTTTTGGTGCTCCTTGGTTGGGGTCTGAGCAGATTATTTGTTGCGATTGCAAACGTAATAAAATGGTGGTCCGACAGTCCAGGATTATGAGGAAAAACATTAAGATCCACAACATTTATTCCAATGGACAAAACTAGGTCCAGAGTATGACTATGACAGTGAGTAGGTCCAGAGACATGTTGGACAAAACCCACTGAGTCGATGATGGCTCCGAAAGCCTTTTGGAGTGGGTCTGTGGACTTTTCCATGTGAATTTTAAAATCACCCAAAATTGTAATATTATCTGCTATGACTACAAGGTCCGATAGGAATTCAGGGAACTCAGTGAGGAACGCTGTATATGGCTCGGGAGGCCTGTTAGCAGTAGCTATAAAAAGTGATTGAGTAGGCTGCATAGGTTTCATGACTAGAAGCTCAAAAGACGAAAACGTCTTTTTTTTTTTGTAAATTGACATTTGCTATCGTAAATGTTAGCAACACCTCCACCTTTGCGGGAAGCACAGGGGGTATGGTCACTAGTGTAACCAGGAGGTGAGGCCTCATTTAACACAGTAAATTCATCAGGCTTAAGCCATGTTTCAGTCAGGCCAATCACATCAAGATTATGATCAGTGATTAGTTCATTGACTATAACTGCCTTTTGAAGTGAGGGATCTCAGACATAAAGGTCTGTCAATGCGGAAAATTTCAAGAACCTTGAAAGATTATTCAAGTGCTGTCACAAAAACCATCAAGTGCTGTAATGAAACTGGCTCTCATGAGGACTGCCACAGGAAAGGAAGTTACTTCTGCTGCAGAGGATACGTTCATTTGAGTTACCAGCCTCAGAAATTGTAACCAAAATAAATGCTTCACAGAGTTCAAGTAACAGACACATGTAACAGACACATTTCAACATCAACTGTTCAGAGGAGCCTGCGTGAATCAGGCCTTCATGGTTGAATTGCTGCAAAGAAATCACTACTAAAGGACACTTGCTTGGGCCAAGAAACATGAGCAATGGACAATAGACCAGTGGAAATCTGTCCTTTGGTCTGAATGAGTCCAAATTTGAGATATTTGGTTCGCGCCACTGTGTCTTTGTGAGACGCAGAGTAGGTGAACGGATGATCTCCATATGTGTGGTTCCCACCGTGAAGCATGGAGGAGGAGGTGGGATGGTGCTTTGCAGTTGACATTGTCTGTGATTTATTTAGAATTCCAGGCCCAATTAACCAGCATGGCTACCACAGCATTATGCAGCGATACGCCATCCCATCTGGTTTGCGCTTAGTGGGACTATCATTTGTTTTTCAACCGGACAATGACCCAACACACATCCAGGCTGTTTAAGGGCTATTTGACCAAGAAGGAGAGTGATGGAATGCTGCATAAGATGACCCCCACAATCACCCGACCTCAACCCAATTGATATGGTTTGTGATGAGTTGGACCGCAGACTGAAGGAAAAGCAGCCAACAAGTGCTCAGCATATGTGGGAACTACTTCAAGACTGTTGGGAAGGAATTACAGGTGAAGCTGGTTGAGAGAATTCCAAGAGTGTGCAAAGCTGTCATCAAGGTAAAGGGTGGTTTACTTCGAAGTATCTGAAATATAAAATATGTTTGGATTTGTTGAAGACTTTTTTTGGTTACTACATGATTCCATATGTGTTATTTCATAGTTTGATGTCTTCACTATTATTCTACAATGTAGAAAATAATAAAAATAAAGAAAAACCTTTTAATGAGTAGGTGTGTCCAAACTTTTGACTGGTACTGTGTATATATATACATCATTGGCTGTATAGAGGGATGTTATTTTCCCATTAAGTGTCCCTCTACAGCAGATGCTGAAGAGTGCTGAAATTGTAAAACTCAGTATACATATATATATATACATAGTTTTACAATTTCAGCACTCTTCAGCATCTGCTGTAGAGGGACACTTAATGGGAAAATAACATCCCTCTATACAGCCAATGACTCCAGGGAAGTTCCCATATCCATAAAACTCTACCTTGTAGTTGGCGTGGGCAGCAGAATCACGGAACTTGATGTAATTCTCTTTCAGTTCACATATAACATTGCAGACTTTGTGGACTGTTCTGCATTGTTCACTTACACCACAGATATCTCCTGTTTCTTGATGGAAGGTTCCAGATGCCAAAAACCTCAAGGTGATCAGTACTTGTAGGGAAGGAGGAATGGGCCTTCCTCTAAGAGAGTCAGATGAAAGCCTTGGCTCAAGCAAACAACTGTCAGCTGCATGTTCTTTGTACATATGGAAAAGTCACAGAAATAGATTTCAACAAAATCATTCAGTGGATTGCTGTCTGTCTATAACCCCCCTTCTGTCTGGCCTTGGTGATGCTCTTTGATCATCATTGATATAGTCCAGGTAATCCATTGCCAAGGTCAACCTGGGGGCCAACATCCTGGGGGCCAACATCCGTTAATCTGAAGTTAAACCTTCCCTTAGATCAAGATTAACTCTAATCGTCCTTCTGGAAATCAGACTTTTAACATCTAGATTAGGGCATGTCTGAGACTGTTTTAAACCATCTCTGAGAAATGCCATTTCAGTTAGTCCACTTAAAAAATTAAAAATTTAGTCTAAGATTAGGCTTAATCTGTGTCTGCGAAACCACCCCTGCATGAGTGGAACAGTGCGATGAAGTTCACTGAAGACCTTGTCTGAATGGTAACCTTGTAATCTCTTAGCCTTGGTTGTGTGTGAATATTATACATATATATTTTTGTCAGTTAAGAACAAATTCTTATTTTACAATAATGGCCTACCCCGGCCAAACTCTGCCCTTCCTCGGACAACGCTGGGCCAATTGTGCACCGCCCTATGGGACTCCTGATCACGGCTGGTTGTGATACAGCCCGGGATCGAACCAGGGTCTGTAGTGACGCCTCTAGCCCTGAGATGCAGGGCTTTAGACCGCTGCACCACTATATAATCCACTATATAATGAATAAGGCAGTCTACCATTGCACCTGAGCCTAAAACTAATGACAAGAGTCACTTATTCCATTGTTTACTTGGCCCACTAACTTTTTTATTCACATTTACTCATCTCATGTGATCCCCTCATAGGGCTCTGAGGTTTCCAAATACCATGTTAGGCTTTAAAAAGGGCTCAACGTTTGTATGTTTACCATGGTCAATATCCATAGTCATGAGAGTAAATTGCAATCATCAAATTATTCTGCGGTATTGGGACTGTCTGTCCTTCACCAGGGTTCAGTAGTGAATCACTGGGTCATGTTCATCAGACACTAAATGGAAGAAAACATACTGAAACAATCCACTAAGAAACACACATTTTTGTTTTCCGTTGCAAAATATATTTTTGATTTTCTGTTGTCTGGAGAAAAACAATGTTCAGATTAGCTGATAATGTGACATTAAAATACAAGGTGCTGTAAAATAATAGCTCCCCATCACACCTGCAGTTGTTATTGCTAGATCTTTAGATAAAAGGGTATAAATAATTAACCCATCATCTATTGGATACATACATTTGTTCTAAATCATCACTTTCACCTTCTAAGTTTATCCTTGACCCGTGAAAAACCAATAGTTCTCCCTGAAGGGTCGAGTCATTAGAGTGAGATGAGTGGTGATAGGTAGAATACAAAGCACTATCTGCTCTGTGAAATCAATGTGATCTCTGGTCCACAGATAACTGTTTGGCCTGCACTTTTACACAGTAAAACACTCAACTTTCTCTCACTCCACAACAGTCCGACAGTCCTTGTCTGCACCCAATCGTACTGCACTTGCTTTGAGATCTCATAGAACAGAGAAAGAATGTCTGAAGAAGTGAACGATGCATGGAGGAAGAAACCATTTGAAGAAGGAAAGAAGAGGACCAGAGGAGATATATCCGATACTTTACTAAAGAATGGTAGATCCTGCTGTGTCAGTGTAGGTCTCCTTGTACTGCTTCTGACCACCATCATCACCTCTGCCGTTGTGACTCAAAATGCAGGTAACTCAAACTTCTTATTTTGTTTCCCTTTTTCAAGAGAACAAAAAAGACAAATTCACCAGCATACAGTAATCATATATACTTGGAATGTATCATCTACAGTATTGATCTTAATCTTAATTCTTAATACATAGCCGTCTGTGTATCAAAGATAATTGTGTAGTCTAGAGCGATTTTCTAGGTTAGCTAGCCAGCTATTGTCGTTCTTTTAACGCAACGTAACGTAATCAACACTGCTAGCTAGCCAACTAGCCCCCGAATAGCAGCACTGTAGAAACTATTACACTCAACGGAACGACTTGATTAGTGTAGTGTCAACAACGCAGCCACTGCCAGCTAGCCTACAAAGTCAACAACGCAGCCACTGCCAGCTAGCCTACTTCAGCAGTACTGTATCATTTTAATCATTTTAGTCAATAAGATTCTTGCTACGTAAGCTTAACTTTCTGAACATTCGAGACGTGTAGTCCACTTGTCATTCCAATCTCCTTGCATTAGCGTAGCCTCTTCTGTAGCCTGTCAACTATGTGTCTGTCTATCCCTGTTCTCTCCTCTCTGCACAGACCATACAAACGCTCCACACCGCGTGGCCGCGGCCACCCTAATCTGGTGGTCCTCTCTACATTTTCCTCCTCTGTCTCTGCTGCTAAAGCCACTTTCTACCACTCTAAATTCCAAGCATCTGCCTCTAACCCTAGGAAGCTCTTTGCCACCTTCTCCTCCCTCCTGAATCCTCCTCCCCCTCCCCCCCTCCTCCCTCTCTGCAGATGACTTCGTCAACCATTTTGAAAAGAAGGTCGACGACATCCGATCCTCGTTTGCTAAGTCAAACGACACCGCTGGTTCTGCTCACACTGCCCTACCCTGTGCTCTGACCTCTTTCTCCCCTCTCTCTCCAGATGAAATCTCGCGTCTTGTAACGGCCGGCCGCCCAACAACCTGCCCGCTTGACCCTATCCCCTCCTCTCTTCTCCAGACCATTTCCGGAGACCTTCTCCCTTACCTCACCTCGCTCATCAACTCATCCCTGACCGCTGGCTACGTCCCTTCCGTCTTCAAGAGAGCGAGAGTTGCACCCCTTCTGAAAAAACCTACACTCGATCCCTCCGATGTCATCAACTACAGACCAGTATCCCTTCTTTCTTTTCTCTCCAAAACTCTTGAACGTGCCGTCCTTGGCCAGCTCTCCCGCTATCTCTCTCAGAATGACCTTCTTGATCCAAATCAGTCAGGTTTCAAGACTAGTCATTCAACTGAGACTGCTCTTCTCTGTATCACGGAGGCGCTCCGCACTGCTAAAGCTAACTCTCTCTCCTCTGCTCTCATCCTTCTAGACCTATCGGCTGCCTTCGATACTGTGAACCATCAGATCCTCCTCTCCACCCTCTCCGAGTTGGGCATCTCCGGCGCGGCCCACGCTTCGATTGCGTCCTACCTGACAGGTCGCTCCTACCAGGTGGCGTGGCGAGAATCTGTCTCCTCACCACGCGCTCTCACCACTGGTGTCCCCCAGGGCTCGGTTCTAGGCCCTCTCCTATTCTCGCTATACACCAAGTCACTTGGCTCTGTCATAACCTCACATGGTCTCTCCTATCATTGCTATGCAGACGACACACAATTAATCTTCTCCTTTCCCCCTTCTGATGACCAGGTGGCGAATCGCATCTCTGCATGTCTGGCAGACATATCAGTGTGGATGACGGATCACCACCTCAAGCTGAACCTCGGCAAGACGGAGCTGCTCTTCCTCCCGGGAAGGACTGCCCGTTCCATGATCTCGCCATCACGGTTGACAACTCCATTGTGTCCTCCTCCCAGAGCGCTAAGAACCTTGGCGTGATCCTGGACAACACCCTGTCGTTCTCAACTAACATCAAGGCGGTGGCCCGTTCCTGTAGGTTCATGCTCTACAACATCCGCAGAGTACGACCCTGCCTCACACAGGAAGCGACGCAGGTCCTAATCCAGGCACTTGTCATCTCCCGTCTGGATTACTGCAACTTGCTGTTGGCTGGGCTCTCTGCCTGTGCCATTAAACCCCTACAACTCATCCAGAACGCCGCAGCTCGTCTGGTGTTCAACCTTCCCAAGTTCTCTCACGTCACCCCGCTCCTCCGCTCTCTCCACTGGCTTCCAGTTGAAGCTCGCATCCGCTACAAGACCATGGTGCTTGCCTACGGAGCTGTGAGGGGAACGGCACCTCAGTACCTCCAGGCTCTGATCAGGCCCTACACCCAAACAAGGGCACTGCGTTCATCCACCTCTGGCCTGCTCGCCTCCCTACCACTGAGGAAGTACAGTTCCCGCTCAGCCCAGTCAAAACTGTTCGCTGCTCTGGCCCCCAATGGTGGAACAAACTCCCCACGACGCCAGGACAGCGGAGTCAATCACCACCTTCCGGAGACACCTGAAACCCCACCTCTTTAAGGAATACCTAGGATAGGATAAAGTAATCCTTCTCACCCCCCCCCCTTAAAAGATTTAGATGCACTATTGTAAAGTGGCTGTTCCACTGGATGTCATAAGGTGAATGCACCAATTTGTAAGTCGCTCTGGATAAGAGCGTCTGCTAAATGACTTAAATGTAAATGTAAATGTAATGTCATACAATAATGTTAAAATGACCTTTTGTATTTACTGTAGCCTACTGTATGTGACTTCCTTATTTCACTTTATAACTAGAGTTTACATGGTAATGATAGATAACCGGCTGTGACTAGGAGATAACTGTGCCTGTGGATACTGCTCGGGACCTCTGAGACGATCCTACCGTTTGCTACTGATGGACACATGCTAGACTTCCTTGTCCAAACTGGAGACATCAGGGAGAGAGACACACTGCATGCCACCTGGTATCACCGTGCCAACAAGTCAGAGATGAACAAAGCACTCCAAAGTAATGTATTTTGGTAAAATATGAATTGTTCTCTGAATTCAATTTAACTTTAGCAGTATAGTACAGAAAGTGTCAACATCAAGTATACAGAGGGGATTTGCAGTAGTAAAAGCCTGGGTAGTATTCATTAGGACACAACTTAGCAAAACGTTTAGCTAAGGGAGGGACTACCTGAATGTGTTTCTTATTGGACACAATCAGGTAGTCCCTCCATGTTTCAGTCCGTTGTTGGCACCTAATGAATCCAACCCTGTTCTGTCAACCCCTCTAGGTTCTATCATGGTTCTGGAGAGAGTCAACGTGACCACCAGCCCCATCAACACTCTGGGCCAGTGGCTGGATGCAGTGCTCCAGTCAAAGAATGGTATCAAATCTATCAATACAACTTTAAATTTCAGTTAGGGCCTTAGCTTCTTCTGGTCCTTTAGTACAAATCAATAATGTCGATCAATTACCTAAAAGGATCAGCTGCACAACATAATATAGCACATTTAATCAACTGTTATATGTTACGAAACCAGCTAGCTAGACTAATGATATTGATACACTCGCTAAGGCTAGGGGTTCTAAGCCTAGCTACAATTGGCCCAGCGTCGTCCGGGTTAGGGGAGGGTTTGGCCGGCCGGGATGTCCTTATTCCATCCCGCACTAGCGACTCCTTGTGGTGGGCTGGGCTCATGCATGGTGAGTCCGTACGGGAGTTGCAGCAATGGGGCAAAACTGTGACTACCAATTGGATGTCACGAAATTGGGGAGAAAAAGGGGTACAAAAAAGATGCACTATGCAGAAATCACTTTGCCATTTACTGGTTGCTAAAGTTCTAATAGTTCGCCTAATTTCAGTTTGTGTCAAAACAAGCAGTCATTGTGTAGAGAATCATTGTACCATCTAAACCGCTGTGAAATATATTTTCAGCTTTTTAAAGCTGGTGTACTCAATCAAAAGTAAAAGATACAAAAATGAAACTTAAGAACGGGAAGCATAGAAATAGCACATAGAATAGATCTACCGCTTCTTAGACTTGCTTTCAATGAAAATGACAGATCTATAACCTAAAATCCTACGTGAATTTGGTCATTATATTGTTGCTTTAAATTACATCTAGCTTTAACAAGACTCCCTGGCAAAGCACAGCTGGGTGCTGCTGCCACCTGGGGATGGAGTGTGGAAGTGGTAGTGTAGTGTCTAAATATGCTCCTAAGAACTAACCTACCTAATGCATACAACAGGTATATGATACTATTGTACTTGGACTCCTTCAGGCATAAAGCTGAACTTCAAAAGCAGTCAGGCGGCGACTCCCTCCCTAGACTTCCTGAGCATGACAAACCAGACTAAAGGGATGAATCGACCAGTGTGGCTGAATACTGACATCCTCCCTGGGTCCAACGTCGCAGCTTTCTGACCTGTCATTAACGGATGTGAGTGAGTAGCCAGGAAAGAGCAATCCTATTAGCCAGATGTACGCCATCATCGGCATGTACGCCATCATCGAAAATGCTCCACAGAAAGTCACCTTTCCCGTCCACGCTGTAATGGCCAGAAATAGACGGCCTCACAACAGCTGGCTGCTCAGTCAATCGCCAAGGTAACTAGAACTGCTCCTATATACAGTAATTGATCTAGTTAGGACTTTCAAATCGTTCAATCACACTGGGAGGAGGTTACGAAAATATCTCAGGTTTGACTCGTTCACACTCACTAGTTATCACATTGGACAGCAACAAAGGATCTCCACTTTTGGTTAGACTGTGGAGCTTAAAACGTTTCTCGCAAAAAACAATAGTGTGAACGACCTGCTGTTCGTCAGGGACAACACCAACCTTGAACTGGTCTGAACTGAACCTGTCCCAGTTCAAAGAAGCTGCCAGTAAGAAAACCTGTGGAACTCCCAAATCCTTTGTATGAGGTAATCTACAGTAACTAACGTATGTCGTCATACAAATCATAATTAGCCTATTTGTTATTATTACCATTCCCCTTTTCGGTCTTGAAAATGTAATTACTTCACAATAAGGTATTTTCAACAACTAGTAAAACCAAATGGTATTTCCAACCAGTCCATCCTGATGCTAGGACTAAGTTGTATGTGTTTGTGTGATTGCAGAGCAGAGAACGGCTGAAAAGGTTCTACCCTGGGGACCTGATTTGACTATTTTCAGCCAAAATATTGAGATTGTTCCACTGGATGTAGTGGCAGTCACAGACTGAGCCTCACTGCTTTCCCTGCTGTCAGGTAGACCTGGAGGGATTATGATGGGGTGCAACCTAAATGCCACCCATTGACAATTGCAACGATGGGTTCTATACAGATGGGGGGGGGGGGTTCATCACAATTTGAGTCCAGCGACATTCATACTTTCTCAAATTGACAATTGAATACAGAGGTCAAATCTCCTGATTGCTTCATAACCTTACACAGTGCCAGTGGGATGCTCATCATTCCAGTGGGATCTGGTTCTACCCAGCCTGGAGTCCCAGTGGTGGACAGCTCCCGTCCAGAGTTCCCTCTCCAGGACTGCCTGGACCTGGTTTTGGCTTCCCCGAAGCCCTGGGGGTACCTACCTGAAGATCCAGTCTTGAGCTCTCTCTCCACTTCCTCAGCGTAGCCTACCACTGGGACCTCCTGTATGGCCCCATCTCAGTCAACATGGCCCTGTTCCATGGTGCCTCCCAGACCCAGGGCTACATCTCCGGGAGGAGAGTTCCTCCACAGTCAACCAGGTCTTCTATATCACACTGGCCCCTAGCTGGCCCCTTGAAGCCAAGGGGGAGGGGTATACCAGGGTGGAAGACATGGAGGAGGTACTGAGGGGGCCCTGGCAAGGAGTGTCACTGCAGGTGAGGGCCGAGCCACTAGGTAGGTCTGTGAAGGGGCAGAGGGGGCTTCAGAAGGGGCAGCCACGATACTCACTGACAGTGGAGCACGGCATAGAAAGTGGGATCAGTGAGGAGGCTTCAGGAGGGGCTGCCACGATACTCACTGACAGTGGAGCACGGCATAGAAAGTGGGATCAGTGAGGAGGCTTCAGGAGGGGCAGCCACGATACTCACTGACAGTGGAGCACGGCATAGAAAGTGGGATCAGGAGGCGACAGGCGATCATGGCCAACCTCTGAGAGTGAAGACAGAAGCTTGTTTTGTATATCTCTGAGAAATACCCCACTGGGTAAAAACTGGTTGAATCAACATTGTTTCCACATTATTTCAACCCCCCCAAAAAAATCAATGTGATGCCTGAAAACAGATAGGATTTGCAAAAAGTGCATTCTTTTTTTCACCCAACTTCTTAACTAAATCCAATGACATGATGACCTTTTTTGTTGATTTCGCATTGAATTCATGTTAGTTGACAACTCAACCAAATGTAAATCAAAACTAGACGTTGAATTGACTTCTGTGCCCAGTGGGACAGGTCTAAGATGTGAAGACATGATCGCCTTAAACGGCAGTTTGCTACATTTATTTGTTTTGTTGGATTTGAAGTTATAAAAAATAAAATATTGATTGTACAATTATTAGCAATAATTGTCTACTCTTTTGTAATTTCTATTCAATATATCCCCCTTTTTTTAATCGCCTTAGTTTAAGATGAGATATTGTTATCTAAGATACAATATTGTATGTGTAAGGTGAAACATTTAATAGCCTCGTCATAAACAAATTAATAAAACATACCCGACATTTCAAATGCAATTCTGACCCTTTATTGTCAAATAAAGTGCTCTTCTCAGAAGTAAAAAGACATCTGGTTAGTATTCTTTCTCTGGAAAAGTCCAAACACTTAAAATGATTTCAAACATCATATTTTTCACAAGTTATGATTGGGAACATTGTTCAAAAAGAAAAACATATAGTTTTCAACACTAATAATCCTTGCTGTCAACATGGCTCAGCTTAGTGTGTGAAGAGGCCAGAGTGCTCTGGGCAGGCTTGAGCCAGGTCACAGGGGGTTGGGTGTCAATCTAATGAACACAGGTGGGGAGTATAGGGAGACTAAGTGCTTTAAGAGACAATCGTAATTAATCACAGCCACAAAAAAACATCCCAGATCCCAGATCTGTTTTGCTAACTCCTACATTCATGGCCATTGTCAATGACCATAGGAGTTGGCAAGACTGCACAAACAAATCTGGGAATTAGGCTCCTTTCATAAACCATTCTAATAAAATAAACAGTTGAAGATAATCGGATCCTCTAATGACAGTGTGTTCAATCGAGCAGTACAATAGTCATCAAGGGTGAGGGGGTCAGGGTGGAGAAGGATAAAGGGTTAGAGTTGTGTACGTTTTAGTGTAGAGGAGGGTGGTTGGGACTGGGGGGTGGAGGCATGGTCAACCCTGTTCTCCTGGAGGAAGGTGTTACAGGTGCAGAAGATGCCGTAGAAGCTGGAGGAGAGCCCGGCGATGTCTGTGGAGATGTAGGGCAGGACCTCGGGAGACGCCTGGTTGAAGTAGGAGATCTAGGAGAGCCAGCACAAGGATAGGAGTTAACATCATCAATAACGGTGCAATCTGTCATGTTCGTTTTCCCAGTGGAAATTCAAGGTACTTCAAAGCAAAAGGCAAACAATTACTTTTGCCAAGACCCACCACTTTGGTTTAAAAACAAGTGCAGTGGGAGAACTTGTGAGCAGACCTACAAAATGACAGTTTACACACTTTCTTACCTTGGAGATATCTTTGGAGACCTCCAGGATGCTGAAGCCGGCACACAGCACCTCTCCCCTGTTGTAGCCCTCTGTAGGAGGGTGTGTGGGTAGAGTGACCGAACGCAGAGCAATAACATAAGGGTCCCTTGGAAAGGCGCAGAAAAACATTGTCACTCAATCGCTTTCACTCGCATGGTCTCCGCTCTTTTTTTCTGCCTGTCTGTGTCTGTCAGTCTGCCACTCACCCGCTGTCACACGGTGGTCTCCTGGAGGCCAGGAGGATGAAGTCCTGGACCTTCCCTCCCTGATCGGCTGAAGGGCTGTTACTGGTCCCATCCTGGCCTATGGAAGGAGTCACCACGCGGTACAGAAAGTCATCATCGTTCACCCTAAGAATCAGCTCACACCTCCTGCACAGGGAACGTCATGAAATCAGGAGAAGCCCGTCTGACACATTACACTGTAAATGTGGGGGAGGCCGCTGTGTACACTCTTGAGGCCTTATACGCCACCTGAGAGAGTCCAGAGTGTGCGTGCATACAGATACCCACTCGTAGTTTGGGTCCCACTCCACTCTCTTGCTTAAGTCAGAGAGCAACATAAAGGCCCTCTCAGCTGGGATGTCTACCTCCGTCTCGACCTTAAAACTCAACACCTGCTTCTGCTCCAGGGTGTACAGGCTCACCTGGTGGACAGAGGAGGATTACAGAAACCAGGATTAGAGCCCTTAGTTTAACATGGGCCCCGAGTTTTTCCTAGTTCGGTCATGTGATCGAGAAAAATTCAGGGCCCCCTTGGCCATAACCTGTGGTCCACTCTGCCTTGTGGTTAACCTAAAAGAGAGTCTCAAGAAAGCTCACCTTGTTTTTCTCAGAGTTTAACAACCAGTTGTTTCTGGCGGCCAGCATCTTCAGAGCAGACACGTTGTTGTAGCTGAGGTACACCTGTAGCCGTTCACGATACAGTCAAAGTCAGTTGTTACTACTATCACAGACTACTATCATATTACTACTGTATGTGAATAGGAATTGTTCCACTATTCACATTTTACACTCATTTATCTTCAAACACGGTAAGTGCAATGTTTTCATTGGGGCAATTAGACATGACATAGCACTTTTGCAATCACGTTATCACCCCGGCGATATGGTTTATATCTCATTTCACGGCTAACGTGATTGGACAGTCCATAAAACCCGGCACACGTATGAACTTTGGTTTTTACTCGTGACTGAGACATGCTTATCATTCTTCTTCATCTTTCTTGACCAGCATTTCAACTCCTGTCGGTACGGTTTACCTCTCACGTCTAAGTTGTATCAACTGTTATGTTAAGAGAGAACCCGAGTGAGAACCAAAGCTTGTAGTCAGTGACTACATTGAGACATTTGGGGTCCCCCTTCTCCTCCTTTACCTGGTTGCTGAGGTCCCACGGTACAGATAAGGGCACCTCTGTCTGCTTGCAGGATATTATGTACTTCCTGAATAAACACCAAAAAATATATTGGCATCTCCGTTTTGTGCCCTAATTCCAATTATGATCTAGATTTTGCAGTAATGTTAACAAATGGGCTCATCTGTTCACCTGTCGAGTCTGATCTTGTTTCTAGCGATGGCCTCCTGGTAACGTCTCATTCCCTCCTGTCAGTGAGATTCAGATCAGACAACAGGACAATATTGTGAAAATTGTTTAAAATAGGGCCCTTAGTTACAGTTTAACATTTTTAGTTCAAATGTGAACATTTATCTAATCTTGATCAGTTGTGAATGAGCATCAGGTGACTGACCAGCGGTTCGGGTCGTATCCTTGGCAACGTGCATGGCTTGCCTTCCTGGTCGCGGATTTCAAAGGTCATGAAGGCGCTGTTGATGTGTCTCAGAGGCTCCTCCCCCTGATAAGCCTCCGCACACACGCCCACCTCCATGCTGCGACATCACGGGGAACACTCACGTTACCATCTCAGGTCAGCAGGTCAGATCCAATGAAAGTTAATGAGTGAAACTTGAACTTATTAGATTGATTGATCAATCCATTACCGGTAACACTTTAGAATAAGGTTACATTTGTAAAGGGTTTATAAAGGGTTTGTAATTACACTTTTTTTTAAATTCCAGGAATTAAGGCCTCATCTGAAGATCTCAAGTCATATTTTTGGTGTGGTTCGGAGAATCCCTGACTTTGTGAGATCTGCCCCCATCTGTGAAACGCGATTGAAATAAAGACGACCTGGAACGTGCACAGCATTCTGTGTTGACACTGACATCATGTGACAGTGCGTCAATTTCTATTCTGACTTGTAATGTTAAAGGGGATCCCTCAGGAGAATGGCCAGAAACCAACACCTCATTCGGCCGCCTTTCGTTCCAGTACTCTGCTGCCTGTGACTGGAACGAATTGCAAAAATCGCTGAAGTTCGAGACTTTTATCTCCCTCACCAACTTCAAACATCAGCTATCTGAGCAGCTAACCGATCGCTGCAGCTGTACATAGTCTATTTTATTTTTTTTATTTCACCTTTATTTAACCAGGTAGGCTAGTTGAGAACAAGTTCTCATTTGCAACTGTGACCTGGCCAAGATAAAGCATAGCAGTGTGAACAGACAACACAGAGTTACACATGGAGTAAACAATTAACAAGTCAATAACACAATAGAAAAAAGGGGGAGTCTATATACACAATGTGTGCAAAAGGCATGAGGAGGTAGGCGAATAATTACAATATTGCAGATTAACACTGGAGTGATAAATGATCAGATGACCATGTACAGGTAAAGATATTGGTGTGCAAAAGAGCAGAAAAGTAAATAAATAAAAACTGTGGGGATGAGGTAGGTGAAAATGGGTGGGCTATTTACCAATAGACTATGTACAGCTGCAGCGATCGGTTAGCTGCTCAGATAGCTGAAATAGCCCACCCATTTTCACCTACCTCATCCCCACAGTTTTTATTTATTTACTTTTCTGCTCCTTTGCACACCAATATCTCTACCTGTACATGATCATCTGATAATTTATCACTCGTGTTAATCTGCAATATTGTAATTATTCGCCTACCTCCTCATGCCCTTTTCACACAATGTATATAGACTCCCCTTTTTTTTCTACTGTGTTATTGACTTGTTAATTGTTTACTCCATGTGTAACTCTGTTGTCTGTTCACACTGCTATGCTTTATCTTGGCCAGGTCGCAGTTGCAAATGAGAACTTGTTCTCAACTAGCCTACCTGGTTAAATAAAGGTGAAATAAAATAAATAAAATAAAATAAGGTTTCCACTTTCTTTTAAGCTATAAATATTGGTATCAATGCATGATCCGTAGGTTTTCACTTTCCTTAGAAAGGTATCTTTTCAGCAGTTATAAATGTTGGTAATTCATTTGTTAATGGGCAGTGGATTGTCACTTTAAAATAAGGTATACATTTTGCAGTTCTACATGTGGGTAAAAAATCTATAGATTATTTGAGAGTTCACTCAGAGCTTAGACATACACGACCAAAAGTATGTGAACACCTGCTCGCCGAACATCTCATTCCAAAATCATGGGCATTAACATGGAGTTGGTCTCCCCTTTGCTGCTATAACAGCCTCCACTCTTCTGGGAAGGCTTTTCTACTAGATGTTGGAATATTGCGGTGGGGACTTGATTCCATTTAGCCACAAGGGCATTAGTGAGGTCGGGCACTGATGTTGAGCGATAGGTCTGGCTCACAGTTGGTGTTCCAATTAATCCCAAAGGTGTTTGATGGGGTTGAGGTCAGGGCTCTGTGCAGGCCAGTCAAGTTCTTCCACACCAATCTCGACAAACCATTTCTGTACGTACCTCGTTTGTACACGGGGACATTGTCATACTGAAACAGGAAAGGGCCTTCCCCAAACAGGTTGCCACAAAGTTGGAAGCACAGAATCATCTAGAATGTCATTGTATGCTGGACCGTTAAGAGTTCCCTTCACTGGAACTAAGGGGACTAGCCCGAACCATGAAAAACAGCCCCAGACCATTATTTCTCCTCCACCAAACTTTACAGTTGGCACTAAGCAGTCGGGTAGGTAGCGTTCTCCTCGCATCCACCAAACCCAGATTCGTCTGTCGGACTGCCAGATGGTGAAGCGTGATTCATCACTCCAGGGAACGCATTTCCACTACTCCAGAGTCCATTGGCAGTGAACATGAGTCACAACTCCAGCCGATGCTTGGCATTCCGCATGGTGAGCTTAGGCTTGTGTGCGTCTGCTCGGCCATAAAGCTCCCGACGAACAGTTCTTGTGCTGACACTGCTTCCAGAGGCAGTTTGGAACTCAGTAGTGAGTGTTACAACCGAGGACAGACTATTTTTATGCGCTGTATGCTTCAGCAATCGGCAGTCCCATTCTGTGAGCTTGTGTGACCTACGACTTCGCGGCTGAGCCGTTGTTTCTCCTAGACGTTTCCACTTCACAATAAAATTACTTAGAGTTGACCGGGACAGATATAGCAGGGCAGAAACTGATTTGTTGGAAAGGTGGCATCCTATGACGGTACCACTGAGCTCTGCAGTAAAGCCATTCTCCTGCCATGGAGGGTGCATGGCTGTCTATGGAGATGGCATAGCTGTGTGCTCTATTTTATATACCTTTCAGCAACCGGTGTGGCTGAAATAGCCAAATCCACTCATTTGAAGGGGTGTCCACATACTTTTGTATATATTGTGTACTTATAGGCAGTATTGGGTACTCATCACTACATACATGAGAAGATTCAACACTTTGTTAAACATGTCCAGTCAATGAATGCTGGGTATGAAGACCAAAACTTTCCACGTTGTGAGAGGATACCTCCACTGTTTCACCAACCGAAGGTAATACGGTTACCATTTCACACCAGAGCGTTCACCATACTGTCAAAGAGAAGTGGTAAGTGTGTTGACATCATCTGGAAAGGGGTCACATGTTAGGAATGATGATTGAATAATGTCCTGGAAGTACATTTGGCATCAAGGTTTCAAAGGTGGGTCCAGACACCATGAAAACCAACCTCTTCTGTTTCTGGGACAAAGCACCAATGCATCAAACCCAAAAGTAAGAAAATAAACTCTTGTTCCACTGTGCAACTATTGAAAATAAGGTTGCATGATGATGCATAAGGGTCTCTTTATAAATGGTTAATAAGTGGAGGTAAATACTGGCTCAGTATTTGGCAAACACTGACCTGTTTATTGCACTATTTTGACCAATGCGATACAACAATTTGTTAATGGTTTATAATGCATTCACAAATGATCAAATAAATTGTTAATAACTTTATTATAACCCCTTTACAAATAAGAGCCTTATCGTAAAATGTTCCCCCGAAGACTTACCCAATAACATGAGCACAAGTACTCACCCAATAACATGAGCACAAGTACTCACCCAATAACATGAGCACAAGTACTCACCCAATAACATGAGCACAAGTACTCACCCAATAACATGAGCACAAGTACTCACCCAATAACATGAGCACAAGTACTCACCCAATAACATGAGCACAAGTACTCACCCAATAACATGAGCACAAGTACTCACCCAATAACATGAGCACAAGTACTCACCCAATAACATGAGCACAAGTACTCACCCAATAACATGCGCACAAGTACTCACCCAATAACATGAGCACAAGTACTCACCCATTGATTTGAAATACTCAAATACAACGACAACAAAATCACTGTCAAACCAATTTATGATTTTGCTTCATACAGTAAATGATCTAAAGCTCACCTGTTCTTGAATGCATTGTTGACTATGGCTTTGAGGACCAGCCGGTCGCCCACGTGTGAGGGACCCCTGAAATGGAACATGTCTATGCTCTGCAGGGTGGGGTGAGCGTTACACAGACGACTGGAGAGGAAGATGACACAGAGGAGTAAAAAAAGAATAATAATAATTTAAAAATGTCATACGTTTTGTTTTATCTGGAATCAATGTGTAATAACATTACTACACTCGGGCTAGTGTCAAAATACGACCATCGCACTCTCCCAAAAGTTTGGTTGGAGCGTAAACCCCCCCCCAATTAATCTAGCTATGCAAAAATGTGATAGGATTGCGCTCATAAACCCTTTTTTGGAACTGGGCACCTATCACATCTTTGCGTATTTAAGAGAATTACAGATGGTGTGCATCTGGTGTTGGTGTTATACCTTGCAGCGATGGTAGCCACGTTCTCCATCCAGGCCATGATCTGTCCTCCGAACGTGTTGACCTGGTGGTTGGCATGAGTGGGAAGAACCAACTCAACACTCTCCACCCGTGTCCTCTCTGCTGGCACCGCCTTCTCAGCCTCCTGGACCTCCACTAAAACACACACACACACACACACACACAGGTTATTACAGAACGTGTGTCAGCATACACAAATTCAATATTACTCAGCATGACGAGTCATACCCCATTACAGTTCCTGTAGTGGTGTTAGTCCTCCCGCAAAGGTCAATGCCACAGCGACTGACCTTGTTGGAAGGCCCTGTTAGCGAGCAGGTCCTTCATGATATCAGTGTGGACGAGCCTCATCCTCCTCCTCTCAGCTGCTAAACTGTGCTCCACCTGCTCCGCCTGTGTACAGGGGACCAACGGACGCAGCTGCACCTGTAGAGTGGACACCCGCAAAGTCAAGTTAATTGCCGATTACAGCAGAGAGCAGACACACACTCAACATTACTCAGCATCAACACTTAAACGTCAACCCAGCATCTTTATAAAAGGCACTCTCTCATCCAGTACCACCTTCCCTCCCGTGGTGCGCTGGCTGACAAACGTGGCAACCGCCCGACACACACTCCAGTGAGTATCGCTGAACAGGTCTTCACAGCTCACCACGATGCCAACCTTTAGACACACACAAAGCATCACAGTAGATATCAAAATCACCGGAATTTAACTATTGCGCAGTTGGAAATCAATCCGTTTGGATTTGGACTGGGTATATGTCATAGGGTTTGAATGTGGCCTGACCTCCATGCTGGTGTTGAAAGCTCGATTGACTTTGGCCTTGATGTTGACCACCTGTCCAACCCTGAAGAAACACACACACACACACATCCTTAAGTAAGCCATACTTTATCAGCAGTAGTTGTCATTAAGAGAGAATGCACACAACAAAATAAGGCAACCTAACAACACAGACACCTACCCAATAGTGTGTTCAAAGTGGATGTCGTCGACCGAGACAGTGACACAGGGACACCCAGCATGCCTTTCAGCTGTGGTGAGTAAATAAATAATGAGGTTGTACTTCCTGTCTAGAGAGTGCAGATTACAGTTAAGAACGGACTACTGTTCAACATACTATACATAGTGTGCCAAGCTTAGGGCTCTCGTGAGTGCAAGAGTCACTTTCTTTTTGTCACAGCAGCACATCAGTAGGAAAAGTGTGACCCTTCAGTCCCGGGATACTGTCCATTAGCCTAACCTGACCATGTTTTCTCCCCCTAAACAAAAGTGACAAATTGTTATGCCAGAGTCAAAGAGTCCACAAAGTATATTTCATCCGTTGTTATAAGCATAGCCTATTACTCCAGATGGTCAGTAACCGTGGAGTACTCAGACGTCAAGTAGCAGTGGAGTACTCAGACGTCAAGTAACAGTGGAGTACTCAGACGTCAAGTAACAGTGGAGTACTCAGACGTCAAGTAACAGTGGAGTACTCAGACGTCAAGTAACAGTGGATTACTCAGACGTCAAGTAACAGTGGAGTACTCAGACGTCAAGTAACAGTGGAGTACTCAGACGTCAAGTAACAGTGGATTACTCAGACGTCAAGTAACAGTGGAGTACTCAGACGTCAAGTAACAGTGGAGTACTCAGACGTCAAGTAACAGTGGATTACTCAGACGTCAAGTAACAGTGGAGTACTCAGACGTCAAGTAACAGTGGATTACTCAGACGTCAAGTAACAGTGGAGTACTCAGACGTCCTAGAAACATCACCGCTGGTTTTACCTGTGAAGATAACGCTGGTCAGTGTCACCAAATATTACAGTGTTACAATGTGTTGACATTTCATAGTGAGAAACTATGCCATCATTATATACGCAAAGGGCTTCCTGAGCATGATGTGGACGCGATATTATGACTCAATCATGTCTTAGTAAAAGTTTCTCTTAGGTTTCATAGCTATGCAACCTAATCATGTCTCACGAAGGAACTTCAGTCCCATTGCCCTTTAGTGTTCTTAGTTTAAACCTGCGTTGCTGTTCTTCTCCATTTGTGTTCTGTCTTTTGTCAAGTTCTGAGTTTTGTCTGGACCCCAGGAAGAATAGCATCTGCTTCTTCAACAGCTAATGGGGATCCAAATAAAAATCCTTAAAATTATCATCCAAAATGGACCAATAAACCTATTCCCACAAGCCCACTGTGAGCAAGAGCACACACACCTGACAGACAGGCTGTAGAGTCCATCCATTTGAGCAGCTCTCCCACGCTGAGCTCCTGGCGGTGGTTGGCATGGCAGGGCATCACTATCTGGCTCTTCTTCACCTCTGTTGGGTTCCTGTACTCCTCCCCATTTTGGTGTCTGCTCATTTTAGGGGTCCCGGAGATGCTTTCTCTAGGAAAAGACATATGTTAGTTAATGCGTTTCATTTGGGTGACCTCCAACATGTTACCCATAAAACTAGGCTATAGCCAGCAAATACAGAAATACCTACCATCTAAAATGAAATATAGAATATGCTTTATAATTCCTGGGTTTTATAATCCCTGGGTCTTCAAAGGGTGAAATAGAAAGAGCAGTAGCAAAGTTAACTGGCAGTAGAGCTCGCCTGCTCCATGACTCACCTGAACTCAAATATACACAGTAGGTGTGACAGATTCTTGCGCAGTGCCAGTGATTGCAAAATCTTGTTCTGCTATTGGAGCTTCCCTTAGACAGCGAAGTAGCAGCAATGCTAGTTCATTCTATTCGACAGCTGCAAGTACCGTCGTAAAAAACGTAGCAGCACATTAGCTCAATTAAATCTGAGCTACCAGCATGAATGGACACTGCACTAGTGATCGCAAAGGTAGCTAACTGCAGAGAAAAGTTCACTCCAAAGTACAAACATGGAATCAAAATGCCCACGCAGCAGTGGAATCAGGATACGACGACGATAATTTGATTTTGTTTATTCATTTACCTCAAAAGGTATAACACGCACGGAATATTTCGAGATTGGGTTTTTCCAGATCGCGTACTCTGCCCATGTAGTGTCGACAACCTCCGACGCGCTTCAGGTGGTTATGATATTGTGGTCGGACAGTTTTAGTGACTGTGGGTAGGACGTGACGCTAATAACACCCTCCACATTTTAAGGTGGAATGGATCATTTCACCGGCATATTTCAATGTATCTTGAGTACGACATATAGTCCATTTTAATTGTGTGACATCTGTAACCACTCAATAAGTTATGGAAACATTTATTTTTATTTTTTATAATGTGTTTATCATAATTACATAGAAATATAGACGTAACATGTGAAGTGTTGGTCCCATGTTTCATGAGCTGAAATAAAAGATCCAAGAAATGTTATATTTGCACAAAAAGTTTTTCTCAAATTTTGTGCAAAAAAATTGTTTACATCCCTGTTAGTGAGTATTTCTCCTTTGCCAAGATTATCCATTTAAAATGACAGGTCTGGCATATCAAGAATTTGATAAAACAGCATGATCATTACACAGGTGCACCTTGTGCTGGGGACAATAAAAGGCCACTAAAATGTGCAGTTTTGTCACACAACACAGTGCCACAGACGTGTCATGTTTTGTGGGAGACTAAAATTGGCATGCTGGTCTGCAGGAATGACCACCAGAGCTGTTGCCAGATCATTTAATGTTAATTTCTCTACCATAAGCCACCCCCAACGTCCTTTTATAGAATTTGGCATTACGTCCAACCGGCCTCACAACCGCAGGCCACGTGTAACCACGCCAGCCCAGAACCTCCACATCTGACTTCTTCACCTACGGAATTGTCTGAGACCAGCCACCCGGACAGCTGATGAAAATGTGGGTTTGCACAACTGAATAATTCCTGCACAAACTATCAGAACCCATCTAATCTGCATGCTTGTTGTCTTCACCGGGGTCTTGACCTGATTGCAGTTTGTCGTCGTAACCGACTTCGATGGCCACCTGCATGCTGGAGAAGTGTGCTCTTCATGGATGAATCCCCGTTTCAACTGTACAGCGTTGTGTGGGCAAGCAGTTTGCTGATTCCAAAATTGTGAACAGAGTGCCCCATGGTGGTGGTCTGGTTATGGTATGGGCAGGCATAAGCTACAGACAACAAACACAATTGCATTTTATCAATGGCAATTTAAATGCAAAGATACTGCGACAAGATCACCAGACATGTCACCCATTTAGCATATTTGGGATGTTCTGGATCGACAGCGTGTTCCAGTTCCCACCAATATCCAGCAACTTCGCACTGCCATTGAAGAGGTGTGGGGCAACATTCCACAGACCACAATCAACAGCCTGATCAACTCTATGTGAAGGAGACGGGTCACACTACACGAGGCAGATGGTCACACCAGATACTGTTCTCTGATCCACACCCCTACCTTATTTTTTTTAAGGTACAGTATCTGTGACTAACAAATGCGTATCTGTGTTCCCAGTCATGTGAAATCCCTAGATTTAGGGCATATTTCATGTATTTCAATTGACTGATTTCCTTATATGAACTGTAACTTAGTAAAAATCTTTGAAATTGTTGGATGTTGCATTTATTTTTGTTGAGTGTAATTCAAAACCACAACAGTCCGAGGGTAGAGAAACACAATCAAACGTTTGACTATGATGAGATAGATTATCTAGAGTTTCTGTATTTTCAGATATGACAGTATTGACAGTAGAAATGGGAAGGTTATTGTTGTTGTTCAGGCGCTGATTTTTGCAGCTCACACAGCTCCGTTCAGATAAAGGGAGAGGAACCTCTGGAACGTTTTAGACTTGTACCCCGACAGACCTGGAGGAATCTGAAGAGGCAAAGCAGAGAGAAGAAGAAAAACCTGGTCATATGTTTTCAAATAGCTTTTGTATAAAAATCTAAGTTACTAAGTAAAAATTGATTCACTGTTACTATCCATTTCTGTTTATAACAAATGTGTGACAATTGTAGGACCTGCAAAACTGCACAGCTGTACAGTGTATTTTGTAACTGTTAGATTATGTCCAAAATGAAATCTAGAATCGGCTTCCTATTTCGCAAACAAAGCATCCTTCACGTGCTGCCAAACATACCGTCGTAAAACTGACTATCCTACCGATCCTTGACTTTGGCGATGTCACATTTACAAAATAGCATTCAACACTCTACTCTGCAAATTGGATGCAGTCTATCACAGTTTTGTCACCAAAGCCCCTTATACTACCCACCACTGCGACCTGTATGCTCTCGTTGGCTGGCCCTCGCTTCATATTCGTTGCCAAATCCACTGGCTCCAGGTCATCTATAAGTCTTTGCTAGGTAAAGCCCTACCTCAGCTCACTGGTCACCCAAGCAACACCCACCCGTAGCATGCGCTCCAGCAGGTATATCTCACTGGTCACCCCCAAAGCCAATTTCTCATTTGGCAGGCTTTTCTTCCAGTTCTCTGCTGCCAATGACTGGAACGAACTGCAAAAATCACTGAAGCTGGAGACTCTCCCTCACTAACTTTAAGCACCAGCTGTCAGAACAGCTCACAGATCACTGAACCTGTACATAGTCCATCTGTAAATATCTCATCCAACTACCTCATCCCCCATACTGTTATTTATTTGATTTATTTTGCTCCTTTGCACCCCAGTATCTCTACTTGCACTCATCTTCTGCACATCTATCACTCCAGTGTTTAATTGTAATTATTTCACCACTATGGCCTATTTATTGCCTTACCTCCCTTATCCTATCTCACCACACACTATATATAGACCTTTTCTATTGTATTATTGACTGCATGTTTGTTTATTCCATGTGTAACTTTGGTTGTTTGTGTCGCACTGCTTTGCTTTATCTTGCCCAGGTCTCAGATGTAAATGAGAACTTGTTCTCAACTGGCCTACCTGGTTAAATAAAGGTGAAATAAAAAATAAAAAAATGTCAGTCAAATCCTATGCATCTGTAGGTGTATTGACTGGTTTTGCTGACAGATAAACAGTAGTATTACCTTTATGGTTCTGCTCCTGGTAGACCTGGACACTCTGCAGGTCGATGGTGGGAGAGATGGGATAGAACGTCTCAAGGACGTGGTCGGCTGTGCTTTTGACCTCCTCCTTACCAGCAAGCATTGGGAGAGGGGCCATGCTCTTTAGCAGTAGCCCGTTCTGTTCTCACACGTGGAACAAGTCTTCACCTGGGAGGGAACAGGGGATCAATAACAGGTGCAATATAACGGCTAAGCTATTGATCAATGTCGGTAGTAATTTATGGCTGGCAGTTTACAAACCTTTTTATTTTTATTTTGTGTGAGCATTTACCCACCTTTAGCAGGAAAATGCATTCAAAGTAAAGGGAATGTTTCTTTACTTACCGCGAACGACGATCAGCGTTTACCCAACTATTTTTTTTACCACTACATCGGCTGATGGCTGGGTTTCAATGCAAGTTGCGTTATAGTGCAGCGCACTAAACAGCAAACAACGCGCCTTTAAAAGAGCATTTTCCCCCTGACGTTCACCGACACTGCATTAATGATTAGCGCTACACATGTCGGCTGAAGCGTAATTTACTATTAGAAGTTTGTTATATTGTGCTATAACACCTTGTATTGAATCCGGGCCTATACTCCCCTACATATTTATCTGGACAGTGAAGCTAAACTTTAAATTTGTCTTTATACTAAATGTCGCTCTAACTTTAAATACCGGCTCTATACTTATTTGCGGGTATTTTCATACATGTCTTTTTTAACGTTTAGAAAATACTTGATGTCAATGTCAAGTGTTCACATGTGTGTATAAGCACATGTTTATGTGAGACAAGTCATAAGGTGTAACTAAAATAAACATTCGGAGTCACCAGAAATTCCGGTTACACCATATGCCGGGGGCGGCAGGTAGCCTCACCGTTAGAGCGTTGGGTCAGTAACCGACAGGTTGCTAGATCGAATTCCCGAGCTGACAAGGTCAAAATATGTTGTTCTGCCCCTGAACAAGGCAGTTAACCCACTGTCCCTATGCTGTCATTGTAAATAACAATTTGTTCTTAACTGATTTGCCTAGATACATAAACAATGAATCACAATATGGTTGTACTGAATGATGTCAATATGTTTGTATTAAGTTATTCATCTACAGGTTTTTGTAGGATAAGGGTGTTTTATGTCAAAAACTTTTTTTATCAAGCAGCTAATACTGAAAATATGTTTATGTAAACAACTACTAACCTATCTATCTATATTAATTGAGGGTCGATTTGCAGATGCATTTATCGTCAGGATACAGATTACTGCTAACTAAATTGCAAATAAGCCACAGAAACCCAGTCGTTCTACTTTGGGGGGAGTAGATGTAACAGTATAACTTTAGTCCGTCCCCTCGCCCCAGGGACCTTCTGCACACATCAACAACTGACACCCACGAAGGATCGTTACCCATCGCTCCACAAAAGCCACGGCCCTCGCAGAGCATGGGGAACCACTACTTCAAGGTCTCAGAGCGAGCGCGCACCACCACTAACTAGCTAGCCATTTCACATCGGTTACATCGACAGCAGTCTACGATCGGAGGGAAGCCAGTCCTACGCCACCATATCTGACTTGCTTAGACATGATGAGAGAGCAGTATGGGCTCACCTGGAGTAGGTCCTAAGAGATGTCAAGAACAAGAATCCACAAATCATGACACTCCACATGATGAGCTACGGTCCCATCACCCAATACAGAAACAAGAAGGACATGTAATCTACTTCGCACTCTGCCACATAGTTACGGATTCAAACAAATCACCTTTCTGAAAAAGGCCCACGGGAAGGGGGCATCAGATGGCATGGGTTCACCACACCTTCCCCCTCGGGTACTTTGTTGGATCGAACAACAGAAATGGAAGTGAATGAGGACATACAGCTCACTCAGCTTACACTTTCTACCAATCTTCTTTAACAAACCATCTCCCTTTTCCCCCAACATTTTTAAGTCATTCGAAATGAGGGGTCATCCAATGAAAAAAACTAAGATATTTATTATACTGTAACTTATAATTTCCTTAATGTTGAATATTTGAGACCACACATTTATTCATGTTTTTTTGCTTGAAATAATGGTCCGAAACCCTTAATGATTTGTCTATTTCAGGCACACCCGTTGCTGACAGGTGTATAAAATCGAGCTCACAGCCATGCAATCTCCAAAGACAAACATTGGCAGCAGAATGGCCTCACTGAAGAGCTCAGTGACTTCCCATGTGGCACCGTCATAGGATGCCACCGTTCCAAAAAGTCAGTTCGTTAAATTTCTGCCCTGGTCAACTGTAAGTGCTGTTATTGTGAAGTGGAAACATACATCTAAAAGCAACAACGGCTAAGCCGCGAAGTGGTACAAGCTCACAGAACCGGACTGCCGAGTGCTGAAGCGCGTAAAAAATGGTCTGTCCTGGGTTGCAACACTCACTACCGAGTTCCAAACTGCCTCTGGAAGCAGGCACAGAGAAGCAAACGCTACCTTCTCCGATGGGCCCAGAGAGCAAATCAAATGCACTATAAGCCTACTGCTCAGATGACTGTCTGCAGCACTCTGGGCCTGCCGGGAAGGCAGAGTTTACACCTTCAGACACATGAAATGGTTCAAAATAGCAAAGAGATGCTGTTTTTATGAGTGAATTAATGTTTCAGTCCTTACTCAGCACTGTCAACACTTTGTATTCAACACTTTTATAAGCCATAAAATGTGAGCTCTTCCTACTTCCACTCAGCGCCCCAACTTGTACAGCAGCAGTAATGAATGAGTAGGAAAGTGTTGTATTCGGCGAACGTGACAAATAAACTGATTTGATGCACTCGTTTTGAGATCAGAGCGAGAGCTGCATGTAGCCACGTGTGCACATTTTGTTAATGGACAAACTTTTACTATTTTATTTGTGGATTAATTGTCGGAGTAGAGGACCATGTACATTTAAGGTAAAATAACCCAATGTTTATATCCCTGGACAAATTAGTTAGCAACAGCAAGCTAGCTAAATTGCCATAAATGTTTAATGATTTTTGACCTGTCCCCAAATTAATATAGTTTGTTTTGATATTTCAACCAACGTGACCTGATCGCGTCTGGTGTGGATGGACGAAAATCAACATGCGTCAGTGTTCAGCGTACTGTACAGTTTACCGTAGCGCCCTCGACAGGGAGATTCTGTAACAAATAGCATTATTAACATCAATCAGACGGATAGCTACCAAATATATTTGTTTTCCCTCGCATCTAGCTGCCTGATACAGCTGGCCAGTTGATCGTAATGTAGGATGAATTATACAGCTAGTTAAAGGTAGCTACAAGTCCAGTGGCTAGCCAGGAGTTCGTATGAAATGTATAGGCTACTCTCCGGTGAACAACACTATGCACTTTGTCCACTGCCAGTCTTATGAACAGCTTACTGAACACGGTTGTTTGAATACATTCCATGAAGTACATTGCTTTGTGTATGTTTTTAAGCATACGAAAACATCCCCTTTGCCAGTCAAACATTTTAAGCACAATTGTTTCAATGGACACTGCTAAGATTTGTAATAGCGGTGTTGAAAACATCCTCACTCACATCTACCACGTTTACTGCTCGCGGGGTCTCCACCCGGATCATAAACACGGTGAAATTGGCGAAAGGGAGGGGTTTGGCCCACCCCAATCATAAACACCGTGAAATTGGCGAAAGGGAGGGGTTTGGCCCGAGAGCGACTTCGCTTCCTTTACTTCTTCTTCGATGAGGTTTAACGGCGGTTGGCAATCCAAACACTTTTGCATTACCGCCACATACTAGACTGGAGTATAACTCCCTCATACTTAGCTTGAAAATTAAAATAAATCAACAAAAATACCTTACACTCAAACGCACCACCCTACTCCACTAGTCCTACCTCAGGCCAACAGCTTGAAAGGACAGGACACCACCACTCAACACACCCTGTAACTCTTCTGACAAGTCTTGTACACCCAAATACCTCTCTGCAGCTGCCACCACAACCTCATTTTTCAGCGACTTGTGTTCCATCCCTCCAGTACAGTTGATAACCATTTCTATAAACACAAAAAATCTAATCTTACTCAAGCATATATCACTTGTTGACCTATCTCTCTGTACTCGTACAGATATACTACTCACACCACTCCTTTCAGGATCCCTCCCACCCCAACCCATCTTCCTCTACTTTCTTCACTGCCTCAGCATATGACAACTTCTGCACTACTCTAACCCCGGAAACCTCAACCTGCCTCTCTCACAACTGACATTTCTGATCCCCAGCCCTATGGGCACCCTTCCAATTAACACATACCATTACTTTCCCCAATGCTACTCATTCCTTTCTCTCATGCCCTTCTGCACACTTCTCACACCTAAGAACCTCCTTCGTACACACTGCTGCCACATGCCCATAAGCTTGACATCTGTAACAACGTAATGTATTAGTATCAGAGAACTTCACCACACCTACCCCTTCCGATACTTCGCCCTCGTTCACTTCCATTTCTCTTGTCTTCGATCCGACGTACAGCTCACTCTGCTTACACTTTCTACCAATCTTCTTTAACAAACCATCTCTATTTTCCTGCCATTTTTAAACGATTCGAGCTCACCCTCTTCCTTACCCCTCTCTCTCTCTTCAACCTCCTCTGCCTCTCTTTTTCCCTCATTCCTCCTTCATGTTCCAAGTATGTCTCCTTATGATA
Organism: Oncorhynchus keta; assembly: GCF_023373465.1. NCBI lineage: Eukaryota > Metazoa > Chordata > Actinopteri > Salmoniformes > Salmonidae > Oncorhynchus > Oncorhynchus keta. The sequence goes on from NC_068443.1 coordinate 35,017,799, forward strand.
ATACTGCACTTCTCCTGACATACATCTTATTCTTGCCCTCTCAAGGGATGCCATTTTCCTTATCTCCAGCGCGCCCAGTCCAGACACAACAACGTGTCCCTCTGCACAATGAATGGACCAAAATTAAATCATTTGTTTCGCACTTCAGCAGCAGCAGGCATCAGTAAACCACTAATAATACTACTATTTAAAAACCATATCTGCTAGTAATCAAAAGAGGCCAGTTCTGTAAATCAATGGGCTTCACGTGAGGAAATGCTCATTTCCTTAAAACAAACGGAAATCACAATTTCACAACACATTCCCCCCAGAAGTGAAACAGGAAGTGACAACTTTGAGAATTTTACTTCTGGGTAAACAAGATAAGTAGTACGCTATTTCATATTGATGAGCCTAGTTTTATACCCTTTACAGAGATACAATATCAGTTCATCAGGGAAAGAATTGCTGCTTCAGAATCATCTTTTCAAGACAAACGATTTAACACTGTCATCACAAAAAGGGTTTGGATTATGACAATGGTATGAATGATAGAATGGAATGACATCATAAATAAGGAGTACCCAAGAAGAGACACAGCTGTGTTGTCTTCTTCAGATCACCTCCATATATCCCTGTTTTGTGCCAACAAGACATGCAGGAGGCAGAGATGGCAAGGAGGCAACAGGAGAAGGAAACAAAGTTGAGACAGAAAGAGATAGAGAATTTCAGGGTACAAGAGGATAAGACAAAGGCAGAAAAATATGAAAGAAAAACAGGACAGAAGACATGGGGGAACACAGATATGGAGAGTGTGCAACAGGACAAAGAGAGGGTCCAGAGAAAGTTGGAGCCTGCTGTCCCTGTGCTAAAAGCAAGGGTCATTGAGTGCAAGCCCAGGCCGAAACCAGACCTGATACCTGAGTATGGACTCGAGCCCAAGGCTGACCCAGCACCCAGGCCCAGGGCTGAGAAACCAGACATGGAGCTGCTGGACATTGAGGATGAGGAGTGTGAGGATGAAGAGTTGGCTCTCATGGGCAACAAAAATATTATGTGTTCCTCAGATCTGGAAGAAGCCCAGGATGGGCTTCAAAAGGAGGCTAAGGAAGCCAGGCGTAGAGGCCAGGTCGAAGCCATCAAGAAATGTTACAGACACAACGGCTCTAGTAATATTAGTAAAGAAGACAGCGCACCACCTATGAATGTTGCCAATAGTAAGACTAATGGAGATATGGAGGGAGGAACCTGTTCCTCAAACAGTAATGAGGCAGACGAGATAACTACCAAAGTGGACAGCGTGACTGGGAAAGTGATTGGCTGGGTAAACAGAAAAGTCAAAGAGAGAAACGAGAGAAAGATTGCAAGAACATACTGGAGGGAGGAGAATCAAAGTGATCAGTTGTACAAAAACGGTGTAGTGGTTTGCGGCCGTGCCCAGCGGGAGAGAGAAAAGAGGGCGAAACTCCTCAAAGGTGAGCAAACCAGACAGAGGCTGGAAAGACACTGGCAAGAGTGGGAGAAGAGGTACAGAAGAAAGAACACGCTGAAGAGGGTACAGAGAAATGGGCTCTGGTACAGGGAGTTGGAGGACAAGGACAGCAACCAGGGTAGTCATGAGGACAACTCACTGCCTGATGGAGCAGATGAGGCTGACGGTGATGAAGAGGTGGAATACCTTTTAATGTATGGGCCCTGCGACTGTGAACTCTGCAGGGACGGATACACATGTCTCTGGTACAGTTACGACAAGGAGGAGACAGACCCCAAGGAGGCTAGGAGCAAGAGGAGGAGGATAATCAATTGGATCAATACAAGAGTCAAAGAAGATTATCGCAAGAGAATCAACACAACCTTTAACATCCAGAGTTTAGTATGCAATGATTATGCCATTTACGGAAACGCCATCCTTCGCCAATGCGACCTACAGAAGATCATACGGCGGGAACTCGTAAAAAAGGAGGAAAGAAGACAAAGGCTGGAGAAGCGCTGGAAGGAGTGGGAGAAAGCGAGGGCTCAGAAGATAAAAACAATTCTTCAGGAGAAGAAGGCAAAGGAACAGGTCAGGCTCAATAGGCTGATAGACCTGAATCTAGAGGCAGACCAGAAGATCAAGGAGTTCATTGCTGCCAATCCAGGAATCCAGTCCCAGTACCCTGGAGGTCATACCAGGATGGAGATGGTGGGACGTTGGGACATGGGCTACCAGAGGGAGGAGATTCAGGGCCAGGAGGGCAGAGTTTGGCCTGCTACTGTACAAAAGTCCACTGCACCTCTGCGGACCAAGAAAATAACCAAATGGGAGAAGTTGCAAAAATGGTAAAGAATAGAGCTAGAGGGGAGCTGAATATGAGCTGTACTACTGGTGACAACAGTAATTTAATTCAATAGCAAAAATGTAATGGTGGAATAATGTTCACATTACCAAGATGCTAATTTATCTCATCATTTTTGCAGGTTTTACATGATCCAACTGTGAAAAGTCCAGCCCCAGAATGATCATATGAAAGTTATTTCCTAATAAATATTTTGGAAGTAAAATGAAAATCCAAACGAAATCAATTATATACGGATCCTATCAGATACTATTCCCTCATAATATGGTACATTGTTATTTCAAAACCAGACACTTAAAAACAAAGACATAGTTAATTTTGTTGCATATATTTCAAAATGTAATTTAATTAAACAAAATTAAAAGAATGTTAATAGATTTTTTTGTGAATGAATACTGGTAACCAAAGCAGGCAATCTGAGAAGTGTCCAAAATGGCCATCCCAAGGCATATCGGTGAACAATATTTTCAGAATTATGAGAAAAAAGGTCCAAAATACTAAATACAAAGTTGCTAATTTTAAAAGAATTGCAAAATGATTCCGTCAAGGGCAATAGAGTATTCTTCCTCACAAAGATGTCTACATATGTTTCAGGATGTTGTGTATTCTTGGAAATGGTCTTCATGTAAACATGACAGTTTTGAAAACATAGCTTCTTTCTCCCCAAAAAGTAGTATCTTGGCACCAGTTACCATGGGTATTTCTGTACTGAATGAAATATGACCACTACCTTTTTAAAAACATGTATATATTTATTTCCCAAACACAATTCAACAATCACTTTGTATTTGTATTATTTTAGGCATATTTTAAACATAGGCTTATTACCTAACAAACACTTAGTACTTAAAAATAAAAAACACTTTTAACATAGGCCAGGTCCTGTTATTACCTCATATCCCAGCGATAATGCCTTGCATTACTACGCCTGGGATGAAAACATTTACATTTGCTCAACTGGTCATCCCTACTGCCTCTGATCTAGTGGACTCACTAAACACAAATGCTTTGTTTGTAAATTATGTCTGAGTGTTGGAGTGTGCCCCTGGCTATTCGTAAATAAATAAAAAATAACAAGAAAATTGTGCCGTCTGGTTTGCTGAATATAAGGAAGTTGAAATGATTTATACTTTTACTTTTGATACTTAAATACAATTTAGCAATTCCGTTTACTTTTGATACTTAAGTATGTTTAAAACCAAATACTTTTAGACTTTTACTCAAGTAGTATTTTACTGGGTGACTTTTACTTTTACTTGAGTCATTTTCTATTAAGGTATCTTTACTTTTACTCTAGTATGACAATTTAGAACTTTTTCCACCACTGGTATAATGCAGAGTGCCACATGGCTGGACTCACACTGACAAATCATATTTTTCATGAACAAAAGGTAGACCCTCCTGCCCTCACTAGCTTTATCCCTTGTCTCAACAGTGATGGGATCATTAGTGAGCACAGGACAGAACCATTTTCTGCCTCCTCTTCTTCTTCACCCTGCTTTCCCACTCACTGTTTACTCTGTTGTTCATCCTGCCCCCCCTCTCCTCTTGAATATCCCCTTTCAGTGCAATGTCAGAACATGGTGACTGGTCATATGTCCATCTACTTGGAGAACAGCTCCCCGTCACAAAGCCAGCGGATGGTTCCTCTCTTTGCTCTGGGAGGCATGCTGTTGTCTTGGATGCCAGAGAGGCCCACACGGTTTTCACATGCTCCCAGTTTCTTCTTGTACAGGTCAATGAAGAGAGTTGCGCCGGTGAAATAGTTATCAAAGGTAAATGTGGTACCCTGTGCCCAAGTAAGGGACATTCAACAGGATCATGAAAGCATCATAGCACTCCCCTTTTCCTGAAGCAGATGGGTTCTTGCCCACAAATACATTGAAGTCGCACGTGTAACCATTTCGTGAATCAGCTAAAACACTAGACCTTGAATCCATGCCTGTAGGGCTTGTTTTTTGTTTCTCTTTTTTGAAGCTCTGGTCTCTATGGCTTTTGTCGCAGAGGAAAGTGCATCTTCATCCTCCTCACTTTGACTTTATAACATCAGTGGAGGGAGGGGAGGCACCTCTTACGCTGAGCTGTGATGCATCTGTTCCATTGAACAGGGAGTCATTCCCGTCTTCAGTCTCTGACGGTTCTGTCTTCATCTTCCTCTCTAAAATGTATCAAAAAATGAAATTTGGTTAAGGTGAGCAATATCAGTTCATTGTGACAGCTCTAGTGTATGCAAATACAGTTAAAGTCGGAAGTTTACATACACTTTAGCCAAATACATTTAAAATCAGTTTTTCACAATTCCTGACATTTAATCCTAGTCAAAAGTCCATGTCTTAGGTCAGTTACAATCACCACTTTATTTGAAGAATGTGAAATTTCAGAATATTAGTAGAGAATTATTTATTTCAGCTTTTATTTATTTAATCATATTCCCCGTGGGTCAGAAGTTTACATACACTCAATTAGTATTTGGCAGCATTGCCTTTAAATTGTTTAACTTGGGTCAAACATTTTGGGTAGCCTTCCACAAGCTTCCCACAATAAGTGGGTGAATTTGGGCCCATTCCTCCTGACAGAGCTGGTGTAACTGAGTCAGGTTTGTAGGCCTCCTTGCTCGCACATGATTTTTCAGTTCTGCGCACAAATTTTCTATAGGATTGAGGTCAGGGCTTTGTGATGGCCACTCCAATACCTTGACTTTGTTGTCCTTAAGCCATTTTGCCACAACTTTGGAAGTATGCTTGGGGTCATTGTCCATTTGGAAGACCCATTTGCAACCAAGCTTTAAGTTCCTGACTGATGTCTTGAGATGTTGCTTCAATATATCCACATAATTTTCCTTCCTCATGAAGCCATCTATTTTGTGAAGTGCACCAGTCCCTCCTGTAGCAAAGCACCCCCACAACATGATGCTGCCACCCCCATGCTTCATGGTTGGGATGGTGTTCTTTAGCTTGCAAGCCCCCCCTCAGACACACACACAAGGGAAAAACAAAGTAGAATAATTTTATTACACAGTTAATAGTTTTTCTATGTCAGAGTTCATAAATACAGATAGACTTGAAATGGAATTTAAAATAGACTACACACTCATTATATTGGAGTTTGGGAACCAGAAATGCAAGCCCATATTGTTTATCAGAGCTGGCCTGGTAAACTTTAGTATAGTGTCTACTGTCTTGCTTAGTCAGACTATGGCTATCTTGCTTGATCAGGCTAGCTGTTTTACCAGTATGGAAAGAAAAGGCTAAACTATGCCTTCCATGTCTCAGCCAGTGGGAGCCATTCAATAATCCAGTTTTCTATTTGGTTAGCTACTATAGTTGGCTAGCTAGCTAAACACATTCACTGCTTTCTTATCGTACATATACAAGGTAGAACTATTAAAAGTAAAACCATAATGTTTTCTTTTAGAACAAAACCAATGTTGAACGAAACTGGGGCACAAGTGAGTGTGTGGCTTCGGCAAAACGTGTTATCACGTACTGTACTGTCTTTGACGTTATGGCCATGTATGACATCATGTAATGTGATACCGATTTTTCCCACAAGGCAGCAGGGGGATAGTATAAATACCAACGTCACCCCTTCATAAAATCCTCTTCCGCGCTTAACTCAACAATGAATGGTGTACAGGTCATACTGTGCGGGCCACAAAATGGTAACTATTACATTTGATTTGCTTTGGAAGATAATGTTAAAAGAACTGGACTCTTATGCGTACTACTCAAAATGTGTATTTTGTGTGTCTTACGTAGCTATTTGGCTTTTTGTATTGCATGGTGGTGTATTTTCATGTGTGGCCTTGAACCAGTAACGTTTTCAGTGCGTTGCGGTTTCGAAATTCCATTCACCGACAGCTCTGCTAATATTAATATAGAAATACTTTCGTTGAACAGAGTTCCGTTGAGTAATTATTTTCATTTACATCCGGTATGTACTTCTCGCTGCGAATGTATTGAGCTGTTGATTGCCGAATAAGTATTTTCGGTCGCTTGTAAATTCATTTTAGAATATTTTTTTTTGGGGGGGGTGCATACTGGAGTAAATGAAGCTAGTTGCCCAACTCGACTGCATATTTGATCTACGAACATAATTTGACTTCATTTTTATTGCAACAATATAATACTACAACAATAGAGGGACACCACGCGTAAATAGCAGTTTCTTTTGAATTTCCTGGGCATTGGAGGTCCAACACACTGGTTCAGTTTGGCCTGAACCGCCACGTGCTACTTGTTAGCACCAGCTCAAATATACTAACGAGGCTAAAGTTACATATTTTTGGATTCATTAGACATTTACATAGCCAGTGTTAATTCGAACACGTCTGTCTTTTAGTTTATGACAAAATTCATCTTAGGAACTTTTGATGAAACGCCGACTTTACTGACCAGACATGGATTTGCGCTTCTAACTATTCATTCCACTTAACTTTGCCAGGTATTTATCATACTCTTCTAACCTTTCAGATTATGAAGTTCAACCCAACATTACTTGATCCTGATGAATGACTCAGCGAAAATTGTTGACGATCAGGTATGTCACGCATTCCCATTAAACATTGATTTTTATATCAAGCCCACATTCGTTTGAATAAGAGTTGCTGGTGTGCAAGTGATTCTTGTCAAGTCAGCTTTGATAATTAGCTTCAACTTTAGCTACCTAGTTATGTCGGGTAGTTTTCTGGTAGAATTTCACCTATGTCTGATATGATGAGAAACATGTTGGTAGGGACATCTGAAATAAATGAAGAAACGCCAACTTTACTGACCAGACATGGATTTGTGCTTTTAACTGTTCGTTTCACTTAAACTGTTGCCCATTATTTTATCATGCTCTTCTAACCTTTCAGTTTATGAGGATCAATCTGCTCGATCCTGGATGACAATGGTGTACAATCAGGTATGGCATGGCTTCACATCTAACTCGTTGTACTTAATATCAAACCTACGTGATGAATATTTGAATAAGAGTAGTGGACAGAATTAATTTCTGACACATTTTCAAACTGATGGATATCCATTTGGCAGCGTTATATAAGTGTTTTGACTGGAAAAATTTACAGAGCGACTGTTTCCGTAGGTTAAGACCACCTTTAAGCTGATCTTGTTAAGGAAACCAGGACATCCTGGAGCGTGGGTAAGTGCTTTGCATGGGATCCTTAGTTTTGGACCATATGCATTGACTATGCCGTTGATGATGTTTAAAGTATCATTGGGAATCTCTCTGAGACTATGTGAAAGAATTTAGATAACTGAAACGGTCTGCAGTATAATTTAAAAGGACCCTACCCCTCTACGTACAGCTGAAATTAACTAGCTTTATTTGTTCCTCAGTTGTGCCTCAAGTTGTTGTCGGATGGTTGGAACCTCTAGTCGGACTCATCAATACAGTTGCCTGTAAGTTGTTTACTGCAGCTGGAACACTTGACCATTGCCGATACAATGATGACAGCATAGTTCAGCAGATTAACCATGAAGAACACTCAGCATTGTCTTTCGCTCCTATCTGATGTATCGGCTTTACACTGAAATATAAATTCAACATGTAACAATTTCAATGGTTTTACTGAGTTCATATTTCAAGTCAATTGAAATAAACCCATTATGCCCATATCTATGGATTGCACGCGGCTCGGCAGTGGTGCCCTCCCCCCCGAAAGGGCTTTAATTGATAGAAATCCCCCAGTTTAATCAGCTGTCTGGGTGTCGTGTCTCGAAATTCCCAATTTTTACCTAGCAACAGCTCTTGTGGGCGGTCATATAGTCAGCATGCCAATTGTACTCATTGAATGTCTGGCTTTGTGGAAACAGCACAGTTTCCTGTTATTGTCCCCAGCACAATGTGTATAATGGTCATGCTGTTTGATATGCCACCTGTAAAGAGTATCTTGGCAAAGAAAATGCTCACTAACAGGGATGGAAATGCATTGTGCACATTGTCAGTAGCATTTTGTGTGCATGGGAAAGTTCAGCTCATGGGACCAACAGTTTACATGTTGCATTTATATTTTTGTTCAGTGTATATGGGACTTTGAAGATGGCTTCCCTCTGCTCTTCTTGACACCATTTTTATCTTTCAGACATGGAAAATGGGCTGATATTGCTGTTTTAGGGGTTACATCGCAAAATGAGCCACAGGCCAAGGTAAGCGCTTGGGCTACATTGACTTTACATTTCAGCAGCCTGTGATGAAAAGATTCTGCCATATGAGTACACTGATTATACTCCTACCGTTCCATTTATTTCTGAGGCTAAAGTGAAGCTCATTGACGCATCAGTTCATGCTATGTGCTGCACTAACTTTTTCCTTCCCACTTAGGGTTCCTGGAGGCTGTCAGACCAGTTGCGTTTAATGATGCCTCAACTGAGCAGGTATGTTTCATGTATACAGAGGAAGTGGTTTGTTTAAGTCTGTCACTGCCATTGTTTCAGTGACCTGGTCCATGTTTTTATATGTGGGGGTGAGCAAATGATGATTCAATTCTTGAACTCTCTCCCTGAGATCTTGATGACTACAAGGATACTGATCTTGCCCCATTGACATCCTAATGGTTGACTGTAAAACTTCATTTGGTTAACTTGTCTTCCTCTTCCCACAGGGTTTGGTCATGAAAGTGCAAGGACAATTACCACTGACCTGCAGGCTGCAATGTTCACTATTTTATTGTGCTGTCAAAATTTACTTAATTAAACTGCAAATGTAGTGTGAACTATAGCTTGGTCAATAAAGAATACTCGAAGCATTGGTTTCACTTGCTGTTGTCATAACAATAATGCTGTGTTTATATGTGAAGTGTTGGTCCCAGAGAATGTAATGTTAATTTCTCTACCATAAGCCACTACCATTAAATAATTTGGCAGACCACAGGGCATGGATTTGCTTATGTTAATTATGAATAGTCACGTGGTGGTTGACTGGCAGGCAGTTTAAATGTGCAGCGGCTGTGGTGAGGCCCATTGTCCTGGCACTCATCTGCAGCCATAGCCTCGTTTCAACAATGCACACTGCATAATTCCCATAAATTGACGTTCCATGGCCTGCATACTCACCAGACATGTTACTCCACGTTGGGTACGGTACATGTTACCTTTTGAATAGTGATACAGATCCACATTGTACTGTGATACTCAAACCCCCAAAATCTCTCTGGAGTTTTGTCAGTCTTGGGTTTCGTGGGTAATTGTCATTCAGGTTTTTGTTCAGGAGTGTAAAGGAAAGTTATTCTACAACTTCATTACGGCATTGGCAAGTATAGTTTAACTTGGAGCTGTTTAGACCCTGATTTTCATAGTCTCCGAGATGGCTAGTGTGGATTCTGTGTTATGCACTATTAGCCCGTTACTATGTGATTGCATGTTCTCTGCTGTTGGCCTGTGGCTGTGTTATGCAACACAGCTGACTTGAAACATTCAACAGTTTCAGGGCCTTTCTCATGATGGAAGAATACAATAACATGAACTGTGCAGTGAGTTGTGGGGGCACATTCAGAACGTAGTGTTGCGAGAACAAACGGTCTTATGTTTAACAGGAGCCAGGTGTGTGATAACTATTGAGCATGGGCGCATAGATGTTCTACACAACTACTGACGGCTGAAGCGCCTAGGGGGCTGGGACCAGCTCGGGCGCCAACGATAGGCTGAGTGAGTTTAAACCACGCCCAGTCTCTACTGTCAGGAACAAGTCAGTTTTACTTGCCCTGCGAGGTGTGACAGCGAGCCTGTATATACGAAAATTTTGGTTGGTTTAGGGTACGGGTTTAGTGGGGTAGGGTTGGTTTAGGGAACGGGTTTAGTTTAAGGTGTTAGGGTTGGTTTAGGGTAATGATTTGGTTTAAGGGGGTAGTGTTGGTTTAGGGTACGGGTTTAGTTGGGTAGGGTTGGTTTAGGGTACGGGTTTGGTTTAGTGGGGTAGGGTTGGTTTAGGGTACGGGTTTAGTTTACTGGGGTAGGGTTGGTTTAGGGTACGGTTTTGGTTGAAGGTGGTAGGGTTGGTTTAGGGTAATGATTTGGTTTAAGGGGGTAGTGTTGGTTTAGGGTACGGATTTAGTTTAGTTGGGTAGGGTTGGTTTAGGGTACGGGTTTGGTTTAAGGTGGTAGGGTTGGTTTAGGGTAATGGTTTGGTTTAAGGGGGTAGGGTTGGTTTAGGGTACGGGATTAGTTTAAGGGGGTAGGGTTGGTTTAGGGTAAGGGTTTGGTTTAAGGGGGTAGGGTTGGTTTAGGGTAAGGGTTTGGTTTAAGGTGGTAGGGTTGGTTTAGGGTAATGGTTTGGTTTAAGGGGGTAGGGTTGGTTTAGGGTAAGGGTTTGGTTTAAGGTGGTAGGGTTGGTTTAGGGTGATGGTTTGGTTTAAGGGGGTAGGGTTGGTTTAGGGTAAGGGTTTGGTTTAAGGTGGTAGGGTTGGTTTAGGGTAATGGTTTGGTTTAAGGGGGTAGGGTTGGTTTAGGGTACGGGATTAGTTTAAGGGGGTAGGGTTGGTTTAGGGTAAGGGTTTGGTTTAAGGGGGTAGGGTGGGTTTAGGGTACGGGTTTGGTTTAAGAGGGTTGGTTTAGGGTGATGGTTTGGTTTAAGGGGGTAGGGTTGGTTTAGGGTAAGGGTTTGGTTTAAGGTGGTAGGGTTGGTTTAGGGTAATGGTTTGGTTTAAGGGGGTAGGGTTGGTTTAGGGTACGGGATTAGTTTAAGGGGGTAGGGTTGGTTTAGAGTAAGGGTTTGGTTTAAGGGGGTAGGGTTGGTTTAGAGTAAGGGTTTGGTTTAAGGGGGTAGGGTTGGTTTAGAGTAAGGGTTTGGTTAAAGGGGGTAGGGTTGGTTTAGGGTAAGGGTTTGGTTTAAGGGGGTAGGGTTGTGAATAGTAGCTAAAGGCCTGGGCACCCATGGTGCAAAGGTGGAATGGGGGCGAGATGAGACCAGCAGAGGAGGAGTGGGAGAGGGCATACACTGGGAGAAGATCAGAGAGGTAGGTGGGTGCCAGGTTGTGGAGGACTTTGTTGGTGAGGAGGAGTATTTTAAAATTCATACAAGATTGCACAGGGAGCCAGTATTGGTTTGATGTGTTCAGTTGATCTGGTGCTAGTGTGGATTCTGGCAGCAAAGTTCAGAACCAGCTGGAATCTATTGATGAGATTGGTGGGCATCTGGTGACGTAGAGTGTTACAGTAGTCTAGTCAGGAATTAACCAAGGCATGGATAGGGTTTTCGGTGCTGGAGTGTGACAGTGAGGGGTGGAGCCTGGAGATTTTGCAGAGGTGGAAGAATGCTGTCCGGTTGCTGGTTTTTATGTGGGTTCGAAAGAGAGGTAACTATCCAGGGAGACACCAATGCGTTTGACTTGTGTTTACAGAGGGACAGGGAAACCATCTGTGGTGATGCTTGTAGAGAGTAGATTTAGAGCTGATGAGCATGACCTCTGTCTTGTTGCGTTTGAGGATGTTCATGCTCATCCAGCTCTGGATGTCCTGAAGGCAGCTGATGAGGGAGGGGTAGAGCTGGGTGTCATCAGCATAGCAGTGGAAGTGAACTTTGTGATGTTGCCTGATCTCGCCCAGGGGTAGGAGGAATATGGATTCTACTGACAATAACCATTCATGGTTGAAGAAGGATTTTGCACATTAATGATTGATTTACAGAAATATGGTTTGAATCATAAGTGAAATGTATTCAGAAAAATATTACTTACAGCTATGCGGTTCACTACAAATCACTTATCCATCCATAATCATTCAGCAGTTGTGAGATGGATGCCTAGTTTAAGTAGTAATGAGAGTGTATCTAGTAACACGACATCAAGCTGCCCTCAAACCTATATCGCTAGTACACAGTAATACACAGTAATAAATGCAGTATCAACATTGTTCTGAAACATGTTGGCTGGAGTTATGCTGTTATCTAATAACCAATACCGCTAGACTGTAATAACATAGTAGTTATTATGTAAGTACAAAGTGATGCCATTTTTCCTCATTTGTTTCGAGTGAACAGTAAGAAAGCATTTTTATCCAGACTGGCATTATCACACCTGAATTGACTGGCCAATGAAGCACGAATCCCTTGATGCAGCCTAATGCAATTAGTTGTATCCGCCTGTGATAGATCTAAAATAGACAGCAAATTTATTTTCTGAAGCACCAATATCTTTTAGCACTGTTATTAGTCACCATAATCATCATTGGAGCACTCCACAATAATATCGCACAATATTCAGCGATAACACTCATACAATGATCCTATCACCAATATATAAACTCAGCAAAAAAAAAAATGTCCTCTCACTGTCAACTGCGTTTATTTTCAGCAAACTTAACATGTGTAAATATTTGTATGAACATAACAAGATTCAACAACTGAGACATAAATTGAAGAAGTTCCACAGACATGTGACTAACAGAAATTGAACAATGTGTCCCTGAACAAAGGGGGGTCAAAAGCAAGTCAGTATCTGGTGTGCCCACCAGCTGCATTAAGTACTGCAGTGCATCTCCTTCCCATGAACTGCACCAGATTTGCCAGTTCTTGCTGTGAGATGTCACCCCACTCTTCCACCAAGGCACCTGCAAGTTCCCAGACATTTCTGGGGGGGAATGTCCCTAGCCCTCACCCTCCGATCCAACAGGCCCCAGACGTGCTCAATGGGATTGAGATCCGGGCTCTTCGCTGGCCATGGCGAGGGCCAGCCGGGCCCCAGTCAACCTCCAGCCCCTCCAAGAAGTGGCGAGGGCTTGCCGGGAACCAGTGGACCTCCAGTGCCCCTCAGACATGGTGAGGAACGGTTTGGCCTCAGCGGACCTCTGGGGCCCCCCAGACCCCATGTTGCATCCTCACCTGATCAGCCGGTGGGTCTACATTCTCCCCAATCATTATATGGGCACTTTCAAAAGTCTGCCAAAATATGCTTCTGCAACCACATTGCAACTAGCGAAGACCCTAATTCAACAACAAAAACAGGGTTGTTGAAACAAAAATGTTCAGTTGAGACCAATCATATTTCAGCTACATTAAAGGGGCTGAGCTACAAAGTAGTATCGCCTACCTGTTTGTGAATTCAGGGGAAAGGCTATGGGCCATATAACTGTGATGATGTATAATTAGCAATTTCACCTTATTTGTTTCAGACCTTTGTGGTTTCTTCTGGGTATCCTGCCTTGGAGACATTTCTGGTGGGTCCACTTCTCTTCACTGCAAGGATATATATTTCCTCATAATCCTTTCTGGTTTAGCTATGTTGTCCTTTACGACATCTTTCAGCAGTTTATATTTATTTTACCAAGCAAGTTGACTGGGAACACAAACTGCATTACAACAACAAACTGGGGATAATTTGCATGCATGGGAATGTGAGGGGTAGAATGGGCCAAAATGAAGTGTACAAAAATCAAGATGTATTCTCGTGTTTTTCTGTGGGGTAGGGTCTGCCTGTCTTGCCTGGACCCCGGGTCCCCAGGTCCTGCAGTTGCTGTGTCAGTGTGACCCATAACAGACACTCTTGCCCACGCCATGCTGGTGTCAGATGTGAGTCGTAAGAATGTGGTTGTTTGCTTTGTTTTCAATGGTGGGAATTTAGTCACAAAAATATGTTGAAATTAAGTGTCCAGTATATTGAAATTAAATGCATCCATCTTATCTACCTGCTGTTTTTGTGAGACAGAAAGATGAATGAAAGTCAAATGAATAGTTTTGTTTGTGTTACGTGTGTGATAATATTTAACTGCATGGCAGTACATTTGTGTTACAGATAACCCCAAACACCCTGGTGACGTTGGACATCTCCCAACTTTAGGAACATTTCAAATAGAACAAATCTTCCTATTTGTATTTTGTTATTTTGGTGGTTAATATAGGGCAGACAGACAGGTTCTCTACTTTCTCCCCTTTTCACTTGCCTCCTTTTTTTTGCAGTAATGCTGCATTCACTTGGTTGCGTGTATTGTGACGGCCCTGAATTTTTCTGAACCGTCTCAGTGCAGCTCCTTCCAATAGGGCGCTTTCCCTTTAATTCCCAATTAAATAGCCAGCATCAGCTGCGCGAAAGGGGGGTTGTGATGGAGACGTGCATGAGGATGTGTTCAACCCTCAGTTCCGAAGCTTCTCGATTCCGTTTGTTTTGTTGCCGTTAAACGTGTGTTTTGTAGCCTAAGAGAGTTTACCCAGGATCGGATCCACTCATCGCGTCCCTGGACTACACCTCTCCGTTCTTTGTGGCCTTTCTCCGCTGGAGATCTATTGGCGGATTGGATTGTCTGACTGACCACCACCTTTTAGTATACGGTATTTAATTTGTTTGGATGTGATGTAGTATACTGTGATTTGTGTAATTAGTGGTAGTTGAGGACTTAATTAAGAGTTGATCCGCTTTAAAGTTCTGTGGTAAAGTAATTGTTATATTTATTGTATGTTTAATACTGGGTTTACGCTACACGGAATGAACGGACAAACATCGCGTGACAAAAGTCACTTGAGTTCACTGAACTCCTTTACCGGGCAGGACTCTTTTTAGGCCCGAGGTACAGGACATTTCTGGAGGAACCAGAACTCATTGTGATATTATTATATGTGTGTGTGTGTAATCATTGTTGTTGCTAATACAACCCACGCAACAGAATATAATTGTTTTGGAAGTTCTTTTCAATGTTTTAAGGGTTTATGAAAAGTTTATTTCCATCCTGACTTTTACATACGTCCTTTGTATTGGTGTAGACTTGACGGACCAGATGGGACTCATTCCCACCCAAACTAAAAGGAGAAACCAATGTTTTCTCTGGTAGGCACAACCTACCTGGCACCCCTATAAATAATAACCTCAAGTCAAAACCGTTACAGTATGTATACATCCTATTCAGAATATTGTTCATATTTTTTAAAATGTTCATTACTTGAAGGGCTGTTAAAACAATGAAAATGTCACAATATATTTAGGGATGCAAAACCCAGATTCGAATCATGTGTTGATCTATTGCCATGGACGTAGCATCTTCCTTTCCCAATCCATTGGCAAATTACTTTAAACTGCATGTTTCTCATTTGATGATTTAGGACTGGGTTCCTCAACTGACTGTGGTTTTATTTTGCACCTCAAGTTTTCTGAGCATCAAAATTATATATATATATATATATATATAATTTAAAATATGCTGTTAAGCCTCATAGTCTACTTGAGCCAGTTAAGTTATTTTATATAGGCCTAGGCGCGGGAGAAACTCCAATTAAGCCCTCGTGTTATTTGTAAAGTCACATTAAAATGAAGATTATTGTTGAAAATAATTACTCGACTGGTGTAGGTTATCTCCATCTGTTGCTGTGCAACACTTGCATAGCAAGTTAGCTATATGTTCAGCACCATGCACTGGTCACCTCCTATTGATTGCGCTGCGGTTGCAGCTTTACCTTACAGCACCAAAAAAATGGTCCGCTGCCTGCTTTAATAGTCTCCTGCATTCTCTCTCATGAATGAAGTTAAAACGTCATTTTTGCATTATTAAGGTAGGGTAACATTGCAGGTACGCTACACCGCAATTTTGAATACAGTAGGTATTCTTTCCATTTGTCCTGTTGAAACACACAAACTACAGTATTTAGCCTAAAGCAGCATATGATTTTACAGTAGACTATAGTTGTCACATGGCACCGTGTTAAAATTGTAGAGCAGCACATTGGTCTGAACAACTTATAGCCTCTTAGTGAATGTCTCTTAATGAGAAACAATCATCAAAATGGATGAGAATATTGCATTTTGAAATGCAAATACGATCGAATCTGTAGGCAAATTGAAATAATGATTCCGACATCAGCGGACCTGCGTGAGGGGTGCGTTAGGTGAATTAGGGCGTTTTGGAGGGGCTAAATGTGGCACCATCTAGGCCTAGGCTAAAGCCGGGAGCCTCCCGTGGGCCTACTCTCTCCTGATGAATTTGCATGGGTATGACGGACAGACAGGAAGTCTGAGAAATATACAGTAAGTAAGCAAGCAACGTCAAAAAAGGGTGATGCCTAACATCCAAAACATGCAGCTTCAGGGCCTGTGAGAGCTGTAAGGACAAACCTTGTATCCTCAGGTTGTAGTCCTTCACATTTTATTTAATGCTACTACCGACCGTGGCAAGCCTTTTGGACAGGCGGTTGGCAATACCTTGACCATTTATTGGTAACAGATTTTTTTAAAATTGTTAAATGTAATCCAATCTAAACAAATAAACATAAAAAAACAATACAATTACTCATACCATCCAACAATAGATCATTAGCAACAGAAACCAAGTTCAGAAAGAGCTAAAAAATAAATAAAAAATAGTGTTTGCCCACCAGAAATGTCATCAACAGATATGAATTGACTTGTTCCTATTGTTGAATATACACTGCTCAAAACAATAAAGGGAACACTAAAATAACACATCCTAGATCTGAATGAATGAAATATTCTTATTAAATACTTTTTTCTTTACATAGTTGTATGTGCTGACAACAAAATCACACAAATGATCAATGGAAATCAAATGTATCAACCCATGGAGTCACACTCAAAATTAAAGTGGAAAACCACACTACAGGCTGATCCAACTTGATGTAATGTCCTTAAAACAAGCCAAAATGAGGCTCAGTAGTGTGTGTGGCCTCCACGTGCCTGTATGACCTCCCTACAACACCTGGGCATGCTCCTGATGAGGTGGCAGATGGTCTCCTGAGGGATCTCCTCCCAGACCTGGACTAAAGCATCCACCAACTCCTGGACAGTCTGTGGTGCAGTCTGTTGGTGGATGGAGCGAGATATGATGTCCCAGATGTGCTCAATTGGATTCAGGTTTGGGGAACGGGCAGGCCAGTCCATAGCATCAATGCCTTCCTCTTGCAGGAACTGCTGACACACTCCAGCCACATGAGGTCTGGCATTGTCTTGCATTAGGAGGAACCCAGGGCCAACCGCACCAGCATATGGTCTCACAAGGGGTCTGAGGATCTCATCTCGGTACCTACTGGCAGTCAGGCTACCTCTGGCGAGCACATGGAGGGCTGTGCGGCCCCCCAAAGAAATGCCACCCCACACCATGACTGACTCACCGCCAAACCGGTCATGCTGGAGGATGTTGCAGGCAGCAGAACGTTCTCCACAGCGTCTCCAGACTCTGTCACATCTGTCACATGTGCTGAGTGTGAACCTGCTTTCATCGGTGAAGAGCACAGGGCGCCAGTGGCGAATTTGCCAATCTTGGTGTTCTCTGGTAAATGCCAAACGTCCTGCACGGTGTTGGGCTGTAAGCACAACCCCCACCTGTGGACGTCAGGCCCTCATACCACCCTCATGGTGTCTGTTTCTGACCGTTTGAGCAGACACATGCACATTTGTGGCCTGCTGGAGGTCATTTTGCAAGGCTCTGGCAGTGCTCCTCCTGCTCCTCCTTGCACAAAGGCAGAGGTAGCGGTCCTGCTGCTGGGTTGTTGCCCTCCTACGGCCTCCTCCACGTCTCCTGATATACTGGCCTGTCTCCTGGTAGCGTCTCCATGCTCTGGACACTACGCTGACAGACACAGCAAACCTTCTTGCCACAGCTCGCATTGATGTACCATCCTGGATGAGCTGCACTACCTGAGCCACTTGTGTGGGTTGTAGATTCCGTCTCATGCTACCACTAGAGTGTTCCCTTTATTTTTTTGAGCAGTGTATATATACTGCATATTTTGTCATCAGGCCACAGAGGAACCTCTGTTCTAGCTGCAGACTGAAGGTTTCCTCCAGATTGGTCCTCAATCTGTTTCTCTGCAGTCTGGAGTGCAGTCTGGAAGCGACTGCTGGTGGGGGACCATCAATGGAGGATGCTGTTCTTCCTCTCCATCATCTTGAGTTTCCTAAATACTTTGACCAGGGAGATCAATTATATTCATTGATCTAAAAATTGCACTGTTAAAAATGGAGGAAGTAGCTCTCGATCTGCACAAGTTGAAAAAACAGCTGTTCCATCTTCACTTTCCTGCTGTGCCCTGAAAATGAAAAAAAATGGATTAGAGAGGGCATCGCATGCTGAAAGATAACTTTGTTTAGTCATTTGAAATTAATTACATAGATTGAAATTGTATGTTGCTGGAGCATTGCAAACATATTGCTCCTCCCAGCACAGAGCAGGTTTTTGCCTCTCAAGGGTGCTGCCCCAATCCCTAATGGTGTCCAGTGTTGTTCCTAAAACATAACAACAGTGACAGATGTGACATTTCTGATCAATACTGAAATTCTATGCTTAGATTATTGATATAATGATTTACCTGGAAAGAGACTGTGCAATTTCTGCCATTTCGCTTTCTGCCCCTGTTGCAACTTTTGTTGCTCGGGAAAACCTCTGTGGCAGAGTCCACTATTACAAAAAAAAACAGGAAATGTTAGGAACATCACCTAGAGTCAACCAGCAAAGTAAATTAATAAGAACAATTCCAAGTGTACCAATCAACATTGCCTCTGGCGTATCTTTTTCCCATGGTGGAGAAGTGCATCAGCCAGGAGGTCAATACGATGGGACGGCGTCATCTCTTTGGTGACCTTCCCAAAGCACCTCAAATAGGACCACAGCCTCTCCATCTGCTCCCTATCTGCCAGTCCAGCACCTTCGACATATCGGGTGTTGAATTTCATCTAGAAATATAAAATCATGTCATACCATGGTAAAAGGGTGATTTGGTTAAACCTTATAAAATATGAATAAATACCTACTGACAATATTAATGATCCTGCTCAAGTACCTGACATGGCAAGTCATGTATAACTGGCACAACCAATTTGGTCTCATGCTTCAATTCAGAAAAGTTATGGACAAAATGTTCATGTGAAAACACTTTTTGGAGAAAACTGCTATTCAAATGTTAATGTCAATTAAATATTGAATAACATTTTTTAATTACTTGCACATGTGGCTGCATCTTGCATGCAATGTCACACATGAAGATGAGATTAATGTTCTTGCCTCTCATCCCCTCCATCTCTCGCAGCAGGTACACTGCATTTGACAAACTACAGGAGATACATCATTGTTTGCAAGCTAAATTAATCAAATACTACCCCAAAAAAGACTGAAAAAGAAAATTAAAAAAAATTTAAAAAAAAAAAACTCATTACTGCATCCCACCTTTCACCCTCATTACTGCATCCCACAGGAAACGCCCAACACGCCTGTCTCGTCCAATTTCGTTGTTTTGGGTTTGGACCTGACGGCATTGCCTGCTTGAAATCCATGGCAACCCAACATTTAAAAAAACAAACAATACTAATATAAAGTACAGTACAGGTATAATGGAATGAGCTGTTGCCTGAAGCAGATCACACACAGTGGTTCCAGGTTAATATTTCATTCAACATACACAATACAAACATACCGTCTCCTACCATAAGACCACGGAGTCAAACAAATGAAGTGGAGGGACAACTGCATCATTTAAATATGAATTAGTGGCGAGGTTTGATATCATGAGTTCAAATAATTCTAGATTTTGTTCACATTCCCTTCTAGTGGTGAATAAGGTAACAATGGAAGGTATCCTTAAAATGCAGCGCATATTACATTCCGGTCATTACCCCAGTTGGTGATATTGGGTTCACAAATGTATCGATCCACATCAGCTTGGTTTGCAAAGTACTTTTCCCCATGTTTTGGTGGCTCATAACCTGATCCAGATTACTTTTTTCTAGGCAAACCAAAAAGGGCATCCGCTGCTACCATTGTCCTGTAAAGAGATGTCAAATATAATTGGATACAACTTTATCGTTTTTGGACCCCAGGAAGAGTAGCTGCTGCTTAAAATTAAATACTAGAAGTCTATTCGTTTTTATTTTACCAGGTAAGTTGTCTGAGAACACATTGTCATTTACAGCAATGACCTGGGGAATAGTTACAGGGGAGATGAATGAGCCAATTGTAAACTGGGGATGATTAGGTGACCGTGATGGTATGAGGGCCAGATTGGGAATTTAGCCAGGACACCAGGGTTAACACCCCTACTCTTACGATATAAGTGCCATGGGATCTTTAGTAAACACAGAGTCAGGACACCCGTTTAACATCCCATCCGAAAGACAGCACCCTTCGCAGGGCAATCACTGCCCTGGGGGATTTGGGATATTTTTTTTAGACCAGATGAAAGAGTGCCTTCTACTGGTCCTCCAACACCACTTCCAGCAGCATCAGTTCTCCCATCTTTGGGACCGACCAGAACCAACCCTGCTTAACTTCAGAAGCAAATCAGCAGTGGGATGCAGGGTGGTATGCTGCTGTCTGTACAATTGTTTGACAAAAAAAATGTAACAGATGTTTCTAATAGATGATTTATGTTTATAAAAGAGGACGAGATCACAATTGGTATCTTATGCTCTGATGTGTATTTTGGGGGTGATAAAACATTGAATAGGCCCAAAATAATACAACAAACCTTGGGACATAGCAGGCACTGGGTTCCATCGGCAGCTTCTGGGGCCAGACGGAACCATGTCGGAACTCCTCATAGGCCTCATTTGTCAGTATACAAGTCTCTTCCCTGAAATGAATGAACAGAGTCACTTAGAGGCACTCTGATTCATTACTGCATTCCATCAGAGTAGGCCATCAACACAGACAGCAAAGGCATCTTCACATACAAGTAGCACATGGTTTCTGTGACACATACGTTTATCAAAACAGGAATTTGGTTAGGAACTTTTGCAGACAAAGTAGACATGGTAATAGAGTCAGATTATAAAAGAGATTACTTACTGTCCTATGAGGAGAACGTAATGACAGGCATATGGCCCTGAGTGTAACACCACTCAAGCTGCAGGCTGGTTTTCTGCTTGAGTAGTGAGCAGACCACTGCAGTCTGAGGCTGGCGGGGTGTGCAAGGCCAGAGCATGCACCTGACCAATGAACCTGTTTCTGGCTCATGTACCTGACCAATGAACCTGCTTCTGGCTCATGTACCTGACCAATGAACCTGCTTCTGGCTCATGTACCTGACCAATGACACTGCTTCCGGCTCACACTGGCAGATCTCTACTCGCACAGCATGCACTCTGCCTGAAAGAAGAACAAGAGTTAGTCATGAAAAGCTCCATTAAAAAGAATGGCGCAAAAACGACACATTTCCAATGCAAATATAAAATTGTTTTCCTTGACATATCTGTGATGCGTAACGGCACGATCCGCAGTCAGGAATTCAGTTTCACCATCATTCGGGGGTCAACAACGTAGAACACTTTGCATTTCACACAGTAAACACAACCAACAAGCTTAAGAAGTTCAGGTTTGGTGAAAAATGTATGCAAAATTACATTACCTCTGGATGCACTATATTTAGCCTTGTCCCAGAAATGAGAGCCGATAGGACAGAAGCTTATCTCCTGTTTCAGTAGTGCGAGGCTACTTGATATACAAGTATACCCCTTGGACAGGATGCTTGTCTATCACAATGCCTTACCCCGAATCCATCTACTTAATGTGGAATGCCAAACAGAGATGCAGTCGGTCACGCTTTTTAGAGTCTTGTGACTGAACTGGGGTTCGAACCCAACCTTCCAATCTCAGGGCCGACACTAACCCCAAGGCCACTGAGTTGATGGGTGCACTCTGCATTAAAATAAACATCCGCTGCAGATTGTCAGCTGCTGTAACTTAAAACTGAGGTTTTAGGTTCTCCTTCAATGATTTGAGGGCAATAACTTACCGAAACTGTCTTGTTCACTTTTATCTGCACATCCCATGTCCTCCAAGTTGTAAAGGGGCTTAATTAGTTATATGTCTCCCATGACAACAACTATCCCATTGGCTATATCCAGTAATAGTTTCTTATTGTTCTATTTATGATATCATAACACATTTACGCTACTACAACTAAAGCACAAGCCATAATCAAGGGGTATTCACTGAGTAAACCAAACATTAGGAACAAGTGACATTAACAAAGGGATCATATATTTCACCTGGATTCACCCGGTCAGTCTATGTCATGGAAAGAGCAGGTATTAATGTTTCAAATACTCAGTATATATAATTTGAAAATGCAAACAAAATTCTCTTGACCTACTCGCCTAATAACATTTTCAAATAAAAAAAAAAAAAAGGTTATGTAGAGAAAATGTTTTGTTTACTGTATAAGATATTACAACAACAAAAAGCTTTATTACTTACCAAAGTCATGAAATACCCTCAGAAGTTTACTGTGGTAGAGTGAGCACTTATGGCCATCTCTCTGCTTCCAGTGCCATTCAAAAGCAAATGGTGGGTCCTTTTAAATGGACCATCCTTAAGAGGAAGAGTATTGGTTAAGAGTTTGGGCTTGGTTTCAATGATTTGGCCATGGCAGAAAAACATGACCTGGTGAAAATAAGTAAGTTGTAGATAGAGACAGAGAGCAAGTACATTTAGTTGATCAGTTTAAGTGCCACTGCAAATAGTACAAATGCTTGTTTTTAATGTGATGACTGTGATCCTTCGTGGGATAAACCTCTGAAGGCCTCAGACACTGACCATTTCACTTAACTTATGCTTGAGAAATTAGTTTCTTTGTCAATTGGGCACATGAAGAAACATTATCGTTGAGAATTACCTGCCAGATCTCCAGGTGGTGCACAATGTTTTTGTCTTTATGGGTGGCCACCACACAGTCAGAGCAAAATATTGTCTCTGGCTGGACCCCACACATGGACGGCAGGTAGCCTAGTGGTTAGAGCGTTGGACTAGTTGCAAGATCAAATCCACGAGCTGACAAGGTAAAAAATATGTTGTTCCTAGGCTGTCATTGCAAATATGACTTGTTCTTAACTGACCTGCCTAGGTAAAAGAGCAGATTGATTTTACTGGGGGGGGGGGTGATCTCCACAAGCATTTCTCTCCATGCAGCCACTGTTTCCCCTTTCCTCCTCTGAGCACTGGTAGTCTGGGTATTACTTGTAGCAAATTCCCGCTGTTCCTCTCTTTGGGCCTGAGGAGGTTCCGAGCCGGAGGTGCAGCACTGAGGGACAATGTGCCTCTTTGGTCTCAGAGCCTTGCCTCTCAATGGAATTTCCTTGCCCAGGATTTAAAAAAAAATGTTTTCCCAAATTTGGGCATCGTTGCACAATTCTGAAACAAAGACAGTTATGAAGAATCAGATAAAATGCATATAATTGATCACAAACTCAGGGAAGGCAAGAAACCAGTAAATTCCTGTCCACTTTCAAAAGGTATTCACCATATCTCTGATGTTTCACAAATAATTTGACAAGGATTGTGCAACATTTAGGACAAGGATCATCAACTAGATTCAGCCGTGGGACATTTTTTTTATTGAGCAGACAGTGGGCCAGAACATAATATAAATATTTGTAGATTGCAAATTGACTTCAAGAAGCCTAAACATATATAATATTTGACTAAAAAAAAATCCTTTCAAACCTTGATTACATTTGGGGACATTGCCCTGAATACGGTTACGTCTCTCAGATGGACGTTAAGACAGGTGTCCTGACTCTCTGTGGTCTTTCAAAATCCATGGCACTTATTGTATGAGTAGGGGTTCACCTGGTGTGATGGATAAATTACCAACCTGGCCACATTCCATCATGGCACCTAATCATCCACCTCATTCCTAATTGGCATATATCATTTACATACATTTACATTTACATTTAAGTCATTTAGCAGACGCTCTTATCCAGAGCGACTTACAAATTGGTGCATTCACCTTATGACATCCAGTGGAACAGCCACTTTACAATAGTGCATTTAAATATTTTAGGGGGGTGAGAAGGATTACTTAACCTATCCTAGGTATTCCTTAAAGAGGTGGGGTTTCAGGTGTCTCCGGAAGGTGGTGATTGACTCCGCTGTCCTGGCGTCGTGAGGGAGTTTGTTCCACCATTGGGGGGCCAGAGCAGCGAACAGTTTTGACTGGGCTGAGCGGGAACTGTACTTCCTCAGTGGTAGGGAGGCGAGCAGGCCAGAGGTGGATGAACGCAGTGCCCTTGTTTGGGTGTAGGGCCTGATCAGAGCCTGGAGGTACTGAGGTGCCGTTCCCCTCACAGCTCCGTAGGCAAGCACCATGGTCTTGTAGCGGATGCGAGCTTCAACTGGAAGCCAGTGGAGAGAGCGGAGGAGCGGGGTGACGTGAGAGAACTTGGGAAGGTTGAACCCCAGACGGGCTGCGGCGTTCTGGATGAGTTGTAGGGGTTTAATGGCACAGGCAGGGAGCCCAGCCAACAGCGAGTTGCAGTAATCCAGACGGGAGATGACAAGTGCCTGGATTAGGACCTGCGCCGCTTCCTGTGTGAGGCAGGGTCGTACTCTGCGGATGTTGTAGAGCATGAACCTACAGGAACGGGCCACCGCCTTGATGTTAGTTGAGTACGACAGGGTGTTGTCCAGGATCACGCCAAGGTTCTTAGCGCTCTGGGAGGAGGACACAATGGAGTTGTCAACCGTGATGGCGAGATCATGGAACCGGCAGTCCTTCCCCGGGAGGAAGAGCAGCTCCGTCTTGCCGAAGTTCAGCTTGAGGTGGTGATCCGTCATCCACACTGATATGTCTGCCAGACATGCAGAGATGCGATTCGCCACCTGGTCATCAGAAGGGGGAAAGGAGAAGATTAATTGTGTGTCGTCTGCATAGCAATGATAGGAGAAACCATGTGAGGTTATGACAGAGCCAAGTGACTTGGTGTATAGCGAGAATAGGAGAGGGCCTAGAACAGAGCCCTGGGGGACACCAGTGGTGAGAGCGCGTGGTGAGGAGACAGATTCTCGCCACGCCACCTGGTAGGAGCGACCTGTCAGGTAGGACGCAATCCAAGCGTGGGCCGCGCCGGAGATGCCCAACTCGGAGAGGGTGGAGAGGAGGATCTGATGGTTCACAGTATCGAAGGCAGCCGATAGGTCTAGAAGGATGAGAGCAGAGGAGAGAGAGTTAGCTTTAGCAGTGCGGAGCGCCTCCGTGATGCAGAGAAGAGCAGTCTCTATATCACTCCTCACCTCTCCACCTGATGTATGGTGAGCGTTCTGGCACAAAAAAATGGTCAGGTACTACACATTGATGGTGGATGAGGTGAGTTTCCCCCTACTATGTAATGCGCTTTGAGTGTCTCAGTTGATAGAAAAGTGCTATATAAATCCAGTCAATTATGATTTATTATTTATACACGATCACATTTCTATTATGCTTGGGAATATTTTGGAAGTTTTCCACAATTAAAATCAATTGGGAGCTGACTTCCTGGTGTTTTTAGTCTTATGTCCAACAATATATATATATTTTTTTTTCTCAGAACTTGGGGGGCCAAATAAAACTACCTGTCGGCCAAATTGAAGAAGCCTGATTAGGGCAGCAACACACATTTTGGGTTAGAGTCCGCCGTAACACCCCACCAGTACGTGAATCTGTGCAATAGAAACTCTCGTTTTCGTTGCATTTTTTTAAACCTATAATAAACACATACCAACCCCTTACCCCATGTCGCCAAGACAGCAAATGGAAGCTTAGTAATGCCAGTTGCTGGGGCTGCTAACACGCTTGCTCTACGCTGCTACTGGTGAGAAATGACAATTTACCGAACAGTGTTAGTTGAAAATGTCCAAAATCACCTTTGAAAGAGTAGTGTGTCACACAGTTCAATGTGTGTTTCTGAATCACTATTCAAAGGTAACGTGTACCACACATGTGGCTTGTGGGATACTATATGAATGGTGTGATTGGTAAGATTTTTCCACATTTTAATGGGGTGGTTGGTGACTAATCGGGTGCACCTCCTTAACTGTGACTCAGTCAAATCTTTGAAATTGTTGCGTTTATATTTTTGTTCATGATTTTGACTCAGGAGCGGTGGGTGCAGGATTTTGTTCTCGATTAGCAGTAACACTTACCCTATGTGCAATATTTGTTCCGCAATTCTTTAATCGTTGGCAGTAGTTTTCTTGGAATGTAACATCTCCAATGTGGTTCATCCTTTCTGAGGTTTACGGTAAAAGCGACCACAGTACCAGATGTACCACAGCATCCAAGGTCGTTTATTTCCCTGTCAGCCAATGAAATAAGGACATTTGTTCCGAGTAGACGGGGATTGGTCGGACAGACTAGGGGAACCTGTGCATGTTTCGTGGAGCAGGGTGGTCAGATCTTTCATTTGATATTGTTTTGCTAAATCCAAATAATTAGCAAACTACAACATGCTAGTGTCGGTGCTATTGATGATTGCACTAGCCAGTGCTGAACCATCAGTGTATTTTCGAGAGCAGTTTGAAGATGGCAAGTTCCATTCATTTCATGCGGGCTGCAGCTATTGCCAACTAACCTAACAGCTAGCTGACCTAACATTTTACAGCTAGCATCTTAATATCAGTGAGCTATCTAACCACGAAACAATAATAGCTAGCTGTTAACAAGCTATGCTTTTTGAGACGCGTTAATGCACGTATATTTAGCCACACTGACTGCAAAAAAATGACAGCCGGCTAACTATCACGGTAGCCAGTTATCTAGCTAAACAAATTGATAGCTAACGGATCAAGCGAAACCTAAATCTTGTATGAACCGTTCGCTAAATTGTTTTTATTCAACCATGCCAATATACATGGTTGACTTAGCTGCTAATATTTGCTTCTAACAATGTATTTTTCTTCTTCTGTCAGATGCTTGGAATACCCGTTGGGTTGAATCCAGCCATAGGTCGGACTACGGGAAATTTGTCCTGACTGCTGGGAAATTCTATGGAGACGTAGAGAAAGACAAAGGTAGATGTCACAGACCGTAGACTTCATGCAGTAGAATAAAGAACCTTGAATGTATTTTCTCTTACACGCTAGAGGCTTATTTTATCCCTCTGAGGTTATGACTCTCCGTGTGATGAAATATCTGGTTTTATGACCCCAGCATTGTTTTGAGAATGTCAGTCCTACACATGTCTGATCTCTGTGTGGAGCAGGGGACAACTCCGAAGATGGAAAAAGTCCAAAACATATCTTATCTCCCCCAGGTCTCCAGACCAGCCAGGATGCCCACTTCTACTCTTCTTCTGCTCGCTTTGAGCCCTTCAGCAACCAGGGCAAGACCCTGGTGATCCAGTTCACTGTCAAGCACGAGCAGAACATCGACTGCGGGGGAGGCTACATCAAGCTATTCCCCGCTGACCTCGACCAGTCAGACATGCATGGAGACTCTAGCTACAACATTATGTTCGGTAAAGTTCACCAGGAACAATGAGATTTGATTGAGAACCAGTTCCTCCCTTGTCACACATCCAACATTCAGAGAAATTGTTCAGGTCTTATATTTATTTTGTATTGCTAATCATAGTGTTTTTCTCCAGGTCCAGACATATGTGGCCCAGCCACGAAGAAAGTTCATGTCATTATCAACTACAAGGGCAAGAATCACCTCATCAGAAAGGATATCAGATGCAAGGTACAGTAAGCCTATATCCCAAATCAGGCTTTTTCAATATTTTATATCCTCATTGGGAGGAATCCAAATCAATCGTCTTTGTTTTGCAGGATGATGAGTACACCCATTTGTACACTCTGATCCTGAACCCTGACAACATGTATGAGGTGAAGATTGACAACAAGAAGGTGGAGTCTGGAAGTCTGGAGGAGGACTGGGACATTCTGCCCCCTAAAAAGGTCAAGGACCCTGAGGCTGTGAAACCAGATGACTGGGATGAGAGGGAGAGGATGGAGGACCCAGATGATAAGAAACCAGAGGTGGGTAAGATGGACACCTCGCCCGCCTGGACCCATGGCTGTTTCTGCATTCAACAATGCTACGCTAGCTAGCCACATTATTGTGCGGGCAGGACAACGGCAGAAACAGACTGGCAGACCAGGCATCTAGCCAGCTATTCTGATTCAAAAGCAATCCATCTAGTCAATATTTTATGAGTAATATGTCTTTCATGAATGTAGTTTTAATGAATGATTAGTTCATGATTCTGTTATTTGTCAGGACTGGGATAGGCCCGAGAACATTGCTGACCCTGACGCTAAGCAGCCGGAGGATTGGGATGATGAGATGGACGGTGAATGGGAGCCACCCATGGTCTCCAACCCTGACTATAAGGCAAGCAGTCAAACACTTCATAACTGGGGTGTTTTCCTGGCTCTACACATATGGCAGGAGCACATTTTATTACTCATAATATTAGACAAGGACACAGACAATGTGACAGTAGCTTTCCCTGTGCTTTGGATTACTGTTTCAATTATATGAGCAGCTGTTTGATTGATTTGTTTGCTTTCTCAGGGTGAATGGAAACCCCGCAGGATCGATAACCCTGACTACAAGGGCAAATGGTTGCATCCTGAGATTGACAATCCAGACTACAGTGCAGACTCTGAGATCTACAGATTTGACAGCATAGGAGTCATTGGCCTGGATCTGTGGCAGGTACTGTGGAGGCCCTTATTCAGTCTTTTTAATACTTTAGTTATTGATAATGAATAATAAAGAGTGGAATTGAATTGAAAAGGATTCAGTTTGGGAATCATTCTTTTTAGAAGCCCTCTATATTTTAATTTAATTGAAAAGAGAAAAGGAAACGCATCCCTGAGTCTTTTTGCCCTGAAATGTTTGAAGTAATTCAGACTTATTCATTGCCGTCACAGGTGAAATCTGGGACCATCTTCGATAACTTCCTGATCACAGATGATGCTACGCTGGCAGAAGAAGTCGGCAATGAGACCTGGGGTCAGACTAAGGTCAGTGGCACTCACCTCTCAGGTTCACACTTACATATTCACACTGGTGTCTCTCTCGAGTCGCCCCCCCCACAACCCGTTCCCTTGCAATTTGTTCCAGGATGCTTTGTCTGAATAAATCCACTAGTTTGGTTTCAGATCCTTACGAAGACATATTTGTAACGTTGCCTACCAGCACACTACAAACTGTAAAAATGCTAATTCCTGCGGTTTGTTAAAAAGGCTGCCTCGGTTTCATGTTCTGTAGGATCCAGAGAAAAAGATGAAGGAGTCCCAGGAGGAGAAGGAGAGGAAGAAACTGGAGGCAGAAGAGATGGCGAGGAAAGAGGAGACAAAAGATGAGCCTGGAGAAGAGGAGGAGGAGGAGGAGGAGGAGGAGGAAGAAGAAGAAGAAGAAGTGTTGGAGCATGAAGAGGAGACTGGAGCACAGGACGAAGAGGAGGCAACAGATTCTATAAAGGATGAACTTTAGAGGACTTTGACTTTCTCATAGGGTGACTTCGTTCTTTGAGCCTGGGGAGAGATTATTCATCATTTCACTTTACCAGTCAGTCAGTCCTCAAAATAATAATGTTGAGAGAAGGGGAGGTGAAGGAGCCATTTACTGCAAAATCTGTGCCATTTTTTAATTTAATTTTTTAATATTAATTTATTCGATTTTAACTTGCTAGTTTATCCCATAATTAATAAAAAACTGACACTTTTTGTTATTCTATCAAATAATAATTCAGATTTGGTAATCTACTGGCAAATGTTTTTACTGTGTTTTTTTCTTACAGGCTCGACTTAATATAACCTATTTCTTGTAAGTATGCTTTTATAGTCTGTTGTTCCACCAAATATTACAGATGAAGTCTAATTCAATGGTGCTTGTTTGTTTTGTATACTTAATTCTAATTGGGTGGTTGAGTACACAATGTGAATTCTACTTGGTATTCACATGCATAGCGATAGTTTCCCATTCGTTCCATTCCATTTGCTTTCTAAATTCAGTCACACACTGGAATACATAATGTTAGGTAGAATTTAGAAGTAGCATCTGTAACCTCACCTAGATATATATTCAGTCATCAACCTTTTATATTCCACTGGCATTCAGCCAAGGACTACTGAAGCCACATCATCAAATTGTTGTCTCTCAAACACTAACCTCATACTTCCTAATGTAGCATAGTGCATTTGTTCTCCCCTTAATTGTTTTTGTAGATATTTGTTACCTTATTTGGGAAATTATGATTACAGAGATTGTTGTGCAAAAATACTGTACAGTAATAAAAAAGAGAGCTGTTTGGATTTGACATGTGTATTGTGTGCCTTTGTTAAAAATCACCATCACACTATTATTCATATTTACGGCCAATTAGAAGTCAAACAAATTCAATAGCACCATCTGCTATATACTAGGCATTTTTCTACAGAGCAGAATTAATCACAAACACTGACAGCCTTTCATAACATCTCTAGAAAATAGTTATAGTTATTGTCTTGCTATTTAGAGTAGAAAGTGACAAGTAAGCAGTTTAATTTCCTATTGCAGCTACGGTCTCTCCAAAGTGAATATTTTTCTAACACCAGCAGTCAGCATCCGCTGTCTCTAGGTCCAATGTAGCTTTTTGGAGCCTTATCTGCCCTCCTGCACATTTGCGTCAGCAGAATAGCATGTTACAAATAGATAGGGGCTTTATAACTTATGTAACGTAGCACAATGACAATGTAAACAACGCTAATGATGTTTGGACGCCTCTGAACTCGGTTGGTATCAAGGGTCGAACCTCCCACGTGATGAAAGGCTCAAGAATGGAGTCGGAAGAGGCTATGAGAAATTGTAAAATTGACCAGAAGCGCCAGTTCACTTCAAACAGAGTGGAGCATTGTTATTTCTAGGTAAATAACCGAACTATCAAAACCTTCTCGGATAATCGCTTTGGGATCAAACGCTGTGCACGGGACCGCAGCCAAGCTCTAGTCGGGTACCTGGCGATGCGATGGGAGAGCGAGTACCGCAGAGATGATGCGTTTTCTACTGGATTGCTTGCGGACGCCAAGGCAACGGGCACCGTGCAGTGAGAGGTTGGTACTGGGATAACGATAATGGATAAGGAAATGCTTAGTTGACAATAATCTCCTTTTCTACATTGACCTATCATCCACAATAGAGCGAGGTCATGTTTAAGGTTAACGGTTTACCCCCCTACGCAATTTCAACAATCCTGTTTTGAAGAGATGTTTTTTTTTATGAATGACCAGTATAAGGCACTAAAGCGGGGAATGTTTAATATCTTCTCATTGATCGTACTAACAGCTGGTCCATGAATGCAATACATTATATTCATGGACATGCACCAACAATAAAATATAGCCTATTTTAGACAGACAGACAGACAGACAGACAGACAGACAGCAATTGGTTAATTTGTTCATTTTCAACTGATTGTAAATAATACAATTCTAAAATGGAATTCCTGATCATCTCCCCAAAAATATTTAAGGAAATAATTTCACAAATGTACACCTATGTACAAATGTGGAATAGGCCTATATAGCAGATTGGGCTATTTCCTACTCAGTATAATAAATAGCCTTTTACATTCACCTGTACACTCATTCATTTTCCATTGCTATTTAAAATGATCATTTGTATACTATATGGTATTTATTGAAGAAGAAACGGTGCAGTACAACATTTACTGGTGCAAATGTTTATTAAAGTACTGTATTCTACAAAAGTAGGTAGGTAAGAGTCTTCAGGTGAGGCCTCCCTTGACATATAGTGTTGCATTGAAACTGCAGTCATATTGATATTACAGTCATTCTCAAACGAGGCTGTTTTAATTTAGGGCCCTCTGAGCCCTGAGATTTTCTCTGCGTTTAGCCCATTCCTCTGCAGGTTGGAGCAAACGGTAGTTTGCATAGAGAGACAACAGGGATAATACAATGTAACACAGTACTGTGATATTAACTTAGCTTTGTTAGATACATTCGGAATCATGGAAATGGTTCATGAACAAGTAATGCCTCTCATACTGTGGTTTGACAGCATGTTCTTGAGGAATGGCACTTTTGTTAACCCTTCACGGTGCTGAATCAGGTATGGGGGGGATAATGGTAGTCTTTTGAGAGGGGAGGTGAAGGGAGGAGAATCATAGTATGAGAGGGGGACGATAGGGGGAGGAGAATGATAGTATGAGAGGAGGAAGATAGCCGGAGGGGGATGTAGTTAATTCCCCTGTCATGGATGGATAACCTTTTTATGGGCTACCCTGGAAACATGACTGCCCATCTCTTTTCCTGTCCTCTCTCCCCCCCACTCCCCCTCCATCTCTGACTCATTCTCCATCTACATGCAACCCCTCTGCACAAGCTTAGTTGGTACATTCTCACTCCCTGTCTCCCTTTCTCCCCTCCCTCTTTTATTGCCTGGTGCCCATACATACACACAACCCACAAGCAGCCTGCCTCAGTTTCCATATGCACCGTCCGTTTGATTGACAGACTAATGAGAATGGATGGAGTGGGGATGGAGGCTGGGGAAGAAGGGAAGGGAGAAGGGGGAGGAGGAGGTGGAGATGAAGGTAAGGGGGGATGGTTAGGTGCAGCATCAGTTTCATCCCTCCTTAAACATTCCTGTCTTCTCTGCTGGTCCCCCAGGGACAAGGACTTTGTGGAACAGGACGAGTGTGTTGCTCAGAAGACTGGAGAAATCAGAGTAAGGCCACAC
Source organism: Oncorhynchus keta (assembly GCF_023373465.1). Lineage (NCBI taxonomy): Eukaryota > Metazoa > Chordata > Actinopteri > Salmoniformes > Salmonidae > Oncorhynchus > Oncorhynchus keta. The sequence continues at coordinate 35,050,486 of NC_068443.1, forward strand.
GTTTCCTATTACATTCCTACAGTGTGCGCGCGTGTGTGTGCGTGCTTTTGTGTGAGCGCGCGTCTGAGTGTGCACGTCTGTGTGCGCATCTGTGTGCGTTCTCATGTTTCACTGCCTACAGTAAGGTGCATGTGTTATGTGCGAGCCTGATCAGAATGTGCAGGGTTTCTAATGGCACCTTACATGAGTATGCAGTACTGTATGGAGCAGGTCTCTTAGCTGAGAGGATTCTGTGTTGTCATGTTGTTCTGTGTGTGAAGATTGAGGAAGGCGTGCATAGATTAATGTACAGGTATTAGTAATCCTTTAGGGAATCGCTAGGCTTAAATAACCAGATTCCCTTTGACATATCTACAAATGCTTTTCTCTATCGCACCTTTCTTTTAGAGCAGGAGAGCTCTGCATTTACAGAGGACCATCTGGTCATGAGAACACAGATCGTGTCTACTGGTGTCCTTCAGCGTCATAGGAATGCCCATCCCAGCATCATAGGAAATACTGTCATTATTTCAACTACAGTACACTGTGAACATTTCCCGTGCACCGTTACCTGTCGAGATGTCACTGTGTGAGATTCTATTTTTGTAACCCGGCAACAACCTGGGATGTAGCTCTGTATCCCCCGGCAACAGCATCTCTTTGACTACCGAGAGGTGGCCTCGACATGATCTCACCCAAAACTGATTTCCTGTCTCTCAGCTAGTGGTATTATTAAAAGATTATTGTTGCAAATGTCTATGCTACTGGGCTTGTATTCTAAAGGGAGTGCTGATCTAGGATCAGGTCTTTGGGAATACAGGCCCTGATCCGCTGTGTTTTCATGCTGTCAAATAGCTACAATGTCACAGTGCAGAATGAACTACTTTGTGCATAAATGGTAGTAGATGCATGATATATGCATTGTAGCGTTATGAAGGTTACTCAAGTGAATTATTAAGTGCCCCTCCATCCAAGGTAGCAACTTGACGTTGGGAAAACATCCGATTTGTTTAGCAAGATTGCAAGTTGGCCTAAAATGATCCGTGTCAGCTTGCTATATGGGATGATTCCCCAAAATATCACAACTTGATCCCCTAGTGACATCTTTTAGGACCTTGAGCAGAAGGGCTGGAATCCTTTCCAGACAATAGCCAACTGTCAGGATGAGCTGTGCATATTGAGCCTGAGTGAAAAAGCGCTCTCATGGTTTATGCAGGTCTGAGTCACTACAGCGAGATTTTATTTCTCTCTTTACTTTGCTTTACTTCGCTCACTATAATGCTCTTTAGACTTTTCAGCTAAAAACAGAATCCAGCATTTGAAAGGGTTGAAAGTGCCATTTATCTGCGTTAGTACAGCACATTGTCTGTCATTCATAACACCTCTCGCACTAGTGTACCTCTCTCTCTCTCTCTCTCTGTTTCTCCATCTCTCTCTCTGTTTCTCCCTCTCTCTCTCTCTCTCTCTGTTTCTCCCTCCCTACCTCCCTCTCTCTCTCTCTCTCTCTCTCCTCCACTCCTTCCCACTGCCCTCTCTATTTCTGCCCATCCCCCTCTTTCTTGGCAGTTTTCCCTACAGTCAGTTAGATTTCTAATCATTCCTCTTTTTAGAATGGAGATCAGGTTGGATACGGCTGTGTAAAATTAATGGAAAAGCATCACTCCACGTAAGCCTTATTTCTGCAGTGAAAGGGACTTTGAGTAGCTGTCTGTCTCTAGCCTCTATCTCCTCTGATTTTCAGTAACCACTGATCTCTCTCCCTTCCCTGCTCTCTCTGTCACTGCTGCCTCTACTCCATCTGCTCCTACTGTCACTCCATCTTTCCCACCCCTCTCCATCTGCCCCTTGTTTCTTTCTCTCTCTCACACTCTCTCCCCATTTCCTTCTCTATCTGGTCCTGCTTTCTTTGAATCTGTTCACGTGTCCTTCCATTCTTTCCACCCCTCCATTCTCGCTCTGCTCCATCCGTCCCTGCTGTCCCTCCATCTTTCCCTCTCTTCATCTCTCCACTCCTCCATCCATCCCTCCCTCCCTCCACCTGCCTGTGTGTTCCAACCCACCAGGACCTGCAGGATGCCGTGCAGCAGGAGGGCATTGAGCTGGAGGAGCAGCGGGGAGACCGCCAGGAGCTGGAGGAGACCCTGGAGAAGCTGGAGCAGCACAGGATGGAGCTGGAGGACCAGCTCAAACTGACCAGGCTGGAGTGTGTCCAAGAGAGCCAGCAGGTGAGACACACACAGAGATAACAGCTGCTATGGCTGCTGTTAGGGGGGAATTCAGACTTAAGGTGCACACATGTACATTTCATTTAATTCCCTTTTCATGCAATTTTTTCTCTACACGTATTCTGACCTTGAACTTAAACATGCCACCGAGTTGTACGTTTGTGTGGCAGAGGTGTGTCAGTAATACCAACATACATAATGACTGTCACTTTAGTGTTTAGTTGCCTTCAATTTGTAGCCTACATTTTACATCATCCCATTACATCATTAGTTTACCTTTCTTTCATCTGTCACGTCCGTGTGGTTGTTCCCGAGGGTCGCTAGCAATAGTGGATCATATGACGCGAACGTTCTAAGTTGTGCAATAATTTGGGACACGTAGCCTATTTGCATCCTTATGGAACGCAGACCATATGTAGCAGTTTACACGGTTCACAACGACTGGACTGTTCTCATCACAGTTCCATGATTAGCGAAGGTAGATTTGTAGATAGGTATAGAGTTATATATGTTCAACCCATATTGTACCCTTTTCTCACCTTCCAATTTTTCATGGATTGAAAAACTGAGTATTGCCAAATGTCTGCTCTGCTAGAGCTGCCCTGGTCAACTGTAACCGCTGTTATTGTGAAGTAGAAACGTCTAGGAGCAAGCTCACAGAACGGGACTTCAGAGTGCTGAAGTGTGTAGCACGTAAAAATCACCTGTCCTCGGTTGCAACACTCACTACAGAGTTCAAAAGTGCCTCTGGAAGCAATGTCAGCACAATAACTGTTCGTCAGGAGCTTCATTAAATGGGTTTCCATGGCTGAGCATCTGCACTGCATCGGCTGAATTGCGTTCTCTGGAGTGATGAATCATGCTTCACCATCTGGCAGTCTGACGGACGAATCTGGGTTTGACAGATGTCAGGAGAACTCTACCTTCCCCAAGTGTAAAGTTTGGTGGAGGAGGAATAATGGTCTGGGGCTGTTTTTTATGGTTTGGGCTAGGCCCCTTAGTTGCAGTGCAGGGAAATCTTAACGCATACAATGACATTCTAGACAATTCTGTGCTTACAACTTTGTGGCAAAAGGTTGGTGAAAGCAGGTCCATGCAGAAATGGTTTGTTGAGATCGGTGTGGAAGAACTTGACTGGTCTGCACAAAGCCCTGACCTCAACCCCATCAAACACCTTTGAGATTAATTGGAACGTAGACCGCGAGCCCGACCTCACTAATGCTCTTGTGGCTGAATGAAATGTGGCTTGTGGCTGTTGTAGCAGCAAATTGGGGACCAACTCCATATTAATGCCCATGATTTTGGAATAAGATGTTCGACGAGTCATGTAGTGTATTTTTTGTGTAAAGGCTCTCCATCCCGGTTTTTGCATGATTCATAAAGACTTTCCTAACCTGAATAATCTAGAAGATCAGAGTATTTTTCCATCTACCAATTGGTGCTGAAAAGGAGATGAATATGCATATATTTAGATGGCTTTCTTTCATTGATCCCTAATATTCTGAACTCGTTCACTCGATTCTAGTGAGCCTGTCGAAAATTCCTATTAAAGGAACACGGTATTTAAAGGGATGGTTTAAGATTAATTTACTGAAAACCCTATTGAATGAAACTCAACGAGAAAATCCGTTGGCCAACAAGTGGGCAGGTTTTTAGTGGTTACATTTTTTAAAATTCAGTGTGTGCAACGGAGCCACACCTGTCTGAATCAGCCTCTTACTGAATAAAACATAACAAGTACTGTTTTTATGAGTGAATGGTCATTTGTATCAGTGAAGATTAGCTTTGTAGGGCAGTTGAAATGGAAGGTTTCAATTGTTAGCGAATGCAATCTCGGTAAAGGCGTAAACATTGCCTTTAAATTACAATCACATCACAAAGCTTGTCTTCAGCACTACAGATTGAATCCAGTCCTTAGTTGGTTTGTGGTCAGTTCAAACCTATTCTCCAATCTTCAAATGAATAAAGATGATATTCATCCATGTTATTATTGCTACCCTTTCGCTGCTCCCACGTCATCTCCCTCTGACTCTGCTGTCTCCTCCTCTGTCCCACTTCTTCCCTCCTTACAGATTCTTTCCCTGCAGGCAGAGGAGGTGGACAGGGAAACGAAGGTGGAGGAGTATGAGCGGGAGCTGGCCCGGGCAAGGAGGAAACTCAAACAGCTGAAAATGGAGGTCAGACGGGCCCAGGGGAAGGTGGAGGAGGCGGGCGAACGCACCATCCCTCTGGAGGAGTCCATCAGCCAATCATATGAGGAGATTTTACAGGTGGATGTGTCTTTAGTTGAAGACCCATCCCTTCCAAATATATTCCACTCTGGTTATGAACTCATTGTCCTTCCAAAAATACCTGCTATGGAAGGATTGGATTGATGACAGCATTACAATAGGGTAGTCTTTCATGAGTTCGTTGATCCAGTCCTGCAGTCATCAAAAGGGTCAGTGGTCACAAAAGACAGCGAACAAGCCCTGGGCTAAGGTCACAAGGGAGAGTAGTCGAGCTTGTAAAGCCCATTAAGAGAATTGGACCATGGCCTCTGATTTTTCCTGCCACTGTGTCTCCTGCTATTCTCCTCACGTGGCAACTGGAACCCTTGAAGTAAGATAGCCTCTAGGGTTTCCTAGAATGCCAGGATGCAGAGCGAATATAAGAATATGGTATCCGGCTACAGCATATGTGGGTGTGACCGACTGAGGTTGAAACCCAAGTCTCCTCTGTGTTAGCCCGCTGAGCTAAAGCTTCAGGCGAAGGTACTCCAAACCACCTCTGTTACATGAGAATACTAATATAAAGCAGTTCAGTCAGACCGGCAGGGGGTGGGGATTCATTGTTATTTCAGTCCCCTGCTGACAGGTGATTAATGTGTATGTAGCCTTCATCATGCCCCCCAGTGTATTGATCTGTGTTGTCACAGGACTGGAGAGTGAAGAGGCTGGTCGCATCGATCCGTTGTGCGTGTTATTGATCCTCCATGTTGATTTTTGTTCCTTTTAATCATTCTGTCTCATGAGAAAAAGCTTTCAAGCTGTAGTAGACCAATATTTAATATCAGCTGGGTTTCTTTTGTTTGCTGATGATGTACCAGACCTAATCTTTAAGGAGATAACAGTCATTGATTCAGGGAGAGTTCAAAAGGTCTATTTTATTGGATAAAGACAAGCGCAAGGTCTTTGAATAGCCATGTGCCTAGCACTCAAGCCCAACCACTTACTTACTTGGTCTTTACCATGCCAAGTGGAGCATAAGGCCTGTCCCCATCTCTTACTGTTCTGGGCAAAGCTAACACATGCATAGTGTAACAAACTTCTTCTCCGTCTGATGAGGAGTAGGAAGGATCGGACCAAAATGCAGCGTTGTAAGTGTCCATGATAATTTATTATATCAGAACACGGAAAATACAAAATAACAAAGTGAGGGAAAGAAATGAAAATCGAAACGGTTCTGTATGGTGAAAACACAGACACAGAAAACAACTACCCACAAACACACATGGCTCTCAATCAGAGGCAACGATTGACAGCTGCCTCTGATTGGGAAGGCCAAACACATAGAACTATAACACACAGAACAAACATAGAATGCCCACCCCAACTTACACCCTGACCAAACTAAAATAGAGACATAAAAAAAAGTAACAAAGGTCAGGACGTGACACATAGACTTCTCTAACATGTACAATACCAGTCAAAGTTTGGACACACCTACTCATTCAATGTTTTTATTTTATTTTTGTATTTTCTACATTGTAGAATAATAGTGAAGACATCAAAACTATGCAATAACACATATGGAATCATGTAGAAACCAAAAAAGTGTTAAAACAAATAAAATATATTTTATATTTGTGATTCTTCAAAGGAGCCACACTTTGCCTTGATGACAGATTTGCACACGCTTGGCATTATCTCAACCAGCTTCACCTGGAATGCTTTTCCAACAGTCTTGAAGGAGTTCCCACATATGCTGAGCACTTGTTGGCTGCATTTCCTTCATTCTGCGGTCATCCTAAACCATTGGGTTGAGCTTGGGTGATTGTGGAGGCCATCTGATGCAGCACTCCATCACTCTCCTTCTTGGTCAAATAGCCCTTACACAGCCTGGAGGTGTGTTGGGTCATTGTCCTGTTGAAAAACAAATGATAGTCCCACGAAGCGCAAACCAGATGGGATGGCTGCAGAATGCTGTGGTAGCCATGCTGGTTATTAAGTATGCCTTGAATTCTAAATAAATCACTGACAGTGTCACCAGTGAAGCACCATCACACCACCTCCTACATGCTTCACGGTGGGAACCACACATGCGGAGATCATCTGTTAACCTATTCTGTGTCTCACAAAGACATGGTGGTTCGAACCAAAGGACAGATTTCCACCGGTCTAATCCATTGCTCATGTTTCTTGGCCCAAGCAAGTCTTCTTATTGGTGTCCTTTAGTAGTGATTTCTTTGCATTAATTTGACCATGAAGGCCTGATTCACGTCTCTTTTGAACACTTTATGTTGATGTTACTTGAACTCTGTGAAGCATTTATTTGGGCTCCTCTTCGAGTTAGAGGTAACTCTGGGTCTTCCTTTCCGATGGCGGTGCTCATGAAAGCCAGTTTCATCATAGCGCTTGACGGTTTTTGCGACTGCACTTGAAGAAACAACACAACTGATTGGCTCAAATGCATTAAGGAAAGAAATTCCTCAAATGAACTTTTAACAAGGTATTGAAATGCATTCCAGGTGACTACATCATGAAACTGGTTGAGAGAATGCCAAGAGTGTGCAAAGCTGTCATCAAGGAAAAGGGTGGTTACTTTGAAGAATCTCTAATATACTCTTTTGGTTACTACATGATTCCATATGTATTATTTCATAGTTTTGATGTCTTCACTATTATTCTACAATGTAGGAAATAGTGAAAATAAAGAAAAACCCTTGAATGAATAGGTGTGTCCAAACTTTTGACTTGTAATCTATATATATGATAAATAATTGCTTTTGTTGATGACTGCTGTGGACTAGGAGGAGCAGACGCTCAGTATACTTAGTGGGGAGCGGACGGGAGATGCAATACTGCCAGACCACCAGCAGGTGGAGCCAATCGACACATCCCCCATCAGCCTCAGGACAGAGGACGGAAATCTTGACGTCCCCTCTGTACCAGCCAGATCATGGGGCAGGAGCCAATCACTGCCTGTCTATGCTGAAATCCTGGTATGTTTCATACAAAAGTGTTTAAATCTTACATGATGTCCATCAAACCCATCAAACTTGGGATAGCTTGAATTATGGGTCCTATGTGCTTTGAAATGAGTTGCCTATTCTCTCTTTTCACAGGCAAACCTTGGGTGTGCGGCTCGCGCTAAGAACGGATTGGCTGATACACAAGAAGAGGAGGAGGAGACAACTACACCAAGCACACCAAAGGTATGGCTACCGTATTACCTCAGTGTTATGTACTGTAACCCAAAAATCATTTGAAGAGACTGGATATATGAGGAAAACTCCCTTAAACTGTGAGAAATGTTTAACCTATACCTCTCTAGCATATGGATAAGGGAGAAAAGGAAGAGAAAGTGGAGGACGAAGAAAAGATTTCCCAAACACGATCCACCAGTAGCATAGCAGTTGAAGAGCTCGACTTCTACCACCCCGACCCCTTCATTCACTGTGAATCTGAAGGTGAGTATCTATCTGTTCCATATGATTTGATGATGATGATGATTATGATGATAATGGTGGTGATGATGATGATTCTTTTCTTTTTGCAGATTACCTTTTCAAAGATGACGACCTCTTTGCCAAAACAGATCAATCTGGTGAGTGAAGTTCATATCTAAAACTTTGACAATCTGATTGATTATAATTATACGCTATAGCATTATCCAGGCCTCTAATTCTGTTTTCGACTGATCCTTTATCGTAGATGATGACCCGTTCAAAGGCACAGACCCCTTCGCTGCAGACATCCTCTTTCCAGAGGGGACAGAGGAGCCCTATCCCTCCACTGATCCGGATACCCGCCTGGAACTTGGATCTAACGACGAGACAGACAACAGCCTCTCCTGCGCTGAGAACAAAGCCTCCACCGGCACCCAGTGCTTCGAGTCCGAGTTCCCCGACGAGGACGAATCCAGCGACATAGAAATCAGTTACAGCAGGGAGGATCTGGACCCTGTTCACATGGACGCTGTTGAACTCTCCTTCGTTGAGCCCCAATCCTTGATCATGACCGAACGCTTGGGTTTCAAGCCCATCTATGCAGCTCAAACTTGTTCCTTGGAAACTGAATTAGATGACGCAGAAGAACCCGGCGTAGCTTCTGGGCGAGAACCCTTCAGTCAAGCATCCAGGGCCAACACCTGGGCTGCTGGACCCAACTTCTCCACCGAATCCGACCCTAATGGATACGAGTTTGACATCAACGCAGTATCCCCTCCTTCCGACATAGAAGAGATTGACATCACTCTTGGATCTATTCCAGTTGACTTTGACCTGGTGCCACCTGGGTATGACTCCGTGGAACCCAGCTACCCTGTTGGGATTCAGGCTTGTGACTCAGAACCTGCCGGAACAGGTGGATGCGACCTTCCTGAACCCAGCCCTCCTGTACCCACCCGTCCGGTCCGTCCACCTAGACGCCTCAAAGGGGGAGCGTCAGCGGACCTTGTGGAAGAGCCAGACACTCCCAAAGCTGAAGGCTGTGATCCAGGTTCTTCCAACCGCTCTGCTGATTCAGAGTTGGACAGTGCTATCGGGATGGACCCTCTTACCAGCTCAGCTGAACACAACAGTAAATTCAGCTTCGGCAACAACAGTTTTGAGCTGAACTACGAGCCCAACTATGAGCCCAGTAGTCAAACTTCATACAACTATGGATTTAAACTCAGCCCCGAACACCACAGCGAAGAGATCTTAGATCCTTTTGCCGCTGAACTCAGCGATGAAGAAGCTGACAACCAAGCCTCATTTGATCCTTACGAATTTGAGCCTATTGCTCAATCTGAGAACCAAGACGTGTTCGACCCTTATGGGTTTGGACATACATCTCATGCCACTGACCGAGACACATTTGACCCCTATGGTTTCAAACTCTTAAGTTTTGAGACTGACAACCAAGCTATCGTCGACTTACACAGCGGCGATGATACGAACCTTGAAGACAACAATAACACAGACAAAAGGGACTCCCTTAGCTTCGATTTCAGTAACACAGCTTCAATGGACCCCTATAGTTCAGAACCCAGTAATACTGCAACAATGGATCTCCTTGGTCTGGATCTCAGCAGAGCCAACAGTGTTGCTGAGTCAGACTGTAACAATCCTACAGCGTTTGACCCATTAGGAACAGTACAAACTATGGCAGCAGGAAGCAATCTACTGGACCTGGACCTTGTGTTTGGAAGAAGTAGTTATAGTGATAACCCTGAAGTCGCCACTGACCTCTACCACTGTGAGCCTAGACAGGGAAACCCTGCTGGTCCAGACAACTTAGAATTCAGATTGAGAGACACCGCCCACTCTGAGTCTGTAGACACCGTTTCTGACTGGATGACTGTTAAGGTCAGTGGCTCTTCTGTTGTTTGACACTCTGTGGGCACGTGTGTTCTGGAGGTGTGTGTGTGTGTGTTTAATGTATAGTTGTGTATGTGGTGTACTGTTAAGAGGGCGTGTGTAGTTGTGGATTTGTGTGCAAGCATGGATGTGTGTGTTAGTGTGTGCATGTGTGAATATTTTACCATTTACGATCCAATGACAGTAACTTTAACTATCATTTGTATTCTTGCCTCGCAGACCAACTCCAGGGAATCCTTGTCCTTTGGCCCAGTCAAACACAGCACACACAGCCTGGACAAATGAACCATTCCCTGGAAAGAAGACACCAGTGTGGTCATGACTCTGCAGTATAGTACAACAATGGGGAAGTAGATGGAAGGATATGAAGCAAAGGCGGGAATGAGTCTCTTTTCTCCAAGCTGGCATGATTCACCTTGACCCCTAGTCAAGGGTTGCAACATTGCATTGATTTGAATGTGATTGATATGTTAATTGAAAATCATAATTTGATTAATCTAATTTGAGTTATTAATTGCTGATGGTTGCTTTGCAGTTATACGGCCTTGGTTTGTTCAACACCCTGTTAAAGTTGCAATACAGTATTGAATCTGGGTCCAGATGCAGTAGGTTCTCGGAGGTGAGAACAAACAATTCCACATCCCTCGAGTTTGAATTGCATGAAAACCAAAGGATTTATTATCCTTGTTTATCTTGAAACTCTTCACAACCATCCATCCTTTATCCGATTTACAGTATATGAGGTGCCAAGGGATAGGGAAAAGGATGGAGTGAATAGTTTGGTGTTGAGCCATCTGCAAATACAACAGACTACTTTTGAGGGAGGTGAGAAAACCAGGTTGGTAGAATGCAGGGTCTGAGCAGTATTGTGTTAAATTTGATTAGTCAACTGATAATAAGAAAAGCCAACTGTGGCCAATACAAATTGTTACATAACAGTTTAACACCCCTTGGACCTTCCACGACCGGATTTGCCCACTCCTGGTTGACTATATAATATTTTAACTACCAATGTGACATGGCGCGAGCCAAACGTTGAACAACTACACGTATATACATCGGTATGTACTTTCTCAGACCCCCTGGGCCAGTAATACATAGATCAATTTAGGGGATTACAAAGTGAGTGGCTAATCTTTCACACATACTACTGTAAATGAACCGTTCATCCAGTGTGCAAATATCCATAGCGTTACAAAATTAACTCCCATTTTTGCGTGCTGGTACTGCCAATATAACACGTCAAATGCTTAGTACAAAGTGTCTTTATTGCAGTGATGGGGGAATGGCAAAACAAACAAACAAACAGAATGTAATAATCTAGACCCAACTGCATGTAATACACATTCACCATGAGCTACAACGCATAGTAAAACAAATGAAAGATACACTAGCAAACCTGCTTGGTCAAAAAACAAAACAACAAAAGTCCATATAATCAACAAAATCTACTTATTTTTACACATACAACATTAAAGAATGTATAGATACTGTACATCGTGTGCATATGCACAATATAAGCCTATGGACGCACAATTTCACCTGGTTTCATACAGTTCTCAATCCATATTTTATCAAAACATAGTTGATACTATACAGAATCAACAAGATATGGCATACAAAAAGCACAAAAGAACCTTCCTGCCACTGAAGGTTGTTCAGAAGCTACAGATGACCTTGTATTGATGTAATCAACCACCATACACCAAAAGGCGTCAAATAATAGCGTCACTTTTGATGAGTGGGTATACTTGTATATTCACAGTTCATATTGGTTTTTAAAAAAAAAAACATGTCCATTTACATTTAAAAGAACTTGTGTTCTTCAGCAAATAACTCTATAACGAGGCACTCCTCATTGACTGTCTAGCAATATTTTGCATGCTTACTTAAGAATTAGAACATTAATAGACAATAGACATGTAGCGACTGAGGACAACAGATGTATCCTTATTAAACTTTTAGGTACTGTAGACTCATGGAGTAACCGCTCTCATGGAAATACATGTTCTCAAAAGCTGGAAGGCAGGCAGAACGAGGCGCGATCAGGTGGGACCATTCTAGCCAATGAGGGCAGATGCGTATTTGAACAGCAGGCCATAGAGATGGAGGACTCATCTTTGTATCTGTGCCATTATAGCATCAGGGTTACATCTCCAGTTTAAAGTAGTACATTTTCTTCATTAGTTGATTGCTCCCAACTCAGAAATCCCTACCCAGTTGACTACTTTAAAATGGTGGAAGCCCTCAATTGCAATGTCCATGCTAAAACAGGTGATACCCATGATAAGTACTACATCTCTCGCTATAACAGCAGGCACAACTCCGATATAAGCTATTTATTTATATTTTCCGAAGTTGCCGTAATGTCACGAGAATCCACTTACGTCAGTGCATTCGTAAGAACCTTATCATTGCGAAACTTATATTCAATCAAATAAGCCTCACGTAGCTTAATTAGTTACATTTTTTGTTGATCAAATTCGACACTCATTGACCTCCATACAAAAATTCCTCACTTTGTGGGCTTATTTTCATGGAAAGATATTGGGCGGAGTAAAACCTCTCGCTTCGTCTCTTCCGGTCTGATACTGTATGATTGATTAGGGGATGTATCAAAATGGTAGTCATGTCTTCATTTGAAATGTCAGACTGACATGAATAACACTGTTGCAGTTTTAGTGTCTTTCCCTTTGCCCACAAACCAAGAAGAATACTTGTACAACATTCCAAACTAAAGCCCCCTAAAAGTACATTGTCCCTATATTTTTACAGACATTGTACACTCAGCTACAGATAGCAGTAGAAAAGGCATCCCTTAAATATTTTGTCCCAAATAAGAGTAACACGTACTCAGTGAAAGGTATAGAAGAGATGACAGTTGCACTTTCTTTTACAATCTTTACTTAAGAGATTACTACGTTGAACCTGGGGTCAAATATGTAAGCTGTACTTGATTCAGTTTGCCAGACAGCTAACTCAAAGCTAAAACAAGCACATGACAAAGTATTTGACATATATATATATATATATATATATTTGTGGAATACTGTGATATACAAAACTCTTCATTTGGACCGTAGAGTGACATTTCCAATGACTGCACTTGGTCGCACACTTCTGATTTGATCCCATTACCAGAGTGAAGTAAGGATAAATACATTGTACAGATTTACACATTTATTACGTAATAAGTACTTGATGATAGTTCAACAACCCATATCAATGCTTTGCACCACACAATGTTCAAGGGTATTAATTCAACATAGTGCATCCCCTCTAGACCATCATTCAACCAATCAAATCATAATAATTCTACCCGCCATCCAATCAACAACTGAGGACATACCAACTTCCTGAAGCAGTCTTAATACTTGTACATTCCGGTCCGTTGACAAGCTCCCCACTTGGGACATAGTGGAACTGTAGCTGTTCCTTCTGCCGACCACTTGTGTCTCAGTTCTAGGTCACAGTTCTAGGTCAAGAGTGGTTGGACGGTCACGCACAGCTAACAAGTAACCCCAGACACCATACTGCCACAATCTGCCAGTTGTCCATGGTCAAACCATGGTCAGATCAGTGAGGGGTGTAGACTAGTGCGCCCTTCAAAAAGAGAAGGGTACAGGGGGTCAGCCTAGGCTTGGTTTTCCCACCTCTGTTCTAGGCTTTGTCCTTGCGCTTCAGCTTGTTGACTTTCTTGGCTCCACCGTTCTTGTTGATTAGCTTCATGACTTTCTCCTTGTGATCCAGCACCTTCATCATGGTGTCTCTAGCCTCAGTGATCTGGTCCATCACCAGCTTACAGCGCTGCATGTTACCCTGGGGAAAGGGGAGGGAGAGACAATTCAAAATGGCTGACTGACATTCATAACAAAGACTAGGCCCAGGTAGAATTTCCCTTGAGTCCTCAGAAATGGTATAAAGCTGCCTGTGGAATTGATCAAAACCAGATCAAATACTGATACATGGCAGCATTCCTGGTTATAATAGTGTGTAGTAGTAGTAGTGTTTATGGAAATAGAGAGTTCTTAGATATTGTAAACAGTCAGATAGTGATGAGAAAACATATGGCTATAGGCTGTAGGCTATACTAGGGCCAAGAGTCTTTCCTGGTTAGGTCACGTGGTCTGAGAAAACTCTACCCATGAGCAGCAGACGTGCATGGATTTTTTGTTGTTGAAAAAGCTGTATTGTCGCGTGTTTGACCTCTGACCTGTATGAGCTCATTGATACGGTGCAGGTCATCATCCGACCCGGCCTTCTTCTTTGGGATCAGACCCTCTTGGAGGGTCGTGAGGCGGCTGTACACGTCATGCTCCAGATTAGTCTAGTGATCGAGAGAGGAGAGACGTATAAAGACCAACACTACAACAGACTTATTCAGGAGGACAAGTATCTTGTTCAAAGAAGATCTAGTTTTAGACCCACTTCATTGTCTTCCGACAGCTACGTCATAACGTGATGCGTTACCATGAAGCACTATCAGTGCAGACGGTCGTCGCTCTCTCTGACGCGAGACAATGAGATTCACTTGGGTACAATTTAAGTGTCATCTCTTTTCGCTCCACCTCCAACTTCATAACTCTTAAGTTGTCTTTCCATAGTGCTTAAAAGTTGACCGCACTGGGTAACTGTACTCTCTATACAAAGATCATTGTAAAAGGGAAGTAGTGTTTCTCTCACCAGCTGCATGAGCTGTGCAGCACACAGGTGCATCTTCCAGCCCTGCGCTCTGCACACCACCCCTTTCTGATTGGCTACGTCCTGCAGGGTGCCCTTCTTCTCCTCTGAAACCATGACAATGCACCATTAAAGCCATATTATAACACAGTAATACCTTCAAAAACACACACCATTAAGCTATTTAACTATAACTAGGGTCGGGAGTTTTTCTTGGTCAAATTACAAGGATTACAGGGATAAACTCTAGGCCCTAGTCATGTAATATGTGTGCTATGAAAGTGACTGGTCATTTGCAGGCAAGGTAAATAGCATTTCCCTGATTAGTATTTTGTGACGTCTCCAAAAATGTAAAGCCAACAAATGACACTCGCTTTCATAGCATACTACACCTTCCAGTTAGGCTTCACAGTGCACCTAGCACAAGAAAACGTTGTCCTCTTGATGTGTGTGTGTGTGTGATTTCTAAATGTTTTCCTATGTATGCATCTTAACATCTGGTGAGAATAATAACCTTGTGTGATGTTGTAATAATTGTTGTGTAAATTGAGTTGTCCGAACAAAACAATGAATAAACAATTCGACCTCAAAAGCCTCCAGAGCATCACTGCCATTTCAGTCCTCAATAAGTGAATTTCAGTCTCTCGAAAAGCCCATTTTATAATATAAATTTAATTTTGAGTTCATTTATTTGCAAACTATAAAGAGTATTTTTTACTGTGTAAAAATAATGTGCAGGAGGGGCCCTCCAGTGGTCATAAATCACACAGACTAAGCAGTGTAGACAACTAAAGAAACGCAAAAGAGGTCAAATAAAATAAAATCTAAGCAGAAAGTCCAACTACTAAGGTGTAGAGCTGTGATAGACAATAGGTGCCTCAAAACATGTTTTCAGTACAATGACAGGGATCGCTTGGCATATTCAGGCGGGAGTGAGTTCCAGATCATAGGGCCTCTGTAGGTCATTCAGAATTTGTTGTTCGTGAATGTGGGTGACGTAGCGGTTGTCTGTTTCTTGTTAGTAGTTATGGAATTAACGTGGCAGTGAAATTGTTTTTGAAGAAAGCGGATAATAAGTGGTTTAAAAAGAGCCGTAAACAAATTGAGCAACTTGAAGAGAATTCCTTCCATAAACATTCTGTCCTCGTAGTTTGAAAAGTGGTGATGAAAGGTCTCGAAAACCAGCAGATATGATTTATAACCAGCGTTTCCGCAGGCGATAGATTGATAGTAGTTTGGTATGGTGTGTGCTGGTCCATGTAATGTTACAGTCACTGCTGAATGGGAAGATCATTGTGTAGACAGAGCAGTGCTTCGGTTTATGACATATCGCATTTTGCCAAGTATCCTCGTATTTTTTCTGATCTTAGGAGGTTATTGCCTTTATGTGTGATTTCTATTTTATTTAAATTGATCCTTTATTTAACTAGGCAAGTCGGTTAAGAACAAATTCTTATTTACAATGACGGCCTACTGGTGAACAGTGGTAAACTGCCTTGTTCAGGGGCAGAACGACAGATTTTTACATTGTCAACCCCCCACTAGCCTACATAAAACACAGCCCTTATTTTTGTTTCTAAAATCTCCTATGGGAAAAAGTTATGGTGGAAAAATGATTGGAACAAATTCTGTTTTACTGGCATTATGACTCATACCGTGGTCCTCTATATAGTATGTATTTTCTGTTCTTTGGACTAAATCATTTTGTTTTCAGTTTTGAGTCAGTGACAATTGATTGATTGATTTTAAGCCACTGAGATATTACACAGTTCATCATTAACAACATTAATAAGGTAATTTAGATTTCTGTGAGGGTATAACACACACATATGATTAGCAAACAATATCTGGGAAAGCACTCTGGATGCTTTGGGCTGATCATTTATATAGATAAAATAATAGGGGTCCAAGTGTCGATCTCTGCAGCACACCACAATTAATCTCTATTTCTTTGAAAATCATATGGGGCAGCAGGGTAGCCTAGTAGCCTAGAGCGTTGGACTAGTAACCGAAAGGTTGCAAGTTCAAATCCCCGAGCTGACAAGGTACAAATCTGTCGTTCTGTCCCTGAACAGGCAGTTAACCAACTGAACCCACTGAATTTGTTCTAAACTGACTTTCCTAGTAAAATAAATAAAATATATTGCTTTCTATCCTTTAGATATACCCAGAGAACCAAAGCAGACATTCACTCCCTAGTTTAATTTAAAAAATATATATGATTAGGGATGGGTGCAGTTATTCAAACAAACGTTAGTATTCCATTACTTGGCAAAGTATTAATCTTATTTCATTTTTATATTTTAAATACAATGATCTGTGTGCCATTGCTACATAGCCTACAAGGATAGACCACTACATTCAAAATATGAATAAAAACAGTGACAGTTATGAGTGTGCCCCATACAAAATAGACACCGGTAGCCTACACACCCGTTTCACATAGGTAGTTTGTTGTTATTGTCAGGTAGGGAGGTAGGGAGTTGTTTAATATGAATGGAGTTGTTGACAAGTACTGGGAGCGCAGCAAAATAGCCTCAATTAGCCATTCTACTTTAGTTAGTTAGTTGGCTACTTTAGCTAGCTAGCTTCTTTCTAACGATTTGATTCAGTCAAATCAGGCACAACCAGGTGGTATGATAGATAACCTATGGCAGCAACAAATGTTGTCTAACTAGCACGAGTTGGTGTAGTCTCTCCCTCCCCCTCTGAACGCACCAGGGCTGCGTTCAGTACATTTGAACATTCTGGAACATTAAATTGAAATGGTGCTGTACTGAACAACAAGTTGAAAAACGAGGAGGGGTTGGGGAACCCTGTTAACATGGCCACTGCCCTTTAAGTCACTCAGTGCTTCAAGACATACCTCGCCACATCCACCAAAAAGGAGCAAACGTACCATAAAGTCTATTCAAGAACATACAAGAATGTTTGGGGGAAACTTGCCATTCAGCACAAACCTTTCCGCAATTTAGCAAATGTTCAAGCGAACTGAACGCGCCTCAGCTCTCTCCCGAGTCACACAAGCAAGTCTCCAAATAGTATTTTTCTTTAAAGCACATTTTTAGAATAAATGCCCATTCCAAGTTTTCAGCGAGATACCTAATGTATGATCTTTGCGATCATTTGCTTTATGTATTTTGTCAATTAGAGTGAAATTTTCTGAAGCCATACTGATGTTTGTATAACAGACTTTCCTTGTTAAGATATTTTATTTATCCATTATATGAATGCTTCAACAACAAAAAAAATGATAGCTGACAAATTCAGATTGTTTGTAACTTGTCAAGTTTACTAGATCAGCTTTATGAATCAGAAACAATTTTGGCCATTTTCAGTTCATCGGGCACAATGCCCTTTGAAAATATACATTAAAAAATGTGGGAAAGAGGTGTGATAACCATAATGTATGGTCCTTCTGTGGCTCAGTTGGTAGAGCATGGCGCTTGTAACGCCAGGGTAGTGGGTTCGATTCCCGGGACCACCCATACGTAGAATGTATGCACACATGACTGTAAGTCGCTTTGGATAAAAGCGTCAGCTAAATGGCATATATTATTATATTATTATTATATTATTATTATTATATTATTATTATATTATTATATTATTATATATTATTATTATTATATTGATAATGAAATCAGCCACTTCTTTAGCCAGTTTAACATAATCTGTTGTGGGTAATTTAGTTGTTGCTTATATTTGTTTTATTTCACACATGTACAAGTGTGTATTAATACACATGTTTGAATTGGAAATGTTCACACACCCTCAGAGAGTGGGGTCACAGCCAGGATCTGCCATTATCAACAGCTACCCTAGAGCAATTAGGGTTAAGTGCACAGGAAGTTGGTGTCATCTTAATTGGGGAGAACGGGCTCGTGGAAATGGCTGGAGTGGAATGTTATCAAGCACATTGTTTCCATTCCGGACATTATTATGAGCCGTTCTGCCCTCAGCAGCCTCCTTTGGTTAAGTGCCATGCTCTAGGGCACATCGACATATACTTTTCACCTTGTTGGCTTGGGGATTTGAACTAGCGACCTTTCGCTTATGGGCCCAATACTCTAACCGCTAGGCTACCTGTCGCATTTTAGTCCCATTAAGTGCATTTCAGTCCCACAACAAGCTCTTAGAACCCAGAATCATTATAAGTACAGTTATGATTGAATGCAATCAATAATAAAGACATTGGTCTGACCTTTGACCCGGATGTCACTGTATCTCTGGAAGTGGTGATAGGCAGCCTTCCAGGGGTTCCTGTAGTGGCGGAGGAGTGTGACCGGGGGACGAGCACGGGTGGGGACATAACGCACCCCTTCCTCATCTGCAGGGAAGGGAAACGTACAGTGGTCACTTATACAAGGTCAAATATAGGGAAATTAGCCTACCGTAACTGCAGCAAACTTACCCTTAACCTGGACAAGTGAATCATGAATAAAGAGTTTGAGTATCTACTTTCTCCTACCTATGTACTCCTTGAGGGGCGACTTGCGTTTCTCGGCCCTCATGCTGAGGGGTCTGGCTAGGACCTTCTCCTCGTCCGTGCTATTGGTCTCCATCATCTCGCTCTCTTCCGTGGAGATGACATGCTGCTGCTTCCGGGGCTTCTTCCTGGGTGAGGCCCCGGGGGTCACATCCCCACTGGGCATCATGGACAACAAGGGGGTACCACAATGGGGCATGGGGGGACCTGGAGGGCGAGGAGAGAGAGGAAGAACTAGAAGATAAATAGCTCAGGGCCCATATTCACTAAGTGTGTCAGAGTAGGAATGCTGATCAGCTCCCCCTCCCTTTATTTATCTTGATTTAAAAGGAAAACTGATCATAGATCAGCAATAGGACACCAATAAAATTAAAAGTTTACAACATTATTGGTTTTGGTGGTGGCAAATACATTTTTCAATTCAAATGTACCTGGTTTGGAGGTATCCATGGCCTCCACCTCCTGCTTTATCTTGATCTCAGGGAGGGTGGAGCTTATTCCACATGCCGCCGTGCTACTGGCCGCTGACTGGGTAGGCGGAACAACCACGTTGGCCATAGACAAGATTGGTGGAGTGATGGCGGACAGGGCGGGGCCAGGCTGTGAGTGTGGGGGTGCTGACACTGAGAGGAGCGTCTGGATTGGCTGCGAGGGTTGCTGGTGGGGCGGGGCTCCGGGATGCTGCTGGTGTTCATTGGTCTGATGGCTGGGCAGAGCCTCCATGGATGATGACATCACCGGGGGAGCCAGGGACACGTGGAGATCAGGCTTGTGTTTCACACTGGGAGGTCAGAGAAAAGATCATCATTTGAAAATACATTTTCAACCACAAGATATTATTAATACAGGAGTATGCAGTTGACCAGAGGATTCCAGCGTATTTACACAGCATAGTCTTTGATCAGGGCCTACTAACAATGTGCAGTGCTACATCTTACCCTGCTGGGCGTGGAAACCCTGATGCATGCCTGATTCCTCCGTCTATCCTGGGGCTGTTGGCCTCTGGGATCAGGTTCTTCCTGACTGCAGACCTTTATAGGGAAAACAGACACCGGTTAGTGTTGGGATAGAAGAAAAGCCTACTCAAACGGTAGCTGCTCATGACTAGGGCTGTGGTGGTCACAAAATCTTCAGCCGGTGATTGTCAAGCAAATAACGGTCAGTCTCACAGGTAATTGACTGGTATTTAACATAAACACATTTAGCATCTTGTGGCTTCCACATATAACCTACAATCCACTGATGTAGACCTTTGGAACATCTACAGTGCCTTGCGAAAGTATTCGGCCCCCTTGAACTTTGCGACCTTTTGCCACATTTCAGGCTTCAAACATAAAGATATGAAACTGTATTTTTTTGTGAAGAATCAACAAGTGGGACACAATCATGAAGTGGAACGACATTTATTGGATATTTCAAACTGAAAAATTGGCCGTGCAAAATTATTCAGCCCCCTTAAGTTAATACTTTGTAGCGCCACCTTTTGCTGCGATTACAGCTGTAAGTCGCTTGGGGTATGTCTATCAGTTTTGCACATCGAGAGACTGAACTTTTTTCCCATTCCTCCTTGCAAAACAGCTCGAGCTCAGTGAGGTTGGATGGAGAGCATTTGTGAACAGCAGTTTTCAGTTCTTTCCACAGATTCTCGATTGAATTCAGGTCTGGACTTTGACTTGGCCATTCTAACACCTGGATATGTTTATTTTTGAACCATTCCATTGTAGATTTTGCTTTATGTTTTGGATCATTGTCTTGTTGGAAGACAAATCTCCGTCCTAGTCTCAGGTCTTTTGCAGACTCCATCAGGTTTTCTTCCACAATGGTCCTGTATTTGGCTCCATCCATCTTCCCATCAATTTTAACCATCTTCCCTGTCCCTGCTGAAGAAAAGCAGGCCCAAACCATGATGCTGCCGCCACCATGTTTGACAGTGGGGATGGTGTGATCAGGGTGATGAGATGTGTTGCTTTTACGGCAAACATAACGTTTCGCATTGTTGCCAAAAAGTTCAATTTTGGTTTCATCTGACCAGAGCACCTTCTTCCACATGTTTGGTGTGTCTCCCAGGTGGCTTGTGGCAAACTTTAAACAACACTTTTTATGGATATCTTTAAGAAATGGCTTTCTTCTTGCCACTCTTCCATAAAGGTCAGATTTGTGCAATATACGACTGATTGTTGTCCTATGGACAGAGTGTCCCACCACAGCTGTAGATCTCTGCAGTTCACCCAGAATGATCATGGGCCTCTTGGCTGCATCTCTGATCAGTCTTCTCCTTGTATGAGCTGAAAGTTTAGAGGGACGGCCAGGTCTTGGTAGATTTGCAGTGGTCTGACACTCCTTCCATTTCAATGTTATCGCTTTCACAGTGCTCCTTGGGATGTTTAAAGCTTGGGAAATCTTTTTGTATCCAAATCCGGCTATAAACTTCTTCACAACAGTATCTCGGACCATGATGCTCTCTGCGCTTTTAACGGACCTCTGAGACTATCACAGTGCAGGTGCATTTATACGGAGACTTGATTACACACAGGTGGATTGTATTTATCATCATTAGTCATTTAGGTCAACATTGGATCATTCAGAGATCCTCACTGAACTTCTGGAGAGAGTTTGCTGCACTGAAAGTAAAGGGGCTGAATAATTTTGCACACCCAATTTTTCAGTTTTTGTTTTGTTAAAAAAGTTTGAAATATCCAATAAATGTTGTTCCACTTCATGATTGTGTCCCACTTGTTGTTGATTATTCACAAAAAAATACAGTTTTATATCTTTATGTTTGAAGCCTGAAATGTGGCAAATGGTCGCAAAGTTCAAGGGGGCCCGAATACTTTCGCAAGGCACTGTACATTTTAAAAGGTGTAATAAATCCATTTAATATAGCCTACACCTTCACAATAAATCTGTTATTTTAGACAGGTCTAAAGAAACATGATCTGAAGAAAATATAGCCTATTTCAGAAGAACAGAATCGCATACTCAGATGTCCTTATGTTAGGTCCTGATCTGGTTATGCCATATGGCAGTGGGCTACACTAGTTCATTTAGCAGACAAGATTTGCTTAGAATTCCGTGGCATTATTTTATAGTATGAAGAATATATTGAACAAATCGCCAAACGATGAGGGAGTGCGCACATGCGGCTATTCTGTGTTGATTGGTTAACAAAGAAATAGGTATTCCAAATGCTTAATGAGTTATTCGTGTAACTTTAGTTGTTCTACAAACTCTGGGCTACATGTTTTGATTTAATACATTGTAAGGCAGCAAGATGCGACTAATGATGATTTGAAAAAAGCTGCTTGAAAAAGGCATGAGCTCTGCTTTGTTATTTGTCCAGGGTGTACACACTTTGTCAGTCTCTCATTCACAATTATACAAGCCCTTGAATTTCCTGGTGGCATCCCCTTTGTGTGGCCATAATGCATCCAATAAAAAAAATCAATGCCCTTTGCAGCCCTTCTCTCTGAGTGCTGTCTGCTCCGAAGCACTACTCACTCACACGGCTTGTCATCACCTGATCTGGTCTTTCTCACAGGCTACAAGTGAAGACAGACACATCGGGGACACAACTGCATTGGAAGAACTGTCCACATTTACTTTTTGTCAGCCAACAAGACGAGTAGGCCTAACGAACAGCATAATCACTAGCCTATGTCAATATACTTACTATCCCCCATAGCATACAAGTTGACCTATAATATTCTGTGAGAGAAATAAACATTCCAGTTGGGAGAGTTGTGGGATGAGATAGATCCCAAATTAATACAACCACTAGCATCAAAAAAACTTTACGCAATGAGGCAGACATTTAACTTAACATTTTTATAAACTATTAGACTATTTCTTCACATTATAAGCGCAACAATGTGCACACTGCAATAGGCTAAGTGCAAATGTTCCATTAGGGAAAACACCATTATCAAAACTGACCACAAATGCGATTATGCATGTAACGCTTTAATTATAAAAAGGTGCATATTTATGGTGAAACTTTCTTCCCCAAACTCACGTGCAGCTTATGTATGCCAGTTAAGCTTGTTAAACGGATTAATGTGCTTAATTTGAAATGTGCTTAGTTATTTGGCCACTTTAGTTGTGATACAAACCTTATTAAAACACATAGGCCTATGGGCTAGGCTACATGAGGTGTGTGACTATGATTCAAAAAAGTAAAAACAAAAAAAGACTTATTAAGCTGGTCATCATTCACAAGTGATAAGCTAATAGTCACCCATCAGACTATTCTTGATTTAATCTTATCTTTTCATATAAAATATGTGTGAAATTTGTTTGGACTTAGAATGGAGCATTATCATGCACCTGTAACGAAAAGGGGGCAGCGGGAAAAAATGTAATCTATGCACTTAAATAGCGAATTAAGCTTTTCCTGTGTTTCTTTTTCATGCCAGCCAGGTAGGCTATACTCCTGTTGTAAAGACAAGCAATGTGCTTAATATTAGGAAAGTTGAGAAATAAATATAGTAGGCCTAGCCTATAGAAAGCTGGTGGGATCCTCCTCTTTTTAATAGAGGCCATCACTCGGTTTTCTCACGCAATTGCATAGCCTATAGAAATGTTGTGCAACATAAGCCCATGGGCTCTCATGAAGTGTTTGATTAGGTTTTTTAATACATTTGCATTGACATCAGAGTGATTAGAGGGACAATAGAGTGCTGAGTACCAGGCAGTTAGCAAGTTTGGTAGGATGCAAATGACCATCAGCAGCATCAGAGCTTGGAGAAGCCTAATTGCCGTGACTAAACGGGTCACGTGGAATTTGACTGCCTTCATGACTCATGACCGCCGGTGTGGCGGTAATACGGTCACCGTAACAGCCCTACTTATGACAAGAGTTGGTGACCACGACTGCTGTAGTAAGGAAACGAAAACCGTGAGGGGTTTTCTAAACTCACCCCTCGTTGGCAGGCTTCTTACGTAGGATGCTAGGTCGGGGAGAGGACACCAGGGTGGGGGCACCAGGCCCAGTGTTTTGAGGATGTGTCTGACCCACAGAGGTGGGAGGCTGGCTGCCGCCGAACGTCTGGCCGATGGGGTTGGTTACCAGAGTGGTGCCGTCTGCTAACACAACTGAGAAGACAGAGCAACGTTGTTAGAATAGTTGTCTGAAAATAATAGCTGCTAGGATTTTTTTTATTAATGTGATTCAAATCTCCAATAAATAACATTAAAATGAAAAGTAACAAAACAGATAAATAAAGAAGTGAAAATACTTGACTGGAGAAAATGCGTAGAATGATTATATTCATAATATATTTCAGACCTGACACAAACTCATTTAAAAACTTTCAACGAAACTTAAGCTGCTTCGTTCACCAACTCACTAGAGGTCTTGTTCTCATTGGCTGGCTGTTGTGGGTTGATGGGTGCCGGTTGGATGTTTTGTGCGGTGATCTGACCGGTGGCAGAATGCAAGCCCTGGGCGCTGATGGTGGTTGGCTGGATGCCCTGCGTGGCCATGCCGGCGGGCTGGATGTTCTGCGTGTTGATCTGAGCGATGCGGTCCACCGTCATCAGCTGCATGGGGTTGAGGTGCACCGCCGACGCCACGCCCACACTCGTCTGGGTCTGCATGGCCGTGCCGCTGGGGGCCTGAGGGGTTACTGTGGAGTCGACGGGTTGGGTTTGGATTTGACACACAGGATGAGAGATATATATCTGGTATTTTAGATATAGATTAGACTAGTGTATTATTATGTTGAACATGGCTTAGAAAGTCAGAACTAATTAAAAATGTAATTGATTAACAAAATGATCAATAATCCTTATTAAAGTGAGTGTTCAGAAGTTAACAATCTGGCTCTGTGAAAATGACAAGAGTATTATCTGACTGGTTGAGAGTCACAAAAGAGCCAGATGTAGCATGTTGTTAAGAAGGAGAGGTGAATTGTACCTGGGTACTGTCGGATGGTGGACACAGAGCTGGTGATGGGGGTGTAGGTGTGTGTCAGGGGGAACGGTGAAGAAGGGTAGGTAGGCAGGAAGTACTGGAACTGCACTGGCACCGATTGCCTGTGGGGGAACGTGCATATCAAATGAATGAAATAAAACAACCATATCAAAAACTTTCAACTAACCACCAGGAATTTACTCCAAGTACATCAGAAATAAGGAGGCGCTGACATTTTACACTATTGTAGCCCAGGACCAATGAGGACCACATTGGAAATAAGTGTTTTAATGCTCTATCCTCTGGATCAAATAATCATCTTGTTGATATATACTGTACTCGATACCATCTACTGTATGCTACTCTGTACCATCACTCATTCATATATCCTTATGTACATATTCTTTATCCCCTTACACTGTGTATAAGACAGTAGTTTTGGAGTTTTGGAATTGTTAGTTAGATGACTTGTTGGTTATCACTGCATTGTCGGAACTAGAAGCACAAGCATTTCGCTACACTCGCATTAACATCTGCTAACCATGTGTATGTGACAAATAAAATTTGATTTGCTTTGCTTTGATTTGATGAATGTATTATCATCAACCCAAAATAAAAATGAATCAATCAGCCCTCGTCACTAACCTGTTGTCATTGCGGGCCTCCATGGTGATGGGGTTGGGGGAGGAGCGGTGACCAGAGATGGGGATCAGGTTTCCCCTCTCTCCAGGGTACTCCGGCTGGATCCTGGGCGAGGTGTGGGCTATCGGCTGGGGAACCACTTTAGCTGAAGAGGGTGGAGGTGGAATGGTGTACAATCAGCTGGGTGAAATGTTCATTTTACAACATACAATCACCCCGTAGAGACTTCTTCTATAACTTAAAAGCAAGATAAAACATTACAGAATCTGGCGCAATGCATTCAACCGTTGACAACCGGAAGTGTCACTGTTTTTAATAGCCACTCTACTCCTATGAATGACTTACTCTACTCCTATGAATGAACATTCCAATAACTGTGGAGTAGGTTACTCCAGAGAGTAGCTTGGTGCCTTTGCACTCCAACATTAATGATTTAGAAACTTACCCACGGGGATGTTGGACGTGGTGACTGCTGTGGCGTGAGAGGAATGAGAAGTCATCGTCATGGTGACGATGTTACTGTTGGTCATTTGGGGGTGGGGTCCGGAGCCTGGGTGAGGTATGATAATGTGGTTATTACAACATTAAAGCAGAATAAAAGGAAACAGTCAGTCTTGATAGTGTCATTATGATGCGGGAATGGAAATAGATTAGTTAGACCTACACTACAGGTCAAAGGTTTTAGAACACCTACCCATTCAAGGGTTTTTCTTTATTTTTTACTATTTTCTACATTGTAGAATGTAAACTATGAAATAACATATGGAATCATGTAGTAACCAAAAATGTGTTAAACAAATCCAAATATATTTGAGATTCTACAAATAGTCACCATTTGCCTTGATGAAAGCTTTGCACACTCTGCAGCAGAGGCAACTCTGGGTCTTCCATTCCTGTGTCAGTCCTCTGAGAGCCAGTTTCATCATAGTGCCCGATGGTTTTTGCAACTGCACTTGAAGAAACCTTACGTCTTTTTCATGTTCCCTATTGACTGACCTTCGTGTTTTAAAGTAATGATGGACTGTCGTTTCTCTTTGCTTATTTGAGCTGTTCTTGCGATAATATGGACTTGGTCTTTTACTAAATAGGGCTTCTGTATACCCCCTACCTTGTCACAATACAACTGATTGCCTCAAACGCATTAAGGAAATAAATTCCACAAATTTACTTCCGATAAGGCACACCTGTTAATTGAAATGCATTCCAGGTGACTTGATGAAGCTGGTTGAGAGAATGCCTAGAGTGTGCAAAGCTGCCATCAAGGTTATTTGTGTGGCTACTTTGAAGAATCTCAAATATAAAATATTTTTTGATTTGTTTAACACTTTTTTGGTTACTAGATGATTCCATATGTGATATTTCATAGTTTTGATATCTTCATGATTATTCCACAATGTAGAAAATAGTAAAAATAAAAACCCTTGAATGAGTAGATGTTATATCACAACAGCAGCATCACCTGTAGTGCTAGGCGATGGAGCAGTATTGGTGGCTAATATGGGGGCAACAGTTGCAGCAGCGACAGGAGTCACATTGCTGAATATGGGCTTCTGTGCCATGGTGTGGGGCAGCTGGGGTTTCTGACCCCCAATGGCAGGGTGGGAGGGCAGGGTGATGCGTGTGGGGTTGTCCCGAGATGGGGGTTGACGCTGAATGCTCAGAGTGGCTGAAGGCGGGTGGATATTTAGTCCTGGACGCCTGAGGGAAGAGAACAAAGGGACAGTCAACATTGGTTTTACGTACACTTGCAATAACTGGAATAGTAAAATTAACTATCTAGATACATTTACAAAATACTGTAAAGAATGGTTAATGCTTTCAGCATGTCATACTGTGTTTATTTTCCTTACCCATGAACCATCTCTGCGGAGTGCGTGGCTGAGCTAACCACTGGGGACTGAGGCCTGGTGGCCGTTAATGGGGCAACCACCGTGGGCATCACAGCTGTGGACGTTGTGACTACAGGGCGGGACTGGATGGGCTGGTGGATGATGTGCTGGACAGTAGGTGGGCCAGTGCCACCACCTGTGGCAGGTCTCAGTACTGTGGGTCCTTTGGAACTGGACATCACAGCAGCTGCAGCAGCTCCTGGAAACACACATGAACAACAGATATCCATGTCTGTTCTTAGGATGGTTCTGCTGAGGACCTACAGTGGGTTAAAATATGAACAAACCACTATGGTGAATTATTTTGGGGTCAAGGTAAGCACCTTGACTATTTTCAGAATGATAAGAGTTTATGTTAGCTATGCTACTATCCTGTCTCGGGGACTGACTGACCTCTGGGTAGATGGGAGGTGAAGGTGTGCTGGGGGGCTCCAGGGGAGCCTAGCTGCAGGGGCGGTGCATGGCTGCGAATGATCTGCACATTGGTCGTCATCAGGTGATGGTGCAGGTTACTGGGGTTGCCCTGGAAACGCCACGCCCATGGACACAAAGCATTATAGATTTGGAACCACATTTTTCATCATGTCATCACATTGGGTAGACCTCAATAGGGTATATTATTGCTGGGGTATATTACAACTACAAACACCAATCCTTACCTGTTGGCCACTGATAGTTGCTACAGGGATGCCAGCGGTCTGAGGCACGGTGCTCTCCATGGTCGCAGTGACGTGGCTTGGCACCTTAGGTGGCAGGGTGATGTGGCCCTGGGTGTTGGCTGGTGCTGGGGCGATCACTCGACCGGCCATGGGCGACTTCAGAGCTGGCTGGAGAGATGAGAAAGGACGAGATAAAGTAGACGAGTCAGCTCAAGAAAGCGGGAGAGAGGGCTAATGCAGCAGACAAAGCTCCCTCATCCATACCTTCATGGGTCCTTCAGTGAATGCCAGAGGCAGGCCCTGGGGGATGTGTGGAGGAGGGGCTGACACTGTGACAGGCATGCCCTGCTGGAGTGACAGGTGACCTGCTGGAGTGGGGTGACACTGGGGGGGTCCATGGACCTGAGCTTGTGGGTAAGGCCGGACCACCACTGTCTCCTGCTTGTCGTCCCTGAAGGTCAATGCTCCACCACCACTGTTGGGGTGGTCACGAGGACCGTGGTCTGGGTGAGGGTCACGGTTCCTATCGTCTGCCCCTCCTATGGTACAAAGAGTTGGAGTACTTATTTTTATGAAGAAGACTTGCAGTGGTGGGAAAAGTACCCAATTGTCATTTTTGAGTAAAGCGTAAAGATAACTTAATAGAAAATGACTCAAGTAAAAGTGAGACACCTTGTGAAATACTATTTGAGTAAAAGTCGAAAAAGTATTTGGTTTTAAATATACTTAAGTGTCAAAAGTAAAAAATAATTTCAAATTCCTTACATTAAGCAAACTAGAAGGCACCATTTTCTTGTTTTTGTTTATTTACGGATAGCCAGGGCCACACTCCCAACACTCAGACAAAATTGACAAACAGAGTATGTGTTTAGTGAGTCCACCAGATCAGAGGCAGTAGGGATGTTCTCTTGATTAGTCTGTAAATTAGACCATTTTCCTGTCCTGCTAACCATTCAATAAGTAACTAGTACTTTTGGGTGTCAGGCAAAATGCATGGAGAAAAAAGTACATTATTTTATTTAGGAATGTAGAAGTAAAAGTTATCTAAAAAGATAAATACTAAAGAAAAGTACATATACCCCCAAAACAACTTTAGTAATATATACACTACTGTTCAAAAGTTTGGGGTCATTTAGAAATGTTCTTATTTTTGAAAGAAAAGCACATTTTTTGTCCATTAAAATAACATCAAATTAGTGTGTAGATATTGTTAACGATGTAAATGACTATTGTAGCTGGAAATGGCTGATTTAATGGAATATCTACATAGGCCCATTATCAGCAACCATCACTAGTGTGTTCCAATGGCATGTTGTGTTAGCTAATCCAAGTTTATAATTTTAAAAGGCCAATTGATCATTAGAAAACCCCTTTGCAATTATGTTAGCACAGCTGAAAACTGTTGTGCTTATTAAAGAAGCAATAAAACTGGCCTTCTTTAAACTAGTTGAGTATCTGGAGCATCAGCATTTGTGGGTTCGATTACAGGCTCAAAATGTCCAGAAACATAGGACTTTCTTCTGAAACTCATCAGCCTATTCTTGTTCTGAGAAATTAAGGCTATTCCATGCGAGAAATTGCCAAGAAACTGAAGATCTGGTACAACGCTGTGTACTACTCCCTTCACAGAACAGCTCAAACTGGCACTAACCAGAATAGAAAGAGGAGTGGGTATGTAGATATTCCATTTTTAAAAAATTGCCTTTTCCAACTACAATATTCATTTAAAAATTAACAATGTCTACACTGTAATTCTGATAAATTTTCTGTTATTTTAATGGACAAAATATGTGTTTTTCTTTGAAAAATACAGACATTTCAAAGTGACCCAAAACTTTTGAATGGAAGTATGTGTGTGTTGTGTATGTATATATATATATATATATATATATATTTTTTTTTTTCTTTCTTTTCTTTTTACCTGCATTTAATTAGGCAAGTCAGTTAAGAACAAATTCTTATTTACAATGACTGCCTGCCCCAGCCAAACCCGGACGGCGCTGGGCCAATTGTGCGCCGCCCAATGGGGCTCCCAATCACGGCCGGATGAGATAAAGCCTAGATAAAATACTTTGAAGTATTTTTACTTAAGTAGTTAACACCACTTACCAATGATTTCATACACTGACTGGCTAGTGCAAATAGACGTGAAAGCTGTGATGCAAAATGAGTTCTGCTGTGGGTTAGCAGGCTCCATAATGTTACCTGCCGTGTTTGGTTGACTACCAGACAGCAATGCAGTGTTTCCTCCAGGAGTCTGGTTTTGTCCCATACCAGGAGGTATTCCCGGTCGTGGATATTGTTGAGAACTCATCTTCTGACACACTTGATAGCTATGCAAGGAAGAGAGCAACATTAAACCTGACAGGTATGTAGATACAAGTTTACACAGATGAATGTCGCCAACATCTAAGCAGGTATTTTCTCCAAACCGTATAACCGGGCGATCATCAACTTGATTTAGACACGTGACAATTTTTTCTTGAGTGGATGGTCATGGAGCCGGAACATAATTACAAATAATATGTAAACTGTAAATTGGCTGCAAGACACCCAAACAAATATTTGAATTTATGTGAAACATCACAGCACAGTTGAAAGAAAAATGCCACATTGAAATCACAAGAGGGCGGTTTACAGAGAAGGGTGGGATGAACTAAGAGTAGCTGAGGAGTGGATTTAAAAGATCATGTTCTATAATAGTTATGACCAATGTTCCCCCATTTTTTGGGGGGCACCGCAGAGCACAAACCTGGACATTGCTAAAATTTGGTAAAACTTCTGGCGCACGTTTACTGTGAACACAGAGGCTGTACCTGCTTTAAGTTACAGTTTTAACAGTGGTCAAGTAGGCTATTTGATCATAACTTAGGCCTACCAGAGTGGCCTATCATCAAAAACAATGGAGAAGATGCCTTGCTGACGACAACGGTGGTAGGCTTGATCACCGATAACGATGAGACAGCCCATATGGAGGTGGTCAGAGACCTGGCGGTGTGTGCCAGGACAACAACGTAAGCAGGACAAAAGGAGATGACCGTGGACTACAGGAAAAGGAGGGCCGAACACTCCCCCATTCACATAGATAGGACTATAATGGAGCGTGTCTAGAGTTTCAAGTTCCTTGGTGTCCACATCACCAACAAACTATCATGGTCCAAACACACCAATAAAGTTGTACAGAGGGCACGACAACACCTATTCCCCCTCAAGAGACTGAAAAGATTTGGCATGGGTCCCCAGATCCTCAAAAAGTTCTACAGTTGCACCATTGAGAGCATCCTGACCGGTTGCACTAGAGGGTAATGCGTACGGCCAAGTACATCACCAGGGCCAAGCTTCTTGCCATCCAGGACCTATGTACTAGGCAGTGTCAGAGGAAGGCCCAAAAAATTCTCAAAGATTCCAGTCACCCAAGTCATAGACTGCCGTGCGGTAGCAGAGAGAACAAGCGGTACCAGAGCGCCGAGTCTAGGTCCAAAAGGCTCCTTAATAGCTTCTACCCACAAGCCACAAGACTGCTGAACCCTTAATTAAATGGCTACACGGACTATTTGCATTGACACCCCCGCTTTGTACACTGCTGCTACTCGCTGTTTATTATCTTCACCCCTACCAACATGTAGAAATTACCTTGACTAACCTGTTTAAAAAAATACATATATATTTCACCTTTATTTAACCATGTAGGCTAGTTGAGAACAAGTTCTCATTTAGAACTACGACCTGGCCAAGATAAAGCAAAGCAGTGCGACACAAACAACAACACAGAGTTACACATGGAATAAACAAGTGTACAGTCAATAACACAATAGAAAAAAAGAAAGTCTATATACAGTGTGTGCAAATGGTGTGAGGTGGTAAGGCAATAAATAGGCCATAGCAGCGAAGTAATTACAATTTAGCAAATTAACACTGGAGTGATAAATGAGCAGATGATGACGTGCAAGTAGAAGTACTGGTGTGCAAAAGAGCAGAAAAGTAAATAAAAACAATATGGGGATGAGGTAGGTAGATTGGATGTGCTATGTACAGCTGCAGCGATCGGTTAGCTGCTCTCATAGCTGATGTTTAAAGTTAGTGAGGGAAATATAAGTCCCCCCCTCCACAAAAAAAAAATATATACATGTTATTTCATAGTTTTGATGTAGAAAATAGTTGAAAAAATAAGAAAAAAAGAATGAATCCTTTTAATAAGTAGGCGTGTCCAAACTTTTGACTGGTACTATTTTCTACATCAAAACTAGGAAATAACATATGGAATCATGTAGTAAGTAGCCAAAAAAAAGTGTTACACAAATCCAAATCTATTTTATATTCTTCAAAGTTGCCACCCTTTGCCTTGACAGCTTTGTACACTCGTGGCATTCTCTCAACCAGCTTCACCTGAAATGTTTTTCCAACGGTCTTGAAGGAGTTCCCACATATGCTGAGCACTTGTTGGCTGCTTTTCCTTCACTCTGCGGTCCAACTCATCTCAATTGGGTTGAGGTTGGGTGATTGTGGAGGCCTGATGCACCACTCCATCACTATCCTTTGTCAAATAGCCCTTACACAGCCTGGAGATGTGTTTTGGGTCACTGTCCTGTCCCACTAAGCGCAAAGCAGTAGTGGTTTCTTTGTAGCAATTTGACCACGAAGGCCTGATTCACACACCCTCCTCTGAACAGTTGATGTTGAGATGTGTCTGTTACTTGAATTCTGTGAAGCATTTTTTCGGGGCTGCAATCTGAGGCGCAGTTAACTCTAATGAACTTATCCTCTACAGCAAAGGTAACTCTGGGTCCTCCCTTCCTGTGGAGGTCCTCATGAGAGCCAGTTTCATCATAGCGCTGATGGTTTTTGTGACTACACTTGAAGAAACTTTCAAAGTTATTGAAATCTTCCAGATTTACTGACCTTCATGTCTTAATGTAATGATTGACTGTCGTTTCTCTTTGCTTATTTGAGCTGTTCTTGCGATAATTGGTATTTTACCAAATATCTTCTCTATACCACCTCTACCTTGTCACAACACTTTTTGTGTGTGTTGTGATTGCCTCAAACACATTAAGGAAAGAAATTCAACAAATTAACTTTTAACAAAGCACACCTGTTAATTGCAATGCATTCCAGGTGACTACCTGATGAAGTTGGTTGAGAGAATGCCAAGAGTGTGCAAAGCTGTCATCAAGGCAAAGGATGGCTACTTTGAAGAGTGTAAAATATATTTTAATTTGTTTAACACTTTGTTTACCACATGATTCCATATGTTATATCATAGTTTTGATGTCTTCACTATTCCACTATTTCTACTCTACAATGTAGAAAATAGTTCAAATAAAGAAAAACCCTTGAATGAGTAGGTGTGTCCAAACCTTTGACTGGTACTGTACATATAACCTCAACAAACCTGTGCCCCCGTAGATTAACTCTGTACATAGCCTCTTTACTGTTATTTTATTGTTGCCCTTTCATTATTGTTATTTTTTTACTTGAGTTTAGTTTTGTGAATACTTTCTTAACACTTATTTTTCTCAAAACAGCATTGTTGGTTAAGGGCTTGTAAGTAAGCATTTCACTGTAAGGTCTGGAACTGTTGTATTCAGCGCATTTGACAAATAACATTTGATAAGTACTATCCAGATGTAATGTATATCAAATTACTTTATTCTTGCTATGTAACTACTAGAGTAAAAAAAAATGCCATGTATGTAAAACTTGTGTAAAAATATAGGTAAGCTGTAAAAAATAAAGTAGATTTTTGTCCTCCGAAAGGGTGGGGGGGGTACAGATATTATTTTTTAAATATATAAAACATATTTGACTAAAACATAACATCAAAACGTATTTTTGCATACTCTCACGAACCTCTCTCCATTATGCGTGGGAATACAGATTTCCAAAATGTTAATCACTTGGAGCCGATTTGCTGGTGTGTATAGTCTTATGTCCAACAATATATAAATAAAAACGACATTTGTTTTATTCAGAAAACTTGTGGGGTCAAATGAAATGTATTCGCTGGCCGAATTTTGAACAATGTCGTACATGACATTGTCAATAATTTTTCTGCAAGTTGTAACCATTGTTAGCCACAAACAGCTGCTAACTTGAGTCGGGTGAAGGCTTGGCCATTTACACTCTGCAGTGGACTGGATCCGAGCCAAGGATAACACTGTCTACTCCCGAGTCCTTGACATTAGCTTGCTACAACTTCAATGCAGTAGCAATAACTAGCAAGCGACTGTAGCTGACATATCTAGCTAGCTAACTAAGTTAGTCGGCTGGTCAGAGACTTGCTTGTTACTAGTTAACTGGTTGGTTAACGTTACTTTGATGTAACCTGTTTCTACCTAACCAAGTTGAAGACAGATGAACTAACATCTCCGGTTTAGCTGCTTTATATCAAGGAAACAACACAGGTGTGTGGGTACTTGACCGAAGTCGTAGTTAGCTATAGTTACCCTGCCAGTTTATTTTACTCCTGCTACGTTAGGTTAGTACACAGCTGCTCGTTAGTAATATAGCTAGCTAGCTATTAATTGAAATCGCGCCCCCACTAACTAAGGTTTGTTAGCTAACTGCTGCATTATTTACATGAACCGACGATATTCAAACATTTATATTAGTTAGATTAATCTGGAATGATTATCGGTAGTTACTAACAAACAGTACGATTATATTGAAATTGCAACAAGAACATACCTTGCTTGTGTGATCAGGAATCCCCATCCGTCTTTCTACTACGCGCGTGTCACACAAGCGGCACTATTTCAAAACTTCCGGTTTTCAGAGTTTGTTTAGCCACATTGTAAACATAAAAGCCATATGAAAAATAATAATGAGGTTGCTGTAGCATTTTTGTTGTTGTTATTGTTCACAATTAATAATACTTTACAATATCTTCTTCATTATTATGTAGTATTTTCGCCAGAGTGCTTACTAAATTAAAAACAATTAAATCAGGGCTTTTAATTTGAAGGGTTGCCTTGGCTTCCGATTTTCTCCTGCTGTTAAATGTCGCTAACGTACTGAGTTAGAAATGAAAACAAGTGAAAAATGCAATCTTGACACATATAGCATTATTTAGTGCAGATAAAGGAAATGCTTTTTGTTCAATGTTTAGTCCTTAAACAGTTTATGCATAGAATACTTGCAATGCATATGTCTGATGAAATGAAATTGTGCACCATAGATCATGTTGCTAGCACGCTAGCCAGCTACCTACCCTACCCCAGCATGCATCTCGTTACTCCCTTGGTCGGCAGATGGAAACATGGCGTCGATAAGTAAATACTTGACAGCCAAGAACTCCTCTATAGCAGGTGCCACAATCGTTGCCTTGTATCTTCTCAAGAGGAGAAGACATGCAGCCCAATTAAGTTGGTAAGTTAAGCATTGACAACTATTTTGTAGCTAAAGTGACGACCATCATAATGCTTAACTAACGTAGCCAACATTGACTAGCTACTAGAAAGTCAGACAAGAATAAGATTTGCCACCGAGACAAGTTGCAGTCTGACGATGACATAGAATCAGAGTTTTCTGTTATTTTAACATACTGTTTTAGATACGTAGTAGTTTATGGAGTTGATGTTCTCTACTGACACCGGGTGGTGGGTGCTGTCATTGAATTTAATTGAATTGCCTGCCTGCCTGCCTGCTCGCTGGTTGGTCAGATTTCCAAGGACGAACAATAATCAGTTTCCTTCCATGGCTTCATCTATAGACCCGTACTGTTATGACAGGCTTCATCCCTGTTTTCTGTTTATAGGGGGAAAAGATCATCAGAGCTACAGTTGAGAAGAGATG
Source organism: Oncorhynchus keta (assembly GCF_023373465.1). NCBI lineage: Eukaryota > Metazoa > Chordata > Actinopteri > Salmoniformes > Salmonidae > Oncorhynchus > Oncorhynchus keta. Next base: position 35,086,318 of record NC_068443.1, read on the forward strand.
TAAGTGCATGTAAACAATCAATGTAACCAATACTCTTACCGCACTCAATGTTGAAATTGCTCTTACATAGGGTTGCAAAGGGTCGGGAACTTTCCAGGAAATTTCCGGAAGTTTTCATTCGGAGGTTAAGCCCGGGAATTTGGGGAATTTTTCTTACATTCATCAAAAAAGTTAGCATATAAACAGTGAACTTTTTTTGTGGGATACATATACGGCAATTATAGGTCTTGTGGCATGTTTTGGTTAAGCTATCCCTAATTCAATTCTTCCATCACACGTACAGCTGATTCTCAAGATCTTGCACACCAATGAGATGCTATTGAGCCCACACTACAACACTGTCTGAGCCAAGGACTACATGCTCTCTGTTAAGTTTTGATTACAATACTGGTTGGGGTGAATATATTTTATGACATAGATTAATCATTTATAACTTTTAATTTCTGCTAGTTAGATTTTGCTACCATGTGGGTTTTAGCTTGCTTGAGCCTGCTAACTGAGGAGTGTTAATTCACCTATTTCCATACATGTTTCATTTAAAAACATTTATCTTACAAAGGAGTTGTTTAATCTAACTGCTTAACTATTTATATGTACATGGAATTGTATTTGTTTTATTTTTGACTGTTTTTTTATGAATCTTTACAGAAAAATGCCACGGGCACTATCTGATGTGTGGAGACATTTCACTGCATCTAATGTAGAAGGAAAAGCTGTGTACATTTGCAAATACTGTGTCAAATCATATGTGAAGAATGCAACAAAGATGCAGAATCATCTGGCCAAGTGCCTAGATTTTCCTCAGTGCTCTCAACAAACAATCTCTGAGTAAAGTCCCTCTACTTCTATTCGAGGTGAAAAGGATGAATCGGACACCTTATCGATAGCAACAGCTCATGGTCCTCCTGGAAGCAGGGTTTTTTTTTTTACTCATTGGAGGAACGTAGTCAGAGATGCTGATGAATGTCATGCTCAAGCTGTGTATGCAACTGGTTCACCTCTGATGCTCACAGGCAATGTGTATTGGAAGAGATTTCTGAATGTTATTCGCCCAGTATACACCACTCCAACCAGACATGCTTTATCTACTCATTTGCTGGATGCAGAGTTCAACAGATTTCAAGTGAAGGTCAAGCAAATCATAGAGAAAGCAGACTGTATTGCAATCATCTCTGATGGGTGGTCGAATGTTTGTGGGCAAGGTATAGTTAACTACATCATCTCCATCCCTCAACCTGTATTCTACAAGAGCGCAGACACAAGGGACAACAGACGCACTGTTCTCTACATTGTAGATGAGCTGAAGGCAGTCATCAATGACCTTGGACCATAGAAGCTATTTGCACTGGTGACAGACAATGCTGCGAACATGAAGGCTGCTTGGTCTAAAGTGGAGGAGTCCTACCCTCACACCACACCCATTGGCTGTGCTGCTCATACATTGAATCTGCTCATCAAGGACATCATGGCACTGAAAACAATGGATACACTCTACAAGAGAGCCAAGGAAATTGTTAGGTATGGGAAGGGTCATCAAGTTATAGCAGCAATCTACCTCACCAAGCAAAGTGAGAGGAATAAGAGCACCACATTGAAGCTAACCAGTAACACCCGTTGGGGTGGTGTTGTCATCATGTCTGACAGTCTCTTGGAAGGGAAGGAGTCTCTCCAAGAAATGGCCATATCAGTCTGCTGATATGGACAGCCCCATCAAGAGGATCCTCCTGGATGATGTATTTTGGAAGGGAGTGGTAAGCAGCCTGAACTCCTGAAACCTATAGCAGTAGCCATTGCACAGATTGAGGGAGACAATGCCATCCTGTCTGATGTTCAGACTCTGCTTGCAGATGTAAGAGAAGAAATCCGTACTGCCCTGCCCACTTCACTGTTGCTCCAAGCAGAGGAAACTGCTGTTCTGAAATACGTAAAAAAGCGTGAAGACTTCTGCCTGAACACGCCACAGCGTACATGTTGGACCCCAAGTATGCTGGCAAGAGCATCCTGTCTGGTGCAGAGCTCAACAAGGCCTATGGTGTCATCACTACCGTGTCTCCCCACCTTGACCTGGATGAGGGCAAGGTTCTTGGCAGTCTGGCGAAGTACACTTCCAATGAAGGGCTTTGGGATGGAGATGAAATATGGCAGTCGTGTCAACACATCTCATCAGCCACCTGGTGGAAGGGACTTTGTGGATCTGAGGCTCTTTCCCCTGTTGCCTCCATCATCCTCCAAATCCCACCAACATCAGCCGGCTCAGAGCGCAACTGGTCCTTGTTTGGGAACACACACACCAAAGCACGCAACAGGCTGACCGATACAAGGGTTGAAAAATTGGTGGCCATCCGGGCAAATTTGAGGCTTTTTGAGCCTGACAACGAGCCATCCTCAACATGGTTGGAAAGTGACTGTGAAGATGAGGGCACAGAGTTTGATGTTCAAGAAGTGGACATTGAGGAGGTCCAGGGAGAAAACATGGAAGCCTGAGCAGAAGACAACAAAAGCTTGCTAGACTATCATTTTACAGATGTATGTTAAAAATGTTTTTGGGAGATGCGATGGATCTTTGGGATCATTCAATATTCTCTTTCTTTTGTTTTTCATTGAAATCATCCCATGTGAATAGTCTACTCATTTAATTAAAGTTATATTTGTAACTAAATAGTTTTAAAAATTTATATTGGAAGGATTTAATCATTTGCAATTATGTCTACTTATGATAAGGTAAAAGGTTTATGTCTCCATATGATATGGTAAATATATCCAATTAAAAAAAACATCCACATTTTAAATGATACTAATTTGCATATATTCCCATTAATTCCCATATATATGCCATTTAGCAGACGCTTTTATCCAAAGCGACTTACAGTCATGTGTGCATACATTCTACGTATGGGTGGTCCCGGGAATCGAACCCACTACCCTCGCGTTACAAGCGCCATGCTCTACCAACTGTGCTACAGAAGGACCATATATTCCTGTTAATTCCCATGGAAAGTTTCCACCTCTGAATATTCCCCAAAATGTGCAACCCTACTCTCACCACACCAATGGCCAAAATCTTAGCAATCATGTCAATATCCACAGACTTTAGCCCCTGATTTAACAAGCAGGACTGAGTTGGTGAGATTTAAAATGTTGTTTTATCTGATTTCCTCTGTAAATGTTTTGGTGTGATGTGTGGCAGGAGGCCAAGCAGGAAAAGACGGTGGTGGACAAGGTGTTTTTTGCACGTGTCCTGAAGATTGTGAAGATCATGGTTCCTGGAGTGTTCTGCAAAGAGGTAGGAGCTTTTTGACAAACGTGTTACTTTGAATGCGCTTTAACACTTTCATCTTGATTCAAATCATTTCTCAATTACTGTATGGTTATGTGTTGAGATGTTACACAATACATCTCCCACTCCCTTGTGTTTGCCTATTTCTGGTCATCTATCTGCCTGTAGTCAGGATACTGTCTCCTCATCGCTGCTATGCTGGTGGCCAGAACCTACTGTGATGTGTGGATGATCCAGAATGGGACCATGATCGAGAGGTAGGACTGCATAGAAAACCCTATTGCACACCAACACTTAAGTTCACACCAGCGACACTTTCTGAAGCAACTTCAACATGAAGTACTTGTTTAGCATTATTTGTCTTATTCGACAGCTCGTAATCCTCCTCTCTATTCCTCCACAGTGGAATCATTAGCAGAGATGTCAATCTCTTTAAGAAGCACTTTTATTACTATATTGCTGCCATACCAGGGGTAAACTAGTGTCCATGCTACATTTGCATGAACAACATTGGCCGATCACTAAACCCCTACATAACACTGTGCTGCTTGTGGTGCCTGGTAGCAGAATATGATTTAAGTGCTTATGAATTCACTTGTGTATTGTTGTTGCACTTTAATTGCATTTGTGGACATCACTGGTCTTGAAGGGTTGCGTGCTTGCACATATTAGAAATATTTTTATACCTTCTAGTCTTTTACCGTAATCCTGCTACAGTAAGTTATTTTCTAGAGCAGGTTTAATTTTGTGGTTGGGGTGGTCAAGATGAATAAAGAAATGATATCCTCGCAGCCCTACAGGACCAAACTGGCCCAAGTTCTGAATTAAATTATTCTTAGTTTCTTTTGTGTCCATTTAATTTTGCAAACCCCATCCTGCTGTGTTGACGTCTCACCAGTGGCTTTTTCCACTGTTCAGTAATTTATCAGGATACTGGTGATAGCCTTTCATAAGATCCAGTATCTCACTCTCACCCCAACTAGTTGGGTCAGTTTAAGGGGCTGACCATCCACAGAACAAACACATCTGGTTTTAAATGTAGAAAGTATTACTCTACTTTTGCCCTGTGTGTGACATTGTGTGTGTGTGTTCACTTTGCATGTTGGTTTGCAGTGCAATCATTGGTCGATCAACAAAAGATTTCAAGAGGTTCTTGTTCAACTTTATAAAAGTTATGCCATTTGTAAGTGCAACTTTCATACAATTTTTCTAGCTTATTTGTTTTCTTAATTGTCTTTTACCAACCGTGGATATTTAAATTAAATATATAACTTTATATAACATTATAATTTGTATTTCTACACATGACACTCTCTATACAGTATATTTGATCATGTACAGTTGAAGTTGGAAGTTTACATACACTTAGGTTGGAGTCATTAAAACTCATTTTTCAACCACTACAAATTTCTTGTTAACAAACTATAGTTTTGCCAAGTCGGTTAGGACTTCTACTTTGTACATGACACAAGTCATTTTTCCAACAATTGTTTACAGACAGATTATTTCACTTATAATTCACTGTATTCCAGTGGGTCAGAAGTTTACATACAAGTTGACTGCCTTTAAACAACATTGAAAATGACAGAAAATGATGTCATGGCTTTAAAGCTTCTGATAGGCTAATTGACATCATTTGAGTCAATTGGAGGTGTACCTGTGGATATATTTCAAGGCCTACCTTCAAATTCAGTGCCTCTTTTCTTGACATCATGGAAAAATCAAAACAAATCAGTCAAGAATTGTAGACCCCCACAAGTCTGGTTGTAGACCCCCACAAGTCTGCAATTTCTAAATGCCTGAAGGTACCACGTTCATCTGTACAAACAATAGTACGCAAGTAAACACCATGGGACCACGCAGCCATCATAGGAAGGAGACTGTTCTGTATGGTCCTTCTGTAGCTCAGTTGGTAGAGCATGGCGCTTGTAACGCCAGGGTAGTGGGTTCGATTCCCGGGACCACCCATACGTAGAATGTATGCACACATGACTGTAAGTCGCTTTGGATAAAAGCGTCTGCTAAATGGCATATATTAAGTTCTACATATTAAGTTCCTAGAGATGAACGTACTTTGGTGCAACAGCAAAAGACCTTGTGAAGATGCTGGAGGAAATGGGTACAAAAATATATATATACACAGTAAAACTGTATCGACATAACCTGAAAGGCCACTCAGCAAGGAAGAAGTCTGCTCCAAAACTACCATAAAGCCAGACTACTGTTTGCCACTGCACATGGGGACAAAGATCGTACTTTTTGGAGAAATGTCCTCTGGTCTGATGAAACAAAAATGGAACTGTTTGGTCATAATGACCATCGTTATGTTTAGAGGAAAAAGGGGGAGGCTTGCAAGCCGAAGAACACCATCCCAACCGTGAAGCATGGGGGTGGCAGCATCATGTCGTGGGGGTGCTTTGCTGCAGGAGGGACTGGTGCACTTCACAAAATAGATGGTATCACGAGGAAGGAAAATTATGTGGATATATTAAAGCAACATCTCAAGAAATCAGTCAGGAACTTAAAGCTTAAATGGGTCTTCCAAATGGACAATGACCCCAAGCATACTTCCAAAGTTGTGGAAAAATTGCTTAAGGACAACAAAGTCAAGGTATTGGCCATCAGTGGCTATCACAAGGCCCTGACCTCAATCCTATAGAAAATCTGTGGGCAGAACTGAAAAAGAGTGTGCGAGGAAGGAGGCCTACAAACCTGACTCATTACACCAGCTCTGTCAGGAGGAATGGGTCAAAATTCACCCAACGTATTGTGAGAAGCTTGTGGAAGGCTACCAGACACGGTTGACCCAAGTTAAACAATTCAAAGGCAGTGCTTACCAAATACTAATGCGTGTATGTAAACTTTTGACCCACTGGGAGGGAACATGATGAAGGAAAGAAAAGCTGAAATAAATCACTCTACTAGTATTCTGACATTTCACATTCTTAAAATAAAGTGGTGATCCTAACTGACGTAAACAGGGAATTTTTACTGTGATTAAATGTCAGGATTTGGGAAAAACTGAGTTTAAATGTATTTGGCTAAGGTGTATGTAAACTTCCGACTTCAACTGTACTTATGATCCTACTGTAAAACAGGTAACCTCATGATTTGGGAATGGTGGTTTAGGTAGGGGTTAATATTGTGCCTATTAGGGAGAGAGTTTGTGGGGGAGTCTGTACTAAAACAAAGATCCTGCCTGATTACTAACAGACTGGTGATCCCCGGCCTATAAGCCTTTGAGTTTTTATGAGGTTATCAGGATTCTTCTGATTTATTTACTCCGTGCATAAATCTGTTCCACTGGATGTCATAAGGTGAATGCACCAATTTGTAAGTCGCTCTGGATAAGAGCGTCTGCTAAATGACTTAAATGTAAATGTAAATAAATGCCATTGGTTTGGTATACTCCCACTATAAAATGTCATGCACTTCTTTTTAAATGAGACCACTATCATGGCCCGTTTCCCTGTTTTCAGATCTCGCTAGTCAACAACTTCCTGAAGCTGGGCCTGAATGAACTGAAGCTCTGCTGCCGTGTTCGACTCACCAAGCACCTCTATGACGAGTACCTGCAGTAAGTCCTTCTGATACCTGCTTCTTGGAGAGACAATTTGTGTCTTTAAACAGACAGAACATATGTCTATCTGCCATTAGCTGGTGTCTTGTGGCAGATGCTAAGATTTTAAACGTCACCCAAATCGAGTAGCAGGAGATTTGGTTCTGGATGATGATTAGCCTTTAGCAATAGAGTTATATTGGAAGGATTTAGCCTTGATTCTCTATATGTTTCCTAGCCCCAAATCCAATAGTTACTTACTGATGTGAGGAACAATGACTTCAGAAGCTCAAAGTAATAGAAAATACATAACACACTTGCCAAATTCGGGTTTCATGTTTTCACCACACCATCCTCCCATCCCTAATCTCCTCTCCAGAGGTTACACATACTATAAGATTGGTAACCTGGACAACCGCATCGGTAACCCTGACCAGCTGCTGACCCAGGACGTGGAGAGGTTCTGTAACAGTGTGGTGGACCTCTACTCCAACGTCAGCAAGGTAACCTGCACTTTAATAGCCTGGTTATACAAGACCGAATGCTTCAGACTTATGAAACTAGTGCACCATTCAGTCGGCTCAACCAGGCTACTAAAACAAATCCTCTGAGGCAACAAATGCTGCTCAAAGCCTGATACAATCCACTGCTATTGACCATACACTGTGCCTGTGATGAGTAGACTTGTTTTTTTCCCCCACCTTCAGCCTTTATTGGACATTGGTCTGTACATCTTCAAGTTGACTTCAGCCATTGGTGCACAGGTGAGTCTTGATCTGTCTAATGTAGTGTTAGGTTCTAAATAAAGAGTAAAAACTCAGATGATTATTAAAGCTGAAACCAAGTTTATTCGCCCAAAGAGTCAAGACAGCTGAACAGACAAAGACATCTTCACACAAGCACTAGTACAGTATTTAAACCTTCCTCCGATGCTGAGTCTCCTCCTTACACCTCTGAACAGCCAATACACCTCTGTTGCTAAACAGAACTTTAGTGATCTGTTCTTCCTCTCTTCATCTGACCTGACCTCGGACCCAAATTCCTCTCTCCTCCCCATAGGATCCCTGATGTCTAACAATAACATATTCTGACAGAATGTAAATGTTCTACATTCCCCTCACTCCCACAGTGACATTAGGATTTTTCATATATTCAAGTTTAGAAGTCATAACCCATCAGTAGCCTTCTATGCCTACATCTAGTTTCAATTGAAACCATGAAAATGATCATCCCCAATGCATCCGCACAGTAGAATAGAGTTTCTAAAGCTTCTACTCTACATACATCTATCCCCCACAGGGTCCTGCCTGTATGATAGGATACCTGATGTTCTCTGGGCTCATCCTGACACGTCTGCGGAGGCCCATCGGGAAGATGACGGTCATGGAGCAGAGGTACGAGGGAGAGTACCGATTCGTCAACTCTCGCCTTATCACCAACAGGTCAGTCAGACGCACGCCTCTCCTTTCCACTGTTCCTCCTCTCTTCTGCTTTTTTTTTGGACAAATCATCGTTCATGTTCTTTTTCCACTGTGAAAATAAACGGTTGAATGTTCTGTTTCCCACAGTGAAGAGATTGCCTTCTACAATGGAAACCTGAGGGAGAAGCAGACCATTCACTCTACCTTCCAGAAACTGGTGAGAGGGTTTGGGACATTCAATGTATCTTTGGCGATAGTTGACTTAACTATGGTGTCAGACAAGACCTATACTGCGGTGGATATGCAATGTCTTTACGTTACATTCTGCCCCTTTTACCCCTAGGTGGACCATTTACACAATTTCATTGTCTTCCGCTTTTCAATGGGTTTTGTGGACAGCATCATTGCTAAGTGTGAGAATACTTGTCTTGTCATTGATTGGAAGTTTGTAGTATTATCATTTGGGGTATTTCTATCATCTCCACTGATGTGGTTTAGTAGTAGCAGAGATAAATACTTGTTTTCCCCACCTCTGTAGATATTGCCACTGTTGTCGGGTACCTGGTGGTGAGCAGGCCGTTCCTGAACCACACCCACCCACGCCACCTACACAGCACCCACGCTGAGCTGCTCGAGGTGAGGAGAGACAAAGGGAGTGTGTGTGTGTGTTCTGTTATGGTACAGAGCCTAACTTCCCTCTCTGTTTCTCATTCAGGACTATTACCAGAGTGGGCGTATGTTGCTGAGCATGTCTCAGGCCCTGGGCAGGATCGTCCTGGCTGGCAGGGAGATGAGCAGGCTCTCAGGGTCAGTCATACACAATGCTCTTATCAAACAACTGGTTTGGCGGTTCACTGGTAGCCTGAATGCCCATCTGTTTGCACTACCATGCTGACTCCCTGTCAGTTATTGCGATAGAGTTCCAATATTTACATAATCCTTGAGATTGGAGGGTCGTTGTGGGGGTTATCGAATCAGGATCCTATCCTCTGTTCTCCTCGACCTCATTAATGATAGAAGGCTTGTTCATATTTGAAGATTGGTGTGAGGCCAGACTGTTTGGCTTGACAATGACAGCGTTTGAGTAAGCAAGAGCACAAACGGATCTGGAAACTATTGAGACGTTGACCCAGTAAACCATTGAACCAATTGGTGTGTATTCAATGGTTAATTGGTTCGTTGGATCAATAGTTAGCTGGTTCATTGGTTCTAGGGTTCAGCAAGTCCATGGTTTACTTGTTCAGAGTTTATGGTTCACCAGTCTCTCTCCACTTGTTCTTCTCTCCCTCTGTCTGCTGTGGCCTCCTGAATGACTCCTGTTGTCCCCTCCTCACTGATTCCTGCTGTCCCCTCCTCACTGACTCCTGCTGTCCCCTCCTCACTGACTCCTGCTGTCCCCCTACAGGTTCACCGCTCGTATCACCGAGATCATGAAGGTCCTGAAAGAGCTGAACTCTGGGAAATACGAGAGGACCATGGTCTCTCAGCAGGGAGGCAGAGGTGACCACTACATGTTCCCTGATAATGTATTGAGGATTGATATTGTTGTTGGATAGTAGTGTCATGCAGGAAAATTAAAACATATTACTAGTTGAAGTTGCTTTTGGGATTTTCTTTTTGTCATACATTTTCAGATAGTGAATCGCTAGATAGAATCACCCTGGTCCCAGGAAGTGGTGAAATCATCAACAAAGACAAGATCATCAAGTAGGTGTCTAAGAGATACATATTATAGCAGTACAATAAACAAGATGAAATGGTTCATAAAGTAGGCATTTATTTTCCTTGTGTCTCAGGTTTGAGCATACACCTCTTGCAACGCCTAATGGGGACATTCTTATCAAAGACCTCAGCTTTGAGGTGAGTATCTCAAAGGATCAACTCCGTACTGAACCATTTGATACAATTCATGAAATCTAAAGACCTATGATGATGGTTGTGGGACTGTTTCATCTGTAAGTGCAGACAGATGAACTGTGCCTTCCCTTCATCTGCTAACCTAAGGTGATGTCAGGGACAAATGTCTTGGTATGTGGCCCCAACGGCTGTGGGAAGAGCTCACTCTTCAGAGTCCTGGGAGAGGTATGAGAGATCAACAATTTGACGAAAATGCCTGTTATGCTGCTTTTGTGTTAAAGTTTTCCACTCATGGGTATTAATGGATGTCTATCTCTTAGCTCTGGCCTCTGTTTGGTGGCCGTCTCACCAAACCTGAGAGAGGGAAGCTCTTCTACGTTCCCCAGAGGCCATACATGACCCTAGGCTCTCTGAGAGATCAGGTGATCTACCCAGATACAGTGGAGGACCAGAGGAGGAAGGGGACCTCTGATAAGGTAGTCTAACTAGCCAATCACATCTCTTTACTAGGACAATATCCAATCACAGCAGCCCTTTACTGGACCATATATCTAATCACATCTGCTCTTCACTGTATCAAGATATTGTAAGGCCCCTCAAATAGAACTGTCATACATGGCCTCTGTCAGTAGGGTGTGGTATGTCAGAGCACGCGCACACACACACACACACGCACACTCGTTGAGCAAACAGCACGCATAGCTTGTGCGTGAGTGTGTATGTGTTTCTGCATGTCTCTGTGACATGGTGTTCGTGTGTTGTGCTGGGGAACAGGTGCTGAAGGATTACCTGGACAACGTCCAGCTAGGTCACATCCTGGAGCGGGAGGGAAGCTGGAACACAGTCCAGGACTGGATGGATGTCCTCAGTGGAGGAGAGAAACAGAGGATGGCTGTAAGTCCAAAGAAAATAATAGTGAAGATGTCGGTCATTTATTTTTTGTCTCTGCAAAGCTTTTGTCTTGTGATGACTTTTTACAAGCACATTGGGTTATAGAATGTGTGAAGGGAGCTTTTCATTGATCTGTCTCGCTCTCTCTCTCTGTGTGGTATCTAGATGGCCCGTCTGTTCTACCATAAGCCCCAGTTTGCCATCCTGGATGAGTGCACCAGTGCTGTGAGTGTCGATGTGGAGGACTTCATCTACAGCCACTGTAGGACGGTAAGATGCAACACAGACTATTATTGAGATGATAAATGATTAGGTCATTTGTCAATATATTGATGATTATTAAAAATATAATATAAAATATAATATAATATATTGTGAGCGGACCGAGTACTTTGAGGTTGCTCTAAAGCGGAAAGGTGGAATAAACGAGTCGGGGAGCAGGTTTTCTTACATTGAACAATGTTCTCTATTGAGGTATTTCTTCTCAAACAATCAAGGATGATCTCACAAGGAAAACACAAATCTTCTTTACAGGAACAAGGAACACAAGGTGAGTAACTTTTAACTATAACATAAATTACGGGTGTGTCACCGCCTTAACTATCCGTTCGTGGAGAACTCCCTTCAGGTGGTGGTGCGGATCCGTGGTTGCCATTCCCAAGAGGTAGTTTGTCCTCTTCTCCCATCCGTCCAGTAAGTCTTCTCCTTTGGAGAAGCAATCACTATTTTTTCCTCCAGTCTCCCCCACTGCTGGTTCCCTCCCTGTCTTGTAGGGGGAAGAGAATAGGTCATTAGTACTGTCAGCTGTGCTTAATTGCCTCTGATCACCTTAACTCATATGCCAGGCTGGGCTACTATCTGTGGGACCAGCCTGCCCCCTGGTGGTCCTTCCACATACCTCCCCCCTCAGGAACGGACCGGAGGGTCAGGCGCCAGAAGCGCCGTCTTGGTCGCTTCGGGACAGGGCGTCTGCATTCCCATTCCTCGATCCGGCACTGTGGATGGCATGGAAAGAGATGGTTTCTTGCATTACAAACAATCTGGCTATTCTGTTGTTTCTCTTACCGGTCATCCACATGAGGGGAACATGGTCAGTAACGAGGGCGAACCTACTCCCGAGTAGGTAGTACCGGAGATATGAGGGCCCACTTAATGCTAGGGCCTCTTTCTCTACGGTAGCATATTTCCGTTGCTGATCACTGAGCCTTCTACTTATGAAGAGAATAGGCCTCCCTGCTTCGCCTTTACCCTGAGCTAGGACAGCCCTGAGCCCCGTATCTGAGGTGTCTACCTGCACAGTAAACTCTTGGGAGAAGTCAGGAGCCTGCAGGACTGGATCAGAGCACAAGCTATCTTTTAGCAACTGGAAGGTGTCTGCCGTCTCTTCCTTCCATGCTACGCAGTTTGCCAGGTTTTTCTTGATGAGGTTCGTGCGGCGATAATATCCCGTTATCCCCAAGAAGGCTTGGACATTCCGCTTCGTATGGGGCCGAAGCCAGTCCCGAATTGCCCTGGTCTTTTCTGCCTATGGGCGTATTTTTCCGTTCCCCATGGTGTATACCAGGTATTCCACTTCGGACAGACCCAGGCAGCATTTTTTTGGGATTGGCTGTCAGCCCTGTAGCCTCCAGGCTCACGAGCACCGCCCCCAAATCGCAGGAGGTGGCTATCCCAGTCCTTGTTGTGTACGACCACATCGTTTATGTACGCCGCTGTGCACTCTTTATGGGACTGTAGAATGGCATCCATGAGGCGTTGGAAAGTTGCCGCAGCACCATGCAGTCCGAAGGGCATCCTCACATTCTGAAAAATCCCCTCTGGTGTGGCGAAAGCAGTCTTTGGGCGGTCCTCCGGCGCCATGGAGCGAAGCACCCGATACGTCGAACGTAGAGATGGCGTTCAAGCCCCTAAGTCATTGCAGAACCTCATACTACCGTCAGGTTGGGGACCAGGACTATGGGACTGGACCACTCACTCGTAGATGGCTCGATCATCCTCAGCATCACCCTTACCTCGTTTACTAGCGTTTACTCTGCATGTCTCAGGAATCTGATATGCACCTTCTTGCCAGGTTCAGGGTGGATATGGTGAAACAGGACATCTGCTTGCCCTGGGAAGGGAGAGAATACCTGGCAGGAGAGTTTGGCCACGGCACACCTGTATCGGGGCCTCCTTTTTTCTTGTCCTCCACTGCCATCAAAGCCACACACTCTCTTCCATGGTACTTCTTCAGCAGGTTGATATGAAAGTTGGACCTTCTTCCTCCTGTCAGGTTGCTTGATGCGGTAATTGACCGGTGAGACCCTTCCGTTACCTCGTAGGGCTCCCCCCACTTTGCCAGCAAGCTGTGTTCGGCAGTGGGCACGAGTACCATCACTTTCTCTCCCATGGTGAACTCCCTGGGTGTCGCTGACTTATCTTAGGCCCAGCCTTGAGTCTGTTGCTCCTTCTCCATATGCTCCTTTACTATGGGCCAGACTGCCAACAGGCTGTCCCGCATCAGGGTAACATGTTCTATCGTCGACCGGAATGGGCAGGGTTGGGCATACCAGGTCTCCTTGGCTAAGTCGAGGATCCCTCGACATGGTCTGCCGTACAGCAATTCGAACAGGGAAAACCCTGTGGACACCTGGGGTACTTCTCGCAGGGCAAACATTAAGTGGGGCAGAAGCATCTCCCAGTTTTTCCCGTCTCTGGACCACTCTTCTCAACGTGCTTTTAATTCGTTTTGTTCAGGGGTTCGCACAAACCGTCTGTCTGTGGGTGGAAAATGCTTGTGCGTATCTGTTGAACCTGGTATAACCGACACAGGTCCTTCATCAACCGGGACATGAACGGGGTTCCTTGGTCGGTTAGGATCATCTTGGGAAGGCCCACCTGGGAGAACAGCACAAACAATTTCTTGGCGTTTCCCTTTGACGACATGTTGTGAAGGGGTATGGCCTCAGGGGAACTTGGTAGAGTAATCTACGACAAACAGGATGTACTCGTGTCCTCTGAATTTTGGGAGGGGTCCCACGAGGTCCATAACTATGCGTTCGAAAGGGGTTTCTATAATGGGAAGAGGAATCAAAGGATTACGCAGGTGGGGCCGTACGCTGACATTGATCACATGTCCTACAATACCTGGCCACATCTCGGGTGACACGGGGCCAATAGAACCTCTGCATGATTCTGTCGATCGTTTAGTCTCGTGCCAGGTGTCCTCCTAGGAAGTGGGAATGGGCTAGCTGTAAGACAGTATCCCTGTATGGTCTAGGCACCATTAGTAATTCCTGTTTTTCCCCCCTTCGCTGTACAACCCAATACTAGAGATCCCGCCTGATTGAATAGTAGGGAAGAGAGTGCTCACCTGATATGTCAACATTTCTCCCATCCTTCCCCTTCCTCATGGCATCCCGTAGGTCTGGGTCTCTATGCTGAGCGGTGCCGAACTGTCCCTTTCATTCTTTGGGCAGGTCGACCTCGATAGAGGGGTGTGGAGGTTGTTCCCCATCCCTGTTGGGGGTGCCCGAGGAGAATCCCTTCCTGGTTCCCTCCTCTGACGGGGCTTCAAATATATCCGGTAGCCTCTGGTCGCTCCTTCCTTCCTCCGTTGTGTATAACCCTTCGTAGGTGTCTTCATCGGATATTTCCCTGTTTTCGGAGGCGTGGGGTCTGTATTTCTTCCTCTGCTCCAGAGGACGAGGCTATGTTTCCTTGTAGGGCTACTACCTCGGGCTTGGACTTGGTTTTTGTCTTTCTCTGCTTTCCTGCCCCCCTGCGGTGGCCCGGACCTAGGTGTGTGATAGAGAGACGTGAGTAAAGGTGAGTAACTTTTAACTATAGCATAAATTACGGGTGTGTCACTGTCTTTACTTTCCGTTCGTGGAGAGCTCCCTTCAGGTGGTGGTGCAGATCCGTTGCCATTCCCAAGAGTTAGTTTGGCCTCTTCTTCTCTCTTCCGTCCGGTAAGTCCGGAGAAGCAATCACACTTTTAATTTTTTTTTTTTTTTTTTACAAATGTATTTATTTATCCCCCCTCTACAGTCTCCCCCCCACTGCCGGTTCCCTCCTCTGTCTTGTAGGGGCAAGAAAATAAGTAATTAGTACCGTCAACTGTGCTTAATTACCTCTGATCACCTTGACTCACATACCGGGCTGAGCTACTATCCATGGGATCCTTCCACATATTGTGAAAGAGGAATGAAAAATAACCAGGAAACTGATGCATGTTTACAGGATGCTGAGAAAGTGGTTTCTGAGCTTATGGGATGTCATATTTACCTTTCCTTAGGTGGGCATCACGCTGTTCACGGTTTCTCACAGGAAGTCTTTGTGGAAGCACCATGAGGTAAGTCCTTTCACACTGAATGAAGAAACATGAAATTACTGCACATAATACCAATAAAATGGAGGTGAGTACCAGAACCCTGTTATTTTTCTTTTTTTTAAATGCAAATGTATCACCTATTTGCTTAGAAGATACTGTTCAAATTCTAACCAGTGATTTCTGTCTCTTCTCCAGTACTACCTGCACATGGATGGAAGGGGGAGCTATGAGTTCAAACCCATCACCCAGGAAACGGTGGAGTTTGGGTCATAACGATCTTACCATAGCCAAGTATTGCACACAGAGATGGTCCTAAGTAATTCTGCACTTCATGAAGCATAGAGCACAGAGGTCAAGTCCTAACATCTTAAAAATGTTACGCTGGAGTATGAAGACTGAGCGCTCTCTCAATGTCAAGAGAGAAATACCTAAACCTGTACATTTAAAGGTAGGGTCTACAATATGGCATCATCATACACAGCACGGTACACTTCCTGCTTACAGAAATAATAAACAACAAAATTTATGTCTGCTGAGACCGACAGTATTGGTTCTTCCTTAGGACAGATTTTGAATTCTGTTGTTTATGCCTGGAAACAGGAAGTTGCCCCGCTGTGTATGAAGATGTCATATTGCAGTCAACCATTTGCAGACTTGTGTGTCTGTATGGGTGAGTTTTAAGTGTATATGAAGCAAATAATGTACTAAAAAGCTAGCCTTACTGATTTTGTTTCCCCCGTTTTATTTATGTTAATGTTGCATTGTTTTTAATTATTTATAATGTTCAGTTTTGATGTTAAATGAATTGAAATGTCAAGAGTTCCATGAAGTGATGTTTTAAATGTTTGTCTAGTGCAGTTAACACTGAAGTGCATTCTTCTTTCATGAAGCCAGTTACTGTAACTGTATTTTTAAGCATAGATAGTCTGACTCCGTCAACTACGATACCTGAAAATGTATTGTTTTTGTCTCCTATAGTAAAATCCTTAAGCTTAGGTTAATGTACAGTAACTGAACTGAAAGTTGAGCTTTGATTATTTTGTTAAAAGGGGATTGAGGACGTGGGAATTTTGTTTTCATAGGATAGTTCAAATGCAATAGATTTGAGCTGAACTACACATGAATATATATTTCTCGAAACAATTTCAAGGTCCTCTGTCTTCTGTTCTACAGACTGTTCGTTGTCGTTCTGTTATATCAGAGCATAGTTTGTGCATCCCAATAGTCTAAAATGGCTTCCTCTTCTTATCCTTTCATTTATCCACACTGATCTTGAAACAGTTGGGAAATTGAAAGCTAATCCCCCTGAAGGCGTCTGGCAAGGACTAAGTTAGGGGAGGTCACTTTTTAGATTAAGCTACACAGGGCATGTCTCGGAGGTCTCTGGCACTGTTGCCAATGTGATTGTGGTGTCACCCCTTTGCCGAGGTTTTCCACATGGCTTACTGGGTCATAAGCTGACAAGCAGACATTGAGCTACTATCAATCACTATGAAAAGCCTTTCCTCTTGTCTCAAATCATGTTTGAAACTGATATAACTATGATAGATCATTTTAAAGGCAAACCAGATGGCACTGTTGTCAAAGTTCCCTCACATGGATATTGTTACATGAAAGACAAATGAGAATTGAATACATCTGAATTTAATTGTAAAAAGTACTAGAATGCAAAGTCATCACAAGTAATACTTTTCCTACTAACCTTCCTCTCATTCAAAAGTACCAAAGCCATGTTTCAACAGCACATGGACGAATCCTAGTCAACATGAACTACACATCATCAACATATAAGACAATAATTCTTAGACATGCACCAATACACATATAACATAAAACATTGATTGAAATAAATACGATTACATTTTTCTTATATACATAGTGGCAAACATAACATGTATTTCTCAACAATTAATCAAATGTACTTGTTCAACATATAAATAAGTAATGTAAAAAAAACTATCTAGCCATTAAAAAGAACCAGCTCATAATGACATTTAAAAAGACAACACTAACATTTCACATTTTCCAGTGTTTTGACGTATTTGTGCTAGATTATTGGGAGCACAGCTTCCTCCCTCAAAGGGTTGGTCAAGTAGCACCATCACACACACACCTTTACACTGGACTCATCTGCAGGTTATCCTTGTCCACAGTTTTGGTCTTTTTGCAGCAGCAGCGTTTACAACACACCACAGTGAGAGTGATGAGGATGATGAATATAGCCAGCATGATGCCAATGGCACCTGAGATCACACCAAAGCTGAATTCTGAGGAAAGAGAGAATTTAACATGATCATTTAATTGAAGTTCTTGAAGTTACTAAGCATTGTTGCAGACAGTAAAAATGACTATTCTAACTTGCCCACATTGCAATTTTTTTTATCAATCATATATGTTGTAGTTACTCAATCCGCTACACATTTAATTGAATCCACTGAATTTCACCCTTCTTCAATTCCCTCCACCTCACCCCTAACACATGTGTTTTGCATTGTGGGGTCACTTACCCTCAAAGATGGTCTTGTTCTCTCTGGGTGAGCACTGCGCCTTGCTCCAATCTCCCAGTCTCTTCTGTGCAGAACGAGAGGGGATATAGGCTGCCACTATGACGCAGTAGCTCTGTCCTTTATCCAGATTGGTCAGCTCGACATCTCTCAGGTCTGACATCTTCTCTTTCTGTGGACAGGAGTTTACAGTTGAGTATTAATTTCAAGTCGAACACTATTTGGGTTGTCATTGGAGGGAATCGACAGGTATCTGGGACGGACTGGGGACCAAAAATTGGCTTTGGCATTTCTAACATACTGGCCAATTCCTTCCGTCCAGGCCCCCACAACGGCAATTATTTTTCCTACAGGCCCCCCATTTTTAGCCATATAATTGTAATTTTGGGCAAACCCCTCAATTTAAACCTGCCCACTGGGGTAGAAATGGACCAGCCGATCTGGTATTTGACGGAACTGCTCTATGGCCAGTCCTCCCTTGACCGGTATAGTCTCAAAAGCATTTACAATAAATGTATGTCCATGACTGTTCAATTCACCTTTCCTGTGCTCCCAGCTTTGTTGTATATGACTCTGTATTTCAGGTCGCTCTTGAAGATGTCTCTGATCGTTAACAGCTGGTCATCTTTGTAGAGTGGAGTGAGAGGGTCCTGGATGTGGAGCGTCATCTTGGTCTTGTCTTCGCTCTGCACAATCTTGAAAGCGGGTCCTCCTATTTTAGCTGAGAAGAGGATGCAAGTTAGGCACCATAGCCTTAATTTGAATACCGTTACTAACACAGCAATGAAGTATTTAATCCCAAAAATATATATAACCAGCGAAATTAACCTTTCTACTATAATAATGCTATAATGCCATTATTGTATAACACAATAACAATGTAAATAATGAAGAACCTAGAAGAAATGTTACTATATGACAATGCAATTTAGGGCAGATTAATAATGTGATGACACTCACTGTGTGTGTAAGGGCTGAACCTCTCGGCTCGGGTGTAGGGGAACTCCACAAGGTCAGAGGTAACACCGGGTAGGGGTTCTGATAGGATGTCGGCAGAGTAGGTCTCCTGCAGGTTCCGCAGCTCATTGGTGAGGTCACACTCTGTCCTCGAGCTCCGGATGCAGTGAGGATTCCTTTGTCTGTCCTTACCAACCCTGAACAAAACACAGTCCATCAGTCAGAGTCCTTGAACTGCGCTTTTCTGTCATTCACTTCAAATGAACGAAGTGGTAGTGTGTAGTTGGGTGTTAGGTATACAGTTCCCTCTAATTATTGGGACGTTGAAGCATTTTTTTGCTTCTTTTGGCTACATACTCAAAAGGTTTAGATTTTAAATCAAACAATTACTATGAGGTTAAACTATAGATTATCAGATTTTATTTTAGGGTATTTTTGTAGATATTGGTTTCACCATTTAGAAATTACAACACTTTTTATACATAGAACCCTCCCTGCCCCATTTTAGGGGACCAAAGTATTGGGACAAATTCACTTAATGTGGTAAAAAGTTAAGTATTTGGTCCCATATTCATAGCATGCAATAACTACATGGAGCTTGTGACTTGTGAACATATTTGTTGGCTGCATTTGCTGTTTGTTTTAGTAGTTTCAGATTATTTTGTGCCCAATAGAAATGAATGTATTGTCATTTTGGGGTCACTTTTATTGTGAATAAGAATAGAATACGTTTTCTAAACACTTCTACATTATGTGGATGCTACCATTATTATGGATAATCCTGAATGAACCGTGAATAATGATGATTGAGAACGCTAACCTCCCCTGTTATTGCAATGAGAGGTTTGCAGGTCTTGA
Organism: Oncorhynchus keta; assembly: GCF_023373465.1. Classification (NCBI taxonomy): domain Eukaryota; kingdom Metazoa; phylum Chordata; class Actinopteri; order Salmoniformes; family Salmonidae; genus Oncorhynchus; species Oncorhynchus keta. Next base: position 35,105,954 of record NC_068443.1, read on the forward strand.
TATGTGTGTCTAACTTTCTCACTCATTATTCACGATTCATTCAGGATTATCTGTAGAACTGTTTAGAAACATTCTATTCTTATTTACAATAAGTGACTCCAAAACGACACAATACATTATTTACCATTCATTTCTACAAACAGCAAATGGATTCAACAAATGTGTGTCCCAAACTTGATGTAGTCATTGCGTGCTATGAATATGAGACCAAATACTAAATGTTCTATTACACATAAGTGAATTTGTTTCAATACAGTTGGTCCCCTAAAATGGTGGTGACTATGTTATATATATATTATATGTTATATATTTAGCGTCTGCTAAATGACTTAAATGTAAATGTAAAAACTATGTATAAAGAGTGTTGTCATTTCTAATTGGTGGAACCAATATTGTACACACACACCCTCAAATAAAAGCTGAGAATCTATACTTTAATGACATAGTAATTGTTTGATTTCAAATCCAAACTTGGGGTATAGATCCAAAAGAAGAAGGAAAAAAATGCTTCATGCCCCAATAACTACGGAGGACATTGTAGGTTGTACACTCCGTTTTTAGTTGTCATTCTGTTGACATATAGTAAAGTATTCACCCAGAACGTGGCCCATTTGATTGTGCTGACTGGGATGTTTTTGTTGTTGTAGCAATAGTGATGTGATGATGAACAGTGCAGAGTGAGAATGCAGCGATATGATGTTGGCTACTTACCTAGAAAATTCAACAGTGTATGTGTAGTTGGTAGGCTCAGGGCCCCATGTTAGAATAGTCTTGAAGTTATTGGACACCCACTGAACATCCATTGCCTCAGGGAAATAATCTTCACCTGTAGCCCAGGAGAAAAAAAAGCCAGGATGAGTTAGTTATCTGTTCTGCACAATGTAGATGTACTACAGTACATTGATAAAACAAATCAAGATATCATCCACGAAGTAGGCTTTAGCCTAAAGATGAAATAGGATCTATAGCCTACAGCTATGGATTTAAATGCACATATTTGACACGTTTTTCCTCTGAGTCGCAGGGCTGAGTAATTATCAAATTCTGATTATCAAAACGGTCAAACTTACCAGCTGCTCCAATTGTGAATAGTACCGATGAGAGTAAAACTCCGAAGTGAAGGAAAGTCCTTACAACCTCCATTATGATAATCCAAATTGTTACGGTAGCCTCTTTACTATCGAATGCGAATTGTGAACATATATTTTTTCCCACCCCCAGGTGAAACGCGTGTAGCTGCTGTTCGTATAAGAAGTCATCAAAGTTTGTCAGATAACTGCACAGTGCTGCTGGTGCCCCACTTTTATATCGCACTGAATTCGCGAGTGGTCTGTAATGTTGAATGACTCATTCAACAATAGCTCCACCTCCCTTACAATTTCTGCAAGAGCATTGCGATTTGTCACTGGTTGAGCATGCTGCCCGAATAATCTGTCGAAGCGTTTATTGTCCATATATGGTTAACCGGATGATGGACAAGCAACTATACCTGTGGCTTGCCATGGCAACGTCGTAGCGGCGGCGGGAATGGAGACATTGAAGCTCATGGAAATTTGAGTCAATGTCTGCATTTGTTGGGAGTCATCTTTTGAAGCTGTATTTTGCGTTCTTTAAATAACTAGAATGATTAGTTTCAATGTTATATAAAATGTGAACTATAAATGACCATTATGCATTATATATATATATATATTCTAAATGATTATATAAAGAAATATTTGTTTTCATGGAAAGCACTTGCAAAATGTGTTGTGAAAAAATGTGTTGAGTGGAATGTTATTATTTCTGAGCATACACTCAATCAGAAGCAATTTGGCAGCATAAAAAAAGTCCTGTTCACACTAAATTAATTAATTATTTCTAAATGTTTAACATAAATTAAGGCTACAAGCTTCAATTAAGTGTACAAGTACCCAACCCATGACATATTTCTTTGTACGTTGCCATAAGGGGTGATTTAGTGCCTGAGAGTGGATAAGCTCGAAATTCAGCATGGTGAATTAGCTTTAAGTGAAAAGATGGACTGAGACACTGGTGTACCTGCATTGACACACACCCTACAGACTATGTATAGCTTCTAGCATTGATTTGATTGATAGGGCTATTATTTACCAATATATGACAAACCACAGCAATTATAAATTTAGATATCTTTTTAATTTATGTTTGATTTTTGGACTTGGAGAATATCCAATCGGATCAATCTCTCAAATCATATTGAGAGAATTAATGGTGGGTATATTTACACATACCATAATATTTATAATGGATCATTTATTGTTGATTGCTCCCAATTCTGCCATGCCATAATTGTTATTTCACTAATATGCTGAATACGACATTACATCATATATTATCATTTGTGGTACAATTGAAAATACAATATCATTCTCAAACTTTCCCTGGATGGGTTTACGTGACCCTTTAAGGATGAAAAGTTACTCCTCAAAGTTTCCATGTCTTTTTTCCATCCATAATTACTTTCCCAGGCAGCCCCTCTCCCCCGACTGAAATATGACATCATAATCTCTTGTGTAAAAACAGTAGGAGTTGAAAAATTATTTTCTGGAAGACTGAGGAAGACATTTCGCTTTACTCCAATTAGACCAGTCTTGATGAGGACCCGTTTCGAACAATTATATTTGGAAAAGTCTAAATGGGATCATTGGGACGTCCCAACTCTGACAACACCCCATTGAAGTTCAAATTTTAAATGGTTAATGTTAGGTAAGGTTTATGATTGGGGTAAGTGCAGGGGTTAAAGTTAGGGTTTAGGGTAGGGTCGTCCCAAGCATACCAGATAGCGCTAACAGATTATACTTACTCCACTTCAATCAGCCATTTCATTGAATGGTTTATATGGTCTGAGCTACTATTGACCTTCAACCTTTGACTAATGACCTTTGAAATAAGAATTGTAATGGTTACATTCAGTGCTTGACTTCCATCAGCATTACTGATCTAACTGTGCAATGTGTCAAATAAATAATTATTGTGTAGCTTTGCAACCCCACCTTGCTTTCTGCGCAGAGGTAATCCAAAATGAATCTCAACAAAACATTGACAGACAGTTTATTTACAATCCTTTTAAATGAAAACACTTGTGTTAGTCAAGGTGTTATAATGCATTAATAACACTTTAACAATGATAATTAGCTACACATCACTACACTCACACCAACTCATATCTAAAACTGTGATTTCCCATTCTCATCTCCAAAGACATGCGCAACTCATGGAGGATAGTCCGACTGGTAGTGTGGTGGGCAGGGAACGAACATGTGTCTCCGGCTGGAGACTTTTAGTATTAGCTTTCCTCCGTACAACTTTTTCGCAATCCTCCCCTGTTCGTTAAGGGTGGTTTCCTGTCGAATATAATTATGGACACAAAAGAGCACTGTTTTTAATTTTACTGGATGTCTCCAGTGTGGGTCCATTTCATATTTCCCTCAGGGATTCCTGCATTTGGTTCAATAAAGGATTTGATTTAGGCATAGCAGTTTTAAGACAGTTGACAAGCATGGGACCCAGTATCACGTTTGTTTGAGAGAACAGTTTGATCACTCAGCAATGGACTTTATGCCAAATGATTAGTGCTCCACCACACCCTCCTCTCCTTCTGGCTGGCCTGCTGAGTAATGCATCTTCTTGTGGAAATGAATTAGTGGTCATGGTGAGCTAAAAAACAAGGATCACTCCCAAATGTTGAAGATTCAGAGTATGGAGTATGTGAAAATAATCAAATATTTGCATTGACCATAAGCTACGATAGTTAATGGTTATGATCAGAATCTGCAGAACAGTTGTCACTGAATGAACCCTCATAACAAATAACTGCAATGAAATGCAATGCAATCAGAGGTGTAGTCTCAGTAGTTCCCAAACTTTTTCATTGTGGATGGGAAGGGGTGCCCGAGTGCCGCGTCTATTTCTGTGGGCACAAGTACTGTCGATGACAAAAAACTGACATGGACTAGTTGATCTGGACATTTCTGACAAGTTATAAATAGCTCTCTGAGGTCTGCAATGACAAGAGGAAAATTGATGATGCACTACCCAATTTCAAAATTGCATTCTTCCACTACAACTTTTAAGAGTAGGTTGAAGTTCCTAAAAAAAATATATGCATACCGTTTGCGATCGTGGTCAAATAGACAATGATTAAATAAACAGTTTCTAATTTGGATCTATGTGTGGCTCTGCCAATCTCTCTCAGTTTGATAAGGTTTGGGTCTGGTGGCCTACGACTTCTTAAAAGGCAAAGTGTGTGGATGAAACATTTTAGCTCCCGGGGTGTAGGCAACGTGAATAGTTCAACAGTTCTGTAACATGTCATGTAAGCAGTACCTCCTCTATTAATCCGTCGAACAAACCATTCAGTGATGACTTCCATAAGCAGGGGAAGAGATGACATCAGTACAGACGTGTTATAGTGAAGAGAGGACTTGGGGGACGTGACGACTCATTTTTAGGCAATGTTGATTATTGGTCCGGCTAAAACTTTGGGTAATGTAATCGTTTGTGTATCTAGGGCTAAGATGTTGTCATTAAATGAAACTTTAATTTCCCCAATATCCGTTGTGTTGACTAGAATCCACTCAGGAAGTCATTTACCCTAGGTTTGTCACTGGCGCAAAACTCATGGCATGACTGAGTCCTTTCGTAAAGTAATCAGGTAGATTTCCATTGCACTATTACATGAAAAGTAATATACCCACCACCCGATGTGAGCAACTGAGCTTTATGCTTTACAAAAAATTCCCAGCAACCCAACTAGACTGTGATGCAATCACGCCATATGCCAGCCATAGAATGGGCATCCCCGTATGAGTCTGGTTCTTTTCACGGTTGTTCAATCTCTCTAATCCCTTCAACAAGTCTTGCCAACATTGCCCAAGGTTCCTATCTGTCTTCATTTGAAATGTATATCTCTACAGACAGACAGGAAGGAAGGAAGGTTGGTTCAGTTGGTTGAGCATGGCACTTGCAACACCAGGGTTGTGGGTTTGATTCCCCGCGGGGAAAATGCATGCACTCGCTACTACTGTAAATTGCTCTGGACAAGAGCTTCTGCAAAATGACCAAACATTTCAAGTGTAAAATAAGGAAGGAGACGATCAGAGAAGGGGGAAAAGCCTGCCAAAAGCACAACAACCTCTATACTTGCCATATAGAAAGTATGCTAATACCACATGAAATATAAACACTGCACAGTACATACATTACACTCATGTTTATTCAATGGGATTAATGTTTCTTTACTAATAAATGTGTAAGTTTTTTCTAATGTAACAGATGATCATTTTATATGGACCCGTGATAATTTGATTACAGCATATTGTGAATGTCACAGAATTTGTTAAATCCTTCCACAAGCCACAATCTTCCCTAATTTCCACCACAGTTACCTAACTTGTCTCTGTGGTCGAATAGAAACATATCTGATATATGTTCTCCCCCAAATTCCACTTCATGTGAAAATTTATTTTCACAGCTGTCCCATGAGCCTTTGGGGGTTTCAAATTCCACATGTGGCATGAGTCCATTTGCCTGTCGCTTGCTTTGTTAATCTCTCTGTTTCTCTATCATTTCGAAAACCTTTCATACCTTCAGTCTCTGTTTCGATAGGCCCAATCATTCTCACTCCGTCCCACTCCTTCTCATCACTGTATTTTCAATGTACTTAAGTTGTCACGGACTGTTGAGTCTACAGACTAACCACACGGGTTGACCTCTTGAACATTAACTGACTCATTCTCTTCGGAGCATAAATGGTTATTAATAGACTGCCTGTGAAACTATTCCTGAGGGCTGAGTAACATGTCTAACGCTTCAGGTCGTCTGTCTCCTACTACCATGACAAACCTAACCTTAATCTGCTCTGTACGCTACAGTAGTTTAATGGCGCCTAGACTTGGCACATAGCCATTCCTCAGACGACTCACAGACAGATGTGAAGGGCCATGGCACCTCCACCCATGGGCTCAGTGCCCAGATGCTGTTAAAGAGTCAAGCTGGATGACATATGAACAATATGAATATCGAAGTGAGATGACAGATGAACAATGGAGCTGTCCTTGTCCGTTGTGATCACTGAGTCGGAGCTGGGTGAGTTTGGTGGATGGTGGGGCTACATCTTTTATTTCTACATCAGTTTTTACATTCTTATTTATTGGGCATACTCCTATTGGAACAAGCATAAAGAAACATATGGTGTCCTTTCACAATAGCCCATTATCATATAGGAAGCACACTTACAGTCCTCAAAGCATTTTTTTTTTTTTTAAATCATGATGACATAAGCACAAAAAGAGGAAGCGAGTGCTTAGAAAAAGAAAGAGACTAGTAACGGAGACCCCCTTTCTCCCTCTGACGTATATGGTACATTTTGTTGCAGAAATGTAATCAAATCTGTAAACTAGTAAAACATACTGAATGTGAAGAAAACAACTCCGGAGTTTACAGGTTTTAGGGGGTGATTATTCTATATATTGATACGTTAGATTAATGGCTCCATCTCAACTAAAAATCTAAGTTAAAGAATAAGACTAAATCAAATCCAATCAAACTTTAAATGCACTTTAAATAAAGCTTGATTTGATTTAGTCCTATTCTTTAACTTGGATTTTTAGTTGAGATGGCGACATGAATCCAACATATCAATTATTAATTTGTAGACAAACTGGAATTAAAGCCAGACTAAGTCAGTGTAATAGATGGAACTATCCAAAATAAAATACATCTACTTCAAATGTTGATATTTTGTTGATTTGACAACCAAATACAATTCAATGTCACTTTTGAAATACAATAAAAAATAAAAGTCGACAAGTTAAAAAATGATATGTTGGATTCATGTCTCCAACTCAATCAAAAATGTAAATTAAAGAATGGGATTAAACCAGTTCCTCACGTGGAATTATCCAAGCAGTAGATACAGTTGAAGTCAGAAGTTTACATACACCTTAGCCAAATACATTTAAACTCAGTTTTTCACAATTCCTGACATTTAATCCTAAATTCTGTCTTAGGTCAGTTAGGATCACCACTTTATTTTAAGAATGTGAAACGTCAGAATAATAGTAGAGTATTTCTTTCATCACATTCCCAGTGGGTCAGAATTCTACATACACTCAATTAGTATTTGGCAGCATTGCCTTTAAATGGTTTAACTTGGGTTTTTGTTCCGGAGTTCTAAATTGAGCAGCTGCTGAAAAATGAGCTCCTGTATATATTGAGCGTGTGGTGTTCAGCCCGTCTGGTGTTCAACCTTCCCAAGTTCTCTCACGTCACCCCGCTCCTCCGCTCTCTCCACTGGCTTCCAGTTGAAGCTCGCATCCGCTACAAGACCATGGTGCTTGCCTACGGAGCTGTGAGGGGAACGGCACCTCAGTACCTCCAGGCTCTGATCAGGCCCTACACCCAAACAAGGGCACTGCGTTCATCCACCTCTGGCCTGCTCGCCTCCCTACCACTGAGGAAGTACAGTTCCCGCTCAGCCCAGTCAAAACTGTTCGCTGCTCTGGCTCCCCAATGGTGGAACACACTCCCTCACGACGCCAGGACAGAGGAGTCAATCACCACCTTCCGGAGACACCTGAAACCCCACCTCTTTAAGGAATACCTAGGATAGGATAAAGTAATCCTTCTCACCCCCCTTAAAAGATTTAGATGCACTATTGTAAAGTGGATGTTCCACTGGATGTCATAAGGTGAATGCACCAATTTGTGGATAAGAGCGTCTGCTAAATGACTTAAATGTAATGTAAATATGTTAAATGGGTCAAATGTTTCGGGTAGCCTTCCACAAGCTTCCCACAATAAATTGGGTGAATTTTGGGCCATTCCTCCTGACAGAGCTGGTGTAACTGAGTCAGGTTTGTAGGCCTCCATGTTCGCACACTCTTTTTCAGTTCTGCCCACACATTTTCTATGGGCTTTGTGATGATCACTCCAATACCTTGACTTTGTTGTCCTTAAGCCATTTTGCCACAACTTTATAAGTATGCTTGGGGTCGTTGTCCATTTGTAAGACCCATTTGCGAAAAAGCTTTAACTTCCTGACTGATGTCTTGAAATGTTGCTTCAATATATCCACATAATTTTCCTTCCTCATGATGCCATCTATTTTGTGAAGCACCCCCACAACATGATGCTGCCACTCCCGTGCTTCATGGTTGGGATGGTGTTCTTCGGCTTGCAAGCCTCCCCCTTTTCCTCCAAACATAACGATGGCCATTATGGCCAAACAGTTCTATTTTTGTTTCATCAGACCAGAGGACATTTCTCCAAAAAGTACGATCTTTGTCCCCATGTGCAGTTGCAAACTGTAGTCTGGCTTTTTTATGGCGGTTTTGGAGCAGTGGCTTCTTCCTTGCCGAGCAGCCTTTCAGGTTATGTCGATGTGGCTAACAGGTACAGGTACTTTTGTACCTGTTTCCTCCAGCATCTTCACAAGGTCCTTTGCTGTTGTTCTGGGATTGATTTGCACTTTTCATCTCTAGGAGACAGAACGCGTCTCCTTCCTGAGCGGTATGTCAGCTGCGTGGTCCCATGGTGTTTATACTTGCGTACTATTGTTTGTACAGGTGAACGTGTTACCTTCAGGCGTTTGGCAATTGCTCCCAAGGATGATCCAGACTTGTGGTCTACAATTTTTTTCTGAGGTCTTGACTGATTTCTTTTGATTTTCCCATGATGTCAAGCAAAGAGGCACTGAGTTTGAAGGTAAGCCTTGAAATACATCCACAGCTACACCTCCAATTGACTCAAATAATGTCAATTAGCCTATCAGAAGCTTCTAAAGCCATGACATAATTTTCTGGAATTTTCCAAGCTGTTTAAAGGCACAGTCAACTTGGTGTATGTAAACTTCTGACCCAGTGGAATTGTGATACAGCGAATTATAAGTGAAATAATCTGTCTGTAAACAATTGTTGGAAAAATTTCTTGTGTCATGCACAAAGTAGATGTCCTAACTGACTTGCCAAAACTATAGTTTGTTTACAAGAAATGTGTGGAGTGGTTGAAAAATGAGTTTTAATGACTCCAACCTAAGTGTATGCAAACTTCCGACAGGTCGCCGGCCTACTAATCACCAGTCCTGGCAACCCACATTATGCACACCTGTCAACCATCATTGCGCACACCTGCTCCCCATTGTTACGCACACCTGGACTTCATCATCACCCTGATTATTCTCCCTTTATTTAGCCCTCAGTAGTTTGTCATTAGCTAGTATTGTTAACTCTCATGTTTAGTATGCGGCTCATATTTGTTCAGCTGTATCAGTTTATTATTACGCTTCCTGATGTATACGCTACAATACATATCCTTGTCAACCAAACACATTTCAAATTTATTTTGTAATAGAGTAAAAAAAGTTATCTTACAAACTAATGTAACATTAAAATGAGAAACGCATTCATGGTCACATTACTGTAACTACATTATACATTTCTTCTTATGTAATCATATCGCCTGCATGTTCAAGGTAGCATGCATTGGTCATCGCAGGTCTGTGGAGATCTTCAAAATTGCTCTAATAATCTGTGAAGAATCTCAAATGGCATTGATCACTAGTACCATGTACTTTTAATGTCATCTCAACTGCAATCCAGGTCATTTGGTTCTGCTTTCAGATTAAGCACAGTGATAACATATTCATATTTTCTACAATAAACAAAATACCTGACATTGTATTCACATTTGAACTTTGCTGTGCTTTTAAAGGATTGAAAGAGCAGGGATAGACATTTGGGTGACAGCTAAACCCAAAATCAGACATGGTTTGGTTGTGCTTTTAGAAAGCAAAGTGGTGACACATTAGAAATTCAACAAACTTTAGGCTGTGTTGTTGAGTGGGTGAATATAGGTTGTAATATCATTGATCAACGTCCTAACCAAATAATACACAATTATTCATGTTGAAATGATGTGGTGTGCCCAGTGGGTTGCCTCATCGTCCTAGCGAGCACATTCTGTGCAGGGCCTGGTGCTCATTTTATGGGCATAGACTGAATTCACAACAAGCAGCAAGCAGGGAGGGAAATAAGCAGAGAGGGAAATGTATTACATTTGGAGTCATTTTGCAGACGCTCTGATCCAGAGCGACTTGCAGTGCCTTTGGAAAGTATTCAGACACCTTCACTTTTCCCACATTCTGTTACATTACCGCCTTATTCTAAAAATAGATTAATTAAAAACAATTCCTCAGCAACCTACACACAATACCCCATAACTACAAAGCAAAAACAGGTTAAGAATTTTTGCAAATGTATAAAAAAAACAAAAAACAGAAATACCTCATTTACATAAGTGTTCAGACCCTTTGCTATGAGACTCGGAATTGAGTTCAGGTGCATCCTGTTTCCATTGATCATCATTGACACGTTTCTACAACTTGATTGGAGTCCACCTGTGGTAAATTCAATTGATTGGACATGATTTGGAAAGGCACACATCTGTCTATATAAGGTCCCACAGTTGACAGTGCATGTCAGAGAAAACACAAAGCCATGAGGTCTAAGGAATTGTCCGTAGAGCTCCGAAACAGGACTGTGTCGAGCCATAGATCTGGGGAAGGGTACCAAAATATTTCTGCAACATTGAAGGTCCCCAAGAACACGGTGGCCTCCATCATTCTTAAATGGGAGAAGTTTGGAAGCACCAAGACTCTTCCTAGAGCTGGCCGCCCGGCCAAACTGAGCAGTCTGGGGAGAAGGGCCTGGTCAGTGAGGTGAACAAGAACCCTATGGTCACTCTGACAGAGCTCTAGAGTTCCTCCGTGGAGATGGGAGAACCTTCCAGAAGGACAACCATCTCTGCAGCACTCCACCAATCAGGCATTCATGGTAGAGTGACCAGACAGAAGCCACTCCTTAGTAAAAGGCACATGACAGCCCACTTGGAGTTTGCCCAAAGGCACCTACAGACTCTCAGACCATGAGAAACAAGATTCTCTGGTCTGATGAAACCAAAATTGAACTATTTGGCCTGAATGCCAAGCGTCACATCTGGAGGAAACCTGACACCCACCCTACAGTGACTCATGGTGGTGGGGATGTTTTGCAGTGGCAGGGACTGAGAGACCACTCAGAATCGAGGCAAATATGAACGGAGCAAAGTACAAAGATCCTTGATGAAAACCTGCTCCAGAGCTCTCAGGATCTCAGACTGGGGCAAAGGTTCACCTTCCAACAGCACAGCAACCCTAAGCACACAGCCAAGACAACGCAGGAGTGACTTCGGGAAAAGACTCTGAATGTCCTAGAGTGGCCCAGATGGAGCCCGGACTTGAGCCAGATCGAACATCTCTGAAGAGACCTGAATATAGCTGTGCAGCAATGCTTCCCATCCAACCTGACAGAGCTTGAGAGGATCTGCAGAGAAGAATGGGAGAAACTCCCCAAATACAAGCACGGCAAGCTGCTAGGGTCATACCCAAGAAGACGCAAGAGATCACAGCCAAAGGTGTTCAACAAAGCACTAAGTAAAGAGTCTGCATACTTATGTAAATGTGCTATTTCAGTTTTGTATTTTTATAAATTAGCAAGCATTTCTTAATCTGTTTTTGCTTTGTCATTATGGGGTATTGTGTTTAGATTGGGGGAGGGGGGGCAATTTAATCTATTATAGAATAAGGCCGTAACCTACCAAAATGTGGAAAAAGGCAAGGGATCGGAATACTTTCCGAAGGCACTGTACAGGCGCAATTAAGGTTAAGTTTCTTGCTCAAGGGCACATCGACAGATTTTTCACCTAGTCGGCTGGATGATTTGCTCCTAACCGCTAGGCTATCTGCTACCTGTATACTGGTTTATTTTAATTCAGGCCAATGAACAACCAGGTTGATCATGAAGTCCTGACCAATTATGATTTCTTCAACATGTCTCTAGTCAGAGTGGTTCCACCAGGTTCTTGAAAAGTGAGTTGACAAACATTTCACAATGATTTACTTCCCTGTTTCTATAAACAGCAATGGACAACGCATTTATTTTAAATGACCAAACTCAACAAGAAATGATACAGAAATGTCAGGATGAAATTGTTATATTCAGTCGGACAAAGGTAATGCTCTTTGTAAGAGGATGCTCACTCTAAAAACCCAGTGTCCCAAGATGACTACAATCCCGCTGAATGCATGTAAACCTGCCAGTTAGTGACCCAATAGCCACCTATACAAACATTTTTGAACATGACTTTAGGCCTCTAGGGACAGTTTCCCAGACAGATTAAAGACATTCTAATCCTGGACTAATTTTGTCGTGGAAACCATCCTTATCTGCATAAACCTGGAATACAATAGTGTCTTCAATGAAACCATTCAATTGAGGCCAACCATTCTCACAGCACTGTGAGCATTGAAATGAGTTGAATCAAGCAATGCTGTACAGCTGGATAAACTGTTCACATGAACACATTTCTCAAGGCATTCTTAGACTCAGAACTCATACTGTCCCATCCCCATTCACCCCACGAGACCTGTCCCCCCAATGCACCCCGTAGTCTTGGTGTACGTTGTGTAACCATAACATCCTATGAGAGGGAAATCACCATCCATGAAAATCCCGGACTCCCTACAGGCGTGTTCGATTTCCATATCCTGATCCAGAGTCAACATTTAGTACTTTATTAAGTCCCCCAACTAAACGTCCCCAGAATCCAACAGTTGCATAACTCAGCTCTTCAAATACTGATGATGAAGACATAAAGCTGATTAATAACTATAATGACATCTGTAGACTGAGATTGGGATCTGGATAGTTTTGCCAACATTTGTATAAAACATTTCAAATGAATATAAGAAAAAGATGTTCAGGCCGTCATTGTAAATAAGAATTTGTTCTTATCTTAATTGACCTGCCTGGTAAAGTACAATACAAATACTTGAAGATCATTTGTAATGTATTAGGGACATGTGGCTGCTGTATGTCTTCCACGGTTGGTGTTCCCCTTGAGCCATATGCAAAGCGTCAGTGAAACCTAGGAATTTCACTCTCACATACCTTGTAAAAGCCTGTTGAAGTGAAACAACAGGAAGTGGCTAGTGTAATTTGGGTTTAAGTCTGTGAGCCTGAGCAGAGTCTCTCTGCTATCTGCCCTGGAGGACACTCGGAATTGGACCTGTCAACAGGGCTGGCTAACCGAACCCTCTGGTATGTAGGAATGTTTATGCTGAATGGGATATGGCATATAGCCCCGGGATGTTTTAGACTATCTTCAACAGATTGGTTCATTTAGCTCCCTGCCAGACATATGACATGCAGAGACAAAAAAAAATTATAGTGAGACCATGACTCTTGTATTTCTCACTTATCTAATCAAATCTGTATTTTTTTTTGTTTAATGTGCACAGCACATTCCTGTTCACTCCCTCCGTCCTAACACGGACAGAGTTCATTTTCAACAGTGCTAACCTCTTGCCAAGATGAATAGACACCTTACTCACACAGGGGGAGAACATTTTTGGTCAAGTGTAAGTTCTTGAGAAATTATTCGATCATTTTTTTATAGACTTTTTGTAATGTATTGTAGTGTAGGTTCATGTTTAGAGATCCCAGGCCAAAGTGTTTTCACCTCTACTTTAACATTTACATTTAAGTCATTTAGCAGACGCTCTTATCCAGAGCGACTTACAAATTGGTGCATTCACCTTATGACATCCAGTGGAACAGCCACTTTACAATAGTGCATCTAAATCTTTTAAGGGGGGGAGAATGATTACTTTATCCTATCCTAGGTATTCCTTAAAGAGGTGGGGTTTCAGGTGTCTCCGGAAGGTGGTGATTGACTCCGCTGTCCTGGCGTCGTGAGGGAGTTTGTTCCACCATTGGGGGCCAGAGCAGCGAACAGTTTTGACTGGGCTGAGCGGGAACTGTACTTCCTCAGTGGTAGGGAGGCGAGCAGGCCAGAGGTGGATGAACGCAGTGCCCTTGTTTGGGTGTAGGGCCTGATCAGAGCCTGGAGGTACTGAGGTGCCGTTCCCCTCACAGCTCCGTAGGCAAGCACCATGGTCTTGTAGCGGATGCGAGCTTCAACTGGAAGCCAGTGGAGAGAGCGGAGGAGCGGGGTGACGTGAGAGAACTTGGGAAGGTTGAACACCAGACGGGCTGCGGCGTTCTGGATGAGTTGTAGGGGTTTAATGGCACAGGCAGGGAGCCCAGCCAACAGCGAGTTGCAGTAATCCAGACGGGAGATGACAAGTGCCTGGATTAGGACCTGCGCCGCTTCCTGTGTGAGGCAGGGTCGTACTCTGCGGATGTTGTAGAGCATGAACCTACAGGAACGGGCCACCGCCTTGATGTTAGTTGAGAACGACAGGATCACGCCAAGGTTCTTAGCGCTCTGGGAGGAGGACACAATGGAGTTGTCAACCGTGATGGCGAGATCATGGAACGGGCAGTCCTTCCCCGGGAGGAAGAGCAGCTCCGTCTTGCCGAGGTTCAGCTTGAGGTGGTGATCCGTCATCCACACTGATATGTCTGCCAGACATGCAGAGATGCGATTCGCCACCTGGTCATCAGAAGGGGGAAAGGATAAGTAGTATTGAATGAATGAAGTAGTAATGAAGTAGGCTTCATGTGTTTGATCATAGAAATGGTATTTTAAGGTTGAAGTTGAACATACAATAGACACTAAACCATTCCCTTGGCATAGGAACAAACAACATGATGTCCCTTGTCCCAGATGTCCCTTACGTAATAACAACTGCTCCCCATTATGCCATTACATAACAAAATGGTAACAGCTGTGAGAGCTGAAACCTCCAGAGTCTACTTGGCAGCAGGCTTTGGGTTGGTCCGATTCAAAATGGCCCCTGTAATGAAAACAACAAGACACTTTTTAAAATAAAAATCCATGACAAGACATATTTACAAAATTAGACCCCAGTTTGAAAACCCCTGCTCTAGAGAGCATCAGAGGTTCAAGTAATGCTGTATCCTGTGCATTCCTCACCATCTCGACAGGGTTTGTTCCAAACTTTCATATGGGCTTCCTTCAGGCATATTCGCAAAATCTCTGATTGGCATATGCATAGGAGGACCGTAGCCAAATGCTTATTCAGCAATGTTTCTCAAATGGTCAATTATTCTCACAGCTACCTGTGTGTGTGAGTGTATGTGTGTGTGCGCGTGTGTGTGAGAGAGAGAACATCCTTGTATGGCTATTGAAGCGTGGGCATCAGTGCAGTCTGCTTATCTAAGACACATTTCAGGGCCTTACTCTGTTCTGGTCTGTCAATTCTGTACAGTCTCACTGGGTTGTCTTCATGTTCCCTTGGCAGTGATTTCATCCACAGCTCCCGGCCCAGCTCCGCTTGGTACAACTCCCACCTTAATCCATCCACAGAATGAGATAAAAACAAACTCACTGCCACTAGCACTTTTACTCCACTCCAGTTCGCGTGTTGAAAGATCCTTCAGATAATGCGGAGACCGGTTGTTATGTCAGGTTATCTTGAACGATATGCAATCTCTGAATTACCAATGACGCTACACACTCTAATTATTGCTGCAGTTTCTTTTAAAAAGGAAACGAGAGAAAGACGTTGCTGTGGGTGTAGTACATTCAGACAGTTATAACGTTATTCCCCTTTTCGGGGAGATGCTTCGTTCACGTTGAAAATGTGGAGTAGATTTCATTTCATGGCAGTAAAATGTGAAGAATGCACAAGAGGTGTGTAGACTTTCACAAGGCACTGTAATTGTTATTCCCCTTTTTGGAGAATGATTTGTTATAAACTGTTTAGCATTCAGCTGTAATAGTGGCCTCTGGAGATCTGTGGGTTTGGATAGAACATTTTGTCAAAAATCATTGACTCCCTAAATCACCATCACAATGGACCATCGTAATTAAATCACCATGCATTTTGGGAAAAGTTAACACTAATGTCTGTTGGATTGTATCAATAAAACTGGAATCTCTCTCCCTCCCTCTATCTATTATCTCTCTTTAGCTCTCTCTCCCATTCGCTCTCTAGCTTTCTCTTCCATTCTCTCTAGCTCTCTCTCTCCCATTCTCTCTAGCTCTCTCTCCCATTCTCTCTAGCTCTCTCTCCCATTCTCTCTAGCTCTCTCTCCCATTCTCTCTATCCCTCTCTCCCATTCTCTCTAGCTCTCTCTCCCATTCTCTCTAGCTCTCTCTCCCTCTCTCCCATTCTCTCTATCCCTCTCTCCCATTCTCTCTATCCCTCTCTCCCATTCTCTCTAGCTCTCTCTCCCATTCTCTCTAGCTCTCTCTCCCATTCTCTCTAGCTCTCTCTCCCATTCTCTCTAGCTCTCTCTCCCATTCTCTCTAGCTCTCTCTCCCATTCTCTCTAGCTCTCTCTCCCATTCTCTCTAGCTCTCTCTCCCATTCTCTCTAGCTCTCTCTCCCATTCTCTCTAGCTCTCTCAACACAATGGAAAACAGATTACCTAAATATGGTTCTCAATCAGGGACAACAATTGACAGCTGCCTCTGATTGAGAACCATACTAGGCCAAACACAGAAATAGAAAATCATAGACAAACTAACATAGATAACCCACCCAACTCACACCCTGACCATACTAAAACAAAAGACAAAACAAAGGAACTAAGGTCAGAACGTGACACTCTCTCTCTCTCTCTCTCTCTCAATATATATGGGATATTGTTTTGTGGGTCTGTGTAATCTGAAGGAAATATGGTCGTAGAATTTAACTGCTCTAGGCCGAGGTATGTATGGTATTTGTGTGCTCTAGGGCAACAGTGTCTAGATGGAATTTGTATTCATGGTCCTGGCAACTGGACCTTTTTTGGAACTTCATTTTTTTTGTCTTTCTAAGATTTACTGTCAGGGCCCAGGTCTGATAGAATCTGTGCAGAAGATCTAGGTGCTGCTGTAGGCCCTCCTTGGTTGGTGACAGAAGCACCAGATCATCAGCAAACAGTAGACATTTGACTTCAGATTCTAGTAGGGTGAGGCTGGGAGCTGCAGACTGTTTTATTGCTCTCGCCAATTCGTTAATATATATGTTGAAGAGGGTGGGGCTTAAACTACATCCCTGTCTCAACCCCGGCCTTGTGGAAAGAAATGTGTGTGTTTTGTCAATTTTAACCACACACTTGTTGTTTGTGTACATGGATTTTATAATGTCATATGTTTTTCCCCCAACACCACTTTCCATCAATTTGTATAGCAGGCTGTCAAGTCAAAACCTTTTTTTTAAATCAACAAAGCATGAGAAGACTTTTTATTTTAATAGGCAAGTCAGTTAACAACAAATTCTTATTTACAATGACGGCCTACCGGGGAACAATGGGTTAACAGGGGCAGAACATATTTTTACCTTGTCAGCTCGGGGATTCAATCCAGCAACCTTTCGGTTACTGGCCTAATGCTCTAACCACGAGGCTACCTGCCTAGTTGATTTGTGTGTTTGTAAATTAGGGTGTGCAGGGTGAATACGTGGTCTGTCATACCATAATTTGGTAAAAAGCCTATTTGACATTTGCTCAGTACATTGTTTTCGCTGAGGAAATGTACGAGTCTGCTGTTAATGATAATGCAGAGGACTTTCCCAAGGTTGCTGTTGACTCATATCCCATTTTAGTTATTGGGGTCAAATTTGTCTCCACTTTTGTGGATTGGGGTGTTCAGTTTTTGGTAACAAATAGGGGAATATGCCAGAGCTGAGGATGATATTAAAGAGTTTAAGTATAGCCAATTGGAATTCGTGGTCTGTATATTTTCATTTAGGATACCATCATTTCATTTAGGATACCATCATTTCATTTAGGATACCATCAACCCCACAGGCCTTTTTGGGTTGGAGGCTTTGTATTTTGTCCTGTAGTTCAATGTAATTGGAGAATCCAGTGGGTTCTGGTAGGCTTTAATAGTTGATTCCAAGATTTGTTATTTGATCATGTATATGTGTATATGTTTTTGCTGCTTGTTCTTTGTTATAGAGCCAAAAAGATTGGAGAAGTGGTTTATCCATACACCTTCTTTTTGGATAGATAACTCTAAACAAACAACAGCACAAAGAGTTTTCCTATTTTCCCAGAAGTAGTTAGATTCTATGGATTCTTCAATTACATTGAGCTGATCCCCCATAGTGTATTTCTGTATTGTTTTAGTGATTCAACATAGTGAAGGCGTAGGCTCAGGTTTTCTGGGTCTCAATGTTATTGGATACGTTTCTCAATTTCTTTCTTAGGTTTTAGCATTCTTCATCAAACCATTTGTTGTTGCTGTTCATTTTCTTAGGTTTGTTTGCTTGAATTTTTTTGATTTGATACGGAAGCTGAGAGGTCAAATATACCGTTTAGGTTTATTACAGTGAAACATTTTGTCCAGGAAATTGTCTAGAAGGGATTGAATTTGTTGTTGCCTAATAGTTTTTTGGTCGATTTCCACACTACTTTCCTTCTATCTATAGCATTTCTTAATATTATTCAGTTCCTTTGGCTTTGATCCCTGGGCCTGGAAATTGTTGATCTCCCCTTCTAGGATGGAGAAGCTGTCATCGTTACATTATGAAGATTCTATTGCAGGGATATAATTAGCACACATGAGACATTTCTCTGTTGAGATCATTTCCTTGTTAATTTCTAACCAGATGTCAAATGTTCCTGTTTTGACTCATTTAATAGAGTGGGTTAGGTCTGCTCTATAGCAAGTTAGCATACCCCCTGAGTCTCTTCCCTGTTTCACACTTGGTAGTTTGGTGGATGGGACTACCAGCTCTCTGTAACCTAGAGGGCAACCAGTGGGTCTGTCTCCATTACACCATGTATCTTGTAGGATTACAATGTCTGTATTTCCATTTTTTTTAATGAAGTCTGTGTTCCTGCTCTTTAGGCCAAAGGCAGATAACCTCAGACCTTGTATATTCCAGGATGAGATAGTAAAAGCTTTGTGTTCCATAGTGTCTAGTGTTGTTTTTTTGTGGTTTAGGCCCGGACTATCACCGTAGGTGTGAGCAGAGAATGTTGAGCATCTGATACATACCTCTTATGTTGCAGGATGGGGCTTGGGAGGGTGTAATAGTGAAGGTTGGGCCTGCTGCTCTGCTCACATCCCTCTTAATCTCTCTCCAACAGTAAAACAAATCCATCTGTAGTTCACCTCCCATCTTCTACACCCTAACACCCCCTTGTGGCTGACATGGGAATCATCTCTCAAGCTCTGTGAATTCCTTGAAAAACACGAGACAGAATTTCCTGACTGTTCGACTTGACGATTAAAAAATTAACCCCATTGTCACCTGTACTTGCAGTGACCTATAACTAATGCCAACATGTTTTCCACATTACACATTCTGAGCCTTACTAAGGTCTGTGTACCTTCTGGACAATTGATGTCCTATGGTTCCCAACTCCGGTCCCTGAGTACCAACATCAGCACACATTTTTGTTGTAGCCTGGACAAACGTACCTGATTCAATTAATTGAGGGCCTAATGATTATTGGACAGGTGTGCTTGTCTAAGACTACAATAAAAATGTGTGGGGGGTACTCGAGGACAAGACTTGGGAACCACTGTGACCTACATTACAGGTCATCATGTCACTGCTCGTTATCCGTTATTTCAAGTTAGGACAATGTTTCCCAAACTCGGCCCTCAAGGGGTATACGTTTAGTTTTTTGCCCTAACACTGCACAGCTGGCACTTGTATTGTACATTCTAATCTAGTGCTGTAGTACACTGTAGCCTATTGTACACTGACATCCCTACAATCATAATACTGCTTCTTCAACAAACTCTCCTAACAAACCCTGTCCACCTCCAGCTCCACATGGCTCTGTGCTATGCGGCGAACCCAAACTAAGTGTAGCACAGGAGGCTGCTGAGGGGAGGATGGCTCATAATAATGGCTGGACTGGACTATGTGTTCGATTACATTCCATTAATTCTGTTCCAACCATTACCATGAGCCCGTCCTCCCCAATTAAGGTGCCACCGGCCGCCTGTGGAGCGCAGTTGTCCGTCGAGTGTGCAGGACCTGTCCCTTCCCCACGCCCTCCTGCACCGCCAGGACCCACGGTGAACGCCTCCCTACCATCGTATCCATGACCTGCTGCTCAACACAAGAGGCCGGTCAGTGGTCAAAAAAATAGGCATACTGCTACTTCCTACCTGACGGGTAAGAGGACATCACTACTTATATAATCAATCAATCTTGCAAATTGAAATACTGACCAAAAATATAAACGCAACATGCAAGAATTTCAAAGATTTTACGGCATTACAGTTCATTTAAGGAAATCAGTCAATTGTGAAAAAAATAATCATTAGGCCCTAATCTATGGATTTCACGTCGGTTGGTCACAATGAAAAGGCACCACAACAGCATGTCAATGGGACTCAGGATCTCGTCACAGTATCTCTGTGCATTCAAATTGACATCGATAAAATGCAATTGTTCGTTGTCCATAGCTAATGCCTGCCCATACCATAATCCCACCGCCACCATCAGCACTCTGTTCACGACACTGACATCAGCAAATCGCTCGCCCACATGACGCCATACACGTGGTCTGCGGTTGTGAGCTCGATTAGACATACTGCCAAATTCTTTAAAATTATGTTGAACATTCAATTCTCTGGGAACAGCTCTGGACATTCCTGCAGTCAGCATGCCAATTACACCCTCCCTCAAAACTTGAGACCTCTGTGGCCTTGTGCTGTGACAAAACGAAAAACATTTTAGTGGCCTTTTATTGTCCCCAGCACAAGGTGAACCTGTTTAATGATTATGTTGTTTAATCAGCTTCTTGAATTGCCACACCTGTCAGGTGGATGGATTATCTTGGCAAAGGAGAAATGCTCACTAACAGGGATGTAAACAAATTTGTGCACAACATTTGAGAGAAATAAGCTTTGTGTGTTTTCATGAAACATGGTACCAACACTTTATATGTTGCATTTATATTTTTGTTCAGTGTATATGGCCTTTTTTTCTTACATGAGCAGTTGTCAAATAGTGATTTTACTGTAACTCTGCCTACACTAGAGAAACCCGAGACATACAGGGCACCATTGCTCCTGCCATCTCTTTCTCCCTGTGTGATGTCATATCCTGTTTAGGTACCTGGCCAGCCGACTGCAGGTGGGCTCTCCTTGTGAACTTGAGGCTTGTGCTGCTCCCACCCCTAAAACACACACACACACTATTAGGAGTGTTACCCTACTTACATGTTTGTGTGTAAGAGGTGATGGATGATAAAGCCACTGTTTGAGAAGAGGCCTCTGGTCTGGGAGGAGGACATCCAGATGCACTCGAAGTTCCTGGACAGAAAGTTGACATATTAGTCTTAACCCCTGAAATGAACCAACATCAGTCTAGTTCATCCATAGGCTTGGTAACCTTTTCTTTAATATAATTCAGTCACCATCAGAGGGCAAATATTTCCTCTCAACAAAAATATACTAGTCGATACCCATAGACTTCCTGTCATTGTGCTAACGCTAGTCGGCATTGGCTCACAAAACTACCTCTAAATTCCTTCATACTAGACACAGACATAGAAATGGTATCCATGAATTAATCTGACTCTGGGGAAGTAGAGAAAGGGCCTCATTGACAAAAATCAGAAGTTTACTTTCCAATATGCTTTATACATTTTTATTTGTCCATTCATATGATAAATCTTACAAAAATGACAAACTCAATCTGATTATGATAAGCAAGACGAACAGCAAAAGGTATTACTTTTTCCATAAGTGTGTGCTTTAGGGGGATTATTTAAGTGGGTATGACCAACATATTGGCTCACCTGCAAAGACCACAGGTGAATGTGAGTGAAATGTGGTCTAATTCCCATAAAACAAGTGAACATCTCAATAGTAAATTTGATCTATGTTCATTTAGAAGACAAGTGACCCAATACCGTACATTCAAATGAAAATATGTATGGCACAGTAACTTAACCCTAACTTTACATCCGGTATAAAGTATGCAGTGATATGCTTGTGTGCGACCATGCTACTGTCTCAAACTACACCTGGATTGCTACCTACAGTTGAAGTCAAATACATTTAAACTCAGTTTTTCACAATTCCTGACATTTAATCCTAGTAAAAAGTCCGTGTCTTAGGTCAGTTAGGATCACCACTTTATTTTAATAATGTGAAATGTCAGAATAATAGTAGAGAATTATTTATTTCAGCTTTTGTATGTAAACCTCTGACCCACTGGGAATGTGATATTTCTTTCATCACATTCCCAGTGGGTCAGAAGTTTACATACAATCAATTAGTATTTGGTAGCGTTGCCTTTTTAAATTGTTTAACTTGGGTCAAATGTTTTGGGTAGCCTTCCACAAGCTTCCCACAATAAGTTGGGTGAATTTTGGCCCATTCCTCCTGACAGAGCTGGTGTAAAGAAACCACTACTAAAGGACACAACTAAGAAGAGACTTGCTTGGGCCAATTAACACAAGCAATGGACATTAGACCGATGGAAATCTGTCCTTTGGTCTGATGAGTCCAAATTTGAGATTTTTGGTTCCAACCGCCGTGTCTTTGTGAGACGCAGAGTAGATCCAAACTTTTGACTGGTACTGTACATGTCTCATCACAAATCTACGGACAGTTACTTGGACTTCATGGTATAGTTCCTGCTCTGACATGCGCTGACAGCTGTGGGACCTTATATATAAATATATATATATATTTTTTAAATCATGTCTAAGCATTTGATTTGGCCACATGTGAACTCCATTGAAGATGTAGTGATGATCAAAGGAAATTGGATGCAGCTGAGCTCAATTTGGAGTGTTGTAGAAAAGGGGTGTGTATACTTGCATTCTTAAATTCAATTTTGTTCTTTCATTTTCAATAAATGTTCAAATATTTCTAAAAGTACGTTTTCACTTTGTCATTATGGTGTGTTTGTTTTAGATGGGTGAGAAAAAAAAATCAATTTAATCCATTTAGAATTCAGGCTGTAACATGTGTAAGTCAAGGCGTATGACTACTTTCTGAAGCGACTGTAATTGTGTTAGACATGAATAAACAAGCCGTTTATGATACACTGTAATTACATGGCGACGAGAGCTGACAGTGACATCTCTGCCTCCTGTCACACCCTGAACTGTTTCACCTGTCCTTGTGCTTGTCTCCACCCCCTCCAGGTGTCACCCATTATCCCCTGTGTATTTAAACCTGTGTTTTGTCTGTCTGTGCCAGTTCGTCTTGTATTCTCCAAGTCAACCAGCATTTTTTCCCCGTGAGCCTGCCTTTTCTATTCTCTTTCCCTAGTTCTCCCGGTTTTGACCCTTGTCTGTTTTCTGGACTCTGTACCTGCCTGCCTGACCATTCTGCCTGCCCTGACCTCAAGCCTGCCCGACCACACTGTACCTCCTGGACTCTGAACTGGCTTTGACCTTTTGCCTGTCCACAACCATTCTCTTCTCTATCCCTTTTGGATTATTAATAAATATCAAAGACTCAAACTATCTGCTTCCTGTGCCTGGGTCCCGCCTTGCGCCCTTACACCTCCACAGACTCCCTCTTCTTGAAGCTCACTGACTGTTCAGGCAAATTAACAGGTTAGAGGACTGAAAGCACTTGCAAACAGTATACTTGAGTTAGATGGTAAATGTACATGATCTCTATGGAAACAAAGAGCAAACGCTCACCAAGCTGGAGAGAGCGGTGCAGTTACACACGGAAAATGCTCACCGAGCTGCAGATTGTGTGGAGCCCCACTGGGAGTACAAAACCCTCAAGTACTGCGGAAGCCAGGATCACAGCCTCAACACTGGAGAGAGACGGCTCCATAAACACTGGCCAGTTCTCCAGCGCTGAGCCTGCAGAAACTGTGTCAAAACTTCCTGGGTTATTATATAGGAGCCTATATCTGTAAGCTCAGTAGCATTTTGGGTGCAAGAGATGTCGCAAGGCTTTGCTACATGTTGAGTAGAAATAGTTCTTGCTGTGTTGTAACATAAGGCTGTCTATTTCTCAGTCGACATGGCTTAGCTATCACTATAGCAACCTGAAAGAGAACATGAATTAAACCTTGGATATAGTAGGTTTACAGGCCCATGACAGAGATTACACCATCTCTGTATAAACTGTGGGGGGGGGGGGGTTGATCTCAGAGAGCGTTCCCCTCCCCCTACACACAAATCAGATAACTTGTTAAATTTGCCGTAGCAGTAACTGTTTCCTCTCAGATGCCACAACACATCTGGATATTCCTCAGAGGTACTTTTAATATGAGTTGCTATGGTCTCTGATACTAGCTATTCGTGTGATAATATGACAAAGTATATCCTAAACTTACCTTTTCAAAGGAATATGTTTTGAAGCATGATCAGATACATCCCTCTGATAAACACGAAGCTTTTACTCTCATCCAGAACGCCGCAGCCCGTCTGGTGTTCAACCTTCCCAAGTTCTCTCACGTCACCCCGCTCCTCCGCTCTCTCCACTGGCTTCCAGTTGAAGCTCGCATCCGCTACAAGACCATGGTGCTTGCCTACGGAGCTGTGAGGGGAACGGCACCTCAGTACCTCCAGGCTCTGATCAGGCCCTACACCCAAACAAGGGCACTGCGTTCATCCACCTCTGGCCTGCTCTACCACTGAGGAAGTACAGTTCCCGCTCAGCCCAATCAAAACTGTTCGCTGCTCTGGCCCCCCAATGGTGGAACAAACTCCCTCACGACGCCAGGACAGCGGAGTCAATCACCACCTTCCGGAGACACCTGAAACCCCACCTCTTTAAGGAATACCTAGGATAGGATAAGTAATCCTTCTCACCCCCCCCTTCAAGATTTAGATGCACTATTGTAAAGTGACTGTTCCACTGGATGTCATAAGGTGAATGAAGCAATTTGTAAGTCGCTCTGGATAAGAGCGTCTGCTAAATGACTTAAATGTAAATGTAAATGTACTAAGATCACCGGAGCACATGCAACTGGTCCTCTCCACAGTCACCTTGAACTCTCCCAACTCTCCCCTTGGACACTGTCACCATAGAGTCTTCAAACCAATGATGTATATAAACTGTGGATTGTTGATGCCATTTAATGGCCAATCAGAGGCTTTGATGCCACCTGTCTGCCATATCGGCACTACCCAGAAGCAGTCGTCCATAGGAATTAATGGAATTCTACAGTATTTTAATTAAATGTTCCAAGGACAAAATTACACGTTTTTAAGTATTTTCTGGGGACGGTAACATGAATGAATACAAGGAAAAGAAAAATAATTTCTTTATGTTTAGCTCACAAAATATAATTGAAAAGTATAATAGAATAGAATAAACATGGCAAAACTAATGTAGACATTAATAAATACATTTCAACAGCTTCCAAAATATTTTTTTACAATGGAGGGGGAGTGCCAAGATAGTGGCTTCAAAACGGTCAGTCATCTAATGCATTGATTCCCAACCCATTCTGTTACTGTACCACCAACTGAATTGAGAACCTCTGAAGTACGCCTGATGTGCATTTTACCAGTATGGTCTCATGAGTCTTCTCAAGTACCACCTATGGATAGGCCAAGTACCTCTAGGGGTCCTAGTACTCCTGGTTGGGAACCACTTTTCTAGTGTATATATAAATTAGTGCTTCAAACACACTGCAGTGCTGAACCTCCACAGCCCCTACAGAAGGAGCAGATTCTGCAGTTTATTTTTATATATTTTATTGGGTAGCCTAGTGGTTAGAGCGTTGGACTAGTAAGCGAAAGGTTGCAAGTTCAAATCCCCGGCTGACAAATCTGTCGTTCTGCCCCTGAACAGGCAGTTAACCCATTGTTCCTAGGCCGTCATTGAAAATAAGAATGTGTTCTTAACTGACTTGCCTAGTTAAATAAAGGTAAAAAAAATAATAATTAAAACATACAAATCTACCTGCAGTGAAGCTGCTCAACATTTACATTACATTCAGTCATCTAACTAACTGTCCAGAGCGACCCACAGGAGCAACCAGGGTCAAGCGCCCCACCCAACGGTACATCGACAGATCTCCCACCAAGTGAAACGGGGACCTGAACCATCGACGTATCGGCCAACGGTCCAAGCTCCAAACCGCCATGCCACCAACCATCCAAGACCCCCACACAAATACAAATATAATAATACATAAATAACCTCTCACCCCCAATGCACCAACAACAAATGAGGAAAAAAAAGGGAAACAAAACAACAAGGCCACTGTATACATTCAGTACATGTGTGGCACAGATTCTGCAGTTTCCCAATCACCTATCCTTGCCAAACAACAAAATGACCCCTTGAGGTGTACTTCAAAATAGAACTTTTTGGCAGAATTATTGTGATTCTATGGGCTCCCTGCACCTGCACTCACAACACTCCAAGCTCAGTAATAAGGTGCATTCTGAACGTGTTCAGACCTCTTCACTTTTCTACATTTTGGTACGTTACAGCCGTATTTTACAATTGATTCAATCTTTTTTTCTCCCTCATAAACCTACACACAACACCCCACAATGCTCCGATCGTCTTTCCCTCGATCTTGACTAGTCTCACAGTCCCTGCTGCTGAAAAACAATCCCACAGCATGATGCTGCCACCACCATGCTTCATCGTAGGGATGGTGCCAGGTTTCCTCGAGACGTGATGCTTGGCTTCATTAGACCAGAAAATCTTGTATCTCACAGTCCGACATTCTTTAGGTGCCTTTTGGCAAACTCCAAACTGGCTGTCATGTACCTTTTACTGAGGAATGGCTTCCATAAGTCGCTCTGGATAAGAGCGTCTGCTAAATGACTTAAATGTAAATGTAAATCTAGCCACTTCACCATAAAGGCTTGATTGGTGGAGTGCTGCAGATATGGGTGTCCTTCTGGAAGGTTTTTCCATCTCCACAGAGATACTCTCGAACTCATGCAGAGTGACCATCAAGTTTTTGGTCATCTCCCTGGCCAAGGCCATACTCCCCCGATTGCTCAGTTTGGCCAGGTGGCCAGCTCTAAGAAGAGTCTTGGTGGTTCCAAACTTCTTCCAATTAAGAATGATTGAGTCTACTGTGTTCTTGGGGATATTCAATGCTGTAGACATCTTTGGTACCCTTCCCCCAGATTGTGCCTCGACACAATCCTGTCTCGGAGCTCTACGGACAATTCCTTCGACCCCATGGCTTGGTTTTTGCTCTGACATGCACTGTGAACTGTGGAGCCATATACAGACAGGTGTGTGCCTTTCCAAATAATGTCCAATAAATTGAATTTACCACAGGTGGACTCCAATCAAGTAGAAATATCTCAAGGATGATCAATGGAAACAGGATGCACCTGAGCTCAATTTTGACTCTCATAACAAAGGGTATGAATACTTATGTAAATAAGGCATTTCTCTTTATTTTTTATAAATGTGCAAAAATGTATTAAAGTGTTTAAAGTTTATATCCCAGGACAAATGAGCTAGCAACAGCAAGCTAGCTAGCTAAATTGACATAAATGTTTAATCAACATGCGTGCGAGCGGAGTGGTCAGCATGTAAGGCTGTAATGTAACAAAATGTGGAAAAAGTCAAGGGTTGTGAATACTTTCCGAATGCACTGCACTCACTATATGCCATTTTGATCTTTTGAAATGCATTTTCTGAAGTTCATAAGGTTCCTTAAGGAATTAATAATGAAGGATTTTTGTGGTGGCGTTTATTTAATGGATTTTAACACTTTTGTAGGCTACATAGTGACACATTTTTTGTTGTTTTGGCTCTGTACTCCAGCACGTTGGATTTGAAAGGATGATACAATGACTATGAGGTTAAAGTGCAGACTGTCAGTTTTAATTTGATTTTTTTTTCATCCATATTGGGTGAGCCGTTTAGAAATGACTTCCCTTTTTGTACATAGTGAAATAGGGGACCAAATACTACATTTTTGACTACTTCAATACACAAACTCATTCTATACACATAAAAGAAAGGTCCCTTTTTCAGGACCCTGTCTTTCAATGATAATTTGGAAAAATACAAATAACTTCACAGATCTTCATTGTGAAGGGTTTAAACACTGTTTCCAATGCTTGTTCAATGAACCATAAACAATTAATGAGCATGCACCTGTGGATCGGTCGTTAACACACTAACAGCTTACAGACAGTAGGCAATTAAGGTCACAGTTATGAAACCTTAGGTCACTAAAGAGGCCTTTCTACTGACTCTGAAAAACACCAAAAGAAAGATGCCCAGGGTTCCTGCTCACCTGCGTGAACGTGCCTTAGGCATGAGGACTGCAGATGTGGCCCGGGCAATAAATTGCAATGTCTGTACTGTGATAGGCTTAAGAGAGAGCTACAGGGAGACAGCACGGACAGCTGATCGTCCTCGCAGTGGCAGACCACATGTAAAAGCAACACGAACATCACACCTGCTGGACAGGTATGGCAACAACAACTGCCCGAGTTACACCAGGAAGCACAATCCCTCCTTCAGTGCTCAGACTGTCCGCAATAGGCTGAGAGAGGCTGGACTGAGGGCTTGTAAGCCTTTTGTAAGGCAGGTCCTCACCAGACATCACTGGCAACAACGTGCCAGTCGAGGTTGTCTCACCAGGGGTGATGGTCGGATTCGCGTTTTCGTTGAAGGAATGAGCGTTACACCGAGGCCTGTATTCTGGAACGGGATCAATTTGGAGGTGGAGGGTCCGTCATGGTCTGGGGCGGTGTGTCACAGCATCATCGGACTGAGCTTGTTGTCATTGCAGGCAATCTCAATGCTGTGCATTACAGGGAAGACATCCTCCTCCCTCATGTGGTACCTTTCCTGCAGGCTCATCCTGACATGACCCTCCAACATGACAATGCCACCAGCAAAATTGCTCATCCTGTGTGTGGTTTCCTGCAAGACAGGAATGTCAGTGTTTGGTCATGGCCAGGGAAGATCCCGGATCTCATTCCCATTGAGCACGTCTGGGACCTGTTGGAACGGAGGGTGAGGGCTAGTGCCATTCCTCCCAGAAATGTCCGGGAACTTGCAGGTGCCTTGGTGGAAGAGTGGGGTAACATCTCACAGCAAGAACTGGCAAGTCTGGTGCAGTCCATGAGGAGGAAAAGCACTACAGTACATAAGGCAGCTGGTGGCCACACCAGATACTGACTGTTACTTTTGACCCCCCCTTTGTTCAGGGACACATTATTCAATTTCTGTTAGTCACATGTCTGTGGAACTTGTTCCGTTTATAAGTGAATTTGTTTGAGGGAAAGAGTAATACAGTGCCTTCAAAAAGTAGATAAGTACTCACCAAGGGCGCAACTTTGGTTTTAGAAGTGGGGTGGACGTAACTTTTTTTATATATATATATATATATGTGTGTGACTCATTTCAGGAAACTAGGCATATGTCGCGGGTAACTACTTCAGAGGTGAGCCATTTGAACCTTAACATTTTGGGCAGAAATGCCTTCTGGAACATTTGAACTTTAATGTGCATTTATAACAAACTTGTGTGCCATCTGTAAATACGAATACAATTGTTAAATTACGATCCTAGTTGGTTTAGCCACAGAAAAAGCCAACAACCTTCCCGCTAGCCATGATTGTGCTGAGACAATGAGTGGGCTGGATATGCCGAGAGTTGAGTTTGGATTGGTCTGCCATATAGCACGCTTCTGTCTATTTGAGCTGGTCAGTATGTGTAGGTAATTCTGTCTAACGCAGATAATTCTTTAAATATATTGCATAGTAGAACTGCTTAAGTGTTGCTCTCCACTTTCTGGAGGACTGAGTTTTGAAATCAGTGGTATTAGAGTATGATACCTAAGGAGATGGAGAAAGCACCTGCCTCCGCATTACATCTTCAAACTAAGGTCAACCATGGTGTCCGTGACAGGGAGAAGTGTACATCCATGATGTATATGAGTAAAATAGTCTAGCCGGCTACATTGTCAGATATTATACGTTTCTAATTTCGGGAGAAAGTCGTTTTCATTTCCAGTTAAAGTGCACTGTTAGCTAGCTAGCTAACGTAAGCTGGCTGACTCACTAGCTAACGTTACGTGTATGATGTTATTATTCATATCTCAGAGCCTTTTGCTTTGCTAGTTATAGCCTTGAACCTGGTTGCTAGCAACCTACAGATTCATGCAGGGTCGTAATGTCATTAGTTGGGATTATGGTTCATTGTTTACCTAGTTAGCTAGCTACATGTCTTAACAAAAGACTCCACTATGCAAGTAACCCTTTCAATAGAATGTCACAACTACTGATAGATGTAGCTGGTCAATTCTCTCTGGCGATCTTCTCCAATTTCAGAGCACTCTCGTCTGAGTGTGCCAGAGCAGAATAACTGACGAATTTACAAACACACAATACCCATTGAATATGGTCGGTGTCACTAAACGTTGGCAAAAAAGTGTAAATTGTTGCCAGCAGCACAGTTGCAGTCACCAATGCTCTGGATAACATAAAAACACCTAACCAGCTCTGCTAGTGTTAGTAAAATGGTCAGTGAGCTGTTCCCTTATTTGTGTCTGGAAGTAGCTAGCAAGCTAGCCAACACTAGCAAGTTAGCTTGGGTGCTTGACTGCTGTTAGGCCAGAACGCTCAGATCAACCCTTAAAGAGATGGGTGGTGCTAAAGCTTAAGAGAGTGTGAACGATTGTGAATGGTTGTAGACAAAGAAGAGCTCTCCAGTAGGTACCAAAATATTCAAAGGCCATTTTATCAAAAGTGAGGTTACAAGTTTATCAACGTTCAAAGCAGAATTTCTTTCCCATTGTTCTTCAAATGCAGTGTATGATATACACTTTTGTATCTCTGTGTTTCTGATTGTATCCAATGTAAAAAAACACAAATTCAAATTCTGCTACATAAGACTGAATCCACATATTTTTAAACACTCCAAATAGTCTACCCGACCTCTTCGGAGGCGTCTCATGGTCTTAAAGCACACCAGTGCCTTGTTTGGTATCACATTCTAATAAAAAAAACTTGGGGGACAAAAATGCAATTTCAGAATGTCCCCTCCGTCCCCTGTGAAAGTTACATCCCTGGTGTTCACACCCCTGAGTCAATACATGTTAGAATCCCCGTTGGCAGCGATTACAGCTGTGAATCGTTCTGGGTACGTCTCTAAGAACTTTCCACACCTGGACTGTGCAACATTTGCCTATTATTCTTTTCAAAATTCTTCAAGCTCTTTCAAATTGGATGTTGATCATTTTGAGACAACCATTTTCTGGTCTTGCCATAGATTTACAAAACAGATTTAAGTCAAAACTGTAGCTTGGCCAAAATTTCACTGTCATCTTTTTAAGCAACTCGTGTAAATTTGGCCTTGTGTTTTAGGTTATTGTCCTGCTGAAAGGCGAGTTCATCTCCCAGTGTATGGTGGAAAGCAGACAACCAGGTTTTCCTCTAGAATATTTCCTGCGCTTAGCTCAATTCCATTTATTTGTATCCTTAAAAACTCCCCAGTCCTTAACGGTTACAAGCATACCCATAACATGATGCAGCCACCGCTATGCAAGAAAATATGGAAAGGTATTCAGTAATGTGTTTTATTGGATTTGCCCCAAACATAACACTATATTCAGGATAAAAAGTGAATTGCTTTGCCACATTTTTTGCAGTATTACTTTAGTGCCTTGTTGCAAACAGGTTGCTTGTTTATTATTCTGTCAATTGGGCTAGTATTGTGGAGTAACTACAATGTTGTTGATCCATCCTCAGTTCTCCTATCACAGCCATTAAACTGTAACTGTTTTAAAGTCACCATTAGCCTCATGGTGAAATCCCTGAGCGGTTTCTTTCCTCTCCGTCAACTGAGTTAGGTAGGATGCCTGTAGCTTTGTAGTGACTGAGTGTATTAATTAATACACTATATATACAAAAGTATGTGGACACTCCTTCAAATTGGTGGATTGAGCACACAGCCATGCAATCCCCATAGACAAACATTGGCATTAGAATGGTCGTGCTTAAGAGCTCATTGACTTTCAACGTGGCACAGTCATAGGATCCCACCTTTCCAACAAATCAGTTTGTAAACTTTCTGCCCTGCTAGAGCTGTCCCAGTCAACTGATTCTTTGCTTCCAATTTTGTGGCAACAGTTTGGGGAAGGCCCTTTCCTGTTTCAGCATGACAATGACACGTGCACAAAGCGAGGTCCATACAGAAATGGTTTGTCAAGATCGGTGTGGAAGAACTTTACTGGTCTGCACAGAGCCCCGACCTCAACCCCGTTGAACACCTTTGGGATGAATTGGAACGCAGACTGCGAGCCAGGCCTAATCACCCAACATCAAGTCTCCGCCGCAATGTTCCAACATCTAGTGGAAAGCCTTCCCAGAAGAGTGGAGGCTGTTATAGCAGCGAAAACCTCTCTGGTCTTTGTGGTTGAATCGGTGTTTGATATTCACTGCTCAACTGTGGGATATTACAGATAATTGTATGTGTCGGGTACAGAGATGAGGTCGTCATTACAAAATCATGTTAAACACTGTTGTTGCACACAGAGTGAGTACATGCAACTTATTATGTATAAAAAAAATAAAAAAACGTCAGACTTCTTAAGCAGATCTTTACTCCTGAACTTATTTAGGCTTGCCATAACAGAGGTTGAATACTTATTGACTCAAGACATTTCAGTTTTTTTTAATGAATTTGTAAAAATTTCTAAAAACATAATAACACTTTGATATTATAGGGTATTGTGTGTAGGTCAGCAAAAAACAACTCAGGCTGTAATCAGGTGAAAAATATAATTCATTTCTTCCTGGGAATGGGACCTCCTGCAAGTGTGTGCACCGACATTTGTTATGGGCATAATAATAGAATTACATACAGAATCCCTATTGAATCAATAGGATCTCTGTGGGCCTAGTTGTAAAAGAATTGTCATTTAACTTTTAAAATGTATGTCCTTTTATTGTGGCATAACCACAACAGGTCATGATGTTTTCTTCGGATTGTCAAACAATGACTTCAAAGGACTATATTTCTAGTCTCCAAACAGTGGTGAATGGAAAGATACAGGAATCCAGGCTGTATTACATCCGACCGTGATTGGGATTCCCATAGGGCGGCGCACTATTGGCCCAGCGTCGTCAGGGTTTGGCCGGGGTAGGCCGTCATTGTAAATAAGATTTTGTTCTTAAATTACTTGCCTAGTTAAATAAAGGTTAAATAAAAAATAAATTAATACAACAAGTCAAGGGGTATGAATACTTTTGAAGACACTGTATGTCACCCTCAGGAACGTGGAGTGTCTTCCTCCCACACCAGACGCCTTTTCTCAAACACGGGCATATCATCCATCACCTCTGACACACAACACACATACACACAAGCATTGAAATAGTGCAACACTCCTAATAGTGTGTGTGTGTGTGTGTGTGTGTATCTGTATGTACCTGTGTGTATTTGAGGCGGGAGCAGCAGGAGCGCTCAGCTACATCCGGTTGGCCAGGTGCCTTAACAGGAAGAGGATATGACATCACACAGGGAGAAATAAATGGTGCAGGCAGGGTTACTGTAAAAGCACTATGTGATACCTGCCGGTGGAAAAAAGGCCATATACATTCGATTGATTGATTGAATAAGTAGAAGCAAAGTCCTCTAACCTGTCAGGTAGGAAGTAGCACTTTAAACACCTCCACTAACGTCTGCACCCCAGGTCCCTCTAACCATAGATAGACCACACATTAACCACTCAAGATGGTCCATACACAGTCAACTCAAACAACGGAGAACCCAAACTTCATAGACAAGTGAACACAATGTTATCTCTCACAAAAAAGACACACTTTTTCCTGAGTTGGGCAGACTAAAACAACTGACACACGCGAGCACATACAGACACATGTGTGGAGGTAGGGATGTGTGTGTCCTGGTCAAAGAAGAGGAAGGTCATGTTTTGCGGGAGATTTTCCTCAGAAAGCATCATGTGAAGCAGCAGCTGAAGGTTCCCTTCAGAGAGGACAGAGGGTACGACCCAGTTGGCCTAAGTAGGACTATACCACCAGTAGTAGGCCTGTGCCAAAGTCACGATAATACCTTTTTGATAATACTGCAGGCCTATTCACCACAACCACAGTAGCTACATGACAGAACCCTTAGTTTCTCTCCCGAGAATTACAGTGTTTGGCCACAAATTATTTCTACACGTTATTACAAATAATCATTTTGACCACATTTTTTATTCCACACCCAACCTCCCATCCCACAACCCCACCCATCCAACATGTCTCCATCCAATGTATCCATCTAACTTTGTACCAGAAGCATTTAACTATAGGGCAGTCCCACACAGTGGCGGTTGGAGCGCTTTAAGATG
The DNA here is from genome assembly GCF_023373465.1 of Oncorhynchus keta. Taxonomy (NCBI): domain Eukaryota; kingdom Metazoa; phylum Chordata; class Actinopteri; order Salmoniformes; family Salmonidae; genus Oncorhynchus; species Oncorhynchus keta. The sequence continues at coordinate 35,140,187 of NC_068443.1, forward strand.
AGGGAGGATACATGTTTTTTTTTATGAGCATGGCCTTATTCCTATTACAGCATATTGGATGACTGTCATTCATATTCCTATAAATTAATGATGCCTATGAGTGAAAGTTTACAACATAGGTGCACAGGTTGAGAAAAGTAGTCTGTCACCCTGAGTAATCAGGGTGACAGACATTGACACATTCAGATCTACGGTAGGGTGTAATCATTCGTCCAACAGTTGCAAACAACAGTTTCTATTGGACAAATTCAAGTATGTTTATCCCCGGCTTCATTCTGTTTGCTTCCGTTTAAGAAACAATTTAACAGAATCTGTAGAATGAATACACCCCCGATCACAAACAAAACCAGTTCACTTTCATAGCAGCCACATGATCACTTTGCTTGTTGTAATTCCTTCTCACACCTACGCGCTCTCCTCCTCTCACCGGTTCCATTCACTTGTGGAATTCAGTGCACGACATATCAGCGCTCTGTGACCAGGCAAAAAAACATTTCCAAGCCAAACCTTCATATCATAACCACTAACCGCTACACACAGCCTATATTGGTGTCACCATATTAGCTAACGGCAAGTCAACATAGCTACTAGAACTAATGTGTTAGTAAACCCGCTTCAATCATGCAGTACAGTGTATAGTTAGCAAGCAGTTTAACAGTTACACCGGTGTGCCCCAGTAGCAATAAATTAACACCAAAAGCTTACCTTGGCTTGGAAGAGTTCCAGTGTTGGATAGCCAGAGCCAGCTAGGTAACATAGCATCCTTCTCTGTTTGAGCTGGGTGTTTGAGTAGGCTGAACTAGCTAGCTGCATTCGCTAGCTAAGTAAATGAAAGTGAACCAGAAAAACAGCCGATATGATGCAAAATGCCTCATACCTGCTGTATTTATGTATTTTGAAAGTTAAAGATCTTGAAAACTTGATTGCTGACATACATAACATTTTCAAATCAAAATTATTTGTCACATACATATGGTTGGCAGATGTTAATGTGAGTGTAGCAAAATGCTTGTGCTTCTAGTTCCGACCATGCAGTAATATCTAACAAGAAATCTAACAATTTCACAACTACCACATTATACACACAAGTGTAAAGGAATGAGTAAGAATATGTACATATAAATATATATGGATGAGCGATGGCCGAACGGCATAGGCAAGATGCAGTAGATGGTATAGAGTACAGTATATACATATGAGATGAGTAGTGTAGGATATGTAAACATTATATAAAGTGGCATAGTATAAAGTGACTAGTGATACATTTATTACATCCCATTTGTAATTATTAAAGTGGCTAGAGATTGAGTCAGTATGTTGGTAGCAGCCACTCAATGTTAGTGATGGCTGTTTAACAGTCTGATGGCCTTGAAATAGAAGCTGTTTTTCAGTCTCTCGATCCCTGCTTTGATGCACCTGTACTGACCTCGCCTTCTGGATGATAGTGGGGTGAAAAGGCAGTGGCTCGGGTGATTGTTGTCCTTCATGATCTTTTTGGCCTTCCTGTGACATCGGGTGGTGTCGGTGTCCTGGAGAGCAGGTAGTTTGCCCCCGGTGATGCGTTGTGCAGACCTCACTACCCTCTGGAGAGCCTTATGATTGTGGACGGAGCAGTTGCCGTACCAGGCGGTGATACAGCCCGACAGGATGCTCTCGATTGTGCATCTGTAAAAGTTTGTGAGTGTTTAAGGTGACAAGCCGAATTTCTTCAGCCTCCTGAGGTTGAAGAGGCGCTGTTAGTCTAGCCTACTATGCGCCCTGTCCCTCTGGCCAGATTAAAAGAAGCGGTAATTTTCTTTGTGAGAAAATGTGAATGAGATCAAATATGGTTTATATTCAAACTTGGGCTGAATAGGGTACCTAGACTTTTTCTATCCAAAATGATTAACTGGAATGAATCAATAAACACAATAGCTGACATAGACTGAGTTAATTAGGCCTACAGTTCTATAGGCCAGGACTACAAGATGCAAACCTGCATAAAGCAAGCTCAGCCCTGTTTCATTGTCCAATCATGTTGCTTTCTGTGTCTGTGCATAAGAACCCCCCCTCCAGTCCTACTTTAACATAGGTACATCTAGTACTGGGATGGACCCCCTTTTGTCTCCGGAACAGCCTGAATTCGTCAGGGCATTGAAACGTTGCTCAATTGGTATTAAGGAACCTAACATGTGCCAGGAAAACATTCCCCACACCATTACGCCACCAGTCTGGATGGGGCCATGGACTCATGCTGCTTACGCCAAATCCTGACTGTGCCATCAGGATGACGCAACAGGAACCGGGATTCGTCGGACAAGGCAAACATTTTCCACTCCTGAATTGTCCAGTGTTGGTGAGCCACTGGAGCCACTTCTTCTTGTTTTTAGCAGATAGGATTTGAACCCAGTGTGGTTGTCTGCTGCAATGGCCCATCCTTGACAACGATCGACAAGTTGTGCATTCCGAGATGCTGTTCTGCACAACACTGTTGTACTGCGCCGTTATTTGCCTGTTTGTGGCCCGTCTGTTAGCTTTCCATTCTCTTTCAACCTCTCATTAACAAGCTATTTTCACCCACAGGACTGCTGCTGACTGGATTTTTTGGTATTATTGGTAAACCCTAGACACCGTCATGCGTGAAAAGCAGGAGGCCATCCGTTTCTGAGATACTGGAACTGGCGCGTCCGGCACTGACGATCATACCACGCTCAAAGTCGCTTAGGTCACTTCAAATCAAATCAAGTTTTATTTGTCACATACACATGGTTAGCAGATGTTAATGCGAGTGTAGCGAAATCCTTGTGCTTCTAGTTCCGACAATGCAGTAATAACCAACAAGTAATCTAACTAACAATTCCAAAACTACTGTCTTATACACAGTGTAAGGGGATAAAGAATATGTACATAAGGATATATGAATGAGTTATGGTACAGGGCAGCATAGGCAAGATACAGTAGATGGTATCGAGTACAGTATATACATATGAGATGAGTATGTAAACAAAGTAGCATAGTTAAAGTGGCTAGTGATACATGTATTACATAAGGATGCAGTCGATGATATAGAGTACAGTATATACGTATGCATATGAGATGAATAATGTAGGGTAAGTAACATTATATAAGGTAGCATTGTTTAAAGTGGCTAGTGATATATTTACATAATTTCCCATCAATTCCCATTATTAAAGTGGCTGGAGTTGAGTCAGTGTCAATGTCAGTGTGTTGGCAGCAGCCACTCAATGTTAGTGGTGGCTGTTTAACAGTCTGATGGCCTTGAGATAGAAGCTGTTTTTCAGTCTCTCGGTCCCAGCTTTGATGCACCTGTACTGACCTCGCCTTCTGGATGATAGCGGGGTGAACAGGCAGTGGCTCGGGTGGTTGATGTCCTTGATGATCTTTATGGCCTTCCTGTAACATCGGGTGGTGTAGGTGTCCTGGAGGGCAGGTAGTTTGCCCCCGGTGATGCGTTGTGCAGACCTCACTACCCTCTGGAGAGCCTTACGGTTAAGGGCGGAGCAGTTGCCGTACCAGGCGGTGATACAGCCCGCCAGGATGCTCTTGATTGTGCATCTGTAGAAGTTTGTGAGTGCTTTTGGTGACAAGCCGAATTTCTTCAGCCTCCTGAGGTTGAAGAGGCGCTGCTGCGCCTTCTTCATCATGCTGTCTGTGTGAGTGGACCAATTCAGTTTGTCTGTGATGTGTATTCCGAGGAACTTAAAACTTACTACCCTCTCCACTACTGTTCCATCGATGTGGATAGGGGGGTGTTCCCTCTGCTGTTTCCTGAAGTCCACAATCATCTCCTTAGTTTTGTTCTGCCCATTCTAATGTTCAATCGAAAGTAACTGAATGTCTCGTTGTCAGTCTACCTGCTCTATATAGCAAGCCACGGCCACGTGATTCACTGTCTGTAGGAGCAAAATATTTTCATGAACAATTGAATCATGAATCAATTGGCCACGGAGTGTATACTGTAATTCACATTAACACGTAAAAGGTTGCTGCAGTTTGACTGTTTTTTTCCCCCAGCATTTAAAAACAAAAATCATGTGACCTGATTAGAAAAGCTCTGGTCCAATCATAGCCCATATAAAACATTTTTACAATAGATTCTCACATCAGACCGTATAAGAGTTTTACCTGGTTAGATTACCATATCGGGAAAAACTCTGGGCCCCAGAATTTATTTTCCACCACATGACTTTGGGGACTGTGGTAGCACCTCTGAACTATGGTGTGTGAAGACATTCAGTATACAATCAAGACATCTTTGTTTGAAATGTTTTATTAATAAAACATTTAAATACATTTTGTCACTAAAAAAATGTGAATTTCATATTTTTAATTACATTTTAAGGCAACAAAATGTGAAGACTATCTCCCAGTGCGCTCTCCACCCTCCTCTTCATTGACATTCTAAACACTAGAAGCTGGTTGGTTTAAATCTTAATAATTCTAAATATACACAGAGTTTACAACAACAAAAAAATCCTAATTTAAGTTGCCCTCAAAACAGCCTCAATTCTTTGGGGCATGGACTCTACAAGGTGTCAAAGCGTTCCAAAGGAATGCTGGCCCATGTTGACTCCATGGGGCATTATCCTACTGAAGAGATGGATACACTGCTGGCATGATGGGATGCACCGGATTGACAATGATGTTCAGATATCCTGTGGCATTCAAACATTGCTCCACTTTTATGCCCAATGTGTGCCATGAAAACACACTCCACACCACCATGATGGATGCATGTACTCATGTGGTTTTCTACATACCTTAGTCCTCCCATCAGCGTGAAACAGCAGTCATCAGACCAGGCAACGTTTTTCCAATTCTCCAGTGCTTTTGTTCCTTCGCCCAGTTTCTTGTTTTTTTGCTGAAGGAAGTGGAACTCTGTAAGATCGTCAGCTGCCATACACCATTCGTGTCAAGGTGCGACGAGTTGTGCATTATTTTATTAAGTCTTTGGGCACCAATGTCGTACTGGACTGTCAGTTGACTAACTTTAGCCCATCTGTTGCTCTGCACAATTGGTGTTAACCTCCTTCGTCCTCTTTCATCAATGACCTGTTATCGACCACTGGCCTGCCGTTGGCTGGAGGTCCTTTGGATGGTGGACTTTTGACACATATGGGAAACTGTTCTTGACACACTCAGCTCTTGACACACTCAAACCGGTGTGCCTGGCACCTACTACCATACCCCGTTCAAAGGTCCTTAAATATTTTGTCTTGCACATTCACCCTCTGAATGGCACACATCCGTGTCTCAATTGGCTCAAGGCTTAAAAATCATTCTTTAACCTTTCTCCTCCCCTTCATCTACACTGATTGAAGTGAATTTAACATGTGACATCAATAAGGGATCATAGCTTTCACCTGGATTCACCTGGTCAGTCTATGTCATGGAAAAAGCAGGTGTTCCTAATATTTTGTACACTCAGTGTAGGCTAATATATGCAGAACTGGACAATTATAGATTTAAAAAAAATTGAATTATCGATATCAATAATTCAACATTTTAATATCAATTACAAAAAAAATCCTATCCATTTTTAAAAAATGATTTATATCAATATTTAAATTCTCCATTTAATCTTGAGGAATATTGATATCCATTTGAATTGTTGATATATAAACATCTAACAATTTGATTCTTCTTACAAACAATATCCCCAAATTTGTAGCAATATAGTACCTAGCACATGCAACTCAGACAATTTCTGTCCCCAATTCTTACTTTTAAGATGACTTTCTTTATAACTTTGTCCCGAAATCCGACCCCAAGCGCTGGTGTGAGACCTTGTCCTTGTGGAACGATTTGCGAAACATTTCCAGTCGTCGTCCTTCCACAGCTAGTGCATCCGACTGGGCAGAGGAATGTGTTCAGCTAGAGAGAGAGGCCTGTAGGATAATACTCCTCAGTATTAAAACTCAGTCCAACTCAGTAAATCTACACTAGCCTGTTTTAAATGTACTGGTTCTAATCACACCATTTCTGAGTCTCAAGTTTGTGTTTGTGTGACACAGAAATGGTCCAAAGCACGTCACTAGGATCCACATAAAACAGATGCTGGTGAACTTCAACCGATCATGTGAACAGTGTAAGACCAGGGTCTGACTCGTTTTGTAGCCACAAACTGGAGAAGTTCAGGTGCAACCGCCCTCAACCGCCTCCGTATCAAAACATTTTCTCACGTTAAGTGCATGCTGAACAGGACCCAGACCATTACTGACCCAGACAGGTCAGAAGATCATATGCAAAATGATCTATTTAGGCAGGAAGTGGGTGTGTTGGTGGAATAGGGAGTTGTTCCTGTGTGTGGGAAGACCACCCAGTCCTACCCCAGCTCTGCTCTGGGAGATTTACTGTAAATCAAGCTTCCCTATGGGACTCTCACTCTCAAGTAAGAAACCTGGCACAGTTGCAAAAAACTAGTCCGGGTTATTTACTGGAAGAATGACTGCTGACGCTATGAAGCTTTGTTTTTTTCATACCAAACATGTTTACAAGTGTGTTTTAACACTTTCATGTGGCTTTCATGTAGATGGTTTTATAAGAACAGGGATTCTAACGATAGCATCGTTGTTAGACTTCACCTGTAGGATCTTAGCACGCACAACAAAAAAAAAAAAAACTCATTACCAAAACTCATTCCCATACTATCCAATGTATTACTCTTCTTTAAATCTCATCTCCCTTACACTCAGCTCTATTTAAACCACTTGTAACCATGCGATTAGGCTACCACTGACAAAGGTGAAGGCACAAGGCTCTAAAGCAAGGGTGGGCAACTCCAGTCCCTGAGGGCCTGATTGGTGTCACACCTTTTCTCTGTCCCTAGCAAACACAGCCGATGAATCAAATTGCATTCTAAACTGAAGATCGTGATTAGATAATTATTGGAGTCAGGTGTGTTAGCTGGGGCAAATGTGACACCAAATCAGGCCCTTGAGAACTGGAATTGCCCATCCCTGCTCTTAAAGAATACAATAGTCTGTGACAAAGGTTACTCTACGCATATGAAAGCTACATCATTGAGTTAGTAAATTGGTCAATAAGACCATCTTATTCTGTAAGTCTTGCAATGGGAACTGAGAGTTCAGTTCAGAGTTTAGGATAAGTTAAACGGCGGAGCCAAAGACTCCTTATGGGGGTTAAGAACCACCCCACTGGGCAACAACGGGTTGAATCAACATGGCTTCCACGTCATTTCAACCAATTTTTTTTATGTGATGACGTTGAATGAACGTGGAAAACTAATTGGATTTGAAAAGAAGTCATCATCCTAAGGGAATTTCTGCATTTCTCTCACCCAACTTTGAACCAAAATCCAATGGCATTTCGTTGATTTCATGTTAGATGGAAACTCAACCACATGTAAATCAAAACTAGACACTGGACTGTGCCAGTGGGATGACACGAGGTCTATCTATTAGGCCGACGTGCCAAAAGTCTGAGTTGTGCCACAAGGTTGGACATTCAGCTCACTCTGAAAGGAGGCGTTGCCAAGGTAACAGTTGTCCCTCTCCCATGTACTCTTCCCTAATTGAGTCTTGTATTATGGAGGGTGAATTCCACAAGCATACAAAGAGGGGATTATTCCCCCTGGCCATAGACTCACTGAAGAGGTTGTTGACGGGAAGAGAGAGAAAGGGGGTAGATGGGGAGGGAGAAAGTGAGGGAGAGAAAAATAAGGGGGGGGGGGGGGTTTTGAGGTTGGATTTTTGACTGTGTGCTGTTCTAATGATCCCTGTTGGTTGCTAGGAAGTCTGTTCTGTTGCACTCCGGTCAGTTGGGTTCTATGCCAGTCATTCTGCCACAGTGGCTTTTCACAACACACATAATTCCTGGCTGTGCTCTTGTCTATTACACTAGTAGTTAGGTCACTGTCTGATGTCGAGGATGTCCCTGGGTTTTAAGGGTGGCAATCTCAGATATACAAAATCATCTCCGAAGGTCAAGTCATTCTGACACTAGCCTGAGTCCCAAAAATCGGTTAGCATGGCAATTCCATCTCCTATGTCATTGTCCTGCCAAAACAGCACAAACAGATAAGGGACTCAGGCTAGTGTCAGTATGACTTGACCTTCGGAGATTATTGGTAATTATGAGGTAAAAGAACACCCAGCAGTGGGTTCTCGGTGGTCTCAGCTTAGATATAACTAGAGACATCCTGTATGGAAGACTTCATGAAACAAAGTTTATTGATACAAAATAACCAAAACAATAGAAGAAATGTCTATATTGGGACAAATGGCAATAAATACAACAGTGGATGGGGTCTACATACAGACAGGAGCATTATGGCACAACGAATCATTGAGATATGAAGAACATTTAAAAAATACCTAAGAAGTTTGGTCATGTGACAGAAACTAACATTTGAGATGATCTTCTGAGAGAGTCTCAAGATAGGCAGCGAAAGTACAAAAACAAGAGAACTACAAAAAACATTGCAGTGCTTTCAAGTCAAACTGGGACATGACGGCCATGAGCATCTTAACTAAAACCATCCATCTATTTCTCCTGCCAACCTTCTCTAAAATATGATTGCTGTATATTCAGAATGGATAGAACATAAGTCTCTTACCAAAACTTACCACAGAGCAGTAGACTTGTGGATCAGATTTGAAGGAGATGAAAGAGAACATATATTGAAAACAAAGAAGAAAGGAGGGAGCAGGTAAACATGATGTGTAGTGAATGCCAGTGATGGAATGTTTCTCACAGAACTCCCTAGTTGAGTTTCTGAACCGTGAGAACTACAAAACCCATAAAACATAGAAAGAACTTGCCGCATTCTATACATTATTACGATTGGCCGGAAAATATTGACATTCTAACGAGTTTAAAAGGGATGCTAGATTGATAAACCAACATTTCCCTTTTAGGGGAAAAAAAAAACATGTTTAAAAAAAAAAACATAGCAAGGATGGTAAAAGTCTTGCTCTGTTAACAAAATCGTTCCCTCACACTTACTTTACTTTACAGTGGCTTTATACCAGAGTAACACATTTGCATCAGTTTAAACAACTTCATCATAAGTGGTACCACAAAAATTGTATCAAACTACATATAGGCCTACGGTTCTTATGATCCGCCAAGGTACTTGGACATGCAACTACCCTCTGGATTCCGGTAGAAGGCCACTATAAACGTTACATATTCCCAGACACACCGTGTTACACTCGGAACTACTGCTACACAGGGTGACATTTTGACTACGCAAAAAAGCAATGCAGTTGTCCAAACAAGCGTTACTTTTTTGCGAAGCCAAAATGGGGCCCAGAGGGGAACATGGCACCCTATTACCCCATATAGAGCAATTACACATGAGACACAGTCGGTCTAATAGTTGATGCCCTGGTCCTCGTCATAGTGCCCACTGTACTGCTGTTGGTACCCACCCCTGTACTCATCCTCGTCGTCATGCTGATACTGGTACTCCACCTGGTAGTCGCTGTCACTAATCTCCGATCCATTGGTGCCTGTTCCCAGGCTCCCGTTGCCGTGGCTACCGGCGTGGTTGCCGAGGGTGACGGGCGAGGTGGGCTCTGTGGGGGAGGCGCAGTACTTGGGGTCGTAAATCTGCCTGCCCAGGCCATAGCTGCTCATGCCCTTCTGGGACGCCACCTTGTTGGTGCCCATCTGCAGGGAGATGGTGGAGCTGTCTGCATGCTGTCCCGCCGACTTCTGGTCGTAGATGTCGCGGCGGGTACCTGGAGCCGACATGCCAGCCTGGGGGAGAGGAGGTCAGGTTGGCGGTGGAGCGGTTGGTAGTATGTGTGTGTATGTGACCGATAGTGTGTGTGAGAGGGAGAAAGAAAAAGAGCGCGTGTGCGTACACCTGACCACAGTAACCTTTAGTCGGTAGAGGTCTCGCCCTGTTACAAGATTACTGCTAATTGCTTCCAGGGATTACAGTGGATAGGAATCCATTGCAGCAGAAACCATTGAAGCATAAGAAACACAGCACACACATCAAAGACGACATTCTTACCTGGCTGGCTCCCTTGTTGGTTCCCATCTGCAGGCTGATGGTAGTCTGGTCGTAAGGCTTGTCTGTCTGTGACTTTGGGTCATACAAGTGTCTCCTGGTCCCATACGCTGTCATACCAGACTGGCTGGCACATTTATTTGTTCCCATCTACCCAGGACAGAAACAGCTTTCAGACAAGGCTCCATCCATAAGTCATAATGTCCTCTAATCAAATCTCTTCTATATCTGGCCATTTTTATTGACGACAAATTCATTTCCGAGTATGACTGGGATCCATTATTAGTATAACATTTTTTAAAAAAGTGGGAAAATACAAACATGTCTACTGCTATAATATCATTATTTAGTGAAAAAAAAAACAGATGAGATCCATTTAAAGCATTATCTCTCGTCATTGCTATTGTGTGTGCACGACTCACCTGCAGTCCAATCACACATTGTCCAGCCTTAATTTTGTCCTCGTCGAAATGGCGCGTCCTCTTGTCTGCGAACTTCACACCGATGTCACAGTTGGAGTTTGAGCCTTTGGTTTTCGCCTGTTGCATGTTATGAGACAAAGGAACAAAAGTCAGTGATGCTTTCAGTTTTACATGACCATGTTTCTACTCACTATTTCCAACTGTACTGTAATGTAAGCCTACATATTGCTGCATGGGTATGTCAACCAAATAACATTTTATGTCACATGCGCCAATACAACAGGAATGTTACCATGTATCAAACTATGTTACCGTACCATGAAATGCTTACTTACAAGCCCAACCAATTCGTAACCAACATATCGCCCTAACAGATCCACAGATGATGCAATCTCTATTGCACTCCACACTGCCCTTTCCCACCTGGACAAAAGGAACACCTATGTGAGAATGCTATTCATTGACTACAGCTCAGCATTCAACACCATAGTGCCCTCAAAGCTTGTCAATAAGCTAAGGACCCTGGGACTAAACACCTCCCTCTGCAACTGGATCCTGGACCCTGACTGGACACCCCCAGGTGGTGAGGGTAGGTAACAACACATCTGCCACGCTAATGCTCAACACAAGGGCCCCTCAGGGGTGTGTGGTCAGTCCCTTCCTGTACTCCCTATTCACTCATGACTGCACGGCTAGGCACGACTCCACCACCATCATTAAGTTTGCCGATGACGCAACAGTGGTAGGCCTGATCACCGACGCAACAGTGGTAGGCCTGATCACCGACAAGACAGTGTTTTTCCGATCCAGGGTTTCAGCACCAATAAAAACAATGTTTTCCTCTTTTCTGTATCTTCATTAATCGTAATCCACTCCTATGACACACTCTTTCTGTGTGTTTGGCACTGGGTAATAATGACGTCAGGAACAACTCAGGGTTCTACACTCACCCCGGTCTAATTGAGAACCTACCATACCAGCCAGGGACAGCAGTGTGCTCTGGACCTGGGTCATGTTCCCATTCTCAAACAGGTCATTGGCTTCAAAGATGTCATTGGGACAAAGGCCAAACTTCAGAATGGCACGGATGAAATTCCCCAGATTTTCCAGCTAGAACAGAACAAAAAAAAAAAAATCAGACTCCGGTTCATTCTAGATATTTAGTCTCGTATAATTAAAAGCATATTTCTCTGAAATACTGTAGCAGCTTAACAGTATACATCAAAATATCAAATTGTATTTTGTCTCACGTACCTTGTGCCAGTTGAGTTTGGAGTGGTTGGTTTTCTTAATGGAACCAGGCTGCAGTTTGTTAATCAGCCTGAAGCGGAAGAAAAAAACAGTCCATCTCTTACAATTTGATATGAACATAAACAAAATGGTCCTACTAGAGCAATGGAAAATCACAATACACAATTCCGACTGGTAGTGAAAAGAATGATGGAGCGATTAAGACCACAGCTAATCCTCCGTAGGCCTTTTCAACACCTGATCACTGTTATGGCAACAATATAACATCCTGTATTAAGTCTACTTGAGTGATCATTTATCGAGGAATGTGACTAAGTATTCCCCTACATTCTCAGAGCTGACTGAGCTAAAGACCGGTGAAGTCTAAATGGTTCAGTAGCCTGAAGAGGGGAAAACACCCTTCCAAAACATGTTGGGGGGGGGGATAATAGAAAAGAAGACTACTGATTGGAAGAATGGAGAATGGTATTTGTGCATATTGTACCAATGTGTAAAATACCTAAAACAGCAGCATACAAACCCTGTTGGTGAGTGGGTAAATCTAAACACACTTTTTTTCTATAGACAGAAAACTTACTCGCAGAGGATGACTCCGTCCTTGAGGCCCTTCTGGAAGTTCTCTCCAATGGGCATGCCCGTCACCTCCTCGATCCAGAACCGGAGCTCCTCCTCCTTCTGCAGGTCATACTTCCCTGCGATCTGAGAAGACAAAATACTGTTAACTCCACCCAGTCTTCATTCAACAGTTGTTCAAAATCAAACCCTGTCCCCCTAAACACTGGTTGGGATATGACTTGTTTGGATAGGTAGGCTATAAAACATCAATACCACTTAGCTTAGAAAAGGGCAAGGTTGAGCAATTACCAGAAACATCCGATCCTGCAAGCAAACACAATCCAAAACACTAACCAACCGAGCCACACACTTAAGGTATCTTGTAATTTGAAACAATTATAACCACAATGCAAGCCTAAACCCAGACTACTTTGCATTGCAAACTCAGTAACCTCTTTGTATATTTATGTATGTGTTGGCCACAGGGAGTGAGACAGAGGGAAAGTTATAATAGCCAGGCAGAGGCAGTTTGCTGTTATGAGATTCAAACCATGTTTATGTTCAGTGCAATGCCGCAACAGATTTCTTAGCGAGTAGCACGCCCACTCAATAGTTAGAACTCATGGTCATTGGGCCCAGGCCCTCCACTCCCTGGGAAAGATAGTCTGTTAAAGGGGAGGCTTGAACAATAATTCAGAGGGCTTTTAGCCCAATCTACTGTAAATACAGAACATCTGAGCAATAAAACATAGAGAGAAATCACATATTTTGTAAAGACACTTGAGGTAGCACTTCAGTCCTCACAGCAGAAGGCCAAAGCTTTTCAAGTGAAGCAGTCACACAATTGTCCTAAAAAATAAATTTAATAAAGGTGGTGCCGACAATGCCGCAAGGTCAGCTTTTCGGGAAAACACTCTCCTCGCCCACGTCTCGGCTGTGTTTTCCCCGAGGCCCGCTGCTAGGAGAAGTAAGACACAGGAAATTACATGGATCGCTGCCCCGCGCCTGAACCCTGGCTTCAGGGGGATTGCTCCACAGGTTCCTAAGACCAGACGGAAACGGTTTCTTTACCCAATGGCTTGATTGAAAGAGAGATAGAAGGGGAAGGAGAGAGACAGACAGATAGAGAGAGACACACACAGAAAGTGAAAATATCAGAGCGACAACTTTATCTGGCGTAGCAGACGGAGAGATTAGAGGGATACTGCGGTCATTCATCTTAAATAGCTATCCTTGGCTGCTTGTTTGAAGCCCAGGGCTTCCAACTGCATTCAGGGCCTGCACGTACATGTATCAACCATCTCAGAGTTGAAGTGCTGATCTAGAATCAGACCCCATCCCATGTATTCATTATTATTGAAAAGGCTAAACTGAACGTAGATCAGAACTCCTACTCTGAGACGTTTAATGCATATGGTCCCCCCTGGCCATAACATTATTCATCGCGATCTAAATGACAAAACTGATCCTAGATCAGCACTCCCCCTAGGAGATGGCTCCAGGGCTAATTACATGACTAAGGGGAAACTACATGACAGCATGGCCAAAATATTTTTTTTATTTTTTTATCTCAGATTGTTCTGGCAATTCTCACATAAAAACTTCACTCGAATAAAGAATGTTAGACATTTGTATCACAAACCATTTTAGGAAATCATGATGAAAGTGGCCATTTTAAACCTATACAACATGTGCACCTATAGCGTGCTCTTAAATATGAAGATTATCTATATTCTGAAATACAAAGTCTTCACATCTCAAAAAGTACCTTTTTGATTTAGCCTATTTGTTTGGAACAATATACTCTTCAAACATAACATTTCCAGCGTGGGCTCTCTGCTACTTTTGAAGAAATTATCAGTTATATACACTACCGTTCAAAATGTTTGGGGTCACTTAGAAATGTCCTTGTTTTCCATGAAAACACACATGAAATTATTTGCAAAATTAATAGGAAATATAGTCAAGACGTTGACAAGGTTATAAATTCAGCAAATAAAGAAGTCCTCTCACTGTCAACTTTGTTAATTTTCAGCAAACTTAACATGTGTAAATATTTGTATGAACATAACAAGATTCAACAACTGAGACATAAACTGAACAAGTTCCACAGACATGTGACCAACAGAAATGGAATAATGTGTCCCTGAACAAAGAGGGGGGGGTCAAAAGTAACAGTCAGTATCTGTTGTGGCCATCTGCGGCATTAAGTACTGCAGTGCTTCTCCTCTTCATGTACTGCACCAGATTTACCAGTTCTTGCTGTGAGATGCTACCCCACTCTTCCACCAAAGCACCTGCAAGTTCCCAGACATTTCTCGGGGGAATGGCCCTAGCCCTCACCCTCCGATCCAACAGGCCCTTGACCTGCTCAATAGGATTGAGATCCGGGCTCTTCGCTGGCCATGGCAGAACACGGACATTCCTGTCTTACAGGAAATCACACACAGAACGAGCAGTATGGCTGGTAGCATTGTCATGCTGGAGGGTCATGTCAGGATGAGCCTGCAGGAAGTGTACGACATGAGGGAGGAGGATGTCTTCCCTGTAAACGCACAGCGTTGAGATTGCAGGCAATGACAAGCTCAGTCCGATGATGCTGTGACACACCGCCCCCCAGACCATGACGGCCCTCCACCTCCAAATCGATCCCGCTCCAGAGTAAAGGCCTCGGTGTAATGCTCAAACCATCGACGATAAATGTGAATCCGACAATCACCCCTGGCGAGACAAAACCTTGACTCGTCAGTGAAGAGCATTTTTTGCCAATCCTGTCTGGTTCAGCAACGGTGGGTTTGTGCCTATAGGTAGCGTTGTGATGTCTGGTGAGGACCTGCCGTACAACAGGCCTGCAAGAGGAGGACCGAGCACACCCCCATTCTCATTGACAGGGTGGAGTGGAGCAGGTTGAGAGCTTCAAGTTCCTTGGTGTCCACGTCAACAACAAACTAGAATGGTCCAAACAGCAAGACAGTCGTGAAGAGGGCACAACAAAGCCCATTCCCCCTCAGGAAACTAAAAAGATTTGGCATGGGTCCTGAGACCCTCAAAACGTTCTACAGCTGCACCATCGAGAGCATCCTGACGGGTTGCATCACTGCCTGGTGCGGCAAATGCTCAGCCCCTGACCGCAAGGTACTACAGAGGGTAGTGCATATGGCCCAGTACATCACTGGGGCTAAGATGCTTGCCTCCCAGGACCCCTAAAAATTGTGAAAGACCCCAGCCACAGACTGTTCTCTCTACTACCGCATGGCAAGCGGTACCGGAGTGCCAAGTCTAAAACAAAAAGGCTTCTCAACAGTTTTTACCCCCAAGCCATAAGACTCCTGAACAGGTAATCAACTATGATATCATATATGCATAGTCACTTTAACTATACATTCATGTACATACTACCTCAATTGGTCCGACCAACCAATGCTCCTGCACATTGGCTAACCGGGCTATCTGCATTGTGTCCCACCCACCAACCCCTCTTTTATGCTACGGCTACTCTCAGTTCATCATATAAGCATAGTCACGATACCTACATGTAAATACTACCTCAATCAGCCTGACTAACCGGTGTCTGTATGTAGCCTCACTACTCTATATAGCCTGTCTTTTTGTTGTTGTTTTATTTCTTTACCTACCTATTGTTCACCGAATACCTTTTTTGCACTATTGGTTAGAGCCTGTAAGTAAGCATTTCACAGAATACAACCTGTTGTATTCGGCGCACGTGACAAACTTTGATTTGAGGTGGCGTCAAGCACTCCTCCAGCATCTTTCACTTTTTCTGCTTCTCACGAATGTTCTTCTTTGTGATCTGAACACTTAGATTTGTCTGTCCATAACGCTTTTTTTCCAATCTTCCTCTGTCCAGTGTGTGTTCTTTTGCCCATCTTAATCTTTTATTTCTATTCTGGTTAGAGGCAGTTTGCGCTGTTCTGTGAAGGGAGTAGTACACAGTGTTTTACGAGATCTTCAGTTTCTTGGCAATTTCTCACATGGAATAGACTTCATTTCCCAGAACAAGAATAGACTGACGAGTTTCAGAAGAAAGGTCTTTGTTTCTGGCCATTTTGAGCCTGTAATCGTAACCCACAAAATGCTGATGCTCCAGATTCTCAACGAGTCTAAAGAAGGACCGTTTTATTGCTTCTTTCATCAGCATAACAGTTTTCAGCTGTGCTAACATAATTGCAAAATGGTTTTCTAATGATCAATTAGCTAATCCAAATTCATAATTTGAAAAGGCTAACGCAACATACCATTGGAACACGAGTGATGGTTGCTGATAATGGGCCTCTGTACGCCTATGTAGATATTCCATTTAAAAAATCAAACGTTTACAGCTACAATAGTCATTTACAACATTAGCAATGTCCACACTGTATTTCTAACCAATTTGATGTTATTTTAAAACTGGACAACATTTTTGCTTTTCTTTCAAAAACAAGGACATTTCTAAGTGACCCCAAACTTTTGAACGGTGGTGTATATAGAAATTGACATTATAGGTCCTTAACCAATCATAGCCCTCCTGCAGGGTCGTACAGTCAGCAGGTCACCAGCAGAGAGGTTCCTTTGAATCCAGTTTCCCCATTAACTGTGTTGGCGGTGCTCGTTAAAATGTATCACAACTTCGAAAGCAGCAGAGAGTCCACTCTGGACATGTGATGTATTTGTACAGTATATTGTTTAAAACAATGCCTAAAAAACTAACTAAATCCAAAAGGGTACTTTTGAGATATTCATATTTATAGTTAAGGTTTAATAAATTAATGTGTAAAATTGTTTTTCAGAATATATACTGGGTGTAGAAAACATTAGGAACACCTGCTCTTTCCATGACAGACTCACCAGGTGTGTACAGGTGAAAGCTGTGATCCCTTATTGATGTCACTTGTTAAATCCACTTCAATCAGTGTAGATGCAGGGGAGGAGACAGGTTAAATAAAGATTTTTAAGCCTTGAGACATGGATTGTGTATATGTGCCACTCAGTGGGTGAAAGGGCAAGACAAAAGATTTAAGTGCCTTTGAACGGGGTATGGTAGCAGGTGCCAGGCGCACCGGTTTGAGTGTCAAGAACTGCAACGCTGCTGGGTTTATCACACTCAACAATTTCCCATGTAACAAGAGTGGTCCACCACCCAAAGGACATCCAGCCAACTTGACTCAACTGTGGGAGGAATTGGAGTCAACATGGGCCAGCATCCTTGTGGAATGCTTTCAACACCTTGTTGAGTCCATGTCCCAACGAATTGAGGCTCTTCTGAGGGCAAAAGGGGGTGCAACACAATATTAGGAAGTTTTGTACACTCAGTAGATATACCACATATTGAAGAGCACACTAGGAGTATAATGTGAATATAATGACACCAAGGTGTTGTCTGTATCATTGGGTCTAACAGGGGGTGTGTACATAAATAAAAAGGGCCTAAAATGGCCACTTTCAAGTTATACTTTTTGGGGGTGTTTTACAAATGTAAAAAGCATACCAACATCCTTCCTCCCTATTAACTTTCTGTGAGAGAATTGCCAGAACAAATCAGAGATACCAAAATTGTAATCGCCCTAACGAGGTATTGTTTTTACTCTCCGGGATACAGGAACAACTCCCGCAGGTTATGGTACAGTAACTCTTATCCTACGAGGTCCAGAGCCTGTTGGGTTTCTGTTCTACCTGATAATTAATTGGTGTCCCAGGTCTAAATCGGTCCCTGATTAGAGGGGAACAATGAAAACAATGGTCCAGACTTGAGTTTGAGGGCTATAGTGCATCCTTTTCCATTAGCGTGGTTACGGGTTCAATTTCAGCCAGGTACATTTTCCACTTCATATTAACTAGGCTACTTAAAAAAAAAAAAAATGTATTCGCTACTCCGTCGAGCCCTCTCCCACTAAATGAACGATGTGCATCTTCTAGCGATCTACTGATAGGCTAGGCGCCTGTCAGTCGTCACAAAGTGAGCAATGACAGGGAAATGCTGCAGAGTATAAAATGCGAAGCGAGAGGTTTCACTCCTGCCAAAATAAACCCAATGCGTTTCTATGGGATTATTTTGGACCCAAGATTGTCACCTGCCTTCGTGCCTTTGAGAGGACTCCCATTGTTAGGGTGGAGAAATTGGCATCTCGTCAATATATACAGATCTCTGGTTGCAGTAGTTTGACACATTTCATTTATTATTTTCTTTCGTGTGTCTCATATAACCAGCCACATGGTGCATGGTGGGTCTAGGCTACTTACTGTGTGTTGATTGACAACTGAACAGCAAGTGTTAACTAGTTTATGAAAAGATGTTGAACTGACTGAATAAAGTCGATCTCCTATATCCCTTTCCCATTCATAAATCATGCAAAGTGGTTGTCCATGGTATCGCATAGGTTTTTCTTTCCAAGGAAGTCGGGACCTGCCAGTTAGTGACGCTAAAGTGAATGACTATCGTCTCATCAGCCTACCAAATCGCATCGGTGAGAGCCATTCATTTGGCTCCCTAATTTTCATAGGCTACTTGGCTCTGTCATAACCTCACATGGTCTCTCCTATCATTGCTATGCAGACGACACACAATTAATCTTCTACTTTCCCCCTTCTGATGACCAGGTGGCGAATCGCATCTCTGCATGTCTGGCAGACATATCAGTGTGGATGACGGATCACCACCTCAAGCTGAACCTCGGCAAGACGGAGCTCCTCTTCCTCCCGGGGAAGGACTGCCCGTTCCATGATCTCGCCATCACGGTTGACAACTCCATTGTGTCCTCCTCCCAGAGCGCTAAGAATGGCGTGATCCTGGACAACACCCTGTCGTTCTCAACTAACATCAAGGCGGTGGCCCGTTCCTGTAGGTTCATGCTCTACAACATCCGCAGAGTGACCCTGCCTCACACAGGAAGCAGGGAAATGCTGCAGAGTATAAAAGCAGGTCCTAATCCAGGCACTTGTCATCTCCCGTCTGGATTACTGCAACTCGCTGTTGGCTGGGCTCCCTGCCTGTGCCATTAAACCCTACAACTCATCCAGAACGCCGCAGCCCATCTGGTGTTCAACCTTCCCAAGTTTTCTCACGTCACCCCGCTCCTCCGCTCTCTCCACTGGCTTCCAGTTGAAGCTCGCATCCGCTACAAGACCATGGTGCTTGCCACGGAGCTGTGAGGGGAACGGCATTCATTACCTCCAGGCTCTGATCAGGCCCTACACCCAAACAAGGGCACTGCATTCATCCACCTCTGGCCTGCTCGCCTCCCTACCACTGAGGAAGTACAGTTTAACTCAGCCCAGTCAAAACTGTTCGCTGCTCTGGCCCCCCAATGGTGGAACAAACTCCCTCACGACGCCAGGACAGCGGAGTCAATCACCACCTTCCGGAGACACCTGAAACCCCACCTCTTTAAGGAATACCTAGGATAGGATAAGTAATCCTTCTCACCCCCCCCCCTAAAAAGATTTAGATGCACTATTGTAAAGTGGCTGTTCCACTGGATGTCATAAGGTGTATGCACCAATTTGTAAGTCGCTCTGGATAAGAGCGTCTGCTAAATGACTTAAATGTAAATGTAAATGTAGGCCTAGTCTTTTTGGCGATTATCTGCAGATAAATTATTAAAAGACTCAATGAAAATGGTGAATCATCACTGCAGGAATAATTGGTAGTGGAGAGCCTCATTCTGCATTAAAACAGAATAACAATATAAAAAATATATCTATTGACCTTAGTCGGGAATCAACTAAACATTTTTTTAAAGTATTATATTTGCTCAAGTTTATCATAAGACATGGACAGAATGCATCAGTGATTTTTCCTGCAACTTTCTTTGATGGTAATGAAAACACTCCTCTGGTAGTTGGAAAGGCTTGCCCAGAAACCATCTCAATTAAATGTTAACTACAAAGTAACCTACTCTTACCTGGCAGAATGATATCATGATTATTTTCATCAAGTGGGTATTTGTTTCACAAACTCCACTTACAAAAACACTGCTAAAACAGCCTCTTGCTAGGTGTGCAATTGAATTAAAGGGTAACTACACACAAACTTTTACATTTCTCCGATTTTCCCAGACCTCAAAAGTAGTCCACTGTTGTGGTTTAAGCATTGTTGTGGACTTAGAAAAACAACAAAATTGGATGTTCTATGAAAAACTAAGGGGGGAAAAAAGGGAAAAGTAATACATAATTTGAAGAACAAACATAGTTGTGGCAATTTGTATTTTGCAGTAAATAAGACTAATTTAAAGAGAAGACCGGTTAAATGTCAAAAAAAAGAAGGTTATCTTACTTAGAAAACAGTCCTGATCCGTCACTCATTTAGATATATCTATTAACCCTTATTTAACTAGGCAAGTCAGTTAAGAACAAATTATTACTTATAATAATTTCTCTTATTACTTATAATAATCTCCTCTCTGCACAGACCATACAAACGCTCCACACCGCGTGGCCGCGGCCACCCTAATCTGGTGGTCCCAGCGCGCACGACCCACGTGGAGTTCCAGGTCTCCGGTAGCCTCTGGAACTGCCGATCTGCGGCCAACAAGGCAGAGTTCATCTCAGCCTATACCTCCCTCCAGTCCCTCGACTTCTTGGCACTGACGGAAACATGGATCACCACAGATAACACTGCTACTCCTACTGCTCTCTCTTCGTCCGCCCACGTGTTCTCGCACACCCCGAGAGCTTCTGGTCAGCGGGGTGGTGGCACCGGGATCCTCATCTCTCCCAAGTGGTCATTCTCTCTTTCTCCCCTTTCCCATCTGTCTATCGCCTCCTTTGAATTTCATGCTGTCACAGTTACCAGCCCTTTCAAGCTTAACATCCTTATCATTTATCGCCCTCCAGGTCCCCTCGGAGAGTTCATCAATGAGCTTGATAAGCTCCTTTCCTGAGGACGGCTCACCTCTCACAGTTCTGGGCGACTTTAACCTCCCCACGTCTACCTTTGACTCATTCCTCTCTGCCTCCTTCTTTCCACTCCTCTCCTCTTTTGACCTCACCCTCTCACCTTCCCCCCCTACTCACAAGGCAGGCAATACGCTCGACCTCATCTTTACTAGATGCTGTTCTTCCACTAACCTCATTGCAACTCCCCTCCAAGTCTCCGACCACTACCTTGTATCCTTTTCCCTCTCGCTCTCATCCAACACTGCCCCTACTCGGATGGTATCGCGCCGTCCCAACCTTCGCTCTCTCTCTCCCCCGCTACTCTCTCCTCTTCCATCCTATCATCTCTTCCCTCTGCTCAAACCTTCTCCAACCTATCTCCTGATTCTGCCTCCTCAACCCTCCTCTCCTCCCTTGACTCTCTATGTCCCTTATCCTCCAGGCCGGCTCGGTCCTCCCCTCCCGCTCCGTGGCTCGACGACTCATTGCGAGCTCACAGAACAGGGCTCCGGGCAGCCGAGCGGAAATGGAGGAAAACTCGCCTCCCTGCGGACCTGGCATCCTTTCACTCCCTCCTCTCTACATTTTCCTCCTCTGTCTCTGCTGCTAAAGCCACTTTCTACCACTCTAAATTCCAAGCATCTGCCTCTAACCCTAGGAAGCTCTTTGCCACCTTCTCCTCCCTCCTGAATCCTCCTCCCCCCCCCCCTCCCCCTCTCTGCAGATGACTTCGTCAACCATTTTGAAAAGAAGGTCGACGACATCCGATCCTCGTTTGCTAAGTCAAACGACACCGCTGGTTCTGCTCACACTGCCCTACCCTGTGCTCTGACCTCTTTCTCCCCTCTCTCTCCAGATGAAATCTTGCGTCTTGTGACGGCCGGCCGCCCAACAACCTGCCCGCTCGACCCTATCCCCTCCTCTCTTCTCCAGACCATTTCCGGAGACCTTCTCCCTTACCTCACCTCGCTCATCAAATCATCCCTGACCGCTGGCTACGTCCCTTCCGTCTTCAACTCCCTCACGACAGCGGAGTCAATCACCACCTTCCGGAGACACCTGAAACCCCACCTCTTTAAGGAATACCTAAGGATAGGATAAGTAATCCTTCTCACCCCCACCCCCCCCTTAAAAGATTTAGATGCACTATTGTAAAGTGGCTGTTCCACTGGATGTCATAAGGTGAATGCACCAATTTGTAAGTCGCTCTGGATAAGAGCGTCTGCTAAATGACTTAAATGTAAATGTAAATGTATAATGATGACCAACCCCGGCCAAACCCTAACCCGGACGACGCTGGGCCAATTGTGCGCCGCCCTATGGTCCTCCCAATCACGGCCGGTTATAAGACAGAATCAAACCAGAGTCTGTAGTGACACCTCTAGCACTGATATGCAGTGCCTGACACCTAGACAATATCCATAACAAACTGAATTAATATTTTCTTAGTAATTAAAATTTCTTTTTACACAATACCACAACCATTTTTCCAATCTTTGAGGTAAACTCTATAAAGTATTCAATAATTGCAGATAGAATCAAGGTATTAGGATGTAACAGAGGCTGCCAAAATAGAGCCAAAAATGGACAAAGATGTTGAACCCTGGCGGCACCTGGCTGGCTACTTTTTCTATTTGGCTGGCTAGTCTAAGTACTTGTGGAAAACACTGCTCTAAAAGATCAGTCTGGCACGCAAGGACAGATCTGACTGTCTCATATGGGGAAACCAGAGTTTCAGACTGTACGGTATAGTCATTGTATCTGGATATCAAGGAGAAAATCTGACTCACAAACCCTTATTCACTGAAGATTTCATGAACAGAGATTGTGAGCTATGGGCCATTTCCATGCAATATCTTCAACAGTGAAGAGGCAACTCTGGGATGCTGGCCTTCTGGCAGAGTTGCAAAGAAAAAGCCATATCTCAGACTGGTCAATAATCTTTTATTTTTAAGATGGGCAACAAAAAAAACAGATACTGGACAGAGGAACTCTGCCTAGGCTAGCATCCCGGAGTCGCCTCTTCACTGTTGAAATGGGTGTTTTGCAGGTACTATTTAATGAAGCTGCCAGTTGAGGACTTGTGAGGCGTCTGTTTCTCAAACTAGACACTAATGTACTTGTCCCCTTGCTCAGTTGTACACTTGGGCCTCCCACTCCTCTTTCTAATCTGGTTAGAGACAACGCTGTTCTGTGAAGAGAGTAGTACACAGCGTTGTACGAGATCTTCAGTTTCTTGGCAATTTCTCACATGGAATAGCCTACATTTCTCAGAACAAGAATAGACTGACGAGTTTCAGAAGAAAGGTCTTTGTTTCTGGCCATTTGGAGCCGGTAATCAAACCCATAAATGCTGATGCTCCAGATACTCAACTAGTCTAAAGGCCAGTTTTATTGCTTCTTTAATTAGCACAACAGTTTTCAGCTGTGCTAACATAATTGCAAAAGGGTTTTCTAATGATAAATTAGCATTTTAAAATTATAAACTTGTAACACAGGAGTGATGGTTGCTGATAATGGGCCTTGAGTAGGCCGATGTGGATATTCCATTAAAAAAAATGCTACAATAGTCATTTACAACATTAACAATGTCTACGCTGTATTTCTGATCAATTTGATGTTATTTTAAATGGACAATGTTTTTGTGCTTTTCTTTCAAAAACAAGGACATTTCTAAGTGACAAACTTTTGAACGGTAGTGTACATATTACCTCAATTACCTTGACTAACCCCTACCCCAGCACATTGACTCGGTACCCTTGTATATAGCCTTGTTTTTGTTATTTTATTGTGTTATTTTTTTCTTTCTCCTTTCGTTTATTTTGCTAATTTTTCAGACAAAAAAAAATAAAAATAAAAACTGCACTGTTGGTTAAGTAAGCATTTCACAGTAAGGTCTACACCGGTTGTAGTCGGTGCCTGTGACAAATTAAATTGGATTTGAATCAGTCTGTTTTATTCTAGCACTGCTGCTTGTCAGACTGAAGATACCACAATGTCAGAACAGAGCCTCGTCAAGTTCTGTGTCTGTCTGTGTTTATCAGGGAACAGCGGAGGTAGAGGTTCAAGAGAGATCCCACATCTGTAATTTATTAAACCCCCCCAGTCTGCACTTGGGTTACACACAAGGTTATCAATGCCTGCAGCTCTCTCTGCCTATGGTGAAAACAAGCAAACAACAGGTTTTCCAAAGGTTCAGAGCCATCTGTGATAGGCTTAATCCTACACACACACACAGACTAACCTCTGCTGAAAGCAATCAGTAGTCCTCCCTCAGCAAGAGAGGACTCAAACCCCACCAACCTCTCCCTCTCCCTCCCCCTTCACACAAAACACCACTTTTATCGTGTCTAACAGTTCATCACCCGCCATAATGTCAAATGAGAAATCTGTCAAGATTAAAAAGAGCTAACCACTTTCATTATCGCTCAAAGGCTCTGTGTAGGAAAGATGGCAGCCCTTCCTACAAAGACCAGCAGTCTTCAAAAAGGGCAAAGAGTCTTTAATGGGATTAAATGGAGGGGGAAAGTTGATGCGATGTCCCAGAAATGCATTCATTTGACTCGTATCCCACACTGGGAGGGTCAGAGGTCAATGTGAGAGGTAGATAAAGGAAAAAGTTTGCTCGTAACCTCGTGTCACACCAAACAAGCTACGTTAGGCTAGCCGTTGCTACGAGACCCAGAAGACACAAGTCCCACACAGCGAGTCCCTTTAAAAACGTCCCATGGAGAGCTGAGAGGGGAGCGTTAACAGCCCCTGTTCGAGTCTAGAAAATCACTCCTCATGTCCAAACAATAGCTTCAGTGTTCTTGATGGAGCAGAACTAGCTAGGCATTCATAGACGAAAGAGGGGGAGAAACACAGGACTAGCCAAAAAGACCTTGATTCATCTTTCTCTTTCTTAGACATGCAGAGAAAGAAACCCCCTCTTCTTATACTACCACTGCTGCCCACACAACTGGAAGTATTTTCTGATGAGTCTGGGGAATGGAGAGAACATCTGGCCTGAAAAAATAATGAGAGCGTTGTATTGTAAATGGGCCGCTCCTTCAGGATACGACATTACGGTACTGTGAAAGTTAGCCTGTTTGTGCGAAAATTACAGGCTTTGCCCTCCAAAACCTTAATGTATGCTCCTACAAAATCCCAAACCTGTTTAAATATTAGTTATCCATTTATTGTAGAGGAAATGGCATTGAATGGAGCCTTGACAATAGAGACAGCTGGTAGTGTGTTAATAAATTATTAACCTTACGTGCCTCTGGGAAATGTTCAATGGAGTGGAATGATGCAGCAATTTTTTTCTGTGACGAGTGTGAGGTGAGGTAGAAACAATTACACCATCTGTTTACGTTGCCCTAGGCCCATTGTCATAGTGCTGTTTGTTGACATACAGTAAGAACGTGTTAACAGAGACACAAGTAAAGCTGGAAGGCGGCCATTTTCCACTGTGTGGACATTTTCCCCCATTTCCAATTCAAATCTGGCTCTATCCATCCTCACCTGTGAGCCATGACTCAAAATGTCACTGTTATCCTTAGGACACCTCCTCCTGACCTGATAATATAAAAATAACCAAAAAGGAAATAACTTCCGATATGTCAAAAACAGAAAGTGCTGCTGCTCCATCCTGTGTTTTTCCTGGGTTTGAAGGGTAATTATAGTGAGTGTTTACTTAACAGCACTCAGGAAGACTCCTTCCTGTTCTCCTTGAGATGTCAGCGTGGGGTTTAAAAGGCCACCCTGGGACATCCTCAACGGATGGAGGATGGCCAAGTTAGCACTTTAGAGGAGTGTCAACAAAATCATGACATTCCCTCCCAACAGCCATGTGTTGTGGTGGTAGAACTAATTAAATGACACACACACACACACTGGCCCCAGTTTGCTGAACTATATGAACATATTTTGCATTTACATTCTATTATGCAAAACAGAACAAGTGGGGAGTATTCCTGGGAGTTAAATGCAAATATTTATGGACTGATACACTTCAGCGTAATCTATTCAGCCCTCTTTCAAACAACTAACTGCCAAGCCGACACCACAAACATGTCTTTGTTCTGTGCGGCTGGACATGGGTTAACCCTAAATACTGTAGTCAGAGGAGCTATTTTAAGTCCTATGGATGAGGTGCACTGTGCACATGATGTTCACCACAGCCTTATCTCTTGTGCACAGGAGCGAAAAGTAGCTGTGGACACGTAAGCTGCAGGTACAATACAAGGGCGGTGTGTAAACGTTGTCTGATTACTGAAGAGGTCAGCCAGAGTCATGGGAAAAGTTATGGGAAAGGTGGCTTGAACTCATCCTTATTGCAAATTATGCAAGTGGTGTCCTCTTTGTGGGATTAACCAGTATGCGTTGAAAGTTGATGAGAAAGAAAGTGTTTGGTTTCACGTTGGGGTATTCATGACACGAACATGTCTATACCGGTATAGCCCACTTCTACTGTGTCTCTACTGTAGGGTTGAAGGTTGCAGGGGTATATGTAACATTAGATGAGATGTCCATGTGCCAACACTTTCAGCCTGGTTTTCATAGTTAAAAAAAAAAAAGGTATTTTCTCTTGCTAGCACTTCCTAGCAGACTGGAGGTTTAAGTGTCCTGTCCTCGAGCCAGCACAGATGGTCAGACCATCACAGCACCATTTTATTACAGTCCTTACTGTTAAGGGTTATGGCAAAAAATAGGCACGCCTTACAGCGGTCTTACAGATGTCACAGATTACAAAATCCTCCAAGTATCTGTACTACTAAAGAAAAAGCGATAACCACAACAGTTTCAGCCCTGTATCAGATTCATAACGTTTTGGATGGTGTCAGATAACACAACGCAGGAAGCCAGAACTTGAGGTATGACTGAAGACCAGGGAAAGGGTATTTTACAAAGTAGGCTAATTCACTTTAATTACTTTTGCAATTACTGGACAAAGCAACTTCCTTTGTGGTGTAGCGCTCCATTGTACTCCTCAGTGCATTGTAAGTATTAATAAATAGCACATACAAGTATTTCCCATCTCTGTAAGTAAAATAAAACATAGGACGGGGTCAATACCATTTCAAGAAAGTCAATAAATACATTTCCTGAATCCACTGAGTTGAAAAGGAATCGGCCACAATCACCCAAGCCTGCTACACCAGCACAATGTCCTACATTGTTGCTGTCTGGCATACAGCCATACTTGTGAAGATGTTGTGTGGTGGTTTTTAACAATTAAAGTATCAAAGGCTGTGTAAGGTGATGTTGACAACCTGGTGACAGGCAGTTACACACACCAAAGCTCCCACTGTGGTCTTGACATGATGGGAGCCTCCCATTGTGATCAGCTGTTTACTTCCTGGAACACATCTGAGTGCCAGCCTGCCAGGAGTTACCACGAAAACTATGACCAAGAACCCATGTGGAGGGCTCTACTAGGGCTTTAACTCTACTATTACAGTAGCTTCCTGGACTCAGATTTAGCAGATTCCTGGATTAAAAAGCACTTTCAATGGAGAATACCCATTGAGCATGCTTAAGTCCAGGGAAACTAGTCCAAAGAGGCCCAAAGGATTTGCCTAAAAGTGCCGTATGCAGATCTTCACTAGAAAGGAATGGGGGGGGGGGGGGGTTACGAGGTTTTTGTACTCCGCTTGACAGTTCAGAGACATTCATGGCACTTCCTATGGAACACAATCTCGCATTTCTTTTCCACAAACCGTCGCAGCAGACCACTGAAGGGCTGGCATATCTCTGTCAGACTTCTAATAAAGCGTATCATCTGGCAGACCACATGGAAAATGTCTCAGCTCACACTGGAAGGAGGCGGGGATCGGGATGGAACCATTGCTTCGCATGGATGGAATGACCCACTTCGGACTCCATTTAGAAAGGGAGTGAAAGGACAAAAACCCACTGGAGAGGAGCTGTGGATATCGGTATAAAAAGTCTACTAAATATGTTGATAGCAGTTTTTTCAGACTGTGGCTTGACCTGGAAAACTCTGGGCCCTAGATATACCGCAGCTATAACCAGGTCAACTTAGGTGGTCAGGAAAAACTCCTGGCCCTAGTAAGGGGGGTGATCCCCCTCTTTAGTTATTTATTGTGTTGGACATACAGTACGTGTGGATCATAGACCTCTGGGCCATCTGGGATTCTCCCCAGGAGCAGAAGCCAACAAAAAAAACCCACAGAGGATTTGGCAAGGGGCCCAGCCCATCATTCAACAGCTAAAAAGATTTGTATTTAATTTGCATGCTATATTGCTGAACAGTAGATTGAAAGACATCTAGGGGACCCTTTAAAACAATAGTAGCAAATTGATTCCACATGAGTCTGACAATGAAGGCGACACTGCAGTTTTACACTGTGTATAATTTTTTTTAAAACTACAGTGAGGTCAGACAAGGAGAAAGCATTGTTGAGGCGGATGTAGTCTAGTACTGCAGACTTCACTCAGCAGTATAGGGACCCTTACACAACCCGTATAGGGCTCCACCCACTATGTTGGAGCAACAATGAGTTGTTGGCCTTGCCAATCATTCATGACGCTTTCATCCTTTCCTGTAGCAAAAAAAGATCATAAGGGAATATTGTACACACACACAATGTAGAATTGTTTTCATCCAGCATCACTGTAGCCCAAAATAAGTTGCACTTGTGAAAGGTCTGGGAAAAGTGGATCAAGAATGGCAATACTTGACATACAGCCTATTTTTTTTCCCAACGCAGTGTTCTTGCTGAGAAAATTACACATTTATGTTAAAGACATTAAATCACAGGAAATGTGTGTGGGGGTGGGTGGGGGTTCTGCACCCTGTAACCTGATAGACTATCCCTTTTGGGCCAAATTGTGCAACAAGAGAAAGGGCACATTGATTAAGAAATTGAGCAGAATTCATACTGATTTACGTGGCCATTTGCCAACACACACTTTCCACAATTAGAAAAAAAGTTTCAGGTCGTATCGAGAGGAAATGTATGCACCGACTTGATGCGAAGCAGTTTCACGGTGATCCATTTCATGTAAATAATACATTTTCTCCCAAACACCTCTCATTTAATCACTTTGATAGGTAAAATGGTATAATCCTAATATTCACGCACGCTTACCTTGCTTCTCAATTCTGCAGTCAAACCGTACACTGGACCCTTGTTGAATTGAGTCATTTTCTTTGTTTTGCAAATGTAAAACAGTGTCAATAACTTGCAACAAAAAAAAGTTGCGCCTTCTTCCACGTTTCCTCTGTTACAAAGTAGCAAGTTCCATACAAGAGTTACAATTATGAAAATAAATCCGTAAACCTCTTTAATGTCCCGATTCTTCGGCGAGCAGATGGAAAGAGAACGGAATTGACCTTGCACAGAAAGTTCTGGTTCGCAGTAGATAGCTTGTCTTTCGACCGAAAAAAAAGAGAGACCTGCGGTAAGCCAATCAGAAGTCTTGATTTCCCCTGCACTCGCTCATGGATCCCAAGGAAGATAAAGAAACAAGGATGTTTAACACACGTTATTCACAATAACAGATTCACAATTTGGTTGGTCAAGTATCCCCTGATTAGGCTATATGACTATTATTATTATCATTAGGCTACCATTCAATCTTTTTTTCCCATAAAATGTCAATAGAATATAAAGTGAATGACAAACAATACAAATCATTTATGAAGATATCTAATTGCATTATAGTAGGCTATCATGCAGCATATGACTCTCTTCCATGAGTCCTCCACCACAGGATGGTTTAGGGTAGTAATGCAAGAGTGACATAAATAATGCCTCCTTCCACAATGCATTGAGAAATGACAAGTTTTACACTAGACTGAGATCAGCTCTAAAACACAGCCTCTAGTAAAGTCTCAGTCTATACTATCTCTACTTAAGTTGGCTGAATGCAAACAAATCATTCCCCCCCTCCCTGCATCCCTCCCCCTCCCTCCATGTGTTTCCTGTCCCCTGAGCAGTGCCATCAAGGGACTCCAAGTGTCCATAAACAGGAAGACTGTCCACAATGGAAACTTGCTGCCAGAACTGCTCATCCTGAAAATAACACAAACAGAGCTACCCTCTGAAGAACTCCCCATGCGATTCCCACCGTGAGGCCTAGCTGGGTCTCAGTCTCTGCCTTTTCCTCTGAAACACTCAGGGTGGTCTAGGACTAGTCTACTAGTCTGTCTCCACTCCTGAAATAGTTCTGGGTTAAATGTCTGAGAAAAAGTCATTCCAATTTATTTTCATGATGACAGTCATAATTTACTGTATATGCCTCATGGAAAGAGTCAAGTGCATGTTATTATTACTGTTGGATTGAGTGTAGGCTGTCTATGTCAAACATTTTCATTCTGTACATGAAACATATTCATGCGTATGATTCTGGTGTTTTGGATGTTACTTAGGTGATGAGAAAAAAAGTAAGGGAGGGAATTGGTATTCACCTAGGTAGGTAACAGTTGCCACAAAAATGAAAAACAAACTGTGAATGGAAATTCAATTACCTTTTTCCAACTTGCACAAGCAGTGACTACACAGACTCCACTGATCTGATTCAGCTCTTGTTCCAGTTTAACCTGTTACGTAATTATTACAGTGCATCATTTCTTGTTCACCAACAACGAATAAATGCCAACTGCACAATTACTGTAGGTAGTGTACTACTTACTGCATGCTTGATCCACAGTTCCCTGAAGCAATGACTGTTAGCCATTATGATTTTGCTTAGGAAGGGAGATAGCTAAGACTTTCAATTTACCGAAAACTATTGTACAAGGTAAGACAATTGCGTAGTGCAGAAGACATTTCTCATGGAAACTGGCAGTGGGATTATTTCAGCACATTGCAATGCCAAGACATTTACTGTTACGTCCATCAGTCATTCTTTTCTCTCTCTCTACATCAGGTCCTGCCGGGAAATAGGCTTCATGGCATGGAACTGTATTCCTGAGTGTTAAAAATGAGCAGAAACAGATATGTCTGTTTTCATGTTTTGTGTGCGTGAGTGTGCGTGTGTTTGTGAGCCTATAGTGCTCAAACTAAAAAATGAGTAGAGCAGAGTACTGGCAACCAGCCATTGCCCATCAAATACTACCCAGTAAAATAAAACACAATTTCCCATTTTTCCCAGCGTGAGAATAGCTCCCACTGTAGGAAAAGATAGTTGCCTGGCGACCCAAACTCCTTGCTCAGGCCAAATGCTATGCCATGCCCATATATATTAGTTTCTGCTCCGTAATGAGGGGATTTGATTATCTGGACCATATTACACTCATGGGAGGAGTTTGCACCAGGGAAAAGTGATTGGATTTATTTAGGATTATAATTATTTTGGGGGGAACCCGGGCTGCCTCCTGGGTGTAAGCCAGGTGCCCCATTCAAAGCCCACAGTGAAGTCAACTCTAGCCTAGGCTAGATTAACCACGTGGAGTAGTCTGAAGGAATCTGTATTTTCAATTGCGAAAGTGATTGCTTTTGATAAAAATGCTTTTTCTGCCTACCAATGAAAACTAGTTTTATGGAAATATATGTTGTATGTTTCTGGACGATGCACCATGCTGCCTTGTTGACAACATGGCCGAGCAGCGCAGATTACTGTTCCATTTGAGAAGGGTGCTCCACCCTCACCGCTTTTGCCCGTTCACGTCACAGGCCACAGACCAGTGCACCACAGCTCAGATTAATAGAACTCCCTCCGTGAGTCTGGATCTGAATACTGGATCTGAATATTTCCCGATGATTTCTAGAATGCAAACACATTCTAACCATTCTGATTTGTCCCAGAAACCGATGGGTTGGGCCAGAGCCAGAACACAAGTGGGTAAAGCGGCATTCTAAAATTTGCCATTGGCTTTGATATTCTGATTGGTTAGAGATGATCCAATCACTGATGACTTTGTTTTGTACAACACCCATTATTTTGATGTCACTACAAAAAACTTCAGCGATGGCAGTCTTAGACTGAAGTATGTAGCGAACATAGAGTAGCCAAATAATTCATTTTCAGTCGTCAGGCAACAAATATAGTACTCACCATGTCTGGGCCTCTTGGGATTAATGTACCGGTACTTGAAGTACTTATCTCATGATCTCATTCAAATGCCCTTGTATGGTCATCACATATCTGGGAGTGCCAAGTTTCCCTCTCCTATGCGGTGAGCCCGTCATCCCACTCATCCCAACTCGGAATTCTCCCCAGCTATGGACATTGGCTCCTACTGTCATGCATGATTTACTAGAAACTGAACAAGAAATCCGCCCAGATTCAGGACTAGATGTATTCAATGTGTTTAAAAGGCATTTTTTTATCACCTATGTGGCCATTTGCCCCACACTTTTCAAAAGTTTCAGGTCGACTAGAGGAAAGAATAGATGTGAATTTTCCCTCCCCACCAACTTTCCCTCTCCGTCGTGGTGACCCAACCATCCCACTCCTCCCAACTAATTGTACACACTCCCCATCTGTGACTCTTGGCCCCCTCTGTCATGTATGGTTTCCTTCCAAACAAACATGGAGTTGGAGCCCTATTAGATATGGAGAATCTGACTCAAAAACACTCTATAGAATGGTGACTGAGGTCCTGTATCAGCAGATTACACTGAGATGTGGTGCTACACACTGCTAATGAGAACCCCTTTGTTGAACCTGACCTATGTAGAGTAGACATGCAGTAAAGCTCAGACAAATACTTTCCCCTTAGCCTAGACATCTGAGAAAGACAAAGATAGAAAGAAAGAGAGAGAGCAAGAGACAGAGACAGAGAGAGCAAAAAACACAGAGAGAGAGAGAGAGAGAGAGAGAGAGAGAGAGAGAGAGAGAGAGAGAGAGAGAGAGAGAGAGATAGAGAGAGAGGAATGCTTCTTAATGAATCACAAGGATTAAAAGGCCCAGTCAAGTCTAATTCAATGTTAACATCTCACTGTTTACAGTATATCTATACATGGAGACAATAACCTTTAAATAGGCAAGATAAGTAATACAATTTATGTCATTTCAATGGGGTAATTTCCTTGACTTTCACAATACACTTTTCATTCAGTCCTCTGTACCATGACCATTAAACATTTAAACATTTAAAAGGTTTGACAACCATTAAAAAGTATTGTGATTGATCTACACTTTCTAAACCTCTTTGCAAATCTTAGCTGAGGCATTCAGAGGTATTCGTTAAGTAATTTGAGTAATTAGCTCTCACAATTAAGGTAACACTTCATCCGATGTTCTTCATCAGATGTGTGGCCCCATTTACAGTAATAACAGGTTCAAATCAAATTGGATTTGTGACATACATATGGTTAGCAAGATGTTATTGTGAGTGTAGCAAAGTGCTTGTGCTTCTAGTTCCGACAGTGCAGCAATATCTAACATGTAATCTAACAATTCCACAACTACCCAATACACACACATCTAAGTAAAGGAATGGAATAATAAAATATACATATAAATATAAGGATGAGCAATGACAAGATGCAATAGATGGTATAAAATACAGTATATACATATGAGATGAGTAATGCAAGATACGTAAACATATTAAAGTCACATTATTAAAGTGACTAGTGATCCATTTATTAAAATGGCCAATGATCTCAAGTCTGTATGTATGCTGCAGCCTCTGGGTGTTAGTGATGGCTGTTTAACAGTCTGATGGTCTTGAGATATAAGCTGTTTTTCAGTCTCTCGGGTCCCAGCTTTGATGCACCTGTAAAGACATCGCCTTCTGGATGGTCGCGGGGTGAACAGACAATGGCTCGGGTGGTTGTTGTCCTTGATGATCTTTTGGCCTTCCTGTGACATCAGGTGCTGTAGGTGTCCTGGAGGGCACGTAGTTTGCCCCTGGTGATGCGCTGTGCAGACCGCACCACCCTCTGGAGAGCCTTGCGGTTGTGGGCGATGCAGTTGCCGTGCCAGGCGGTTATGCAGCCAGACGGGTACTATGGTGGGTACTCTGGCGTTGAATGCTGAGCTGTAGTCAATGAACAGCATTCTTTTCTTACATAGGTATTCCTCTTGTCCAGATGAGACAGGGCAGTGTGCAGTGTTATGGCGATTGCATCGTCTGTGGACCTATTGGGGCAGTAAGCAAATTGAAGTGGATCTAGGGTGACAGGTAAAGTGGAGGTGATATGATCATTGACAAGCATCTCAAAGCATTTCATGATGACAGAAGTGAGTGCAATGGTCATCTAGTTCAGTTACCTTTGCTTTCTTGGGTACAGGAACAATGGTGGCCATCTGAAGCATGTGGGGACAACAGACTGTGATGGGGAGAGATTGAATATGTCCGTAAACACACCAGCCAGCTGGTCTGCGCATGCTCTGAGGACGCGGCTGGGGATGTCGTCTGGACCGGCAGCCTTGCGAGGTTTAACACGTATAAATGTCTTATTCCCGTCTGCCAGGGAGAAGGAGAGCCCACAGTCCATTGCAACGGGCCGTGTTGGTGGCACTGTATTATCCTCAAAGCGGTTGGCCTGTAGAACATGCAGAGTTTTTGTAATATTGTTATTACGGAACATGCAGAGAGAGATTTTTTGGAATTAGTTTGGTTAAATATTATCCAGAACAAATCAAGGCTTCTGAATTAATACTGTAAGCCAGTTGATGCTATTAGTAATTAGCCTCTTGGAATGCTGATTTGTTTTGTAACGGAACATATTTATTTTGTGAGTATAAACCATCGGCTAGATTAATGAGTAGTCATATACTTCAGCTCATGGCATAACATTGGATATTAAACCATGTTCAAATCATATTCACTTACGTAGAGGAACCTCAGGTAGCCTAATTGATGAAGGAAATCATGCATACAGTAGCCTATTAATCACACATGAAGCAACACATTATGAGTGTTGTTGTACTTTAATTTGATATAATATCACATAAGCTAGTCATGTCATGTTAGAATTCCTCAGCTTGCCTTGAGACTACTCAAGAACGTGTAAATACTGTATCCGTCGGTGGGAAACACTTGTGTTGGTGAAATAAAGCAGGTGAAAAACAGAAAGGGAATCCCACCATCTAGTGGTGATTGTAAACAGCTATATTTTGTATGAACTTTTATTTAACCAGGGTAAACACTTTGAGCCCAGGCCTCATTTGCAAATGTGCCCTGGGAACAATACAGAAAATACAATTATTCACAATTTAAAACACAACATGTATTAAATTAAATCGCAAATAGTATGGAAACAATCAAACAAACACATGTATCAATATAAAAATTCCTAGTCTTTCTTCATAACTGACCCAGAGACAACAACATATCCAAATGAAACGTTGCTTGGAGATTATTCCACATGATTGGGGCCTGGTAGGAAAAGGCAGATTTACCCAACTCTGTGGATACACGTGGAGTCTCTTTAAATAACCAATCTTGAAATCTAGTGTAGTGTTCTGAGTTTCTATATTTCAACAATGATGTTAAGTAAATTGGAAGTTTATTGAGCAAGGCTTTATAAACAAAAACAGAATAATGATGTGACCTATGCGTTTTTAGTGAGATCCAACCAACTTTATGATAAACGATGCAGTTGTGAGTGTCAAAACTGTCAGATGTGATAATACAAAGTGCACTGTGATAAATTATGTCCAAGGGCTTCAAAACACTTACTGTAGCCGGATTTATGTATATAATATCGCCATAATCTATAACAGGAATAAATGTAGACTGAATTATCTGTTTTCTACTATTTAATGAAAGGCAAGCCCTATTCCTATAGAATAATCCCAACTTAATTCTTAATTTCTTGACTAACTTGTCAACATGCTTTTTAAAAGATAGCTTTTCATCAATCCAGATGCCCAGATATTTATAGGCGGGGACACAATCAATGTGGCCACCATTTAACATAGTTATACACAAATCAGTTACATGATTTGGCAAAAAAACATGTACTTGGTTTTACCAGCATTTAGTACCAACTACAGGTCAACCAAGGCTTTCTGCAAGGTAGTAAAAGCAGATTGAAGAGTCAGAGCCTGAGCCTCCATAGGTGTAGTAGCATATACAACAGTGTCATCTGCATTCTTGATGAAAGTTACAGTTTTGTACAAATAGACCAATGCTGTTAATATAAATAGTGAAAAGAACTGGACGAAGAATCGAACCCTGTGGGACACCTTTTGTTATGTTTAGAAATCCTGATTTAACGCCATCAGTAAGTACACACTGATCTGTCTTTTAAATAATTCTCAAACCAGCTACAAGCAGCCCGATCTATGCCAATCGTAGAGAGTTTGTGAATAATTAAGGTGTGATCCACAGTGTGAATGCCTTGGACAGGTCAATGAAGAGGGAAGCATGGTATTTCTTCGTATCTAAACAATTTATGACATAATTTAAAACCATAGAGGTAGCAGAGATGGTACTATGACCTAGTCTGAACTCTGACTGTTTTACATTCAGAAAAAATGTAGCAGTTAAAAGGGATCTAAGCTGAGTATTAATCAATGATTCCAGGATTTTTGCCAGGCAAGTGTAACGGCCATTGGTGGAAGAAGGTGAGGACCAAGGTACAGCGTGGTACATGTTCATCATCTTTATTTAACTGAACACTGAATAACCAAAACAACAAAAGAACAACCGAAACAGCTCCGTCAGGTGCGAAACAGACTAAACAGAAAATAACTACCCACACCACACAGGTGGGAAAAGTATGGTTCTCAATCAGAGACAACGATAGACAGCTACCTCTGATTGAGAACCATACCTGGCCAAACACACAGAAAAGAAAACATAGAACCCACAACATAGAATGCCCACCCCAACTCACGCCCTGACCAAACCCAAAATAGAGACATAAAAGGATCTCTAAGGCCAGGGCGTGACAGCAAGACAGTTTGGAAATGGGACGATAATTATTTTAATCACTCTGGTCGCCACCTTTATGTAGAGGAAGTACATGGGCCGCCTTCCAAACTCTAGGGATAGTACTTGATATAATTGTCAAGTTAAAAATATGTGTTAATGCTTCCGCAATCAATGGAGCAGAAAGCTGTAATAAGAAGGGATCAAGCATATCAGCCCCAGTTTATTATTTTTACATTAATCATGAGTAGCTGTTGCAACACATCAGAAGTAGACAGTTGCTCCAGAGAGCACAAGGATTCACTGGGGGTTGTCTGGTCCTTTATCAAGTCGACTAGCAACTGGATAGAGGACAAGAGAGCAACTGAATATGTTGGTCATATTGTGGCATTAGCGTTCCCACAACACTGTTTACTTATATGACTGGTTCAATGACATGCTATGGGTGAATGGCATACAGTAAAGTAGTACGATACTCCACACGGTTCTTATTTCCACGTTCAACACAACTAAAAACTTGGAAACTCCGAAACCGACCAGTGGAGCAGGCTCCTCAGAGGAGGAAGGGGAGGACCATCCTTCTCAGTGAATTTAATTTAAAAAAAAATGTAAAACATTGAAAAAGTTATCATTTTTAGATAAACCTATACTAAATATAGTCACCAAATAATTAATTAAAACACACTGTTTTAAATTGGTCTACAGTAGCCTCAACAGCATTCTGTTTGGTAGCACCATGGTGTAGTTGGAGGACAACTAGCTTCCATTCTCCTCTTGCTACATTGAGGCTTGGGATGCTCTTGGTTCGCACCCCCTTCCATAGACTTACACAGTAATTATGACAACTTCCGGAGGATGTACTCCAACCTATCAGAGTTCTTGCAGCATGAACTGACATGTTGTCCACCCTATCAAAGGGTCAGAGAATTAATTTAGTAATGATAGTATAAGCTACAGCTAGCTAGCACTGCAGTGTATAAAATGTGGTGACTAGTTGACTAAAAGAGAGAGAAAGACAATAGTTGAACTGTTTTCAACAAATTCATTTCTTCAAAAATGAAGAAGCAAGAGAGAGAGAGAGAGAGATTTTCAAATGTTTTCACT
The DNA here is from genome assembly GCF_023373465.1 of Oncorhynchus keta. Lineage (NCBI taxonomy): Eukaryota > Metazoa > Chordata > Actinopteri > Salmoniformes > Salmonidae > Oncorhynchus > Oncorhynchus keta. The sequence goes on from NC_068443.1 coordinate 35,178,165, forward strand.
TTCAGTTTCACTTACTTAGCTAGCAAATGCAGCTGGCTAGTTTAGCTACTCGAACACCTGGCTCAAACAGAGGTATGCTATGTTAGCTAGCTGGCTATGACTATCCAACACAACACCGGAACTCTTCCAAGTCAAGGTATAACTGCTTACTGACTATACACTGTGACGTTAATGATTGTAGTGGATTTACTTGCGCATTAGTTCTATTAGCTATGTTGACTAGGACGCTACTTTAGCAAATATGGGGACAACGGTGTAGGCTGTGTGTAGTGGTTATGGCATGGTTTGGCTTGGAAAGTTTTTTTTCGGCTGGTGACATACAGCTGATGTGTTGTTCATTGAAGTCCACAAACGAAGGGAAAATGTGAGAGGAGGAGAGTGCATTGAGGAGAGAAGGAATACAATGTGGGTGCTATGAAAGTGAACTGTGTTTATGCGTGATCAGAGTATTCATTCCGCCGAATCTGTTGCAAAACGTTTATTAAACGGAAGCAGGGATAAAAAATATCAGAATTTTAGACTAACTGTTGGACTAATGATTACACCCTGGATAAGCTAGATGCAGGCAAGAGTGTGCAAGGCGGTATTGAATGTGCCACTGTCTGTCCAAAATTCACAAATCTAGTGGAGGAAGGGGCAGTAGAAGAGCAGCCATCTTGTGAGAAAAGCTGGTACCTCATCGATGGGGAATTCAAGAGACATACCTAGCAGGCCTTGCGCCGTATCTTCGCATGATCTGGTCTTGTGTGAATTTCACAAAAGATTCGTATTGTTCTGCAAGTTTTGTGTTGAGGATCTGTCATCAGGATACAGTCTGTCATCTACATTTTTTTCTCCCAACCTGTGTGCACCTACATTGTAAACTTTAATTAATAGGCTAGTTTGTAGCAAACTCATGATGGGTATAGGGAAAACCTATCGATGTGTTACATTGAGCTGAATGGAATATGAATGACAGTCATCCATCATGCTGTAATAGAAATAAGGCCATGCTCATGAAAAAAATGATTGTCCTGCCTCATGATAAACGGCTCCGGCCGCAACTGGAATCGACCAATAGGAAACTCTACAAAAAATAATGTATGTACATTTTAACTCTGAGATTATAACAATATGTTTCGTCACAAAATACGCACACGGACATTACGGATGTTTTAGGAAGAGCTACCGACGCATGTAAAGTTGGGGTATATAAAATATGCCGTGAGAGCGTTTGTGTACAATCCACTGCAATGCCAGAATTGTAACCAGTTTGGACACGTGTCAAGTGGGAACAGGCTGAATATGTTTGTGGCTGAATCCATTTTTTTGTTAAAGAGTTATAGTCGGAGCCTTCCCTGTTTCTGGTCCACACTCCAGTCCAGTTGGTGGCGGTAATGCACATTAAAGTTGGTTGCCAACCTCCATTTTAAAAAATCCACCAAAGAAGAAGAAGAGGAAGAAGCGACTTACAGGGAGAGGTGCGAAATGGAGGGAGGAAGATAGATATCTGACTTTAGAAGACAATAGACTGTAAAAACTATTGTTAAAAAAAAAACAAGAAGTAGCTTACCTCCCACATCTGGGTGCAACTGTCAAACATCAGATGAATTCATCGCCTAACAGTGGCTTTCAAAACAGGCTTAGGCTAAATCTTTTCGGGGGAAAAAAGCCACAAAGGAATAGGCCTAGTCATTCCAAATATAGCTAGCTTGTATTAACTTGAGCATCAGTTTTCTTTAAAATATGGAAACGCAGCGTTATGATTAGGCTATTTCAAAGCCATTGCGTGACTATGTGAAAAACAAGGTAAGTTGACAGCGTCACTAGATAAAGCAAAAGAGTCATAAAACAGGATTGTTTACATTTTCTCCTGCATGAACAAAATGCTGAAGTCATTCTAGTCATTTCAGCCCAAATATTTCGCGCTACCAGTTTTACGCGTTTACCTTTTAGTCAATATAAAAATCTCAGCCGAGGTGTAAAGCGGTTGTCCGTATAGCGAACAACTCCTATTGTAGTTCTACACAGCCTGCGTTGCGATGTAGAGTCATTCTTCCTAAATATGTTGGGCAACCAGTTTTACGGGTACTCTCTTGTACACAACCTGGGTTTCGACATCACGGGGGATATTTATATATTCGGAAATGGTATTCCCCTTGAAATGCACTTGTCCTTACTCACACTCCTGTAGCGCACGTTGACGGGACGGTTATAGGGTGTCATTGCCAGTGCAAGTTACTCCATGTAAGCACCTCTACTCGGGGGAATAGCATTGCTTAGAAACTACGACAGTGACTTGAGGGTAAGTACAGTATGCTTCTGTCAATGGTGTGCGATATTGCTTGCCTTGTATCAGTTGTCTGCCTATCATTATCACACTTAAGTGATGCTATTGTCTTATGGACTGCTGTCAATACAGTATCTAGCCTCATAACCCAGTACTACAGTATACGGTACTCGGGTGTCTACGGTAGTTATTCGTGCTTTAGTTTGAAAAAGTATGCTATGTCTACTTTATCTTAAAACAGGTCAGCTGTTCAGATTTCTGTCTGACCACAATTTAGGCTATTCCACAATTTCTTATATTTCCTCAGTCATTGGCTAGTTGAGACAGGTTCACTTGTGATCAACAACTGCCTGACCCAGACACTCGAGGAGAGCTTGGCGAGGTTCCCCATGCTTCCTTTCATTTGTGGAGGAGGGTTGGTGTTTAGGGCTGTGGGGACATGTAGGGGGATCTGCTTGTGTCCCTGTATTTAGTTACAGACCATCAGCGATTTTGACACAGAGCCAGATGCGGTCAAAGTGTTGATTACAAGTATGATTGGTCGGCCCACTCCTGTTAGCTAAAGGTGAGGTTTGATTCATTCACCGATTTTCTTAAGGGCACTAGGAATGTTTCTCACCATTTTGAGGAATCCACACTTCTACATGGACATGTTATTCTTAGTAGGGAGTCGAGCAGAATTTGAGTTGTTCTACGATTGAGAACCTCAAAAAAACAAGAAATACAGAAACGCTTCAAGTAACTTTTAGGAATGCAGTTTGCCATACAGTTTCACTTCCTCCTAAAATGCCTCTCGCCAAATAAATCCTTGTGTAAAATATTTTCGCTTTAGTAATGACAGGTGAACAGAAGGTCAGGGCCATCTACTACGCCCCTTCACCAATTGATCTGATGACCACATGAATGAGATTGTGTCTGATCTATTGTGAAGCAGTGCATGAGATGTGGCTTTGGCTGACCCATGGACTGATTATGAACTTAACGTGATATCGCGGCTAAATCAACAAATAATATGTAGGAATAGGCAAATACTCCACTGTTTCAAGGCAGCCAGTGGTAAATGCATGGGTCCTGGCCCCGAGGTCAGACACTGCAGAAGAAGGTGATGACATGCAGTTCAACATAATTGGTACCCTTGATAAAGATGAGCAAAAATGACTGTATGAAATAAATTGTGAGGATAACGGCCCTGAGCCTTTTTCTAAAATGTTTAATGAGATTGGAGAACACATTGGGAGGGATCTTAGACCATTCCTCCATACAGAATCTTTCCATATCCTTTTGTCTGTATTTATGGACTGCCTTCTTCAATTCAAACCACAGGTTTTCAATGGGGTTCAAGTCCAGAAACTGAGTTGGCCATTGCAAAATGTAGATTTTGTGGTCAGTTAACCATTTCTTTGTGGTTTTTGATTAGTGCTTGGAGTTATTGTCTTGCTGGGAACTGGCCGCAAGTGGATTTTTCAGCTTCCTGGCAAAGGCAACCAGATTTTTTTTCTGAAATAGGAGTTCATGAATCTGTTGACCTTTTATCATGGGCCCGAGGACCAATGAAAGCAAAACAGTCCCATAACATCAAAGATCCACCACCATATTTTGCAGTAAGTAAGATTATTTTCTGCATATGCATCCTTCTTTTGAACTCACCACTGGTGTGCGTGGCAAAAGAGCTCTATTTTCGTGTCATCTGACCAGAGCACCGGTGCCAATCCAAGTACCAATGCTGTTTAGAAAACTCCATGTGTTTACATGTGTTGGTCGCTCTCAATAAAGGCTTTTTTCTGGCAACCCTTCCAAAGAGCTTATTGGCATGGAATATTGTAGATTTGGGGATTTGGGTGACATGAAGGCGTAACCAAGTTCGGTAATTCTCCAACTTTGGCCACAGGATTTTTCTTTGCCTCCTCACTGCGTGGTGCAACTGACATTTTGCACGCAAGGGAGGATGAAGAAAGCTTCCCTTGAATCACTGGGCATCTTGTTATGACATGAATTATCTGAATTATACCTACAGAGGCTTTTATGGAGGAACTGTGTGTGTGCAGAGCAGCACTATAATTAACACGTCTTACCTTTTTGTAATTAATGAATCCAATGTGATTTTATTTGATTTTATAATGCTTGTAACGTCCTCAGTAGGCTGCAGTAACCTATGCTTCAGCGAGGAGGTGCAGGTACCCTACGCAAGCCACTGGCTAAGATTTCAAGCTCGCAAACTCACCACAGATGCTGGAATATATTTCTGAGTGAGAGTGTCGCGATACGAAACCTTCAGCCCGCCCCTTGGCCGGCAGCGGGGTGCTAGAGGTGGTTAGCGTCCCGTTCCCTGGATTGGACAGGGCACTATAGATACTTCAGGTTATCTCGGTATAACCAGGACCGCTCGCGTAGCCCTGCCTCTCTTTCTATATCGAAGCGTTGTCCGCGTAGAGAGGTCTTTTGCCTTGTCACTCTCAACGGTCTAGCTCTAGCTCCACCTTTATCCTTTAGACTCTTTGCTTCACCACTAATTGGTCCATGAGTTGTTATTAAGCACTAGTCCTACCAGTCTCTATATGATTTCTCTGTGGTTTAGTATTTCCCCTCTGTGATGTATCTAGTTTAAAGTGTGAAGACCTTTAGTCAACTTAGTCTCACTACTCTGCCCGTCGGCTATGTATCGCTTGGAAAATAAAACTTAGATCGATAAGACAATTAAATGAATCACTACTGGACACACCTTCCTCCTTGTCTTTTAATGGTAACTCATTCTGTCATAGAGCATTGATCCCCGTTTCCAGTGTCCCGGTAGCGGGGAGTGTCAGAGTTGTTATCTCCCGTGCCGTTAACTGTCTTTGAGAGAACCTTTTACTCGAGACAGGATAAGACTACCGTTTATTTTTGAAAACACTCTGTTTTTTTGTCTTTTACAATCAAACACACTTCAAAATACACAATTTGTTACTCGGTCACACACAGCCTTAATCAAAAACATGCAAATGCCTTAATGCTCTATAAAATGCCTGGTACAATGATAACACTTATCTCTATATTAAAAATTATAAATGCTTATAATAGTTATTTAATTACCTTTGAGAGATGACGAGGAGACCCATGAGATCAGGAGCAGAGTTTCAATTGGTCAGAGTTCTTTTATAATTTAGTTAGTAGCGACTCCCCTCTACTGGCTGAGAGGTTGACTTGAAGTCGGCGGTTTACTAAATTGAGAGATTCAAGTTTGGACTGGATGAGAGAACCCGCTGGTGATTCCCTGCCCCACTGGAATATCGAAGAGTCTCTGCCCGCAACGAGGTCGAGATGCTGAGCTCAATCGAGAGGTTCCGGAGAACACTTCTGGATATATTTGCATCAACACCCTGGCGCAAAATCACAGGGTCAATTCAGACATCCATAAGAGAAAGCAAGGGATAACCTTAAGGTCTAGAGTGGCTCTCAACCCCGTTGAACTACCGCAGTGTCAGTGGCCCGCAACAAGGTCGAGATGCTGAGCTCAATCGAGAGGTTCCGGAGAACACTTCTGGATATATTTGCATCAACACCCACGCGCCTGGCGCAAAGCGACAAAACAACTGGTCAATAGTTAAGCGGTATATCGGAGAGTCCCTTCTCAGATCCAACAAGTTAGAATCTTTTAGTAATTTGAGTCAAGTGGCAATTACCCGAAGTCAAATGGTTGTCTAAATGAATTCAGAATTCAAGAAGTCAGCGCCAAAGCTGGAATAAAAATGCTTGGAACGTAAAAAACTTTATTAACCGGTTCCAATGCTTTTAAAATAACGGTTCTGCTCCTGAACAGTGTAGGTCACTTTTGTTTCGGGTTCAGGTCCTCAAAAAGTTTGCTTGTTTTCAGTTCTGTTCCCTGAACCAGTTCCAACCTTTTGATTTCCACACTGAGTTTGGAATAATACTGTGATATTGTAAAACTGATAATGAGCTTTTATTGTAAGCTGTTTGAAAAGACTGCCTCAAATGTCAGCCTCTTTTGGCAGGATTTTGTTTTGGGCTGCTTGGTTACAGGTTGTAAATTAGTTAAGACAGAGTTTCAAACCTCTCTGCCAATAACAGCTATTTTAAAATGTTCCCCTCCCCACTTAGACCACTCCCAGACAGTCCTAGCAAAGGTATTGCATGAGAAATGGCTCTTTGCTAAGAAGCCCCAGTATTTTCATTTTTGCTTGATAATTTTTTACATTTAAAACAATCACTGTAAGGTACTTAATTGTTACCCAGAAATGTTTTGATGTAGAGATTAAACATGGCTGCATTTGACCTTTTTTTTAAGGTGAAATTAATTTTAAAAAGTTGAAAATTAATGCAGATTTTATTTATAAGTATCTTTAGGGGTGCCAATAATTGACACCTGTCCTTTTTGAGAGAGAAACTAATTGCATCTCTTTCTCTGAGTGAGCGTATTAGTATAAAATATCAGTTGATGTAGTCTTGACTTCTATGTTTTCAAATCTCACGCTCCTATTTGACATTCTATGAACTCACATTCCCCTATCTGTTTTTTCTATCTCTCTCAGTAACGAGTGATCATGGAGAGCTTCTCTCCGTCTCTCTTTGTCCTGTCCATCGCTGCCACCAGCTTTGTGACGTTCCAGTGTCTGTTCCACTTTGTCAGCCCCTGGATCTCTGCTCAGTTCTTTCCTGGGTACCACCGTCTCAGTCCCAGACACACCATAGAGTGGAACTCCAGGTACAGCATCTGATCCTCTGAGAAATGATGTTATTGACTATTCAATCAATCTAAGCTCCTATCACACAACCTATTGTATTATCATTTTCCCAATTTAAGCATATTTCTGAGCGTAGACACTCTCAAATATCGTTGTCGAGAGAATTGTCCATATGTGTGGAATCCCACCGCTGCCGCCAAATGTTACGTTTAAGGAAGTATGCTTTTATGAGTATTTGTGTCTGTTTTTTTGTGTTTTCTAGAACTGTGTCTACATTGCACGCCTTGATAGTGGGGCTTTTTTGTCTCTACATATTATTTCATGATGATGCAGTCAATGAAGACCCTGTCTGGTAAGAATCTCCCTGACTACTAAGTGTGTAATCCTTGGTAGAATAGTCATATTTTGTATATTTGATACCATGCTTTCTTATCATATTTTCAACATGTGCTTTGTGCTATCTTGCCTATAGGGGAGATCCATCACTGGTGAAAATAAATGTGGCCATAACCTGTGGCTACCTCCTATCAGGTGGGTCTCCACTTCAAACATGTCTAACCCTTGTATTACTTTGCATATTCCCATGGATTATGTTGACCCATACAGTGAGCTATCTCCCTTGTCTGTCTTGCAGATATGCTGCTCATATGTTACTTTTGGCGGGCGATAGGGGACAAGTTTTTTGTAATCCACCACCTGGCAGCACTGTATGCTAACTACTATGTACTGGTGAGTTCCTTACTGACCCAGAGCAGAATGTGCAGGCAAGATGGGGAAGGGACATGGGCCAAGGGTGAACAGCCATGTAGTTTGATGGGATGGGTTAGAGTGGATAACAAAGGTCTGGTCAGTGATGAAATAGTAGAGTTCCACTTTAGTCAGCATTGTATTTGGAACACTTTGATTTACAGTGTTGTTACTGTGTAATTGACCTACAGGTACATTGCTACAAGTGTTATTACTCAGTTTTAATCATTGCAAAATGTGTTTTACTGCAGTATTACCCAGTAATGGAACACTGTACATTGTTTCCCTCCCCTCTCTGGAAGGTGCAGTGTAAGTAGCTACAGTTGTCAAGCACTTTTGATATGTTGCTTGTTCAATTGTATCTGTATGATATAAAAATCACTAAGGATAGAGTTTAAACGAGGCATTTGGCTGACAATTTGAGTTTTATTGAGGAAGGACACTTTGCACTGTCTTTTGTGCATGTATGAGTCAGAAGAAATATCTGGAAGCTAGTTGGACTGAAAATCTTTGTTTTTGTTGCATTTATTGCATATCTTTATTTGATGTACCACCGAAAGCTAGACAACAGTGTGTTTAGGTAGATAGATAGATAGATAGGTAGATAGATAGATGATGGTTCCCTCTTGGTCCTGTCCTGTGTAGGTGGCCTGGGCCATCAGGTTCAGTGGCTGCTAAGACTAACGATGATGACAATTGGGACCATTTTTTGCATGGAATGTGATGGCTTGTAGTGCGGGTTTCCAAGGACACATTCAGCCTAGTCCTGGACTAGAAAACATGCTCAATGGAGAGTCGCCATTGAAAGTGCTTTTTAGTCCCAGACTGGGCCTAATCTGTGTCCCAGTAAACCATCCTGTAGATTTTCTGTCTATACTGTATGAAGCCTTCTCTTCACTCGGTCTGTAATGGTGATTGGTGCATGCTACCTTTTTTGCTTGTTTTGACCTTTCAACCCTACAACCTATACAACTATACAAAGAAAGGGACCTCTCATATATTTCCAAATTACCACTGATTTATTTTAGTAAACTCTACTGGCTAATTACTGGTCCCTTTTTGAGGTAATGTTAGAATGGATTGTAGAGTAAAGGTTATGAAATTGATAATGACATTAACTTATGTCATGCACATAGGTAGTCCATACATCTTTTATTTTCTCTAGAGTGTTTGTTCTCTTTTTCAATGTTGGGATGGGGGCTTTTAATTGTGCCAGTTCTCACTAGTTGCACTTCTGTTTTGTTTATGTATGTATTTTTTCTGTCTCTCCTCCACTAACGTGTGTGTGTGTGTGTTTCTGTTAGTGATGCACCGATATAACATTTTTGTCCGATACCGATATCCGATCTTTTCCTTGCCCCCCAAAAATTGCGACATTTTAAGCATTCTAGTACAGTTAAATAGTTAACACACACACATGGACGCAGAGGTCTAAGATACTGCATCTCAGTGCAAAAGGCATCACTACAGTCCCTGGTTTGAATCCAGGCTATCACATCCAGCCGTGACTGGGAGTCCCATAGGGCGGCGCACAATTGGCCCAGCGTCGTCCAGGGTAGGCCGTCATGTAAATAAGAATTTGTTCTTAATTGACTTGCCTAGTTAAATAAAGGTTACACACATGCACCACACTGACCAAAAAGTTATTTTGTTGGCATTTACGTATGTCCTCATTACCAGTAAAACATCATCAAAACCTATTTCTTTCTAACACTATTTGACGTGTCAAATAAGCTTGTTGACCAATCAAGACCTGAATGTGACTGCATGTCACATAATAGTTTCATGCGTTCATGAATTTTGTATTTAGTTATTACACTATCACTCGTATTTCATATGTCACAACGATTCATCGATACGTATGCTATGATGCTGGTAAAGTTGTCTCGTGCACCTACAGTGCTGGTCATAAAATTAAAATAAAAAAAGAAGCTAGCTAGCTCATGGATGCAAACATAGCAAAAACGACAATCTGTTTCAGTAGCTATAGTTAGCTAGCTAACTATATAACTAGGTGTCATCATCTAAAATGACCCTAATTTATAAAACAGTTCTTATTTGATTAATTAATGGTGGTCGGACCCATCTATGTGAAGCTAGCCACAATAACGATTAGCCACAATAGTGGACTTTGCAGTTAGCCTTCAAAATAAGAGTATGTCATTGACAGTGATGCAAATGAATACAAATATTAGAATTATGCCATAATTGAATAGATAATGCTAAACGAGGTTGGAATGTTATATAAAATCAACAAAAGACAATCAATCAATCAATAAAATGTATTTATAAAGTCCTTCTTACATCAGCTGATGTAACAAAGTGCTGTACAGAACCCCAGTCTAAAACCCCAAAGCAATGCAGGTGGGGTTAGGGTTAGGGTTAGCAATGCAGGTGTTAGCAATGCAGGTGTAGAAGCACGGTGGCCAGGAAAAACTCCCTAGAAAGGCTGGAACCTAGGAAGAAACCTAGAGAGGAACCAGGCTATGAGGGGTGGCCAGTCCTCTTCTGGCTGTGCCGGGTGGAGATTATAACAGAACATGGCCAAGATGTTCAAATGTTCATAGATGACCAACAGGGTCTAATAATAATAATAATCACAGTGGTTGTAGAGGGTGCAACAGGTCAGCAACTCAGAAGTAAATGTCAGTTGGCTTTTCATAGCGAATCATTCAGAGTATCTCTACCGCTCCTGCTGTCTCTAGAGAGTTGAAAACAGCAGGTCTGGGACAAGGTAGTCAGTCTGGTGATCAGGTCAGGGTTCCATAGCAGCAGGCAGACCAGTTGAAACTGGAGCAGCAGCATGACCAGGTGGACTGGGGACAGCAAAGAGTCATCAGGCCAAATAGTCCTGAGGCATGGTCCTAGGGGTCAGGTACTCAGAGAGAGTGAATGCTTAAATTCACACAGGACACTGGATGAGACAGGATAAATACAGATATAAGACTGACACTAGCCCCCCGACACACAAACTATTGCAGCATAAATACTGGAGGCTGAGACGGGAGGGGTCGGGAGATACTGTGGCCCCGTCCGACGATACCCCTGGACCGGACCAAATAGGCAGGATATAACCCCACCCACTTTGCCAAAGCACAGCCCCCACACCACTAGAGGGATATCTTCAACCACCAACTTACTATCTTGAGACAAGGCCGAGTATAGCCCTCAAAGATCTCCCCCACGGCACGAACCCATGAAGATCACGTCAGTGACTCAAGTGACCCACCCCTCCTAGGGACGGCATGGAAGAGCACCAGTAAGCAAGTGACTCAGGCCCTGTATTAGGGTTAGAGGCAGAGAATTCCAGTGGAGAGAGGGGAACCGGCCAGGAAGAGACAGCAAGGGCGGTTCGTTGCTCCAGTGCCTTTCGTTCACCTTCACACTCCTGGGCCAGACTACACTCAATCATAGGACTTACTGAAGAGATGAGTCTTCAATTAAGACTTAAAGGTCGAGACCGAGTCTACGTCAGTCACATGGATAGGCAGACCATTCTCTAAAAATTGAGTTCTATAGGAGAAATCCCTGCCTCCAACTATTTTCTTAGATGTTATAGGGACAATAAGGAGGCCTGCGTCTTGTGACCGTAGCGTACATGTAGGTATGTACGGCAGGACCAAATCAGAAAGAAAGGTAGGAGCAAGCCCATGTAATGCATTGTAGATTAGTAGTAAAACCTTGAAATCAGCCCTATTCTTAACAGGAAGCCAGTGTAGAGAGGCTAGCACGGGAGTAATATGATGATTGTTTTTGTTAATTTGACAAAAATCTGTTGAAATCACACTGGATGTATTATTATTTTTTAGATTTGCATTGGGGGCATACTTATTTCACTGTACAGCCTTACCTATGGATTGTGGATCAATGACATGAGGTATCAGTCTACTCAGTGACACCCAGAGAACATTAGCATCGTGGCTCTGATTGCGGGACTCTGAAACAACTGTGAATTGAGACACATTTATTGTCAACCTATGTGTATTGAACAATATTCAAGACGAAAAACAATACTGCATTGATGTGTTTGGAGTCTGATAACTCTGAGGAGGACGTTGGGAAAAAATATCTTGGGTATTGAGTAGACTGTTACCCCATTTCATTGATCCCCAATCCTTAGATAAAGCTGTACAGTGCAATATGAATGTCAATACACAATATGCTGACTGGGGAGGTGATTTCCCACAGTCACAGTCCCATGATAAGAGCTGCAACGCTAATATTTGTATAAACTCTTCACAGTTGTGTTCTGTGGGTGTCACCGAGTAGACTGATACCCCATTCCATTGTTTCACAATCCAACCTTGTTTAACATTACCTAGTTTAAATATGGCATGATTCCACCAATTGTGACCTGCATCACTTTCAAAGGGTCACTTTTATTTTGAAGGCAAACCGCAAATTCCACGATTGTGCCTAATCCTTATTGTGGCTAGCTTCACAACACATAACCCAGTCCGGTCGACCCTCACTAGTTAGATGAAGCTAGCTGGCTGCTTATAATGTTAGCTTTGGGCAACAGGGTTAAGTAGCTGGCTAGCTATTTATTTTCATGAACTGAAGTTCAATTTCAATAGATGAACAACAAGTGGCTACCTAGCTAATACTTACTCACAAGGATTCCTAAATAATTGCTAAGAATAGTGAAAATGACTGCAGTTTCTATTGGTCGTTGTTTTCAGGCTGGTTGTATTGGTGCTAGCTAGGTACCAACCTAAAGCTAGCTAGCTACCCCAGAAGTTGCGGTCAAACAAATAATCCTTTATTACCAGCGCGGTATTGTAAACGCATCGTTTGTGGCCGGTGTTTGCTCGTTTGCAGACTTTTTTGTACAGCTTTGACAGTGCTACTGATAGTATTGGTGGCACATGGCTTGCATGTGCATATTCAAAACACAAACATTCTCTAATAGAACTGTGTTATTTGACGTGTCGATTTTAAAGCTTAATAACCGCATCAAATAGTGTTATTGTCAAATAGTGTTATTTGATGTGTGTATTTTTTGACACGCAAAGACCCAAACGGCATTCCATAGTATGTCGTGAAGCTAATAGCAGTGTTTAACTCCGGTAGAGCAGCATCTGAACAATAACATACTTGGTAACGTTAGTGTGTACCGGTGCTCGACCAGTCGCGAAAGCCAACATCACCCAAGACAGAGAACGGTTGATTATCAAGGGCAATGAATTCCATTATCTTAGCGTTAATGGATTTCGCCTTTGAGTTGTCTCACTAATTTTCTTACTCTTTCAAATGACTGCTCAACTTGTTGACTGCTCAATCCACACAGCAGACATTGTGGGCTAGGTTAGGAATGCTGTGTTGCACGTGTAGCACAAAATATTACTCTGCATCATTACATCATGTACCTACGTTATATAGGTATACACATCAGCCTTGACATTAGTTTTTCACATCGGCGTTAAACTAGACATTGGGCCGATACTGATGTTGGCATTTTTTTTTTTAAAAGCTTAATATCCGGCCGATTCCGATATGTTCACCGACATATCGTGCATCCCTAATGTGTGATCAATTAACCTAGTCTTGTGTCTAACATGCTAACTATACAGTACATGCAAAAAATGGCCTAAACAAAGAACAGGCCTGTGTCAATTGGCTAGGTACAGAAGGGGGGCCCTTCCTATCTTGTCTGTAGTGGATTCTGTTGTGGTACATTGAGCACATGTTGCCTAATAACAGTATGGACTTACCAGTACTTAGAGGTATGAGCATGCACTGCTGGAATGTTCACCACCACTTTTTGTACACATTTTGAAAATGTCTGTGACCCAAGTTTATTAACTGTGTCATAACCCCAGTAAGTGCACCTCAATTTTTCCTTCTTAGAGATCGTACAGTAAGTTTACGATCATGATTTATCCTGAACTCAAATATTATTGTGAGTACTTCTCTTGCCATTATTTTCTTTGCACTTTGTTCTTTCTCTTTTAGAGCATAGGAATGTTGCCTTATTTTGCTAACTTCCGTCTGGTCGCAGAGCTTTCCACTCCTTGTGTGAATCAGCGGTAGGTAATTTCAATGCCAAATAGACTCATGCACGTGCGCATACTCGTACGCACAACATTACCTGGGAAGTGGAGGGAACCTTGTAAAGTAACCATTTGGTGCCCTGAATGTATTTGCAGAAGGGCTTTTGCCGTTGGTAGTAGTGCATTTTTAACCATTTCAGAAACCGTATTGACCCTTAATGTTTAACTACTTATAATAAGTCAGTCCAGACACACCCAGCCAAAAGCTTGTATCTGACAGCATTATTAGAGACCCATGTTTCATACTTAAACACATTTGAGTCACATTTCTAATTGTACACTATTATCCTGATTTGAATCCAACAAAGACAAAATACAGATGCAGTGTTAAAGAATTGTATTTAAAATCTTACAAGTGCTGGGTATATGTGCCTTCAGAAAGTGTTCACACCCCTTGACTTTTTCCACATTTTGTTGTGTTAAAATAAAAAATGTGTCAATTTTTAATTCAAACAAAAAATAATCACCCATATACACACACAATACCCCATAATAACAATGTCAAAACATATATTTTTTTTAGAAATGTTTGCAAATGTATTGAAAATAAGTATTGCATAAAATGTCTAAATATGTTTTCACTTTGTCATTATAGGATATTGTGTGTAGATGGGGGCCTGGGATCTATTTGAAATAATTTTGAATTCCGGCTGTAACCCACAAAATGTAGAATAAGTCAAGACAGTAGTACAATTACTTTTACCATGTCCCCTCCCATCATGGTGGAGGATTGTAGTGTAGTGATACACATTTTACATAGGGCTGGTCATTGAATACTGGGGACTCTTTCCGAAGGCACTGTATATATGTAATGTAGGTGACCTTTCTGGAACAATGCCAGTTGATATCCATGACTCCATTACAAAGTGAGTTCATCTTCAACTCTTATCTAACTCTGTCGCCATCCATAACTGTACTAACTATCTATCTTTCAGCTGGTTCTTTGAAGTGCTTGGTTATCCAAAAAGATCATTACCAAATATGGTCAACGGCATTGCCATGACTGCATCCTTCTTCCTGGTGAGGATAGCGGTCATGCCGCTGTACTACAGCCGGATGTATGCCGTGTACGGGACGGAACCCTTCTACCGGGTGACCTTTGGTGGCCGCTGTGCCTGGATGGGCCCCAGTTTCTGTCTAGACATTATGAACGTGATGTGGATGCATAAAATGGCCCGTGGCTGCATTGGTGTCCTGCGTTCTCCTGGAAAGGTGAATGTGGAAAAGCTGCAGAATGGGAAAGTGCACTGAGGGATAGAAAAAGGCAATGGTGGTGTTATTTTATTGTATGTCTGCTTCAAATGGTTCATGGACGTTTTTGGATCAAATGGTTCATGGACTGGAAATGTCATGAGAGTCCCTATTATCCCGTGACCAGCCCTAGGTAAATTGCCTACCACTACACTTATCTGCTCAGAATACTTACAATTAAACAAGCGCTAAACTCCTCCACCATGATGGGACATTGTAAAAGCCATTGGACTATGTCTCCTCTTGGTCATTACAGTTAGAGAGTAAGTGAATGGACGGTGTGATATCATGGATGGAAACTAGACAGACAAATACTCTTGTCTGCTGGACCCTTTTGTTTCTAAATTGTTTACGTCCACTCAAAGGTGTCTTGTGCATATTGCCAAATGATATGAACGGACATGGACGAGAATGGAAGAGGAGCTCACATATTTTTCTAATGTTTATGAAGCTGTAAAGATGGCTCTTGCACAAATATCATGAGATATATATATATATATATGAACAACAATAACATATTTACTTACCTAATTACTCATTAAATCTGTGTTTTCACCAGCATTAGAATGTAAAAGATGTATATTAATCAGACTCCTACTGAAGTCTCTGCTCAGGAGCCTGCTCATGTTTGTAACATACAGTAGGCATAGGAATGATCAGTCATGTGCATAAATTATCAGGGTAGATTAAGACAAACCATAGCAAACATGCCAGATTGTGTCATTTTATCTCTAGAAGTGACCTTACTGAGTGATTTATGATAACAGCCATGAAAGTGCACTTATGTCTAACCGACACACACACAGTAGAACTTCACACAAGCAACTTTGCAGAGTTAACAAATGATTGATCATACTTCATTATTAACTGTTGAAACAGAGCTTTGTAATGTGAAATCCCTGTTGGATTTCTGGATGAGAATATGTTATTTATCGTGACATTTACAGCCATGGTAGTTTTAATATTTCATTTAAAAAAAAACACATTTTAGTAATGTACTCTTCTTTGAGTAAGTGATAACTAAATGTCCATAGCTGCTTTAAATAGTCTTCAGACTTCAATACTTTTTGCTTGTGTCTGATGTTGAGATGTCCTGCTCTCTTGTGGAGACAATGCGGGACTGCAAACATTGTATTTCCCATTTTGTCAAGACTGAACGTACTCGAAGGGAGAGTACAGTGGGCAAGGCGCATTGAGCAATATTCATAAACACATTATTGATGTTAACCTTGGTTTGGTGTAATTCGGTCATCACATTGTTTTGTCTATACTTATGGCTACTTTGCCCACCATTATTACCTCCATCTGTTGTAAAAAAATAAAAACGTGCTATTTATGCATGCGTGTATTTTGGGGGGAATTTGAATTACATTAAATACTTTAATTCACTCACAATCATTTAAAAAAGTTATCCAGAAAACATATGTTTATTTACTGCAGGGGATGTTGGCACGTTTTTCTCATTGGGAGAATCTCAATTGCATACTCGTCGCGTACTCTCCTTCTCGAAACCCATTTGAGTTAGAAGGTCAGAGGGGTGGGACCTCTGGCTTTCTCATCCAATGGGTTTTGAGAAGGAGGCAAGGAGAGGACACGAGGAGAATGCAATTGAGATATATTTTGGGGGGGAGGTAGTTTAGTGGTTAGAGCGTTGGGCCAGTAACTGAAAGCAACGAATTTCTGAGCTGAAGAGGTAAACATCTGTTGTTCTGCCCCTGAACAAGGCAGTTAATCCACTGTTCATAGGCCGTCATTGTCAATAAGAATTCGACTTTCCTAGTTAAATAAATAAAAATAAATGCATTCCCTGTATGATCCCATTTATTTTGAAACCGGAATTCGGATTTTCAGTCGGGGTCGTTAATGACATAATTTGAAAGACCTCTACCAAACCAAAGTAGACAAACGTAACCACAGAGTTTACTGTCTTTGATGTAATGACACACCACTTCGATATCAAATCATAGAGAATGATTACTTTTGTCACATACTCTGTAACATCGCGTTGCTATTGAATAATTGAAGCTCACTAG
Organism: Oncorhynchus keta; assembly: GCF_023373465.1. NCBI lineage: Eukaryota > Metazoa > Chordata > Actinopteri > Salmoniformes > Salmonidae > Oncorhynchus > Oncorhynchus keta. Next base: position 35,195,197 of record NC_068443.1, read on the forward strand.
TTTGCAGCCCCTACTGGATTAGTTGTTGATACCTCGCACTACCTATCCTGCTTGCTATTACCAACATAAGGGCAAATCAAGCTTTGCTATTCGGGTCTCCCTGTGGGGGTCTGTTGGCATGGCCCAGGGAGTTATTGTACTACTGTGAGGTCACTTCTGCTGATTTATTTAAAGGACAAAATCTACTCCAAAATGCATGAACATTAAATTATGTTCTCTTCCTTTGAATCGAGGACAGTTTAATTTTATCTCCTGATCTCAATTTCATCACCAGCCAATTAATTATATGTTAACCCCCAAAATAATTTAGCTAGTGTAACATTACTGTATCTTAGCTAACAATTATTAAACATCTTATTAATAGGGTTGGCTTCCAGGATTACAAGATGGCTAGCTAGTTACCTTGGGAGGTTTCTCAGATGATTTGATAAGAATCTGAGGAAGATATGTCATTTGTTGCCACTTGTCACTCTGATCTTAAAAGCTTGTTTCAGCAGACATTAAAGAATACAAAATATATAGGGGAAACACAGCTGAATCACGTTGATACTGTGTGTAGCCAATAAATCATACAACTAGTCCGACGTTAAGTGTTATAGCTTGCGGACTGCCGTTGATACGACGCTGCGAATCAGAACATATTTGACCAACATTTATTTACCGATTTTACATTTTCGGAAGACACCGTTGTTTTATAAACGTGTGTCTAGTTGCAAGTGGTACTCCCAAAACATATTTAGAATATTCTACTTTTTGCACGGTACGAGGTAATCTTAGCTGCCGTATTTCTCGCATTTCCAAACATCTTTGCAGGAACTAGTCATTTCTAAGCGCCAGGGTCGCGGCCACATGAAGAAGAGGACACAGTGCGACCAAACAACACAAACAAATATTTTCCTTTTTTCCACACACACAAGATGGCATTTGTCCCTCAGTACAAAACATGGATTTTGTGTTTAAAAAAAAAAAAAAAAGTTTACAAGACAACAATGCCTTCCAAATCGAGAACAAAGAAAGTATCTCCAAGTAAAGTTCAGTCGAAAATCTTCTGATTACGGCTAAACAGCAGTTTATGCACAACCTCAGACACAAGCTTTAGCTCTGCCACGGAGGGTCAGTTTACAAGGCTATTGTTGTTGATGGTGTTTGCATTTGTCTATCTGTTCTCTGTTGTCTGTTTATAGGCTGTCTTTGTCCCGCAACATAAGAATCCCTTATGTTGCGATGCGAGACAAAGCTACTTATAGGCCTACCCCTAGCACCATTAGTTGTTCAACATCTGATTCAACAGTTTCCACTTTCAGGGGTGAATGCTTCTGATTGTACAAAATAGGTTCCACCATCGACACACTGTATGACATCAGTGCTTTCATTTGTTTGTTGTAATGTATTTTGGCCTGTCATCTCAGGTGCAATAGCACCACCACCAGAATTCCCTGTGCACAAGGGATCCATCCGCCCCATCCCAAGTCGAGACCACCACAACCCCCCAGCAGCTCCAGCAGCAGGGGTGGAACTGACTGAGGTGCTGAATATTGGCATTTGGTGTACTTCCTCTTTTTTTTAATCCAGGAAGTTGTTGGCTAATGGCTAAAATGTATTTAAAACCAGTCAGTTACAAGATAGGAGCTACTACAGCAATAAATACAGAATTGTTACATTATATGCAATGCTTCCATACACCGTTACAGCGGTGGTAATGGAAAGTCAGACAGCTAATTTTCAAGAAACCTTTACATGGTCGATACTTCCTTATAGTTCTCAACTTGGAAGGCACCAGTGTCTCTCCCTTCGCATGTTGCAGGTGGAACGTTGGAATTTATAAAATATTCCGTTATTAAATTAAATACATTTTTGCTTCATGAAGTAATCCAATAATGCATAGGCTGCCATTTTGTCTGTTTCTTGCCCATTGGTCAAGACAGGTGGGGTGTCCACCCCAAAGTGCTGCATGTCATGAGCGTGACACAGAAATTAAGCATTGCTTTGAATGACATACACCTGATGTAACTGGAAATTCTGTAGGCTACATCGCATGTGGATAAAGAGAAATAACAGAAAACGATGCGACGTAGCCTACAGAGTTTCCAGTTACATCAGGTGTATGTCATTCAAAGCAATGCTTAATTTCTGTGTCACACTCACGACATGCAGCACTTTGGGGTGGACAACCAGCAACACGCCCTAGGTCAGCCCTTTGATCTGTCAGGGTCCCAGATCCCCTGGGCGGTACAGGTCAGAACTGGGTCTACCCCTCGGAACAGTTCTGGAATGCCATGGTGAGGAAAGGGTGAGTGGACCAATCACAACACTGCTAGAGGAGGAAAAGGGTTTTAGTGCACCATGTAAATGGGTATAGCCAGGCTCGTGTTTGTTTGGCACTGAAAATGGACTGAAACAGGGAGGACTTATGAACACTAAACTCTTTTTTTTGTTTTGTTTGAACACAATCAATGTACTTTTAACTGAAACTTCAAATAACCTCTGAATGACCAGTACTTGTCATGATATGTGTGCCATGCCAGATATGTGAAATGTATTTTATTGATTTCTTTCTAGGGACTGTCCCTATGGACCATCCCTGTTATGGTTAGTGGTGGAAAAAGTACCCAATTGTCATACTTGTAAGTAAAGATACCTTAATAGAAAATGACTCAAGTGAAGTATCAAAAGTAAAACATAAAAATAAAAAATCACATTCCTTGCATAAGAATGATTTTCTTGTTTTTTAAAATCAAAGGATAGCCAGGGGCACACTCCAACACTGACATTATTTACAAACAAAGCATTTGTGTTAACTGAGTCTGCAAGATCAGAGGCAGTAGGGATGACCAGGGATGTTCACTTGATAAGTGTGAATTGGACCATTTGTCCTGCTAAGCATTTGAAGTGTAACAAGTACTTACATTTATATATATATATATATATATATATATTCACCTTTATTTAACCAGATAGGCTAGTTGAGAACAAGTTCTCATTTGCAACTGCGACCTGGCCAAGATAAAGCACGGCAGTTCAACACATTTAACAACACAGAGTTACACATGGAATAAACAAACATACAGTCAATAATACAGTAGAAAAAAAATAAGTCTATATGCAGTGAGTGCAAATGAGGTAAGATAAGGTAGGTATAAGGCAATAAATAGGCCATGGTGGCGAAGTAATTACAAGATAGCAATTAAACACTGGAATGGTAGATGTGCAGAAGATGAATGTGCAAGTAGAGATACTGGGTTGCAAAGGAGCAAGATAAATAAATACAGTATGGGGATGAGGTAGATAGATGGGCTGTTTACAGATGGGCTATGTACAGGTGCAGTGATCTGTGAGCTGCTCTGACAGCTGGTGCTTAAAACTAGTGAGGGAGATATGAGTCTCCATCTTCAGTGATTTTTGCAGTTCGTTCAAGTCATTGGCAGCAGAGAACTGGAAGGAAAGGCATCCAAAGGAGGAATTGGCTTTGGGGGTGTCCAGTGAGATATACCTTCTGGAACGTGTGCAACAATGCAGTTTTAAGAAAATCCCCCCGAAATTAAGATAAGATGAACAAATGATTAAAGAGCAGCAGTAAATAACAACAATAGAAGGGCTATTGAAGTGGGTACCGGTACAGAGTCAATGTGTCAATGTGTGGGGTGCACCGGTGTCGAGGTAATTATGTGCATGTAGGTAGAGTTATTAAAGTGACTATGCATAGATAATAACAGAGAGTAGCAGCAGCGTAGGGGGGGGGGGGTCAATGGAAATAGTCCTGGTAGCCATATGATTTGCTGTTCAGGAGTCCTATGACTTTGGGGAAGAAGCTGTTTAGAAGCCTCTTGAGCCTAGACTTGGCGCTCCGGTACCGCTTGCCGTGTGGTGGCAGAGAGAACACTCTATGACTAGGGTGGCTGGAGTCTTTGACAATTTTGAGGGCCTTCCTCTGACACCGCCTGGTATAGAGGTCCTGGATGGCAGGAAGTTTGGCCCCGGTGATGTATTGGGCAGTACGCACTACCCTCTGTAGTGCCTTGAGATTGGAGGCCGAGCAGTTGCCATACCAGGCAGTGATGCAACCCGTCAGGATGCTCTTGATGGTGCAGCTGTAAAACCTTTTGAGGATCTGAGGACCTATGCCAAATATTTTCAGTACATTGATTGTGTTCAAACAAAACCCCAAAAAAGAGTTTAGTGTTCATAAGTCCTCCCTGTTTCAGTCGATTCTCTTGAGTGGGAATAGATTTTGTCGTGCTCTCTTCACGACTGTCTTGGTGTGCTTGGACCATGTTAGTTTGTTGATGTGGATGCCAAGGAACTTGAAGCTCTAAACCTGCTCCACTACAGCCTTGTTGATGAGAATGGGGGTGTGCTCAGTCCTCTTTTTCCTGTAGTCCACAATCATCTCCTTTGTCTTGATCACGTTGAGGGAGAGGTTGTTGACCTTGCACCACACGGTCAGGTCTCTGACCTACCGCTGTTGTGTTGTCAGCAAACTTAATGATGCTGTTGGAGTTGTGCCTGGCTGTGCAGTCATGAGTGAACAGGGTGTACAGGAGGGGACTGAGTACGCACCCCTGAGGGGCCCTCGTGTTGAGGATCAGCGTGGCGGATGTATTGTTACCTACCCTTACTACCTGGGAGCGGCCCGTCAGGAAGTCCAAGATCCAGTTGCAGAGGGAGGTGTTTAGTCCCAGAGTCCTTAGCTTAGTGATGCGCTTTGAGGGCATATTCATAAATAGGTGTTCCTTTTGTCCAGGTGGGAAAAGGCAGTGTGGAGTGCAATAGAGTTTGCATCATCTGTGGATCTGTTGGTGCGCTATGCAAATTGGGTGGGTTTCTGGGACAATGGTGTTGATGAGAGCCATGACCAGCCTTTCAAAGCACTTCATGGCTACAAACGTGAGTGCTATGTTTTGGTAGTAATTTAGGCAGGTTATCTTAGTGTTCTTGGGAACAGGAACTATGGTGGTCTGCTTGAAACATGTTGGTATTACAGACAGACAGGGAGAGGTTGAAAATGTCAGTGAAGACACTTGCCAGTTGGTCAGCGCATGCTCGGATTACACATCCTGGTAATCTGTCTGGCCCAGCGGCCTTGTGAATATGAACCTGTTTAAAGGTCTTACTCACATTGGCTGCAGAGAGCGTGATCACACAGTCGTCCGGAACAGCTGATGCTCTCATGCATGTTTCAGTGATACTTGCCTCGAAGCGAGCATATAAGTTATTTTGCCCATCTGGTAGGCTCGTGCCACTGGTCAGCTCTCGGCTGTACTTCCCTTTGTAGTCTGTAATAGTTTGCAAGCTCTGCCACATCAGACGAGCGTTGGAGCCGGTGTTGTATGATTTGATCTTAGTCCTGTGTTGACGCAGTACCTGTTTGATGGTTCATTGGAGGGCATAGCGGTATTTCTTATAAGGTTCTGTGTTAGAGTTCCGCTCCTTCAAAGCTGCAGATCTACCTTTTAGCTCAGTGCGAATGTAATCCATGGCTTCTGGTTGGGGTATGTACTTACAGTCACTGTGGGGACGACGTCCTCCATGCACGTCCGCCAGTGACTGATGTGGTATACTCCTCAATGCCATCGGAAGAATCCCGCAACAGTTTAGCATCTGCTTCCTGCTTTAATTTTTGCAATCAATTAAAATGGAAATCAATTTATAACATTTTTGTTGTGCGTTTTTCTGGATTTTTGTTGTTGTTATTCTGTCTCTCACTGTTCAAATAAACCTACCGTTAAAATTATAGACAGATCATTTCTTTGTCAGTGGGCAAACGTACAAAATCAGCAGGGGATCATACTTTTTCCCCTCATTGTACGTGCTCGTCCCATTTATTTTCCAGCGATTGAACGTTAGCTAGCAGAATGGAAGGCAAGGGCAGGTTAGCCACTCGTTGCCTGATCCTCATAAAGCATCCTGATCTCTTTCCGCAAAACCTACGTTTCCTTTTCCAGCGAATCACGGGGATCTGGGCCTGGTCGGGTGTCCGTAGTATATCCCTCACGTCCGACTCATTGAACTCCCAGTTCTGATGTCCAGAAGCTCTTTTTGGTCATAAGAGACTGTAGTACTGTGTGCTATTTGTATCCAGTATTATGTGTAGGAGCCGTTTTGGCCTGTTTATATGTTGGGGTTATTTTTTTACTTGTTTTGTACACTAGAGGGCACTATACGATGGGGTGTGGGGGGTCTCTCTCTCTCTCTCTCTCTCTCAGGGTTCGATCATGTGAGAGGAGAACACATACAGTTGTTACCTATCACAGATGCAGCTTATAGAATGCATCTCTGCACCTTTTCTTTAGGAATGTGTTTTTGAGCTAATTATATTTTATATGCGCAATGAATGGGAACTTCACCCTAAAAGAGTACCGTTTGGGAAGCTGATCTTTGTGGACGTGTTATGGACAGCTCTCTCCTGTGCCAGTGGCTTTTCATAAGAAATCGCCACTAAACTTTGTGTAAAATAGATGTTTGTATGGAGTTGTTTTAAGTTAAAGGGATGGAGGGTCAAGATAGCAGTACAGATCCTGCAATTGTGGGCTTCTAACATGTATTGAAAGTGTCAGCTCAATGACTAAACGCATGAAGACAATATGAGAAATAATTTGTTCCATAGAAAACAGGTTCGTGGTATCATTTGGCTTGAAGTTGTACAGTGCAACACTAAACTATGCTTTGTCATAGTTTAGTTAAGTTCAGGGCAGAAGTAATGCTTTTGAACGTGAGTGACCCGGCTCTACGTTTTTAACTGGTTTGGGACTCTGACACCGCCCCCAGTTAGACGGGAATAAAGCAGCCCAAGAGTTAACACACAGGAGTTTTACTTAAATACACTGAGGAAGATGAACATAGGGATGAAACGTGGTAGTGGAATAGTAGTGGCTAACTATGAAGAACAATATACAAATGTCACACAACTCACTTTGGGCACGCACACCAAGTCCAGAGATATGAGTGAGGCTAATTGTTGATGGGCATAGCCAGAGTGTGTTGCTCTCTGCTACTTGAGGGAGACTGCAAGTATTGTGTGACCTGCAGAGTAAAGACGATGGGCAGATGTCTGGACCCCTAGTAACCTATCAGGGCACAGGTCACACAGGTCAGGGAGAGTTATTATTATGATTATGGTACCCCCTAGGCTCTGGTTGTGGGGGAAGGGGAGTGGAGTGTGGATAGCTGTCACTGGCAAGGAAAGTGGCAACAGCTTTCATGAAACATTTCAAAATCTAATTTATTTATATAGCCCTTCTTACATCAGCTGATATCTCAAAGTGCTGTACAGAAACCCAGCCTAAAACAGCAAGCAATGCAGGTGTAGAAGCACGGGGGCGCCAACCCAGACAGGAAGATCACGTTAGTGACTCAACCCACTCAACTGACGCACCCCTCCTAGGGACGGCATGGAAGAGCACCAGTAAGCCCTGTAATAGCACTCAGGCCCTGTAATAGGGTTAGAGGCAGAGAATTAAAAACATTTTATTTTTATTTTGATAAAACATTTCACAGCCATGGTTTGTAGAAGTCGGTTGTACATTTGTTTCATTCTGCTCTGAAAATGAAGGTTATTGTTCATCATTCCCAGTTTCAGGGAGGATGTTAAAGCCAGTAAAAATGTATTTATTTTCTGTACTCTTAATTTGAGGTGCTCTGTTGTACTTTTTGATGGATATTTAATATAATATGCAGAAGAAGTTTATTTTGTGCACAACAAACTTGATTTGTGTAGAATAATGTATGTACCAAAGTTTATAGCTAGTCCAGCAGCCACAGGGAAAATATACATAAATGAGGGTTACAAGCTCAAGTATTAAAGTCAACTCTTTTGACAGAGGTTTTGGTTTGCAGGTGTGCAGAACTAAAAATAGGAACATATAAACACCAAGCACACATTTAACTGGGTGCTATCTGGGGTCCTTGGAACGTCCATACCCCATTGAAGTTGATAATTTAAATGATAAGGGTTCGGGTAAGGGTTTAGTGTAGGGACTTCCCAAGGACTTGAGATTGCGCTGACCACGAGTCGAAGAACACTGATTTCTTTTCGACATTTTGAACGACAGTTGTAATTTGACATGTCTGAGCTGGCACTGGATGAAATGTCAATTTTATTAGCAATATACTATGAAAAATATGAATTTGACCTACTTGAGGATAGAGGAACGTTAATGGCTAGCCTAGATGCTAGCTAGGTAGCTATTAGTATTTCACATGTGACGTGTGGTTTATGAGTTACTTGAACACCTGTGCAATGCCTTGTTATTTTCACAGCTGACAAGAACTTGTAATCCCCATCCAGACTGTGAGGTTGAAAATATGCTTGTCCTATCATGAGGGTGTCTGTGTGTGCTGGAAGTAACATTTTGCAACATATGGTGTAACTAGCGGGAAGGCTATGGTTAACCTTGGGTGTAGGCAGTTATGATGAGTTGTGGGGGGACACATACAGAACGTAGTGTAGCAAACAACAGGCTGTCTTTTGTTAGAACTCAAACTTGGCAATAATGGGAAACAGAGGTGTGGGCTCATAAGATATTCTGCCCAGCAACAGCTACACCTATCAACTGGAGCACCTGGGGCTGGGACCAGCCTGTGCCCCAACGATAGGCTGAGTGAGTCTAAACCACGCTCAGCATCTACTCTGATAGGCCAGCTCAGAAGCGGGAACTACTTCTGTCAGAGTATATTAGAAGAACTTTGTCAAGAACTAGTCAGTTCTCTGTTCTGCCCTGCGTGGTGTTACAGTGAACCCGTATATACGAAAATTGCATTTACCATTTATTGCTTTACTAATATTTTTTTTAAAACATAGAAAATTCTCGGTGACTCCGTGTCACCTTCTGTCCTGATTACCAGATTCGATTGACGCAACCATAACAATTGGTGACCCCGAACGTGATCTGGTAACCGGACTTCGCTGGAAATTGTCCGGCCGATTGGCCATTGCTGTCGTCGGACGGTGTGCCTCACAAATCCTGACCGGTCAACTAAAAAAGTTAAGCAGACACCTATTGTGAATAACTAAAGTTCTGCATATTGGCATTATCCAAATGTAGTTTTGTGAGACACCTGTTTGATGTAAGTTACCAAATTATGTTGATTTAAAGTTTGGAATACAGACAACACGTGTGAAGTATACGATGATGAATGCAATTTTGAAACTGATCAGATCATTTGTGATATGACAGTAAATGTAATGTACTAGATACTAGGTATCAAGTTTGTTTGAAGTTAATAAATCAGGGACTATTAACAAGTGTGAGTGTGGGTAAACGTAGGTATAACAACGAATGTAATGTACTAGGTACTGGGTGCCAAGTGTGTATGTGGTGGGTCGGCGAACCTACTGGTATGTATGTGTAAACGTAGGTATAGCATCGAATGTAATGTACTAGATACTGGGTATCAAGTTTGTTTGTAGTTAATAAGTCAGGGACTATTAACAAGAGTGAGTGAAGTTCTGGGGATACTCAAGTTTGAACGAAAGTGTGTATGTATGTGTGAATGGGGTTAACAAATGTATGCGACTTGTCAGAACGTGTGAATGAAGTACATTAGATATCAGTTGGCGTACTAATATCGGTTTGGATGATCTGGTACAGGCAAGAGACCTGTGTTATACTGAGAATGGTTTACTGACTGATTGTAGTACGTTGGGTATTAAGTCGGAGCGCTACTACTAAGTTTGAATGACCTGCGGGTATTTCTTGAAGTCATATCATAAATTATTAGGGGTGGTAGTAACGTGAACATAGATTAGAGTGACGATTTTACATTGGAATTAAATCCTAAATTCACATGACAATTTAACCCTAATGTTGTTTTAAGTTAAATAAAATAGAACTCAATGTAAACGTTAGAAATTACTAGTCAGGAGGCTGAAAAGGTATTGAAAACATTAAAGTCTACTCTGGAGACCAACAGGGGTAAAAATGGGAAAGATTGGCTTTTCTCCCTGCATCTTCCAAACAGGGAATGGATAGAAGAGGGCAGTATACACAGTAGAAGCGGACCCGGCGCCACGAGGGGGGAAAGTGTGGCTTCGCCCCCTCAGTTTTAGGTCCCAATAGAAAAATATAAAAAAGTTACAGGTTGACACAAAATCTGTATCTCCGCTGAGCTATTTTAGAACCGTGGATAGAGCGCACCACGGAGTGTGTTTGTGTGTAGGGGGCTATGGAAAGCTACTGGCCGGTTAGGTATGCCTCCTTTGGGTTTCCAGAAAAGCGGTGGTAGTGGTGGGGCGTAAGGCAGAGTTGAGTGAAGCAGCTTCAACTGTAAACTTGACCCCCTCTTTATAAATCAAAATCAGGTATTACAGCTAGCTGTAAAAGGCGAAAGGTTGCTGGCTCGAACCAACTAGGTGAGGAATCTGTCAATGTGCCCTTGACCAATTGCTCCTGTAAATCGCTCTGGATAAGAGTGTGCCAAATTACTACAATGTAAAGCTAGAATCCTTAATTGGTGGAACTGCCAAGTCCGTTTGGGATATTACAACAACAAAGAAGTTACTGCAAACAATGAACACAGTTTTTCCTAAGACATCATTGTACACGCAATAGAACAGCTGGGTGAACAGTGGCGCTGTTTCCTCAAATGCTGATTTGATCTTTAAGACGCATTTGATGTAATTTTATTGATTTTAGACTATTTTAAAGCTGCCAGTAGCCCAAATTTGGCTCTCGTCTTTAGAACCCAGAGGGTCATGGAGACATGCAAGTTACCATACCACTACAAGGTACCAACTCCAGAAGTGTAGATTTAGACACAGATTTTATGAAAATAAAATTCCACACATACTGCTGTCCTGGGGTGTTGAGCTCTCCGCAGGTGGACTGTCCTGGGGTGTTGAGCTCTCCGCAGGTGGACTGTCCTGTGGTGTTGAGCTCTCCGCAGGTGGACTGTCCTGGGGTGTTGAGCTCTCCGCAGGTGGACTGTCCTGGGGTGTTGAGCTCTCCGCAGGTGGACTGTCCTGGGGTGTTGAGCTCTCCGCAGGTGGACTGTCCTGGAGTGTTGAGCTCTCCGCAGGTGGACTGTCCTGGGGTGTTGAGCTCTCCGCAGGTGGACTGTCCTGGAGTGTTGAGCTCTCCGCAGGTGGACTGTCCTGGAGTGTTGAGCTCTCCGCAGGTGGACTGTCCTGGGGTGTTGAGCTCTCCGCAGGTGGACTGTCCTGTGGTGTTGAGCTCTCCGCAGGTGGACTGTCCTGGAGTGTTGAGCTCTCCGCAGGTGGACTGTCCTGGGGTGTTGAGCTCTCCGCAGGTGGACTGTCCTGGGGTGTTGAGCTCTCCGCAGGTGGACTGTCCTGGGAAGGGGATGTCTCCTGTCGGGTCTCAAGCCTAGAAGAAGCTGTGACAGTGATGTTCAATGTTGAAAAAGTGTTACTCAATTTCATCACAGAATCGTAGAGAAATGAGTTACAGTACTTGACTGAGTGAACAAGCTAACCACCTTAGGCCGTCATTTAGCCCAAACAACTACCTCTTTCCCTACTGTATTTAATTAATTTATTTATTTTGCTCCTTTGCACCCCATTATTTTTATTTCTACTTTGCACATTCTTCCATTGCAAATCTACCATTCCAGTGTTTTACTTGCTATATTGTATTTACTTTGCCACCATGGCCTTTTTTTGCCTTTACCTCCCTTCTCACCTCATTTGCTCACATCGTATATAGACTTGTTTATACTGTATTATTGACTGTATGTTTGTTTTACTCCATGTGTAACTCTGTGTCGTTGTATCTGTCGAACTGCTTTGCTTTATCTTGGCCAGGTCGCAATTGTAAATGAGAACTTGTTCTCAACTTGCCTACCTGGTTAAATAAAGGTGAAATAAAAAATAAATAAAAAATTGTAAATAAGAATTTGTTCTTAACTGACATGCCTAGTTAAATAAAGGTTCAATAAAATTAATAAAAGGGATGTGTGGTTATTCATAAACCTTAATTAAGTCCTTCACCAATAATTGTACTTTTTCTTTACAAGCAAGGTGTCAAATTGTCTAGTTTCTTTCATTTCAACATACAGAATCTGATTGACTTTTTTAGAAATGACTCATAAAGGTGGACCATCTTCTTTAAAACTTTGTGTGGTACCACTTGAACTGGACCCAAGGCTGTGACAATGTCAGCCACACACTGCTCATTACCATTCCTGGTCTCCTTCCCCATTAGCAGGACGGGTTTATAAGCAAGTTCATGCAACTCCTGCACCTGAAACACAAACATTAACACACTACAACGTCTGATCTTCACAGAGAATAGAAAAGTAAGCCAGTGTTTGTATGAATGGGCTCTAGAACAGTATGCTCCAACTGTAGGCCTATACAAGCATCCACCCGTCCAATGATGACAGTTCATTTAATGCTGTCCATCTGCCCTTTTGATAAATTAAATGAATTAATTTCATATAGCCCTGGTGCGCTAATTTATCTGTATTAGATGCTGTATGCTCTGTTTTATCACAACACATTCTGGTAACATCAAATGATCAGTAATTAAATAAGAACATATTCAAGCAACCCATCTCAAAAACTGCAGAGCCATCTAAAAATGTTCTTGAATGTACAGTTTTGCAGCAGGTATAACTGTCATGAAACATACTAATGTGGCAGAATTGAAATAGGTCTCGCTCCACATTCGAGTCCGCATTTTGAGTGTCTTGGTCTCGTCTCAGACACATTTGTACCCGTTACAGACAACTTAAATGGTCTCGAATTGAGTAAGTCAGAGATCAGGGGCCATATGTACCATATGTATCAAGCTTCTCAGAGTAGGTGTGCTGATCTAGGATCAGGCCCCCCTGTCCATGAGGTCCCCTGGTCCATGAGGGCCCCTAGTCCTTGAGGTCCGCTTGTCCCGATGTGACGGTGCTATCCCTTGCCTGGTAGACCCACATCCTCTCTGTTTCCTCGTGTCAAAATAAAAGTCCTGTATGTGTGCCGCCATATGTGCACAAACAAGCGATAAGTTGTGGGGGCTTTTATTTTGACATGAGTAAGTGGGTCTTACAACAGACCCTTGTTTGTCTGTTTAATAATGTGTTCCTTTGGATATTTTGTCTAACATTCCCTAAGGTATAAGGTCAAACTCTTCTGAACTGTCACCTTGCAGTGGTGGAGAGGCTTGTATATACCAAATATACCCCCGGCAGATGCAACCATAACGTACTGGTCGAAGGGTACGAGGCAGACAAAACAGGCTAATCCCCCCCCCCCACCACTTAAAAAAGAGCTTGTTACGGAAACCTTTACAGGCCTTGTGTTCCTTGTGAACAAAGATGATTAAGTAAGTATAAGGGACAATCGGTAGAGGATGTTCAAATGTAATTGTAATCAACATTTGTAATAGACAAGGGACGTTTAGGTTTTTGTGTATGTAAAAATGCGTGGCGCAGCTGTTCATGCAAGGGGTAGATAGTATTGTCACGTCGGAACTAGAGGTGCCACTGACCATGTAATCTTATTTGTTTTTGATCTAAAAGGCAAAACTTATCTTTAATCAGCACTCCTACTCTGAGTTTCTTGATACTGTACATATGGCCCTCTGACTTAACTCTGTCAAATGCACTTGGTTTTGGGCAGTTTCCCCCTTTCTACTCTGCAGATCCTCTCAAACTCTTGTCAGGTTGGAAGTCGAGTGTTGCTGCACAGCTATTTTCCGGTCTTGCCAGAGATGTTCGATCAGGTTCAAGTCTGGGCTCTGGCTGGGCCACTCTAGGACATTCAGAGACTAGTCCGGAAACCACTTCTGCGTTGTTTTGGCTGTGTGCTTAGTGTCGTGAACCGTCGCTTCAGTCTGAGGTCCTGAATGCTCTGGAGCTCTCTGTACTTTCTTCTGTTCATCACACAATTGCGAAAGGGTTTTCTAATGATCAATTAGTCTTTTAAAAGGATACACTTGGATTAGCTAACACAACGTGCCATTGGAACACAGGAGTGATGGTTGCTGATAATGGGCCTCTGTAGGCCTATGTGAATATTCCAAAAACAATTTGCCGTTTCCAGCTAGAATAGTCATTTACAACATAACCTTTTGTAACTAGGGGGCAGTATTTTCATTTTTGGATAAAAAACGTTCCTGTTTTAAACAGGATATTTTGTCACGACAAGATGCTCGACTATGCATATAATTAACAGCTTTGGATAGAAAACACTAACGTTTCCAAAACTGCAAAGATATTGTCTGCGAGTGAAATAGAACTGTTACAGGCGAAACCCAGATAAAAATCTAATCAGGAAGTGCCCCATGTTTTGAAAGCGCTGCATGCCAATGACTCCTTATATGGCTGTGAATGGGCTACGAATGAGCTTATGTTTTCTACGTATTCCCCAAGGTGTCTACAGCATTGTGACGTCTTTTTACGCATTTATGTTGACGAATAGCCGTAAGGGACCACATTGAGCAAGTGGTCACATGATGGCTCCCGTAGAAAATCTTGCGTAAAATACTGAGATAGCCATTATTCCAATCGCTTCTAATGAGAAACCAATTGTCCCGACGGATATATTATCGAATAGATATGTGAAAAACACCTTGAGGATTGATTCTAAACAATGTTTGCCATGTTTCTGTCGATATTATGGAGCTAATTTGGAAAAAGTTTGGCGTTGTAGTGACCGCATTTTCCCGGGTTGATTTCTCAGCCAAACGTGAAGAACAAACGGAGCTATTTCGCCTACAAAAATAATATTTTTGGAAAATTAGAACATTTGCTATCTAACTGGGAGTCTCCTGAGTGAAAACATCTGAAGTTCTTCAAAGGTAAATGATTTAATTTGATTGCTTTTCTTATTTTCGTGAAAATGTTGCCTGCTGCTAGCATAGCCTAGCATAGCATTATGCCATGATAAACTTACACAAATGCTTGTCTAGTGTTGGCTGTAAAGCATATTTTGAAAATCTGAGATGACAGTGTGATTAAGAAAAGGCTGAGCTGTGTCTCAATATATTTAATTTGTGATTTTCATGAATAGGAACATTTTCTAGGGATATTTATGTCCGCTGCGTTATGCTAATTCGTTTGAGGCGATGATTATGCTCCCACATGCGGGATGGGTAGTATCAAGAAGTTTTAACAATGTCTACACTGTATTTCTGATCAATTTGATGTGATTTTAATGGACTTTTTTTTTTGCTTTTCGTTCAAAAGAACATTTCGAAGTGACCCAAAACTTTTGAACTGTAGTGTGTATTTTTAAATGAGAAATTAACAAAAATTTTGAAAAACAGTTTTTGCTTTGTCAATTTGTGCTACTGTGATGAGTTTATTTTATTTAAACCATTTTAGAATAAGAATGTAACGTAACAAAATTTGAAACAGGTCAAGGGGTCTGAATTCTTTCCGAATGCACTGTATATATATATATATATATATATATATATATATACATACATACATACATACATACATACAGTACCAGTCAAAAGTTGACACACCTACTCATTCAAGCGGTTTTATTTATTTTTTACTATTTTCTACATTGTGGAATAATAGTGAAGACATCAAAACTGTAAAATAACACACATGGAATCATGTAGTAACAAAAAAAACATTTGAGATTCTTCAAACTAGCCACCCTTTGCCTTGATGACAGTATTGCACACTCTTGGCATTCTCTCAACCAGCTTCACCTGGAATGCTTTTCCAACAGTCTTGGAGTTCCCGCATTCTGAGCACTTGTTGGCTGCTTTTCCTTCACTCTGCTGTCCAACTCATCTCAATTGGGTTGAGGTTGGGTGATTGTGGAGGCCAGATCATTTAATTCAAATACAATTTCTGTTGGCACTGATATCGCTCCATAGACTTGTCTGAATGGTCAAATCGGATTGATTTGCCCTCAATGGTTTTTCTACTGTTATTTGGAATATCTTGTTGCTTGCTAGCTACTCTTGACAGTTTCACATGAAACGGTGATAGCTAGCTAGCTTTGTAATTGTTTACAAACAAATGAGTGAATGTGCTAGAAAGCTGCTGTGGCAAGCCATTTTGAAAGTAGGATTATTTTATTATTCGAGGCTTAGAGATCTGAATTATTTAGTTGAATATAATAAAATGGGGATACCTAGTAAATTGTACAATTGAATGCATTCAACTGAAATGCGTCCTCCGCATTTAACCCAACCCCTCTGAATCAGAGAGGTGTGGGTGGCTGCTATAATCAACATCCATGGTGTCCGGGGAACAGTGGGTTAACTGCCTTGCTCAGGGGCAGATGTTTACCTTCTCAGCTCGGGGAGTTGATCCAGCAACCTTTCGGTTACTGGCCCAAAGCTCCTACCTGCCGTCACATGAAACTTTGATGATACTTGAAATGATCATTTGTACACTTGACACACAGACAATGAACACAGTAATCAAATCAAACTTTATTTGTCACATGCGCCGAATACAAAAACTGTAGACTTTACCGTGATATTCTTACTTACAAGCCCTTAACCAACAGTGCAGTTCAAGAAGAAGAAACAATTTACCAAGTAGACTAAAATAAAAAGTCACAATTAAAAGTAACACAATAAGAATAACAATAACGAGGCTATATACAGGGGGCACCGGTACCGAGTCAGTGTGCGGGGGACAGGCTAGATGAGGTAATCTGTACATGTAGGTGGGGGCGAAGTGATATGCATAGGCAACAAACAAACAGCGAGTAGCAGTAGTGTACAAAAATGGGAGGAGGGTGGGGGTGTCAATGTATATTGTCATGGCTTAAATGCAGCCTTAGAGACCAATTTTAATACTATATGTAGATGCATTTTTGAAAATGTGGGCACAATAAGAATGTGGGCAAGATCAGGACGAATGTAAGGACCTGGTATAAACAAGGCTCTAGAGTCCTTGCATCGGGTCAGATATCCGCTGCTGGGTGGAATGAAAACATTATTTCAACCCGCGGGTCAGCGTGCGGTTCAGAAAAATTATATTGCGGGTCGGAAACATTTTAAATCCAGAGAATATATTCCATTCTGTGAGCGGTGAGGCACACAGGCTACCAGCCATGCAAGCAGTGGATCAGGGAACTGTCCATTATTTGTGTGGAGCTGAAACTTATGTTTCATCACCCCACGTGAGAATACGTTGCGAAGTGTACTTTCCCTGTCAAGCTTAGCTCACACGAATTGCAGGAAATTAACTTTAAAACGTAAATATTTCTCCGCTGTCAAGATGGAAGCAACTAAAATGTTTTGCCCGTGAAGTGGGGGGACTCTCAACCAAATCTCAGTTAGGGCCCTCAAAACTCTAGGGCCCAGCCCTGGCTCCAAAAGAACTTCAGTGAACTCAACTCATATGCACAGTCCCAGGTAAAGGAGGCGCTGATGGGTGTTGAGGAGCGATCAAAAGTGTATCAAATCGAACACGGGTAGGCAAAGGTACAGGACGCCAGGCAGGCAGGCTCAGGGTCAGGTCAGGCAGAGAGGTTGGTAATCCATAGTAGTAAGGCAAAGGTACAGGACGGCAGGCAGGCTCAGGGTCCGGGCAGGCAGAAAGGTCAAAACAAGAACTATAGCCAAGACAGGAGCAAGCGGAAAAACGTTGACAGGTTTGATGAACAAAACAAACTTGCAACAGACAAACAGAGAACACCGGTATAAATACACAAGGGATAATGGGGAAGATGGGCGACACCTGGAGGAGGGTGGAGACAATCACAAAGACAGGTGAAACAGATCAGGGTGTGACAAAGGTAGCACGTCCGGTGAACAGGTCAGGGTTCCATAGCAGTTGAATAGTTGAAACTGGAGCATCAGCACGACCAGGTGGACTGGGGACAGCAAGGAGTCATCAGGCCAGGTAGTCCTGAGGCATGGTCCTAGGGCTCAGGTCCTCTGAGAAAAGAGAGAAAGAGAGAAAAAGAGAAAGAGCAAATTAGAGGGAGCATACTTAAATTCACACAGGACACAGGACACAGGATAAGACAGGAGAAAAACTCCAGATATAACAGACTGACCTTAGCCCCCCGACACATAAACTATTGCAGCATAAATACTGGAGGCTGAGATAGGAGGGGTCAGGACCCATGCCTCAAGAGACCTCAAACGCAACATCCATTTTACATTTCGCCCTGTTTGCCATTTGTTTTCCCTCTGTAGGAATACAGTACACCCATCTACAGAGAACTGTGAAAGTAGACGTGGATTCATCAGGTAAGAGATGCAAAGAGAAGATGATGAGAGAGTTCCTGGCGAGACCCAAGTCTTAGACCTCAAACAGTTGAATTATGTTCTCAGCTGTTCTGTATGAATGTGTGTCTTAACTTGGCATTGTGCAATTGGGAATTGTAAAGGTCGGAGCAGTAAATGTGGTCAAGGTATCCGAGACAATAGCCAGCCGACATATGCTCTTCTAAGAACTGTCTCTAATGGTGTGTCCTTGGTTCAATTTTATACTGCTCCTCGTCACTCCGCCATCCTTCATTGTGTTTCTTTCTCTCTCTCGTTCATAGGATCTCATCTTTTAAAGGCAAGTAGGTTTTGTCCCTCAAGGAGCTGAAGAGAGTTTGAGCAGGTTGGAGCGTTAGAACTGTACCTAGAGTAATTGCCGACGTTGCTGTAGCACTCATGGCTTTGACATGCCGTGCTTTTCCAGACTGGTGCAGATTGTGTGAACTTTTCATATATTTTCCATATGACAGACAACATACGGGACTACAACTAAACATCTGATTCACATTAAGTGATGGGTTACAATTGTGCATTGAATGTAGTAATTCATTCATTTTTTTTGTTGATTTGATTATTTTGTCATCTTTGACTTTTATACAGTATACCATCCACCAGATGGCGGCAAAGTCTACCATATCAATCAGAGATTTGTAAAGTTGTTTATCTGTTCCCTAGTTAAAAAGTTGTGCCTTTCTAATCCTGACAGATTTGGCCCTCCCTCATGTACCTCTTCAACGTGTTGATGATGCAGTTTGATGGTAAACACAATAATGTTAAGGTCGCAGAGAAAAATATTAAGTGGTGGGCAAAACCATGACGTAAGATAGAAGTAACAACATATAGCATTACACTATTCATGTAACTGCCTTTTAGCGCTACTTAAAAATACTGAACTGAAAGGTTGTTGCAAAGTTTATCTCAAACTGTGGGAAGTACCACTCATCATATATTCCTGCCTCCATCAGCCATAAATAAAACAGAGCCCACAACACAACCATTACTCAGAGTTCCGCGTATGTCAATATCAATTGTTTTTCTCCCTTACAGAAGGCCCTGCAAATGAGGCCATTTAAATGTTAGGCAGTGTTTTATAGTTTTATTGATCTCATCTTAAAACAGCTGCGTATTGGAAGATGGATGTCTTTTACATTTCGGAGGCACAACCAATAATATCAGTTTATTCCTGTCCTGCCCAGCCATCGAGTTATTATAATTAGAAATCAGAAGCAGAGAAGTAGTCATGTTGGCTGTTGTACCTATTAACCAGCTGTCATGGGTATCTGCACTGAATACCTCCAGTTGTTGTTAGGAAACCGACTTTGAGGGATTCATAGTGTCACTATCAATGGAACAGGTATAGAATGTTACAGGATACATACGTGTCATTAAACAATGTATAGGTACAGAATGGTATAAAAGTCTTTATGAAGGGTATATTATACAGGTATAGAATTGCACCGGAGAGTGTCTGTATGGCTGGTAGATGGGTACAGAATGGGACGGTCTGTAGAATGGTATACAATGGTATACAAGTCTCCTTGTGAATGGTATCGGTACAGAATGTGTGTCTCAATGAATGCCATACAGGTATAGAATGGTGTAGGAGAGATTGTGCTAGTGAATGGCGTAGGGATACAATGCCTTTTGTTTTTCTCAGTGATTAAACAGGCCTTAATGAAAACCCACTCATTCCAGCACCTTTATACTACCTCCTGCCCTGGACAATCAATCCACCTGGCCTGCCCTTTTCCCTGACACACACTCTCAAAATAACACTGCTTAAATGTCACTCAACTACTGGCATTGAATTGGAAAAAACAGGGCTTAGAGCAGAGACCGCAGGGCCAGCCGGTTATGAAATAGAGATGATGACAAAAACACTCCCCTAACCCGGACGACGCTGGGCCAAAATAATGATTGATTTATACATTCTTAGAAAAAAGTATTCCAAAAGGGTTCTTTGGCTGTCCCCATAGGAGAACCCTTTTTGGTTCTAGGTAGAACTCTTTTGGGTTCCATGTAGAATCATCTGTGTAAAGGGTTATTATTATAAAAATGTGGTATCCAATTGGTAGTTACAGTCTTGTCTCATCGCTGAAACCCTGTACTTATGGACTCGGTAGAGGCGAAGGTCGAGAGCCATGCGTTCTCCGAAACACGACCCTGCCAAGCCGCACTGCTTCTTGACACAATGCCCGCTTAACCCGGAAGCCAGCCACACCATTGTGTCGGAGGAAACGCCGTACACTTGGCGACCGTGTTAGCGTGCATGCGTCCGGCCCAACACAGGAGTCACTATAGTGAGATGGGACAAGGACATGCCTGCCTCACCCTGCCTCCACTAACCCGGACGACGCTGGGCCAATTGTGCGCCGCCCCATGGGTCTCCCGGTCGCGGCCGGCTGCGACAGATCCTGGACTCAAACCAGGATCTTTAGTGGCACAGCTAGTAACTGTGATGCCTTGGACCACTGCGCCACTCAGGGCCCGTGTAAAGGGTTCTACTTGGAACCAAAAGTTTTTTTTCAAAGGGTTCTCCTATGGGGACAGCCGAATAACCCTTTTAGGTTCCAGATAGTACCCTTTTTTTGATAGAGTATAAACTCAGTGGTGGATGTGTTGTTGTATAAAGCCTAGATTACTACTCACTCTTCAGATTAACTATCTTAATGCAGGGTTTCCTAAACTTGCAGAGGCCCGTCTGTGGGTGAACACAGACCTTGACCAACTAGACGGGATGGAGCCTCCCTCTGCTGTCATCCTAAGGTAAGACTTCACACCAGAGATGTATGGCACCTTCTAGTCTAAAAATATCGATGTTGGTCGAGACTCATCCATCCATCATATGGTATATGTCCTCCTTGTGTTCCAGGAGATATTTGTCAGGTGGACAGTTGTTGCCATGGCGGTACAGCCCCTGTACTGTGGACAGTTGCTACCATGCAGGTGCAGTCCCCTGTACTGTGGACAGTTGCTACCATGCAGGTGCAGTCCCCTGTACTGTGGACAGTTGCTACCATGCAGGTGCAGTCCCCTGTACTGTGGACAGTTGCTACCATGCAGGTGCAGTCCCCTGTACTGTGGACAGTTGCTACGATGCAGGTGCAGTCCCTTGTACTGTGGACAGTTGCTACCATGCAGGTGCAGTCCCCTGTACTGTGGACAGTTGCTACCATGCAGGTGCAGTCCCCTGTACTGTGGACAGTTGCTACCATGCAGGTGCAGTCCCCTGTACTGTGGACAGTTGCTACCATGCAGGTGCAGTCCCCTGTACTGTGGACAGCTGCTACCATGCAGGTGCAGTCCCCTGTACTGTGAGCCTTTGGTCAAGAGGGTAATACATAACTTTCCCCTGAAGCTGAAGCCATGAGAGAGGCCTTCAAGGTGAATACTTCAATATTGGAACTATTACGATACCTATGGTAGCAGTATACCAGTAACATGCATGTTTCTAGTCGTTACTGGTATACTGCTACTATAGGTATCGTAATAGTTCCAACATGCCATCTCATTTCCTTCTCTGTCCCATATACCCTCCTGAGCAACAAGGAGTTCATTAACCTCCTCCATGACTGGAGCAATGTAACTGGGTGGATAGGCCATTGCTGGCAACAAGGTAGATATAACCTCTGACCTGTAGTGGTCTCAATACCTCTAGTGGTCTCAATACCCGACCTGTACTGGGCTCCCGAGTGGTGCAGCGTTCTACGGCACTGCAGTTAGCGGCGTCACTACAGACCCTGGTTCGATCTCAGACTGTATCACAACCGGCCGTGATTGGGAGTCCCATTAGGCGGCTTACAATTGGCCCAGCGTCATTCGGGTTAGGGTTTGGCTGGGGTAGGCCGTCATTGTAAATAAGACGCTCTGACGTTGTTCTTAACTGACTTGCTAAGTTAAATAAATGTTTTTTGTAAAATGTATAATTAAACTTGAAGGGTAACATACTGTACGCTCAAGGTTCTATTCAATCCCTAGTGCTGAAGTGCCGCTTTATAGCGCGATTGACAATTAAAGGCAGTGTTTCCGCGGAGGCGGCATTCAATACAAATGACCTTTACATTAATCTCGCTCAATCTGTAAAGCTTCAGTGATACAGATTGAATAGAGCCTTAATACTGACTTTGTTATGAATTGCTGTCCCTCTTGCTTCCCCTGAAACAGAACAGGAGAGATTTCTACTCCCTATATGAATAGCTGCTGAAGTAAGCCAGGGATTAAACAAATCCTACCTCAATCGCTCAGGAGTTGGCCGACCATGGAGTAAATTCACCACATTTCTTGGTCTATTTACTGTATATTCAGTGTGTACATATGAATACCATATGGCACAGTCGTCCCAAACAAACAGGTGTAAATTGACTGAGTGACGCCTTACAGATCCAACATTTCAACTTTGCGGACGTCACCGTCACCGTGCATTGTGGCAGAGGTTCGTTACAGATGTCGCTAAATCTTATCAAGAACTTGAAGTCAGCCCTGGTCAACTCAACACCTTCACACTCGACAAGTACACAGTGGATCTCTATCGCCTGCCCCCCAACAAAGCTTCAATTAGTCCCATTCAGCAACCCATAGATTTTCAAGATGGTAGGTAAAGATTTAAAACGCCCCCAAAACTCCAACTGTAGGCCATCCCGTTTAGATGTAGGTGAAAGTCTTGCAACCCGTCAACAGCCCTCCTCTCTCCTCCCTCTGTTTCACCCTCTCTTCCCATTTAACCTTTACTTTAGAAATAAATAAATATTCATTCATGTACTTGACTGTATGTGTCTGCATTCATTTTGTCTCTCGTGAAGAGATCGACGTAAACATAACTGGTACCATAGAATCTGCGGGGAAAGAATAGGATGAGTGGAATAATGAGCAGCAGGGCATTCGGCCTGTAACTTGCAAAGAGAGGTGGAGATCCTCGTTCCGGTTCAGCTCCACATTCTAGCTCTTAATCCCTTCTCTTAACATGTATAGACCCAGAATTTAATCGAGCAGCTGACCAATTACGCACGTTTTTAGTTCTGGGTTCACCGAGATTACCATTCATTCAATTCCTCAACATTTTCCAAGGATTAATTGTGTTGCCCATAAACCAAACCGCACACACATACAGAGTTCTTCAATCTTTATCAGCCTAATGACTTAGTGAATGACAGTGTCATCGGATGTGGCATTTCACCCTGCACTGACTGTGTTGACGCTCTAATGTTCTCATGACCTGCCCCTCACGGTGCTTCTGATAGTGTGGGCACACGCACGCACGCACGCACGCACGCACGCACGCACGCACGCACGCACACACACACACACACACACACACACACACACACACACACACACACACACACACACACACACACACACACACCTGCCTCAATTACCCAGGCATTACTGCTGCTCTCCCCATTATTGAGCTGGCTTCTTAATTATCCCTAACTCGTTAGCATGCAGCCGCACGCTCCTGAGGAACGCAGTGAGAGGACGCTGGCCTTTTTAATTAAAGTGGAGTAGTTGTTTTTTACGTGAGAGATAAACGTGTTATTGGCAATTACGCAAAAGGAATTTAAAAAAAGTAGTACAGGACGGGACATAATGCTTCTGATTGGTGGAAAGGGGACATAATGCTTCTGATTGGTGGAAAGGGGACATAATGCTTCTGATTGGTAGAAAGGGGACATAATGCTTCTGATTGGTGGACAGTGATGGATGAGAGAAATGTTTTTGGATGTCTGTCATACAGTATTGTCTGGCTATGTGGCTTTACATTATGATTCAAGGCTTCGTTTTTGTTAGTTGGTGACCACTGTGACTTCAACTGTGAGAGAAATGGTTATTTTCAATGTTTGTACTTCACAGATTAAGGAAGTCTTATTCCATTCATCCAAACAAACAAGTCATGATTTCGTTGTCAAACCAAGGTTGGCATTTTGCCCTATTGTGAGCTTTCTGCCACCAAAATCTATTTTCCAACACTGTTACTCAATCAAATGCAAAAGCAATCTTATTTTCCAGGAGAAGATAAGACAGCTGCCATGCTTGAGAGGGGTAGGCAAAGATTAGAGAGTCAATTATACCCAAACCACCACATGAGGGGAATGCACTGGTCTACACTGAGTGCAGTAGAGGCTGCTGAGGGGAGGACGGCTCATAATAATGGGTGGAACAGAGCAAATGGAATGGCATCAAACACATGGAACATATGTGTTTGATGTATTTGCTACCATTCCACTTATTACGCTCGAGCCATTACCACAAACCCGTCCTCCACAATTAAGGTGCCACCAACCTCCTGTGACTGAGTGTACAAAACATTAAGCTCAGTGGTCCTTCTGTAGCTCAGTTGGTAGAGCATGGCGCTTGTAACGCCAGGTTAGTGGGTTCGATTCCCGGGACCACCCATACGTAGAATGTATGCACACATGACTGTAAGTCGCTTTGGATAAAAGCGTCTGCTAAATGGCATATATTATTATTTTATTAAGAACGCTTTCCTTGACAGACTGACCAGGTGAATCCAGGTGAACGCCATGATCCCTTATTGATGTAAAGAACTGCAACGCTGCTGGGTCTTTACTGCTCAACAGTTTCCCGTGTGTATCAAGAATGGTCCACCACCCAAAGGACATCCAGCCAACTTGACACAACTGTGGGAAGCATTGGAGTCAACATGGGCCAGCGTCCCTGTGGAACGCTTTTGACACCTGTCCATGCCCCAATGAAATGAGGCTGTTCTGAGAGCAAAGCCGGAGGGGGGCCAACTCAATATTAGGAAGGTGTTCTTAATGTTTAGTGCACTCAGTGTGTTTGCATGTCCCGTGTGCCGTGTCCCGCGTCTCATTGTTAATGACACATAAATATGCGGGTGAGTAATTTTCTGCGCAGACCTCAATGACTTCTCTATGGGACTCCATTTTGATGAAGTCTTTGATATTCACATGAAAGAGCTGGAATGAAAAAAATAACACAAGTATTCTGTACATAGACACAGTGAGTCGATAAATATTTTAATAGAGCCTGTATCCCTTGCCCCCTTAGCTCCGAATTAATACCAGCTTTAAACTTGAAGGCGATGTGGTGATGCTGGGTAGGGGTGATTGACAGCTTAGGCCTTGAAAAACACATCTATTGATATGTGTGTGTGTGTGTGTGTGTGTGTGTGTGTGTGTGTGTGTGTGTGTGTGTGTGTGTGTGTGTGTGTGTGTGTGTGTGTGTGTGTGTGTGTGTGTGTGTGTGTGTGTGTGTGTGTGTGTGTGTGTGTGTGTGTGTGAGAGAGAGAGAGGGAGAGATACACACATTGAGAGTGTTAAGAAAGATAGAACTTGCATGTTCAAACTCTCAGACCGGAACGGTATATGATCTTTAAATGACAACCACCAGAGGACACTGTCGTGCTATACCAAGTGACTATTCCCCCCACAGCCACGGTCACACATATTTGAATTCTGATGTAAATTGAGACTATGGATAATTATGATCATAATGTTTAATTTGGTTTCCTTCAAAACTAAAATGACATCAGACATTACAGTTAATGTAATGAGTTACATCAACGTTATATTTCACATCCGGGGTGATCAGGTGTTCTACCAACCATTGAAGAGGTCTGTGTGTGTTTGTAAGGGTGTTAAAGAGGGCTTATCCCCTCAGTTGTAGTTTTATGTCCCTATATAAAAATAGCTAAAAAGTTCAAATGATCTTCGCTGTGCTGTGCCAGCTCAATGGACAGGGCGCGGAAAGGTGTGTAGGTGGGCTATGGAAAGCCACTGGGCGGGAAGAGAATGCTTCTCATCTCTCATCTATGGGGTAGGCTTAGTGAATCATGTGATATGCCTCCGCCTGTAATATTTGATTTTGATTTATAAGAAATTGGCTTTGCCAAAGTGCCCAAAACAAAGGTCGAGGGAGAGCGATGAGCAGCAGCAGCGTCAAGCAGCGATGATTCTGCCGAGCTCCTGCTAGCTCCATGTGCAGAGCCTACCCACCTTTCCATAAGCGCCACCAGGATAATGGCTCCACAGTCCCCTCCACCTCTGACGGTTCCTGATGATCTTGGAACAGAGGAGCCAGCCCAGGTTAGCCTTGAATCCTACCCTAGCCGTAGGTTTTCTGTCCAAAAACGTTCCTTTAATAGCAACTGCTTAATAGGAAGAGAATGGCTGGAATACTCGGTTACTGCGGATGCGGCATTTTGTTTCCTATGTCGAAAGTTCTGTGCTGGGTCCAATGCTAACGCAGACAAGGCCTTCACCGAAGGCGGGTATTCTAGCTGGAAGCATGCTATTTGATAGTACCAAAGGATTCACCACCGCCAGATCCAAGCAAAGGACGGCATTATGTACAGTAAGTACAAATCTCCAACAATACATGGTGGACAGTAAAGTGTGCCAGCAGGACAGAGAAGAAGAGACTGAGTTTAAAATACTGTTCTTCAGCACGTTGGATGCTGTCATTAGTGAAATGGCAGAAGGACTCAACGAACACAACAGCCAACTGGTGGAGGCCATGTGTGCCCTTGACCCAGAGAGCCATGACTTTCTAGATGTGAAAAAGGTGAAATCACTGATGGATTTAAGCCAAACAGATTTGGTGAAAGCTGAGTTTAGTGTCGCTCACCAGTTTTTGCCGACTGAAGTCGCCGCTCTGATTCCAATTTGGACAATTGGACCCTATTTGATATCCTGCAACAATTCTCTGGGCCTCTCTCCACTATGCTGACCGTGCTTACTGCACGGAAACATGAACAGACTTTTGGAGTGTTCACAACTACATGCAAGAACTCATTTTCCACTTTGAAAAACGTCTTCAGTCAGCACGGAAGAAGCATGCTACACCTGGGGAAAGCTCAACTAAGAGGATCTTACAAGAAGATTTTGGGGAGAATGAAATGATCGATTACTAAGGAAGTTTCACAGAGCATCAAGGAGGTTGCAACTCTTTGAAAAGTTAAGATTGAAACAATATAGCTGGTTGTTTAATTTTTTTTATTTTTTTTATCTTGCTTAGTGTGTAGGGCACTGTCCATGGTGCTGATAGAAGGCAGCAGAGATTTCATGCCATTAATTAAACCTGTTACTTCTTGGTCAAAAGCATTTGAACTTTTGTGTTTTAAGCAGAATTTAAATATAATTCCAATGTAAGAACGACGCCTGTTGGCATAGCTACATAGCTCGTTTCATCATAGAATTAGATACATTACATAATGTTTTTTCTTGGTATCATTGGTTATCATTGCTGTAAATGGAACTGTACATATTGGAAACGTGTTTATGGTAAACTGTCATTGCTAAATGGATAAAGTGGGTAGAAAATCATTCACAGAAGTGTATTGTGCCATGTCACAATGTGTTGCTGAACTCCTGCAAAAGCCGCATGATTTACCATATTTGAAGCAGGCTTTTATAGAGTGGTGAGGAGGAGGAGTCTACCGTGTCCGGAAGCAACTTCAGCCTTCATTTTCTGGATTCAGGTCCACTCAAACATGGTTTTAAGCTTTGTTTTACTATTGACCATTACAGCTGTTTTCGGGATATCGGGATATCAAACTGATATCAGGGCATAGAAACTACAACCGGTGTCCTGAATTAGCCTAGTGCGCATGTGTGCCCAGCTATGCTCTGAGTTTGTTTTCCCCAGTTTTCCCTGGCTAAACTATGCACATTTTGGTCCTCATTGCCAAACTTCATGAATACTGCAACCTCAACATCAAAACTCCTTTGCAAGTTATGCAAACATGTAACTAAGACATTTACTGGAAATAAACTCGAAAATGTATTTAGTATTTTGTTAAATAGTCATAACACGTTGGAGCTATCTTCCGTGTCGTAAGACAACGGTGGCGAAGGATACATTGCTACTTAACGCGGATCCAAGTTCAGTTTTGAGATACACTAGAGTCATTTGCGTAAGGTTAACTGGGCGTTTCTGACTGGTCTTGGAACTGTGACAACAGGCGGCCTCTTCCCGCTTGGTTTCGATGGGATATGTAGTGATTTTGCCAACACATCCGGATATGTACAGTACCCAGCCTTTTACCCTTTTAACTGACTATCGTATTTGTTGATTAAATCAGACTTTTTTGGTATAATGAGTAATACTGGAATGTCACAAATGAATTGATACGAGAAAAGCTGAGAAAATAGCAACTCTGTTATGGGTGTGCCTCATGCTCGTCATTTAACATTCAAACAAACTCTACAGAGTGCCAATGGCTACAATGATTGGTTAAATGACTTCCGGACACAAAGGGTTCACGGAGCTCCCCTTCCTCCTCACTACTCTATAGGCCTATTTATTTGACAAGACGGCTGTGCATGGCTGCATCTCACTGGAGTAGACTATAGGCAATATTGTGATCATTTTGGATCTTCATTCGCCTTTTGTTTACTGCGTTTGTTTACTGTTAATGTAACCAGCTTACATATACAGTTGAAGTCGGAAGTTTACATACACCTTAGCCAAATACATTTAACCTCAGTTTTTCACAATTCCTGAAATTCAATCAGAGTAAAAAATCCCTGTCTTAGGTCAGTTAGGATCACCACTTTATTTTAATGTGAAATGTCTGAATAATAGTAGAGAGAATTATTTATTTCAGCTTTTATTTCTTTCATCACATTCCCAGTGGGTCAGAAGTTTACATACACTCAATTAGTATTTGGCAGCGTTGCCTTTAAATCGTTTCACTTGGGTCAAACGTTTCGGGTAGCCTTCAACAAGCTTCCCACAATAAGTTGGGTGAATTTTGGCCCATTCCTCCTGACAGAGCTGGTCTAACTGAGTCTGGTTTGTAGACCTTGCTCGCACACACTTTTTCTGTTCTGCCCACAAATTGTCTATAGGATTGAGGTCAGGGCTTTGTGATGGCCACTCCAATACATTGACTTTGTTGTCCTTTTTGCAACAACTTTGGAAGTATGCTTGGGGTCGTTGTCCATTTGGAAGACCCATTTGCAACCAAGCTTTAACTTCCTGACTGATGTCTTGAGATGTTGCTATATCCACATCATATTCCTGCCTCATGATGCCATCTATTTTGTGAAGTGCCCCAGTCCATCCTGCAGCAAAGCACCCCCACAACATGACCCACGTGCTACACGGTTGGGATGGTGTTCTTTGGTTTGCAAGCCTCCCTCATTTTCCTCCAGACATAACGATGGTCATTATGGCCAAACAGTTCCATTTTTGTTTCATCAGACCAGAGGACATTTCTCCAAAAAGTATGATCTTTGTCCCCATGTGCAGTTGCAAACCATAGTCTGGCTTTTTTATGGCTGTTTTGGAGCAGTGGCTTCATCCTTGCTGAGCAGTCTATCAGGTTATGTCGATAGAGGATTAGTTTTACTGTGGATATAGATACTTTTGTACCTGTTTCCTCCAGCATCTTCACAAGGTCCTTTCCTGTTATTCTGGGATTGATTTGCAGTTTTCGCACCAAAGCATGTTCATCTCTAGGAGACAGAACGCATCTCCTTCCTGAGCGGTATGACGGCTGCGTGGTCCCATGGTGTTTATACTTGCGTAATATACTATTGTTTGTACGGATGAACGTGGTACCTTCAGGCATTTGGAAATTGCTCCCAAGGATGAACCAGACTTGTGGAGGTCTACAATTATTTTTCTGAGGTCTTGGCTGATTTCTTTTGAGTTTCCCATGATGTCAAGCAAAGAGGCAATGAGTTTGAAGGTAGGTCTTGAAATAAATCCACAGGTACACCTCCAATTGACTCAAATTATGTCAATTAGCTTATCAGAAGCTTCTAAAACCATGACATCATTTTCTGGAATTTTACAAGCTGTATCTAAACTTCTGACCCACTGGAATTGTTATACAGTGAATTATAAGTGAAATGATCTGTCTGAACAATTGTTGGAAAAATGACTTGTGTCATGCACAAAGTAGATGTCCTTACCAACTTGCCAAAACAATTGTTTGTTAACAAGAAATTTGTGGAGTTGTTGAAAAATGAGTTTGACTCCAACCTAAGTGTATGTTAACCTCCGACTTCAACTGTAGATTGTGTCATGCCTTTATCGATCTGATATTTTGTTTAGAAGGCTTACTACTTGTTAGCTCTGTTTTGTTCTGTTAGCATTCATTCATTTATTTGCAGATCTGTCAGTATTCTAAACCAAACCACTATTCACTATTTTGTTTTGCACGTGTGAATAACAAGGCTACTACTTTCAGGATTTAGTTTGCATTATTTGGTAAGACAGCTGTGTGTATGGCTGCATTCACTTAGTCTGTTTGTATAATAGGTGAATTACCCTATCTATCTTGTAGCCGATATTCCTTACCAAAATGGCCTTGCTGTAGGGCGCTGTCCATTGTGCTGATACAAGCCCATCAGCAATAGGGTACCGATTTCAAAAGCACTCAAATGATCTCAGAGTCTCGCTATTTGAACTTAGTTTTTTTTGTGGTAGAGCGTGGCATAAGCAGAGTTCAATATAATTCCAATGTAAGAACCCCAAAATTGTGCTGATTTTCAACTTCCCTCTAAGTTACTTTATCCTGGTGCCGGGTCTGGTAAGTGTGTAAGTGTAAACACTAGAAGTGTTTCCGCCTTATGCTTGAGAACAGCAGTCCGTCATACCTGCCCGTATTTGAGGCTTTGCTTGTAGCCTCCGGGTTTACAGTGAAGAAGGTGCCAGATCAGATCTGGATGTGCCATGTATGACATGACTACGATTGTAGGACTAATGTACCGTGCTCATCATTTATACTCAGCAGGTGATTGCAGATGGTAAAGGCACATCCCTAAGTCTGCTTCTCAAATGACAGCATATAGTGCATCACTTTTCACCAGTCACCCTATTTCCTGGCTTATACTATATAGTCCACTTGTTTTTACCAAGTAGTGCACTATATAGGTAATAGGCTGTCATTTCAGAGGCATCATATCTCTTCATTACTTTGGACAAATGATCATTACCCATGAGGTCACAGTCAGTCAAACGACTGCTGAAACAATCAATGGCAATAAAATGAGGTCTGTCTCATTTCACTAGCCTCCATGCCAGGACAATCCCATTTCCTTGCCCCTTTGGCAGATAGAGAGTGTGATAAAACTAATACCTGAAATGTGCGGTATACTGCGAAACAACTTGGCATCAAGTGTTTTCTTGCTTTTCATACTCAAGCGGGCATGCCATATACAACAAGTCATTTTTATTAAGAATGACGTGATATTGGGCTCTCGAGTGGCGTAGCGGTCTAAGGCACTGTATCTCAGTGCTAGAGGCGTCACTACAGTCCCTGGTTCGAATCCAGGCTGAATCGCATCCGGCCGTGATTGGCAGTCCCATAGGGCGATGCACAATTGGTCCAGCGTAGTCCGGGTTTTGCCCGGGTAAGGCCGTCATTGTAAATAAGATTTTGTTCTTAACTGAATTGCCTAGTTAAATAAAATAATTCTAATTAAATATTGTGTAGGTGTACTTGGCTTGAATTGGCATTCAAAAGCAACTAGAAAAGTATGTTTGAGGCGCATTGGGTGCTACTGACCCTTCCAAAAATCTGTCTGCTCTCCTTGGCTATTGCTATATATTTTTAATTGATCAGTTCGCGAAAAGACCTCGGCTTGTTCCTGTAAAGATGGGACAACCTTGTTTCCCTGGCGCCGTTCTGACTAGACAAATTGAATCGGATAAAAACACATCATTAACTGTGCAGACTGAGAAATACGTCTCCCTCTCCAATGTTGTCTGCCACGGAGAAGGTGCAGGACAAAAGTGGGCGGTGCAGGGAAGGTGCTACTTCTCTGTCTGTGGTGGCAAATGAGCAAATGAGTTTAATAACTATTAGATAAAAGTCTTAACAAGAAGGGTCTTAAATGCCCCTGTAGTTACATGATAGTCACAAAGGCAGACACAATTTATGCTGTCATTACACTGTAACTACCTATGTAACTGCCGTGTGAATACATAGGTAGGAGGGACATGTTTTGTGCGGCCAAAAGTGGGAACAAATTGGAACTAAAAAGTCTTTATCCTATATGCCAAGCCTACTTGTACCCAAAACAAATAGCATTTTGTTCCCCTTGCCCAAAAACGACACTATATGCATACAGAGCTGTGAACAAATGGTAGAAGCCATGGTCTAACAGGCTCAGCGCTGCTGAAAAACAAGCAGGATAACAGATTTGCCCTTGAAGATCACGATGTGTTGTGCCTAATTGCTGGGAAGAGGATAATTGAGCCACCTGCCGGCTTAATGAAACATTTTCCCATGTTTCACCTTGCCTCACAGAGACGCACAAATACACACAAATCTGTCATGAAAATGGGATGGAGGGATGCCGAGGAGTAGGAGGGAGGTACTGTGGGCTTTGTCTGAAAAAAATAATCTAATCTGTTTCTAATGCCCTGTTCCAAAATAAAGGCTATGATCCTGATGCTTGTGTTCACTCATAGTGGATGAGCTCCTTCTCATGGCTAGACTCTACTGTATAGAAATCTGTTCTAATGTTAATCCTTTACTTTGACAAACATAATTAGTTTTTGAGCAATTTGAATTGGCCAGGATACAGGTTGCAGTGGGCCATTTCAAACCTCAGGTTATGCAAAAGGACTGCTGTTGTGAAAGTCTAGCTTCTGACATAAAGGTTGCTACCTGCTCTCAATTAATGCAGCAATATGGAGACATATCTCAGTGTTTGTAACTGCTTCCTTGGTCACGACATCTTAAAGCCTTAGTTTACCGAGATTAGATGCTGACTGGATCATCACGCCTCTATGTCTTTGATGTGTCACTGCCACCCACCAGTCAGCTTAATTGTGGATACCTGGGAAAAGAAAGAATGGAAGAAAACAAAATGAAGACTACTGTCGTTGGAGTGGGTTGTAATGCCTCAAGAATAAAATTAACGAAAACACATGCCCGCACACACTCACGTGCACCCACACACACAGACGCATGCACGCACGTACACACTTAAAACAACCCATTTCACTACACCGATCTGGTGTATGTGACAATAAAATATATACAGTACCAGTCAAAAGTTTGGACACACTCATTCAAGGGTTTTTATTGATTTACTATTTTCTACATTGTAGACTAATAGTGAAGCCTTGAAAACTATGAAATATCACATATGGAATCATGTAGTAACCAAAAAAGTCTTAAACGAATCCAAATATATTTTATATTAGAGATTCTTCAAAGTAGACACCCTTTGCCTTGATGACAGCTTTGCACACTCTTGGCATTCTCTCAACCAGCTTCATGAGGTAGTCACCTGGAATGCATTTCAATTAACAGGTGTGCCTTGTTAAAAGTTAAATTGTAGAATTTCTTTCCTTCTTAATGCATTCGAGCCAATCAGTTGTGTTGTGACAAGATAGGGGTGGTAAACAGAAGATAAAAACCATCAAGCGCTATGAAAAAACTGCCTCTTATGAGGACCACCACAGGAAAGACCCAGAGTTACCTCTGCTGTAGAGGATACATTTATTAGAGTTACAAGCCTCAGAAAATGCAGCCCAAATAAATAAAGTAACAGACACATCTCAAAATTAACTGTTCAGAGGAGACTGTTTGAATCAGGCCTTCATGGTCGAATTTCTGAAAAGAAACCACTACTCAAGGACACCAATAAGAAGAAGAGAATTGGGCCAAGAAACACAAGCAATGGACATTAGACCGGTGGAAATCTGTCCTTTGGTCTGATGAGTCCAAATTTGAGAGTTTTGGTTCCAACCACCGTATCTTTGTGAGACGCAGAGTAGGTGAACGGATGATCGCCACATGTGTGGTTCCCACCGTGAAGCATGGAGGAGGAGGTGTGATGGTGCTGGTGACACTGTCAGTGAATATTTAGAATTCAAGGCATACTTAACCAGCATGGCTACCACAGCATTCTGCAGCGATACGCCATCCCATCTGGTTTGCGCTTAGTGGGGCTATAATTTGTTTTTCAACAGGACAATGACCCAACACACCTCCAGGCTGTGTAAAGGCTATTTTACCAAGAAGGAAAGTCATAGATTGCTATATCAGATGACCTGGCCTCCGCATTCCCCCGACCTCAACCCAATTGAAATTGTTTGGGATGAGTTGGACCGCAGAGGAAAGGAAAAGCAGCCAACAAGTGCTCAGCATATGTGGAACTCATTCAAGACTGTTGGAAAGCATTCTAGGTGAAGCTCGTTGAGAGAGAATGCCAAGAGTGAGCAAAACTGTCATCAAGGCAAAGGGTGGCTACTTTGAAGAATCTTAAATATAAAAAATATTGTTGAACACTTTTTATAGTTTTGATGTCTTCACTATTACTCTACAATGTAGAAAAAAGTACAAATAAAGACAATACCCTTGAATGAATAGGTGTGTCCAAACTTTTGACTGGTACATTTGTGTGTGTGTGCATGAAGTGTATATTTTTTTCACACTTCACACACACACACAGACGCGCATAGACATGCACAGACACACAGATACACATATACACACACATACTGTAGACACGCGTAGACAGACATAGACAGACACAGACACACACTGAAACACAGACACACGTAGACACAGACAGACATAGATATACACAGACACACGCAGACACACAGAGACACACATAGAGACATACATGTAGACACACAGATACGCATAGACACACATACTGTAGACACACGTAGACACGCATACACAGACACACACACTTACCCTTCTTAAATGAGCTGTTGGAGTGCCTCACAAATGCAATTTGTCAGCTTATAAAATGGCAGGTTGCTGCAAAGTGATAGTGAATGCGGTGTGTTCACTCTACCTCATCTGAGAATCTAACTAAACAGATACATCACTGTGGATCATTGTCAAACCCTCCAGCCTGCTACTCCCCACGGGGCATCCTCAGACACTGCCCTTTTAAATACAGCAGCAGCAAATACCAGATAACCACTTCTTCATACGCCACTGGTGGTTGACCTGTTGGTGGGAATTGGACCGTCTATTGGTCACTTGATGGTGTTTTGCACAAAGGGGGAAAAAATGGTTTTGAAAAAACAAAAAAATCATGTGTCATACTTTTCAAGCCATCATGTTGACCGCGGTATAGACACAGTGGAACAGCCAGCCCAGTTGCACCAATCAGGAGATGTATTACAATTTCGGCCACCATTACCAAGCACTCTCTTTTAAACTGCCAGGGGTGCTTACTTTCGGAACCACCAAACAAATGCTGTATTACGAATCTGGCAATAGAACAGGCTGGTAACAGCGGGTATTGTCTGCTTTTACTTCCAACATACGTGTGTGTGTGTGGTTTTACCATTTTAATTGTTGTTCCTAACAGCAAGAAAGCCATTTTAAGTGTTGTTCACAGTTCATGTAATCTAATTGAGAGTGTAGTTGCATTTCTTTAAAGTAAGATAAGGGACAGCGAGCATGCCAAGGTTTTACTTATTCAGAACCAATGAGACATCTTACTTTAAGTAATTGGGGTGTGACAAATTAGGTAAGGCAAAAGGTTGAGAGAAAAAGAGGACACACGCCAAGACATGATTAAAGTTAATATTTGCCATTTTGAAAAATAGGTATAAAAGGTTCTCGGGTTTAAAGGTTTTATAGGGAAGTGAATTGGATCTCTTTGGTATTAGCACGACGCCCGTCTCTCCACATTGACTCCACTCGATATCTAAAAGTATTAAAAGGCACATTTCCTCATGATTGATCAATAATATGACTCATATAATATCTTTCACACTGAGACCAGAAGATCATTCAACACTAAAAGTTAGCCTTAGAATATGTTAGGTCGGTTTATTTGGAGCTTGCTTCAATAACTCTTCTACTGAACTCCATGAGATATTTGCTACTTTCTCACCACCATACCTGTTCAGAAATACGCAACTTATTCAACATATTTGACTGCGAGAATTTTATAGTGATGAAAAATCTGTGGTCCTTCGTGGCGGATATGAGCCAGCAAAATAGTACATTCGCTATATTACCTGAACATCAACAGCCACTTGACTTGGTTGTTTTCGGGCCAAAGTGCAATAATTATACACAACCAACTTCTTCTCATGAGCAGCAATTCTTAAGAAGAGGTCAGAGGTGAGTAGTTAAGAGGTTTGAGATTACTTCAGTAATATTGTGGTATAGAAATAGCCACACACAGTAGGGCTGCTATAAACATTCTGATTACACAGATAGTGAGACCCGTATATATTAATCATCCGTGGTTTGAGCTGGCCCGTCTTGACCTCTATGCGAGAGCTCCTTCGAAGCCACAGAACCACCCATATGGCATGCAGACAAATGTGTGTGTGTGAGATGTAATTTGCCTCAGTGGGGGAGCTGGCAATAGGCCAAGTCTCAGTGCACGGCACACTCACCTCTCCCTAAGAGATACATCTCTATTCTGTACTGTACTTTTATCTGTCCGTGAAAGTATATTTAATTTCTTACCGGTATGGGACCTACTATGTGTGCACGCAAAAAAAAAAAATGTATGGGTCTCATCATAGAATTCCATATAAATATTGTATGGTCTCTGTGGGCCTAGTAAAGATTTGTCATATAACTTTTTAATGTGGCATAAACACAACCAGTTATGACATAGTGTTCCTGTTGGCTACCCGTGCACGTTTTGTCAAAATAATTTCAGCATCCAAAACAGAGCACTTTGCACCTGCAATTTGATGAATGGAGAGAGATATCTGTTTTAATTATTGTGATAGGCTCAGGTATGGGATGCAGTACTGGACCATAGCGGATTACTTTCACCCCTGCTGTTATCTACCCTACACTGCAGTTTAAGCGTAGCTTTTCAGTTTACATTTAAGGACTCGTTACAGTAAATGCCTTGCATATGAGCATTTAAACTACATTGAGACCAGATTGTACGGTATGACAACAGTAGCCAGAGGAATTGGCTTAAACACATTCAGATCTGGGACCAGGCAAGTGCAGTCGGCAAATTCCAAAAACAGAACGTTTACAGAGAGATTCGTTGTTCAGCTTTTTATGAAGGATGGAGAGTCAAATCTACGCATAAAGCACTGTGACGATCATCTCAGCAATCACATTCAGTTGTGCCACAGGCTCATTATATTTCAGTGGACTCTTCAGTTGTTCCACATCAGCGTTGTGCGTCACTCATGA
Source organism: Oncorhynchus keta (assembly GCF_023373465.1). Taxonomy (NCBI): domain Eukaryota; kingdom Metazoa; phylum Chordata; class Actinopteri; order Salmoniformes; family Salmonidae; genus Oncorhynchus; species Oncorhynchus keta. The sequence continues at coordinate 35,232,442 of NC_068443.1, forward strand.
TACACATGAACTGGAAGATGAGATGGCATGAGGTATTACATGTGAGACCAGCTCAAAGTAGGTTAACCATGCCAAATGCAATAGCTATACACTAACACACCATCCCCTGTACTGTGGCAGACAGGGAACGTGTGTGTGTGTGTGTGTGTGTGTGTGTGTGTGTGTGTGTGTGTGTGTGTGTGTGTGTGTGTGAGCGTGCGTGCGTGCGTGCGTGCGTGCGTGCGTGCGTGCGTGTGTGGGGAGAGGGAAGCTGTGGTTCACTGAGTGAAAAGATAGCTCTGAGTGTGACTGTGTGAGGCTTGAAGCGGAAAGCTGATGTTTGACAGGCGCTTCGATGCATAGCAAAATTGTAATTATCGTAAACCAACGACAGCGATTCATTGCAAATATTCTCTGTAAGACGCAGTACAAGTGATTTACTCTGTTACTCAGCAAACATGTTAAGATTACAGCTCCCAACACCAATGTTATTTCTGATGCCATATCGTTGTATACTTTTAATCTGCATTGGTTGTTGAGGACTATCAATTATCTTTGTAGAGAATACATGTGTCCACAGTTTCAGTGTGTTTGTGTGTGCGTGTGAGAGACTATTGTCTGTGCGTCTGAATGCGTAGCCTACATATCCGTGTCTTACATTACAATAGACAAACCATCCTCTCTCTCTTTCTATGAGAGTTGGCTTGGGTACTCCCATCTCACCATGGGCTCGGTAGTCATTTCTACACTCTAAAAGAATTAGGGGTTCAACAAGGGTTCTTCTAAGATCTTCAAAGTTCTTTGAAGAAAATTGCCCCCAAAAAGGTTCTTCCAAGAACCCCGTAGGAGGTGGGGTTCATTGAGGAACCTCCTTAGTTGGTGGGGGTTCTTGCAGGAACCTAACTGCCCAACTGAAACATTTGTATTTGAATGTGAAAGGAGAGCAGGTGCAGGCACTTAACTGAAAAATGCAAAGATCTCCTCAATTTAAGGTAAGGTTTCTCCCTTGTATGATCTAAGTGTATATTGTTTTATGATGATACCATCTATCTTTTCAGATTTGTGCAAATCCTTCTAAAACTGAAAATGGACAATTTAATGGATCAACAAAGAGGTAAGAATATGTAGCCTATAAGAGTATTTTTGAAGGCTAACTGTGTTTTGTGTGCAAATGACTGAACTGCTCACTTTTGTGTCTGTGTCTGTAGGTATACAGATGAGGAGGCATACAAAGGTATGTCAATTGGTATTGCTATGTAATGCAGATCACATTTACCATCCTCCTCCCTTTGCTCTTCAATGAATATCCCATAGGCCACTGACAACTAAAATATTGTGTTATTGTTGTGCATATTGTTATTAACAATCATAATAGAGGAGGGGGGGTAGTTAAAACATGTGCCCCCCATAGGGTTCTTCAAAAGGTTCTTTAGAGGATCCATTAAAAGGTTCTTTGAAGATCATATAAAGGGGTCCCCCATAGTTTCAATTTGAAGAACCCCGAAAGGATACCCCAGGAACCTTTTCTTTTTAGAGTGTATGCCATGCACACTACTACGGCCAAATGGGATAAAAGCCAATGATGGGGTGCTTATGAGCCATAAGCCTTCCTTTTGCATAATTCATGTTTATTCTCCTCCTCTGCCAAGCCTCGCCTGCCTGGTCTCCATGCTCACTGTGACTCAGTGAACAAAGATAATGTTAGGCGATGTGTTCAGACAGTCAGTGATTATTAGTCCAGGTGATGGGCGGTAACGTGCAGGCTACTAATGAAATCGTATCAGGCTACCTGGATACCGGCCTCTGGTGAGGGATTATAAATTGATAGGCCTAACAATTAGCATATATGCTCAAACATGACTGGCATGCATTCATGCGTGGAGCGCAACACACACGCGCGCACACGCAGCTTTGAACCCGAGGAACAAAGATAGGTTATAAATGTGAAGCATACCAATAACTATAGCTAACAAAAACATTCCTGTTAAAATGGATTTAGAGTCATTTTATACAGTTGAGTAATACAAGAATCTGAGCTTCCGAATTTTAATAATGAAAGCTATCAGATATGTTTTATTCTAAGAAGCAAAGACAACTTAATAAACTTAATTTGTCAGGCGGCTGCACCACAACGAGATTTTGTTGCTGAGAGTGAAACGTTTCATTTCAGCTAATTCAGATTGGCAGGCATATTAATCTTTCTCTTTTCGACTAAAATCTGCCTCCTTATTTGTGATTCACGCATACTAAATATTTAGAATGTCTCTGAAAAAATTGTCCCACACAATAAATCCACAAAAAAGCGGGTTTCTGACTGAAAAGTCTTCCCTAAATAATACATTTCCTAATTTATGACTTTAATGTTTTGCAAGCACTAGATAAAGCAAAATGATAAATAACTATACTGAACAAAAATATAAACGCAACATGTAAAGTGTCGGTCCCATGTTTCATGAGCTGAAATAAAAGATCCCAGAAATGTTCCATATACACAACAAGCTTATTTCTCTCAAATTTTGTGCACAAATGTCTTAACATCCCTGTTAGTAAGCATTTCTTCTTTGCCAAGATAATCCATCCACCTGACAGGGGTGGCATATCAAGAAGCTGATTAAACAGCATGATCAATACACAGATGCAAATTGTGCTTGGGACAATAAAAGGCCACTTCAAAATGTGTAGTTTTGTCACACAACAAAGCCACAGATGTCTCAAGTTTTGAGAGAGCATGCATTTGACATGCTGACTGGAGGAATGTTCACCAGAGCTTTTGCCAGTGACCTGAATGTTAATTTCTCTACCATAAAATAATTTGAGATAATTTGGCAGTCCAACCAGCCTCACAACAGCCGTGTAACCATGCCAGCCCAGGACCTCCACATCCGGCTTCTTCACCTGGATCGTCTGAGACCAGCCACCCGGACAGCTGATGGAACTGTGCATCTGCACAACCGAATCATTTCTGCACAAACTGTCAAAAACCGTCTCAGGGTAGCTCAGGGAAGCTCATCTGCGTGCTCGTTGACCTGACTGCAGTTCGGCATCATTACCGACTTCAGTGGGCAAATGCTCTTCAGTGGGCAAATGCTCTTCATGGATGAATCCAGGTTTCAACTGTACTGGGAAGATGGCATCATGTGGGCGAGTGGTTTGCTGATGTCAATGTTGTGAACAGAGTGCCCCATGGTGCTGGTAGGGTTATGGTATGGTCAGGAATAAGCTAAAGAAAACGAACCCAATTGCGTTTTATCAATGGCAATCGAATTCACAGAGATATCGTGACGAGATCCTGAGGCCCATCGTCGTGCCATTCATCCTCCACCATCACCTCATGTTTCAGCATGATAATGCACGGCCCCATGTTGCAAGGACCTGTACACAGTTCCTGGATGCTGAAAATGTCCCAGTTCTTCCATGACCTGCATACTCACCAGACATGTCACCCATTGAGCATGTTTGTGATGCTCTGGATTGACGTGTATGACAGCGTGTTCCAGTTCCCACCAATATCCAGCAACTTCGCACAGCCATTGAAGAGGAGTGGGACAACATTCCAAAGGCCACAATCAACAGCCTGATCAACTCTATGAGAAGGAGATGTGTCATGCTGCATGAGGCATATAGTGGTTTCAACAGACACTGACTGGTTTTCTGATCCACGCCCCTACTTTTTTTTTTAAAGGTATCTGTGACCAACAGATATATATCTATATTCCCAGTCATGTGAAATCCATTGAAAGGGCCTAATTTATTTATTTCAGTCACGATCGTTGTTAGAATAACTGGATCAGACGCATCGTGCATAGAGTTCCACATGTTTTAATAAATCAAACTCACCAAAAACAATACCGAACCAACGAAACGTGAAGTAAATGCAGTGTTCATAGGCACTACACAAAAACAAGATCCCACAAAATACCCAGTGGGAAAAGGCTGCCTAAATATGATCCCCAGTCAGAGACAACGATAGACAGCTGCCTCTGATTGGGAACCATACCAGGCCAACATAGAAATGAAAAAAACTAGACTACCCACCCTAGTCACACCCTGACCTAACCAAAATAGAGAATAAAAAGGATCTCTAAGGTCAGGGCGTGACAATTTCTATTGACTGATTTCTTTATATGAATAGAAACTCAGTAAAATCTTTGAAATTGTTGCATTTTGCGTTTGGATTTTTGATCAGTGTATTTAACACTCCTATCACTGCATAACCTGTGGTTATTAGTTAGGAGTAGAAAATCCCAGTTCATTGTTACTGTTACCCATGTTACTCTTTGTCACGTTCTGACCTTAGTTCCTTTGTTTTGTCTTTGTTTTCGTATGGTCAGGGCGTGAGTTGGGGTGGGCAGTCTATGTTGGTTTTTCTATGTTGGTTTTTGTGTTCGGCCTAGTATGGTTCTCAATCAAAGGCAGGTGTCGTTCGTTTTCTCTGATTGAGAATCATACTTAGGTAGCCTTTTTCCACCTGGGTTTCGTGGGAGTTTATTTCCTGTTTAGTGTTTTGTCATTCACCTTACGGGACTGTTCGTTTGTTGTTTATTGTTTTTGTTCAGTGTTCGTTAAATTATGGACACGTACCACGCTGCGTTTTGGTCCTCCGATTCTTCTCGCTACTCCTCCTCAGAAGAGGGGGACGAGATCCCTGACAGAAACACCCACCACAAAAGGACCAAGCAGCATGGTAACGGGCAGCAGCAGCGATCGCAGGACTCATGGACTCGGGGCGCACGCTGTCCCCAGTGCGTGTGCATAGCCCGGTGCAGTACATCCCAGCAACTCGTATCGGCCGGGCTAGAGTGGGCATCGAGCCAGGTGCCATGAAGCCGGCTCAGCGCATCTGGTCTCCAGTGGGTCTCCTCGGGCCGGCGTATACATGGCACCAGCTTTACGCATGGTGTCCCCGGTTCGCCAGCACAGCCCAGTGCGGGCTATTCCACCTCGCCGCACTGGCCTGGCTACGGGGAGCATTCAACCAGGTAAGGTTGGGCAGGCTCGGTGCTCAAGGGCTCCAGTGCGCCTTCACGGTCCGGTCTGTCCGGTGCCTCCTCCATGTACCAGCCCTCCGGTGGCAGCCCCCCGCACCAGGCTGTCTCTCTGTCTTCTCCCTACAGGTGCTCCCGCCTGTCCAGCGCTGCCAGAGCCTTCCTCCTCTCCAGCGCTGCCAGAGTCTCCCGTCTGCCCTGAGCTGCCGGAGTCTCCCGTCTGCCCTGAGCTGCCGGAGTCTCCCGTCTGCCCTGAGCTGCCGGAGTCTCCCGTCTGCCCTGAGCTGCCGGAGTCTCCCGTCTGCCCTGAGCTGCCGGAGTCCCCCGTCTGCCCTGAGCTGCCGGAGTCCCCCGTCTGCCCTGAGCTGCCAGAGTCCCCCGTCTGCCCTGAGCTGCCAGAGTCCCCCGTCTGCCCTGAGCTGCCAGAGTCCCCCGTCTGCCCTGAGCTGCCAGAGTCCCCCGTCTGCCCTGAGCTGCCAGAGTCCCCCGTCTGCCCTGAGCTGCCAGAGTCCCCCGTCTGCCCTGAGCTGCCAGAGTCTCCCGTCTGCCCTGAGCTGCCAGAGTCTCATTACATTACATTACATTTAAGTCATTTAGCAGACGCTCTTATCCAGAGCGACTTACAAATTGGTGCATTCACCTTATGACATCCAGTGGAACAGTCACTTTACAATAGTGCATCTAAATCTTAAAGGGGGGGTGAGAAGGATTACTTATCCTATCCTAGGTATTCCTTAAAGAGGTGGGGTTTCAGGTGTCTCCGGAAGGTGGTGATTGACTCCGCTGTCCTGGCGTCGTAAGGGAGTTTGTTCCACCATTGGGGGGCCAGAGCAGCGAACAGTTTTGACTGGGCTGAGCGGGAACTGTACTTCCTCAGTGGTAGGGAGGCGAGCAGGCCAGAGGTGGATGAACGCAGTGCCCTTGTTTGGGTGTAGGGCCTGATCAGAGCCTGGAGGTACTGAGGTGCCGTTCCCCTCACAGCTCCGTAGGCAAGCACCATGGTCTTGTAGCGGATGCAAGCTTCAACTGGAAGCCAGTGGAGAGAGCGGAGGAGCGGGGAGCTCCCGTCTGCCCTGAGCTGCCAGAGTCTCCCGTCTGCCCTGAGCTGCCAGAGTCTCCCGTCTGCCCTGAGCTGCCAGAGCCGTCAGTCAGCCAGGAGCTGCCAGAGCCGTCAGTCAGCCAGGAGCTGCCAGAGCTGCCTGTCACGCCAGCAATGCCAGAATCTCCCTTCACTGCCAGAGCATTCCTCCTGCCCGGCGCTGCCGGAGTCCCCCTTCCATTCGGGACCCGTGGCGAGGGTCCCCAGTCCGAGGTCGGCGGCGAGGGTCGCCGCTCATAAGAGGCCACGGGGGCGGTTGAGGAGGCGGACAAAAACTATGGTGAAGAGGGGTCCGCGTCCCGCGCCAGACCCACCACCGCGGACAGATGCCCACCCAGACCCTCCTTCAGGTTTTGCGGCCGGAGTCCACACCTTTGGGGGGGGGGTACTTTCACGTTCTGAGCTTAGTTCCATTGTTTTGTCTTTGTTTTAGTATGGTCAGGGTGTGAGTTGGGGTGGGCAGTCTGTTTGTTTTTCTATGTTGGTTTTTGTGTTCGGCCTAGTGTGGTTCTCAATCAGAGGCAGGTGTCTTTAGTTGTCTCTGATTGAGAATCATACTTAGGTAGCCTTTTTCCACCTGGGTTTCGTGGTTGTTTATTTCCTGTTTAGTGTTTTGTCATTCACCTTACGGGACTGTTCGTTTGTTGTTTATTGTTTTTGTTCAGTGTTCACTTTTGCTTCATTAAATTATGGACACTTACCATGCTGCGTTTTGGTCCTCCGATCCTTCTCGCTACTCCTCCTCAGAAGAGGAGGACGAGATCCCTGACACTCTTAGTTCACCTCACGTGTCCATGGCATGTCAATCATTTGACCACCTAGTGGTAATGGAGTGGACGGGGCACGAAAGTGGGCACAGTAGCTCACCCTCAAACACCTCCTAAATGAAACATACTTAAAAAGTGGTCTTCCCCCTACCTTCACACCCTCACATGACACAGGTCTTGACTCTGAGTCTTGAGGTGAAGTGCTATAACATAGGAGACACACAGTGTACCATCCGGCAGCTTCCTCAATCATTTATACCAGCAGCACAAGCAGTGGGGGTGGGGGTGGGGGGCTGTTGTAGGAGACACGCCCGGGGCGACAAACAAACCCAGGCCTGGTAGTTACAGTTGTACTCTCCCTGTAGAGCTCCCTTCCCCTCCCCTTGCCCTCCGTCACCCAGGCCCCCGCCTGGGCCATTGTTCATTAAATGCTGCCTACCACTGTTTCCATGGCACCCTGAAGTGTTCTGTAGAGGAACGATCAAACAGGAAGATGATCGTGACAGGTTGAGGCCGGGGTCTGGGAGATGGTCAGTTGACCCGGGTCCTTAGAAAATGACATAAAGTGAGGGTGTGTGTATGTGTGTGAAATGTTAGATACTAATACTTCTAAAACGAAGCGCAGAGATCACAACATCTGGGTGATTGGTACATTTCTGTGTTAAATTTAATAGAATTTTGACACAGGGTTCATTGTAAAACTGATTTTATATTATGCATAGAGGACATTCATTAATTTCACTCTTTTTCATTATCATGGGAATACTAAATCATAAAAACATAAAATTAACCAAAGCAAAGTTGGTAGAATGATTTAATTTAGAATGTTTGGTTGACAATAGCAACAGTGTTGATCTGATAACCATTCTATTTTGTTGCCATGGCGATTCTATTTATATTTAGGGTACATTTAAACATCATGATACAACAATTGAACAATAACAATTTTAGTATAATTGAAATTGTTTGTTTGATATGGCCCAAGACTTGCTTCTAATATCCAAGATTATACATTTTTCAACAATGAGCTTCAATACCCAGCGATGGGGGTTGATGCCAGCTGCTCCGCATAGGGCTACCTGCGATGACAGCATCTGGCTCCGAGGATCATTCCTTGGCGATGAGGCCACTACCCAAACTATTTTAATAAGCGTTCATATTGCATTTAGTCTCCGTTGTTCAGTCAGTTGAGCCTGAAACTCGATGGAAACAGTGATGAAGCAGGACATCCATTATTTACTATCTCCACTGTTCACTAACATACTAGCTTACAGTATACTGTACTCCTTGCTAAGTACTGAGGCATAAGAAATCTTGAACCCAGATTTACCTTGATTTCGAGTGGCATGCAATTCAGTTCCATGTTCAACAGCACAACATCAGTTTATTTTACCCCCCCCCACCCCTCCAAAAAAACAAACATATCTCCACAAGAGAGTACAACCCCAACCCAGCCGCACTCAATCACCCTGTTTTTTTTGACATCCTTTGCTTCTATCTCCGTCTCTATCTCCCTGTCTTCAAAACGGGCTTATTGGAGCTTTACGGGCCAAACGAAACCCGCACCTTTATTATTTTCAGTTCATGGTGGAACCTGTGATAGCTTATCTTGTTTTATGGGGCTAATATAATTTACCGACTTTAAAGCACACCCACCGGTGTCATACTTTAAAGCTTGACTGTTGCAATCAAGCCGTGTGACATGTTGTGATTTAACAAGCCACGGGAGACCCCCCCAAGGAAAACGGAGGAAGCGGGAAAATGAAAGAGGAAAATACAAAACCGCATAGAGAAAATCGAGCCGATAAACAGCTGGAGCTACAGCCCAGGCAGCGAAGCCTTTGACGAGCGTTATAGCTTGAGGTAATTATAGAGATATACATCAACCTCGACCATATATTGTGGAACTGCCATGAGCAAAACACACAAAGGGTAAATCAACCTGTCTGCAGAAAAGTTGTCACTAGCCTTATTGAAAAATACTCCATACATTTTTCTTTGAGTGGGTGGCTGTATTTCTAATCGTCTCTATCAGTCTTGATGATATCCCCGAGACAATGCCTGGGCTTTAGCTCGGAGGACTAACAAGATTTTCAGATCCCCAGACAACCTGAGGATAACATTTCAGCACTGGACAACAACTTATCATTGCAATTGCAGTGTCGGGTTCAGCTAGCTGCTAGACCCAATGTGTCAATAGAAGACAGGAGAGAGAGAGAGAGAGAGAGAGAGAGAGAGAGAGAGAGAGAGAGAGAGAGAGAGAGAGAGAGAGAGGACGATGAGGGAATTGTGTTGTTTTGCTTTACAGTGTGCCACAGAGCGATGGCTCCCTTCTGTCAGTCAAGGGAATAGTATTGATCAGTGGGAGGTTCAGTGGGGGCAGAGAGATGACTGGATAAGACTGCCTTTTAGAGAGAGGGGAGGGGAGGGAGAGGGAAAGGAAGGCAGAGAGAATCGGGGGAGAGGAGACGTATAGAGAGGAAGGGAACAGGGCGAGGAGAAAGAAAAAAGTAAAAGAGAGAGACAGCAAGAGGGAGAGAGAGAGAGAGAGAAAGAGGGAGAGAGAGAGAGAGAGACAGAGAGAGAGAGAGAGAGAGAGAGAGATAGACTCCACTCAAGCAGACACAGCACCAGTCTGACCTGCCCACTTGATCACAGACCTTTTACAGGAAGTGGCAGCTTGCAAGAAAAACTCATGGTGCATGATGGGAGAAACCAGGCAGACTGGAGCATAGCAGAGCCTCATAGATACGTACGTATACTATATTCATATCTTTCGCTACAGTATCAGCTCTCTCTCTGTCTTTCTCTCTCTTTCTCAAGGACAACCTATATAACTCTTCTTTACTACAGACTAGCATTATACTGTTCTCTAATGCCAATGGACAATGATATTGAGGAGATGTATTGCGTTCTCATTGCATAATGCTGTGGTATTCATGGGAATCCTCTGCAGCAAAAAGAGAAAATCAATTGTCCAACATTTCATATCCCGACTCTGTTACACTTTTGACGTAATGAGCTAAATCATTTGGGATTCGGCTCGGCCTCTAAATCACGTTTTTATGGTTGTCACAATGGATTTAGGGGAGTGTCCCATGTCCTTTCTCCCTGAATACAAGATAAGAGCTATTCACTCAACATGCTACAGTGCCTTCAGAAAGTACTCATACCCTATGACTTATTTCACATTTAGTTGTGTTACAGCTTAAATTCACAATGAATGAAATATATTTTTCCCCTCACCCATCTACACACAATACCCCCATAATGACAGAGTGAAAACATGTTTTAGAAATTGTAGCATATTTATTGAAAATTAAATACAGAAATATCTAAATTACATAATGAGGAGCTAGCTTACAATAATTTGTCAATAATTTGTAGGAGCACCTTTGGCAGCGATTCTTTCTGGGTAAGTCTCTAAGAGCTTTCCACACCTGGATTGTGCAACATTTGCCCATTTATTCTTTTAAATGTTCTTCAATATCTGTCATATTGGTTGTTGACCATTGCTAGACAACCATTTTCAGGTCTTGCCATAGATTTCAAAGTACATTTACGTCAAAACGGTAACTCGGCCACTCAGGCAACTCCAGTGTAGATTTGGCCTTGTGTTTTAGGTTATTGTCCTGCTGAAAGATGAATTCATCTCCCAGTGTCTGGTGGAATGTAGACTAAACCAGGTTTTTCTCTAACATTTTGACTGTGCTTAGCTCCATTCCATTTCTTTATTCTGAAAAACTCCCCAGTCCTTAATGGTTACAATCATACCCATAACATGATGCAGCCACCACTATGCTTGAAAATATGGAGAGTGGTACTCTTTAAATTTAAATGTAAATGTAAATGGTACTCAGTAATGTGTTGTATTTGATTTACCCCAAACATAACACTTTGTATTAAAGTGAATTTCTTTGACACATTTTTTTTGCAGTATTAATTTAGAACCTTGTTGCAGTGACTGGGTCTATTGATACACCATCCACATTTATAATTAATACATTCACCATGCTCTGCTTTTTAAAAATTTGAACCCATCTACATGTATGTGCCCTTTTTTGGGAGACATTGGAAAACCTCCCTGGTGTTTGTGGTTGAATCTGTGTTTGAAATTCACTGCTCGACTGAGGTACCTTAAAGATAATTGTATGTGTTGGGTACAGAGATGAGGTACTCATTCAAAAATCATGTTAAACACTATTATTGAACACAGAGTGAGTCCATGCAACGTATTATGTAACTTATTAAGCACATTTTTACTCTTGAACGTATTTAGGCTTTCCATAACAACAGAGTTGAATACTTATTGACTGAAGACATTTCACCTTTTCATTTTTAATTAGTACAAACGTTGAAAAACATAATTCCACCTTGACATTGTGGGGAATTGTGTGTAGGCCAGGGACAAAACTCTAAATGTAATCCATTTTAAAATCAGCCTGTAACACAACAAAATGTGGAAAGATTCAAGTGGTGTGAATACTTTCTGAAGGCACTGTATATCCAGGAGACTAATACATATACCTATCTAATCCTGCCGACTATGCTAAATGTAGGGCTATGCTCACTCAGATACACTGGTAAGGAAACAGATCCTATATACATAGTTACAACTGTACGTTCTATCTAGATTCAGGGGGGATTGGCCTGGGTTGCTGATAAGCACTTTGTCGCAAATGTATTTGTAAAAAGTACTATGCAAATACAATGCGATTGATTCGTTCAGTCATTAAGATTGATATGTACTTCGTAATTCAAGGGGTAGAACCATGGCTAGATAGTCAACAACTTCAACTCACACCCACACTAACACCTACCGTATCAGGTGTGTGACCCCTCATATGTGGAAGCCGTGTAACACACAGCAACATGGCAAATTGGCCCGAAAATGTAATGTAAATTTAAATATATGGCAACTCCCATGCCGGGTTCCCAGGCATCCCAATAGTCTTTGATCTCTGCTGAATTATTTCCCCGTCGGAGTCACGCTTTAACTCTCCTTTCCTACCCAGCAGGTTAGACATCTGTCCACACTAACCGCTGTGTGTTTCCTCCTCCATAAGACCCCACTTCCTCTCTCAATGGGTCCTGAGGACCCGTTTGAGACCATCGCATCCAGGGCCGCAACACTGTAGCTCCTGGCCTCTGAGGTTCCCCTCACTTTGAAGTCCACCAAGTGAGCTCTCTCTCTCTCTCCCCTCCAAACCCCAAAACGTATCAGTATTTTACAGAGGGACAACAGCATGGGTAATATGTGCGGTTGGACCTGAGGCTTTGCTTTAACCTTGTTTGCTTTAAAGAGAATATTTAGAATAGTAGGAAAAAGGATGTGAAGATCCCAAATTTACTGTACACTCACATATTGGCACGTGTTGTCTTACTTGTGTGTTCCGCTGCAGGTTTGATGGGTGTTCGGTTCAGCTTGTCCAATACTCTTTCAGTGGAGCTGTGTGTCTCCATTTTCAAACATTTTATCATGCTTTCTCCTATCTAACAAAAGGCGGAATCAACAAATGCCTATACAACATTACATTTTTTTAGGGGGGGCAGAAAAGAGGAAACGAATCAGTCCAGTATCTCTCCAAAAACACCTGCCTTGCCTGGTTTTCTACTTGTCAAACCAATCCCAGTGAAGAATACGAGAAAATCCTAAGCCCTGTAGCCTGTAACATGGAACAGCATTTCTGCACTGAATGAGCCATTTTGCCACAGAGCATCAGAGAGGTAATAATGCCATTAAGAGCCATTGGGGAGAAAGGGACGAAGGCAAGTTGATCTATTTCAGCATGCAGGCCAGACTGCCTGTCATCTCCTATTTTCTGCCCAATTGACAACAGCTTCTCCGGGTGGCCTTTCTATTCTGGGTTCCTGTCACTCTCCTCTCGTGCTGTATGGGGAGATACATGACCTGAACCAAACCGAACGACGCTGCTGGAGTTGACTGTGAGTCAGCCAGAGCCTCCCTCTGTGAAAGACAGGGTAAATAGAGGAAAAGAGAGGAGACGAGACTCTGATCTCATTGCAATGGTAGATGGTGGTTGGTTGATCTCTGTCTCACGAGGCAAATGCTTTTGTACACTAGGAGATCTCTCGCCTGATTGGACAGAGGTTCAGGGAGGTGAATGTGAAAGTGTATCTTTGAAGTGAGGCTGTGGAGAAGCAGGTGACAATAGGTCGACTGGACTGGGTTGTTCTACAAAATATGCACAAAGCGTATCTCTGTTATGGAGCTAACACAGCGGATTAGTTGGCGCTCATGAAATCTACAGTAGCACTTATTTTTGCCATTCCCCATTCACTCGTTTGAAGTGGTACATGGATATACTTCTGAAATAACACACAGGACCATGCAGTGTTGTTGCAGTCTACACTAAATAAGTACAATACGACACAAAGGTAGATTTTAGGAGAGGGGGCATCAGGTGGGAGTTGCTGTGTGGATGTGACAAGCACCTGCAGTATAGCTCCTGAATCTTCACCTCCCATCAGTCTTTCAGTGACTAGAGAACCCTGACCTTTAAAGTGGAGCTTTGCCAGGAGGGAAACAGGGACGCAGTCAACGTCAGTCTCATATGTTTACATTGTGTTGTGGTGACAGACCTAAATGTAGCAGGCTTGGTTTGGCAGGGGAGAAGCAATAAAGCGTATAGAAGTGAGAGAACCATTGAAGTGGACTTTTGTCTTTCTTTCTGCGTTGTCTTTTTCCAGTGTTTGGCATGTAGTTTCATGTAGTTAGGCTTTCATCAGAACAAGTAAAACATTTTTTGCACATCTACATATGTAGGATATTAATGAGCAAGTTTGGTACAGCAAGAAAATAATGTGAATTATTATGCGGATTATAAATAGTGGACATTTTTGTAGGGGTTGTTACATTTTTTTAGAAGAGAAAATCAAGTCGTAAATTTCGAAGTGGAAATGACATACTTCAGAAGCCTTTTTAAACGTCAAACACACTACGGGTTTATATTTCTTGCATTGCAGGAAAGTTCTCTTGCAAAAGGGGATCAAATTAGGACACTACATCTGTATGCAATGCAACATTTTCGCATGTTTTCGGGAAGTCTGTCAGGTTCACTCAATCATCAACCATTTTCACTTCCCAATAATCTGTCTCCAGGGCCACAACCAGGGTTTGTGTTTTAGTGAGGTCCGGAAGGGAGTAAAGTTGATTTAGTGCATTTCTATACAATAAAAAATCATTAAAATGCTATTTGAAGGACAGCAAAAACAAGCAAAAATGACCCCAGACATTATCACCTCGGCTGCTGTACACTCTGGTTCCAGGTAGAACCCTTCTGGGTTCCATGTATAACCCTTTCCCACAGGGTTCTACCTGGAACCAAAAATAGTTATCCTATGGGGACAGCTGAAGAACCCTTTTTTGTAAGAGTGTAGATTCATTCACCTCAGTCGATCTACAAACACATAGCCTATTAGCTATTGTAATGGTATACCCCTGAAAGGGGGGAAATATGAGACATGATTCACACTGACACATAGCATCAGTGACGAAGCGAAAACGTATATAATTTTTAGAAATGTATTGTTTGCATTTTGATAGCATTTTAAAGTAGGCCTATAGGGAGGATAGGCTATGTGGAGATGTTTCTATTGAAACATATTTTATTTGTTAAAGTTCCTAACTTGTTTGATAAGATTAGTACAGATTTTCTCAGGGGACCCCAAATGGGGCCCGACCCCAAGTTTGGTAACCACTGTACTAAACTCTCTCTCTCTCTGCTTGCTTCCTTTCTCTCTCTGTCTCTACTTCCTCCTACATGCATTGCAGGAGGAAGCATATATATATATACTGTATACTGTATACTTCCTCCTGCAATGCATGAAGGAGGAAGTAGAGACAGAGAAAGAAAGGAAGCAAGCAGAGAGAGAGTTTAGTACAGTGGTTACCAAACTTGGGGTTGGGCCCCATGTGGGGTCCCCTGAGAAAAAATATATAAGGGACTATTTACCAGTTGTGCACTCTCAGAGAGTCTGTTTTTGTTTGTTTGGGGGATGTCTGTAAACACGGCAAGAGTCGCGGGACAGTTTTCTCGCAAACACACTGTCATCAGGGTCTCTAGATCTCACTCTCCAGTTGCCTACTTGAGCCGACTGGGTGCTGGGGCAGTTCATTTCACATCTCAGGCCCTCGGCCCGAGCCGCACGAGGGCGGAGTTAGCCATTTGAGAGAGTGGTGAATGTGCTGCTAAAAAGGCGAATCCGGGAGGCAAATCTGAGGAACGCATGCAAATATAACGAATAAACCACTGTTCATGATTCAACTCATTTCTCAGAGGCAGGCACGATGAAACTCAATCAGAAGCATTCTGAGCTTTGATCATTGTTGGGAACAATATTTAAATGTTGGGCTGGAGTTGATTTTCTTAATTGTGTACAACATATATATTTTTATTATTATACATTTTTTCAAATTAAACCGGACCTCAGTGTCCTCACATGCAGTTACAGCCATGTCTGTTAGAAAACATGATTAGTCCAAAACTTCTTCATACCACAAGTATCGATTCAGTCAGAGTCCACTGTTTAAAAGGATCGACAATCTCGATCCATCCTACTTTGAGATTCCCTTCCTGCTCTTTTCCTCTCTCCATCATACAGCTGTAAATTGATTTCACACTTAAGTGATAACCTGGCCAGTGCCTAGCTGCTGGAGCTCCCATTGTCTGCAGGCAATGCAAATTAATTACTGCAATTAGCTGATGGAAGAGGAGTGGACTGGAAGGGAGGACGAGGGGAGAGAGAGCTGGATGTACTCTCTCTGTGTGCTTTTGTCACTGTGCTCTCCGTGACTTGGCTAAAATTAGCATCCATCTTGTCAACGTTGGAAGGTTCCAGTTGTGACAGAGGTGGAAGCTATACTGTAGGTATTTCTGCTGTACAAAGAGAAAACAAGGGGCTAAGAACGGATCCCTGCTGGACCCCACATATACTTCAGGTTGGATCTAATGTCCAGAATGTGCATTTCCTTGAAAACCAACAATGACACATTATTCCATCACTTTCAGGTGTTATCTCATGCCCACTAGCTGCTGTGCTTAAGTAACTGTTACATTTAAAGGCTTAGGCAGCCTTTCCAAAGACAAATATGTCCATCAGAGGGAGGCCTCATTTGAGACCGAGACGTATTTTAAGCAGTTTCCTGGAACACAATGTGCCGGAGATTTATTTTGGTTTGAATTGCTCCGGTGGTACATCTTTCTAATGGAGCTGTGAGCGGTGTGAGTTTGACAATTATCTCTGGCAGCTAAAGAGCGACAACATTGTTTGTCTCCCAGTGGCCTGCAACCATGCAGAAGATGACATCAGTCGTTCTGTAGAGAAAATGAGACAATCTCGAAATTACATTCTGTTATGCTACCCCTTGTACAAATATACAAGCATGCATAACACAAGCACACATTTCTGGGTTGGGGCTTTAGCTACTATGTAATAAGTAGGTAACAATATAGAGACAACATATATCTCCTATTTTATTTGTACAATTTGTATTATGAGTCACACTCAGGATTTAACAATTCAATCTATTTCCCCCCATTGTTTGGAGCACATTTCTTTCTCACTATGTTTCTTTTACATTTGCATGCTCTCTCCCCTCCCCCTCTCCCTGTGTTGTTCTCTTTCATTTCCTTAATCCACAGCTCTCGGCTGCTAATCTCCAAATTAAACAGAATGGTTGAAAGGTCAGCCCAGAACAATCTGCTGAGGCATTATGGATCCCCTGAAGCCTCCTTCCTTGGTGGAACTAATCTCTCTGTGGCCCAGCAGCAAGGGGAGCCCTGGCCCAGCGTTGCGCCCACTCCGTGTTACAAATGACACGCTCCCGACGAGCCAGCCACACTACGTTAGCCATTAGCAAGAGCGTGGGTGGAGGTCTCCGGGCCTCCTTGACCTCCCTGTTCTAAATGTATATTAGCATATTCCCACCTGTGGCAACCATTATGCTCCAGCCTTGGTTACATGAATTAAGCCTTGTTTGCTGTTAATATTATGCCAAAAGTGATACCTTGGGAAGGTTAAAGCGCATTGGTACCATTTTATGTCCTTTAGTGCTTGTCCAAATCCATCTGTATTCATTAGTAGCCGATGCACGATGCTACTGAGTGAACTAAGACTCAAATAATCCATTAGGTTGAAGAATGTTCAGTTAGAATTCCTGTGTTAGGATGTTTATAAAATGATAGGCCAACTACTATTGGGCAATGTCACTGTTCTAGGCATAGGGATCGATTTTCCTTTAACTCTGGACTGTAATTCTAGTGCTATTAAAACTCTATCGGAAAATCACATAAGCCTCTAACTCCCATTTCCTCCCCTTCTCGCCTTACCGTCTATTTCACAGTTTCAATTAGAACAAATTGAACAAGAGGGAGAAAAAACGCAAAGACGAACATAAAAAATACACAATTGCTCTCACTCCCTTATAATTTGCCTGTGATGGAGATTGCACTGTAAACCTGCAAGGTACTCCAGAGAAAACATACTCATGTAACAGCCACTGAAATCTTACCATTGTGATTGACATGCCACAAATTTACGCAATTGTTCTCCGTGCCTTCGATGGCGTTAAGTTCTGTTAAGCACATTAGGAATTCATGAAACATCAGATCATAGGTGCATCTGACTAATTACCTGAACACCGTAGTTGGTAAATAGAATGTTTTTCCTCGTTGACAGCATATTTTAATCAAGCACGTCATTTGTTAGCAGGAGTTAACATCAACCTGCTTCACCTTCATCCACCAAGATAAATACATGATGGCGTAACGTTGTCTTCATGGTCAGTGCTCGTATTGACAAAAACAACTCTCTCTTTAGGCAACATTTTGCCACATTAGTTATCCCAGACGAGCCCCCAAAAATCTGGAACATGTGTAACATGATAAAATGAAGAGAACCAGAGATGTCACCTTATATTTGGTTGGCTTCTCTTCCACTCATCAATGTGAACTAACATCGCCTACAATTTTGGATTATGTACAGTGTATTCGGAAAGTATTCAGACCCCTTCAATTTTTCCACATTTTGTTACATTACAGCCTCATTCAAAAATGTCCCTCATCAATATACACCCAATATACCATAATGACAAAGTTAAAAGAGGTTGAGAAATTTTAGCAAATGTATTCAAAACAAATAACTGAAATATCACATTAACATAAGTATTCAGACCCTTTACTCAGTACTTTTTTGAAGCACCTTTGGCAGTGATTACAACCTCGAGTCGTCTTAGGTATGACGCTACAAGCTTGGCACACCTGTATTTAAGGAGTTTCTCCCATTCTTCTCTGCAGATCCTCTCATGCTCTGTCAGTTTGGATGGGGAGCGTCGCTGCACAGCTATTTTCCGGTCTCTGCAGAGATGTTCGATCAAGGGCATTCAGAGACTTTTCCTAAAGCCATTCTTGCATTGTCTTGGCTGTGTGCTTAGGGTTTTTGTCCTGTTGGAAGGTGAACCTTCACCCCAGTCTGAGGTCCTGAGTGCTCTAGAGCAGTTGTTCATGAAGGATCTCTCTGTACTTTGCTCCATTCATCTTTGCCTTGATCCTGACTAGTCTCCCAATCCCTGCTGCTGAAAAACATCCCCACAGCATGATGCTGCCACCACCATGCTTCACCGTAGGGATGGTACCAGGTTTCCTCCAGACGTGACGCTTGGCATGCAGGCCAAAGAGTTCAATCTTGGTTTCTTTAGGTGCCTTTTGGCAAACTCCAAGCGGGCTGTCATGTGTCTTTTACTGAGTAGTGGCTTCCGTCTGGCCACTCTACCATAAAGGCCTGACTGGTGAGATGGTTGTCCTTCTGGAAGGTTTTCCCATATCCACAGATTAACTCTGGATCTCTGTCAGAGTGACCATCGGGCTCTTTGTCACCTCCCTGACCAAGGCCTTTCCCCCTCGATTGCTGAGTTTGGCCGGGCCACCAGCTCTAGGAAGAGTCTTGGTAATTCCAAACTTCTACCATCTAAGAATGATGGAGTTCTACTGTGTTCCTGAGGAACATTAATGCTGCAGAGTATTTTGGGACCCTTCACCCAGATCTGTGCCTCAACACAATCCTGTCTCGGTACTCTATGGACAATTCCTTCATCCTCATGGCTTGGTTTTTGCTCTGTTACATCTGCGCCTGCCACGCCCTCTACTGCTCATCCTGTGTCTCCCTATCCTGCTGCCACTCCCCCACTGCTCTTTCCCTCTTTCTCTCTGTGTGTGGGTGTGTGTGATTTTGTGGGCGGAGACAGGTGTGCTGGAGTCAGAGCAGATCCCCACCAGCTGCAACCTGTTCCATAATCAAAGACCTCTACAAATATTCAGCCCTGACATTTCCACATTTTCTTCTATAGACAGGTGTGTGCCTTTCCAAATCATGTCCAATTAATTGAATTTACCACAGGTGGACTCCAATCAAGTTGTAAAAACATCTCAAGAATGATAAATGGAAAAAGGAATTGCACCTGAGCTCAATTTCAAGTCTCCTAGCAAAGGGTCTATATTTATGTAAATAAGGTATTTCTGTTTTTTAAATTCAATACATTTGCAAAAATGTCTGTCCAAACTTTTGCCACTGTTGGGTATTGTGTGTAGATGGATGAGGATTGTTTTTTTATTTAATCCATTTTAGAATAAGGCTGTAACATAACAGCATTTGGAAAAAGTCAAGAGGTCTGAATACTTTCCGAATGCACTGTCTCTGTCAATCAGCACTGATGGAAACTATGTGTGGTCCATAGACAAGTTCTTAGAATGAATGTAGTGGCAAATCAACCCAATCATATGCGGTAGTGACGGGGACATACAGAAGCAAATCCCCCACACACACAACCAAAACTCCTACCTCAATGCTCGAGCTGATTGATTTTGAATGTGATGGATAAATACCCAACGTGTTGAACAACTTTTGGCAGACAAAACTACCCATTTCAAATGAGTCCAAGTGGCACCCATTTCCACTCAAACTCTAAACACTCTTTGGGCCACAAATCTCTGTTTTTCATCTAAGAAATAATCACTCTTGCTCCCTCAATCTCTGAATAGTATTTCCTTGCATGAATCACTTGTAGGCTAGGCACACATATTTGAACTGTATTGTTTAATAGGATTTTGAAGAATGTCTTTTAAATCATATATGCCCATGATTTAAATATATATCGTCAGTGCGTCCCGACCTTTAATACACTCTGTGTGAATGGGATACATGAACAGTATGTGGAGTAATGGGAGATATTGTGTGTGCTGTGGGTATTGCTCCTCTCTCCATCAGCAAGGTGGAGTCCCCTCATCATCCTGACCTTTCTATTTCACTGGAAGTGATTGCTTCCTCTGCCGCGATGACTCACACAGCTAATGCACCCGCTAAGTGTGTGTGTGTGTGTGTGCGTGCGTGCGTGAGTGCATGCATGCATACATGTGTGTACCAGAATAGTACATATATAGTACATTCTGTGAAAGTCAGCTCTTGTGTGAATATGTGTGTGCGTTTTCAGGAATCCTCTCCTGTGTGTGTGTGTGTGTATCCAGCATCGTCTGTGTGAGTGACACAGGAGCTGATGTGACATGGACTGGCTTGAGGGGCTATTGGAGGTGTGAGGTGTGAGGTCTGGGTGAGAGGACCGCAGCAGTCAGCCTGCCTGGCAGGACTCAGCCACTGAACACACTCGTTAGAGTCCTGGCCTGGTGAGATGATGTGTGTGAGGCAGAGGATTTCATGTGTGCATGTGTACATATACTGTATGTGTGTGTTCGACTTTGCATGTGTGCGTGCATGTATAAATTCACGGCGCGTGTGTCGGTGTGTGTGTGACAACAGTGAAGCCCAGTATGACTTTCCTCCACAGTGTCCACTAAGTCAAGGAGGACAGTGACCCCATTTATCAGGCTGATCTCTATGTCCTCTCTCTCTGTCTCTGCACAGGTTGGAAAACCATAATGAGAGGGAGCAGAGCAGAGGGGGTTGGCTTTGGCTTTATGGGCAGGGTTATGGTGTTATTCACATGGAGTGTCATTGTGTGTGTGTATGTGTGTGTGTGTGTGTGTGTGTGTGTGTGTGTGTGTGTGTGTGTGTGTGTGTGTGTGTGTGTGTGTGTGTGTGTGTGTGTGTGTGTGTGTGTGTGTGTGTGTGTGTGTGTGTGTGCGTGTGTGCATGCACCAAGGGCCACATAAGCATTTAATTTGATGACATTGTGGTATTCGACATCGATGTTGAAATTATGGCCCTTGGTGCGCAAATACAAATCATGTTTATTACTATGCAGCTTGTGCTGTTCTGTAAAACACACTTCAAAGGACCAGTGCAGTCCAAACATATATACACTACCGTTCAAAAGTTTGGGGTCACTTAGAAATGTCCTTGTTTTTGAAATAAACCAACTTTTTTGTCAATTAAAATAACATCAAATTGATCAGAAATACAGTGTAGACATTGCTAATGTTGTAAATGACTATTGTAGCTGGAAATGGCTGATTTTTTATGGAATATCATAAAGATTATTAGAAAACCCTTTTGCAATTATGTTAGCACAGCTGAAAACTGTTGTGCTTATTAAAGAAACAATAAAACTGGCCTTCTTTAGACTAGTTGAGTATCTGGAGCATCAGCATTTGTGGATTCAATTACAGGCTCAAAATGGCCAGAAACAAAGAACTTTCTTCTGAAACTCGTCAATCTATTATTGTTCTGAGGAATTAAGGCTATTCTATGCAAGAAATTGCCAAGAAACTGAAGATCTGGAATGCTGTGTACTACTCCCTTCACAGAACAGCTCAAACTGGCACTAACCAGAATAGAAAGAGGAGTGGGAGGCCCCGGTGCACACAACTGAGCAAGAGGACAAGTACATTAGATTGTCTAGTCTGAGATACAGACACCTCACAAGTCCTCAACTGGCAGCTTTATTAAATAGTACCCACAAAACACCAGTCTCAACATCAACAGTGAACAGGCGACTCCGGGATGCTGGCCTTCTAGGCAGAGTTCCTCTGTCCGGTGTCTGTGTTCTTTTGCCCATCTTAATATTTTTTTATTTTTATTGGCCAGTCTGAGATATGGCTTTTTCTTTGCAACTCTGCCTTGAAGGCCAGCATCCTGGAGTCGCCTCGTCACTGTTGACGTTGAGACTGGTGTTTTGTGGGTACTATTTAATGAAGCTGCCAGTTGAAGCTATTTTTTCTTTATTTTTTACAATTTTAATAGAAAACAATCATAGTTAGGTACTTAATTGTTACCCAGAAATGATTTGATATTGAGATAAAAACATCTGCAATGGACCTTTAAATAGAGAGGTGTTTTCTTCTTTCTCTCAATAAAAGGATGATATTATCAAGAGCAATAACCTTACAGTATATGTGACTTACTTACTTCCACAGAAGCGCTGGTATAAACTGTAGTCATATGAAGTTAGTGTTAGATTCTCCTATGACCATAATAACAAAAGGCATGAGGAAGTACAGGATATCTAACATGTTCATGGTGTCCTGCCACCAATAGCAAATATTCTATTCCCCTGTGATTGGGTCTTTCTTGTGATAGCCTACAAAGATCTAGTGGACGAAATGACCTTATTACCAGTCAGAAGACAGTTCTGTCAAATGGCACTGGTTTCATGGCAAATAATTCATTTGATACCCCTTGGGGTCCTTAGATCGATACTATATCTAATCAAGTGTTCAGCAGAGATAGGTTTGTTCAAGGTTGTTATGCTATGCTCTTATGTGTCACTTCAGTTTCAGTCAAATAGACGCAAACCTCTGCACTGGACACAGGAAGCTATCTACCCTGCTGTCTTGGTGCTGAAACCGAGACAAAGCTGAACTATTCAACAGAGCTGCTTAGTTTTTTTACACATATTTTTGATATATTGATTCTTACTTTTCCAAAGGGGTGATTTAGTACAATAGTACATTGTAGTAGTACAATGCTGTAGTACATTCAAAGTACATAAAATAAATAAACAAACATGCAAAAGGAAGAAGTCACAAACACTTGCCCCACACTGTTGATAGTTTCCAGATAATCTCAGCCTGAAGCACAATTCCATCCCTCCATCCATCTTTCCATCCATCCCTCTATCCATCTATCTATGTATGGATCTGCCTTTTCTGCAGCAGATGGGCCTCTTAGGCAGGATGGGGAGGCATTGCGGTAACACTGAGCTCCTAAGTCACTCCAGTCAATCACCCTGCCACTCAGCCAGCCTGCCGGCCAGCCACCAGAGCCCATTTCTGCTTCTGCTTCTGCCCTACTCCAATCTTCCACCGCCACCGCAAGGGCCTGGTGGAGAGATAAGAGCCCCAGCGAGCAGACAGACTCATCAACACTGCCTCCCAATTAACTGTAACATAACACCATGTGTGTGTGTGTGGAAGGTATGTGTGTGCATGTGTGTGGGCGTGCACCCCCCATCCCTAAACCCATCACTGTTCACCAAAGACCCCAGTCAAAACAAATCCAACTTTTGGGCTGCCCAAAAAAAACACAAAAAGCCACAGCACTGATTTAAGCCCTTACAAACAACAGCAGGATATATCAGGACCACTTCAGATGGAGAGATACAAGGCAGAAAGGAAATGAAAGAAGAGAGGGGATGGTGTTTTTTTGTTTTGTTTACAACAGTACCTGACGTTTATTAAGAAGTGAAGGCAGGGCTATTGATTCATGAAGACAGAGATAATGTTTGGCACAAAACAACCCTGATATAGCATTACAACTTTATTGACATTGCAATCGATCAATATAAATCAGTGTTTTCTTTCCAAACTGCTAGTTAAATGGTAGATATGCATAACACAGCCTAGCTCAAGGCATTCAGTGAATGTATAAACTGACAAACAGCTGACTGTGAAACATGTATGTTTTGCAGGTTTTGCCTGAGGTCGCTGAAACTGTGAAACATGGGGGAGAATGGAAAAGCATTAACTGCTAGGCAACAGTGGAACAGACTGATTTAAATCTCAGGCCCACTAATCAACCATATGTCATGGATTTTACTCCATAAGCTTTAATTAACATTTCCCTCATCTGTGGGTTACCTCCCAGATGCCGGTACATTTCCCTAGAGGCCCAGAGAGGTGCTACTGTTATTTGTTCAGTCTGTTTGGTCCTGGACTTTTCTCTCTGGTGGTTGATTATTATCTACACTACAGCTGTCCATCCCTTGGGTGTCCCCTCCATAAACCCTAACCAACAAACGGAGCACTCCCGCACTCATTCAACAATGATTACGTGTCTGCGTGTGTGTACTTTGGCTAAAACAAATACCAAAAGAATATACAGTACACAGCCATCTCCATCGTAAGGAAGATATCTTCTGCCATTGCCTTCTACACAGAACAAAACTAGAAGCGCAACATGTAAAGTCTTGGTCCCATGTTTTATGAGCTGAAATAAAAGATCCCAGAAATTTTAATTTTTCTATCAAGTTGTGTGCACAACTTTGTTCACATCCCTGCTAGTGAGCATTTCTCCTTTGCCAAGATAATACATCCACCTGACAGGTGTGTCATATCAAGAAGAAGATTAAACAGCATGATCATTACACAGGTGCACCTTGTCCTGGGGACATTAAAAGGCCACTTTAAAATGTACAGTTTTGTCACACAACGCAATGCTACAGATTTCTCAAGTTTTGAGCGTGCAATATGCATGCTGACTGTAGTAATCTACACCAGAGCTGTTGCCAGAGAATTTAATGTTTATTTCTTGTTTTGGATAATTTGGCAGTACGTCCAACGAGCATCACAACCGCAGACCACGTGTAACCACGCCAGCCCAGGACCCAGTGGGTGGGCCTGGCTGCCAAGTGTGCGTCTATACCCTCCAAGGCCCATCCATGGCTGCACCCCTGCCCAGTCATGGGAAATCCATAGATTAGGGCCTAATGAATTTATTTCAATTGACAGATTTCCTTATTTGAACTGTAACTCTGCAAAATCTTTGAAATTGTTGCATGTTGCATTTATATTTTTGTTCAGTTTAGAAATACTGTAGGGGTTTGGGGTCTCCAGAGGTATCCTATTAAAGTCGTCATGACATGTGTCCTGTAAGTCTACAGGCTAAGTGGGCTTTGCAATGAGCTGTGGCCATGTTGGTGTCCCTCCAGTGTAGGTGTCAAACACTAATGTGTGTCTACGGCGATCTGGACCTGCCCAGAAGAATGTTCCTCCCATTAACTCAACTTCCTGGACCTTTATATCCATATATTCCATCCAGATCCCCACTACAGTACTAGTGTTTTCATCCATACAGCAGCTCACAAAGAGAAACCAGAAACCGTCCATGCTTTGTGCAGCAATTCGAACCCTTCATTCATCTACTAAACGTATAATATGTGTTTTCATCACTGACTATCAGTGGCAGAATTATGACAAAGGAGGCCTGGCTCTCTACCTTGTCTTACTGATTTAGGGGCCAAGATGTATTCCGAAACTCCCTAAGGAGTGTATGTCACCACGGCAGCTGAGAGTTCACCCAGGCATTAATGGGTTTCCTCGAGCAAACAGGATTGGCCACAGCATCAACGGCCATGGGCACAGCTCCTGGGAGATTATGGGATGGTCACAACAGGATAACAGGCAGGCAAAGCAGCTTAAAGCTCAGGGGTGCCCCTCTCTGGGAGAACCACTGACCTGTCGTAGGGATGTGGAGATGGGGTGTGTGTGTGTGTGTGTGTGTGGGGGGGGGGTACGCCAGGGGTAGCGGGGGAGTAGGCCGTGTTTTCTTGACTGTGCAACTCCCATTCCCCCTCTGTGCAAGTGCATCACAGCATCACAGGAAACCTTGCCTATACGGGTTAGTGTTTACACCTCATCACACAAACAGATATTCCCCCGCTACTCTCTCTCTGCCTCTCAAACACGCATGAACACACACACACACACACCCGTGTTTCTGAGGACTCATCTACTTCAGTGTCTGTGAGGACGCAGAGACACCTTAACAGCTCCTGTTAACAATGATCCTTTATTCCTAACTCTTTTGTTTGGCCGGCTGTGCTTCATTAAGTCTTTGTGGCCCCCGTGGCCCTCCTTAACAAGCTGCCTCGTGTAGCAGGATCACAGTGTGTCACAGCGCAGCTTTAGAAAACCTATCAATGTGGCCTTGAAGGGTTCTCTCTCCTTTCCCCCCTCAACACTCAATGGTTCATCTCTATAATCTATTCTATAACACATCACGTAATCATTTCATTTTTGCTGACTGTCATTGGATTCCACAATGCTATGCAGTATTATAGTATTTTTGTTCTTTAATTCATAATTATCCTTCGATATTATAGGTATCATCTACATTTCTGTCTTTATTCAACCTTTCCAAAACTGTCAACTCTGGGTGTATACTGTAAAGCTCACTGTAGTTAACAAGGACAGATGGGGGAGCAATTAGCCAGGTTTCCATCCAATTGGCAACAGATTCTCATGCGAATAGCGCATTTTCCCACCAGAGGTGTGTTTCCATCAAATGGACTTGTTGCGCATGATGATGCAGTGCACGTAAAAATAACTTAAGGTTTTACTGCTCTGGGGTTTGATCACTTACATCTTGTGGTCTTGACTCTCAGATGTGCAGAATTGAAAAGCTTATAGCTGGCTAGCTTATAGCTCTTATAAGCCAAAAATATAGACTTTTCATCCCATGTCCAGGTAGCAGATAATAATCACATATTTATGTAGTTGCTTCTGCATATAAAAACCATGAAGTCTGCCGGAAAGGCCCGAACCCAAGGACATCATTTTGATGACTGACACAGTGAGCCTACTGTAACCTACTGTACATAAACTGGTGCGCACCAAGTTGTACTTCACGTTATAGTATGGAAAGCGGCTCGTGAGGATTTTTCTACAACATTCACAGCATATTGACACAATTACAATCTTTATAGAATAAAAATCTAATTGAATCAATTACACGCGGAAAAACGTATTTGAGTGAACATTATCAAGCCAGCAGCAGATTAAACAAAGTGAATTCTCTCCTCGCTCTCTCCCCGGTTTTAGCTTGCAGCTATAACTGTCTAGCTGGCTAGCTTTCGGATATTTACTAGCCCATACCAGTGACAAACTATGTTATTGATATATGGCAGTACATAAACAAAATCTACCTCCCCTCCAAAGAAAGCCTGTCTCCGGGACTTCTCCAAAATGACCCTAGATCCCCGATCAGAACCATGACCAAAGCCTCGCATTTGAATTTTGCCTGCAGGCAGGCTCTATAGAAAACTCTCCCGGCGCCACAGACACCATCCAACGAGCCATCCACACACACACAGAAAACCCAAGTGCAGACAGCCAGCGGCTTCCAAAACACAACTCATGAGGCAAGCTCCAGAAATAAAACTTTCCAATTGAGCAAAATCCACAATCCACCCCTCTATAGAAAACCTGTCTCCTTTTTCTGAAATGCCACCAGATCCACGATCTGACACACACGGCTGAAGCATGTCTGTTTAGCCAGCCACCAACACACAGACACACACACGCAGTTTCGGCCCCAGCCACAGGGCTCTATATAGAAACATTGACCTCCATCACGACCAAAACTACTCTTTTCCTATAGGCTTATACTATCTATAGTATGACAGCACCAGCAATTAGCTACCAACAGCTGGCAGACATGTTAATATGTCTACTTTAGCGTTCGTTAATCAGTGCTATTTAGATGGAAGACGTGAGCTAAATGCAGTAGCTCTGCAGCTAGCTAACATTAGCATAGAGGTAGCAAACTAGCTCTTTCACTTAAATGGTGACGCACTGATAATGTTGTCTCTACTGATGCTTCTGACTGTTTGTGATATCAGCCACACTGTTGGTAGGAACAGAATCCACTTCGAAAAGAGACATTTTGATGAAGCCCTCCTTCCATTGCTTATACATATAGAAGTTCTCTCGGATGAAATGTGCCCCGCAGATTGACGAGTAGTCCAATTCGGCCGCCTCACTCCCACAAATGGAAAGGGGGATACCAAAGCAGTTATACAGCTAAATGCATTCAATTGTACAAAACAACGTAATCAGCGATTGGATCATCTCTAACCATTCAGAGAAGCAAAGCCAATGACAAACATCTGCTTTACCCACATGTCTTCTGGCTCTGGCCCAACAACACATCGGTTTCTGGGACGAATCAGAATGGTTAGAATGTTTTGCTCACAGATACAGTGCAGGTACAGTGGAGCCTACATTATGAGATTATTATGAACAAAAGAGTGAGATCATTTTTATTTGTCAAACGTCATGCAGCCAAGCATTGATCATCTTGTC
Organism: Oncorhynchus keta; assembly: GCF_023373465.1. Lineage (NCBI taxonomy): Eukaryota > Metazoa > Chordata > Actinopteri > Salmoniformes > Salmonidae > Oncorhynchus > Oncorhynchus keta. Next base: position 35,260,544 of record NC_068443.1, read on the forward strand.
ACCAGAATAAACCCCTCAAAGAGCATCAAGCTCATCACCGTGCTCTTTCGGACCAAATCAAATCAAATCAAATGTATTTGTATAGCCCTTCTTACATCAGCTGATATATCAAGTGCTGTACAGAAATCCAGCCTAAACCCCCAAACAGCAAGCAATGCAGGTGTAGAAGCACCGTGGCAAGGAAAAACTCCCTAGAAAGGCCAAAAACTAGGAAGAAACCTAGAGAGGAACAAGGCTATGTGGGGTGGCCAGTCCTCTTCTGGCTGTGCCGGGTGGAGATTATAACAGAACATGGCCAAATAATAGTAATCGCAGTGAACAGGTCAGGGTTCTATAGCCGCAGGCAGAACAGTTGAAACTGGAGCAGCAGCACAGCCAGGTGGACTGGGGACAACAAGGAGTCATCATGCCAGGTAGTCCCGAGGCATGGTCCTAGGGCTCAGGTCCTCCGAGAGAGAGAAAGAAAGAGAGAAAGAGAGAATTAGAGAGAGCACACTTAAATTCACACAGGACACCAAATAGGACAGGAGAAGTACTCCAGATATAACAAACTGACCCTAGCCCCCCAACACATAAACTACTGCAGCATAAATACTGGAGGCTGAGACAGGAGGGGTCAGGAGACACTGTGGCCCCATCCGAGGACACCCTCGGACAGGGCCAAACAGGAAGGATATAACCCCACCCACTTTGCCAAAGCACAGCCACCACACCACTAGAGGGATATCTTCAACCACCAACTTACCATCCTGAGACAAGGCCGAGTATAGCCCACAAAGATCTCCGCCACGGCACAACCCAAGGGGGAGCACCAACCCAGACAGGAGGATCACATCAGTGACTCAACCCACTCAAGTAACGCACCCCTCCTAGGGACGGTATGAAAGAGCCCCAGTAAGCCAGTGACTCAGCCCCTGTAATAGGGTTAGAGGCAGAGAATCCCAGTGGAAAGAGGGGAACCGTCCAGGCAGAGACAGCAAGGGCGGTTCGTTGCTCCAGAGCCTTTCCGTTCACCTTCCCACTCCTGGGCCAGACTACACTCAATCATATGACCCACTGAAGAGATGAGTCTTCAGTAAAGACTTAAAGGTTGAGACAAAGTTTGCGTCTCTTACATGGGTAGGCAGACCATTCCATAAAAATGGAGCTCTATAGGAGAAAGCCCTGCCTCCAGCTGTTTGCTTAGAAATTCTAGGGACAATTAGGAGGCCTGCGTCTTGTGACCGTAGCATACATGTAGGTATTTACGGCAGGACCAAATCAGAGAGATAGGTAGGAGCAAGCCCATGTAATGCTTTGTAGGTTAGTAGTAAAAACCTTGAAATCAGCCCTTGCCTTGACAGGAAGAAATGTGTAGGGAGGCTAGCACTGGAGTAATATGATCAAATTTTTTGGTTCTAGTCAGGATTCTAGCAGCCGTATTTAGCACTAACAGAAGTTTATTTAGTGCTTTATCCGGGTAGCATTGAAAGTAGAGCATTGCAGTAGTCTAACCTAGAAGTGACAAAAGCATGGATACATTTTTCTGCATCATTTTTGGCCAGAAAGTTTCTGATTTTTGCAATGTTACGTAGATGGAAAAAAGCTGTCCTTGAAATGGTCTTGATATGTTCTTCAAAAGAGAGATCAGGGTCCAGAGTAACGCCGAGGTCCTTCACAGTTTTATTTGAGACGACTGTACAACCATTAAGATTAATTGTCAGATTCAACAGAAGATCTCTTTAGTGGTCCTAAACAATAGTGGTCCTAAAACGGAAACTTGAGGAACACCGAAATGTACAGTTGATTGTCAGAGGACAAACCATTCACAGAGACAAACTGATATCTTTCCGACAGATAAGATCTAGACAAGGCCAGAACTTGTCCGTGTAGACCAATTTGGGTTTCCAATCTCTCCAAAAGAATGTGGTGATCAATGGTATCAAAAGCAGCACTAAGGTCTAGGAGCACGAGGACAGATGCAGAGCCTCGGTCTGATGCCATTTAAAGGTCATTTACCACCTTCACAAGTGTAGTCTCAGTGCTATGATGGGGTCTAACACCAGACTGAAGCATTTCGTATACATTGTTTGTCTTCAGGAAGGCATTGAGTTGCTGCGCAACAGCTTTTTCTAAAACTTTTGAGAGGAATGGGAGATTCAATATATGCCGATAGTTTTAAATATTTTCTGGGACAAGGTTTGGCTTTTTCAAGAGAGGCTTTATTACTGCCACTTTTAGTGTGTTTGGTACACATCCGGTGGATAGAGAGCCGTGTATTATGTTCAACATAGGAGGGCCAAGCACAGGAAGCAGCTCTTTCAGTAGTTTAGTTGGAATAGGGTCCAGTATGCAGCTTGAAGGTTTAGAGGACCATGCAACATATCATCGTGTGGCTCGAAGTTTACTTTGACATGATGGTTATTTCTATCAATATTTGCGCAAAAAGGCATTTCCACTGCCATTTCTCTCATAATTAATTTTACAGACACAAAAAAACAATCTACATTTACATTTAAGTCATTTAGCAGACGCTCTTATCCAGAGCGACTTACAAATTGGTGCATTCACCTTATGACATCCAGTGGAACAGCCACTTTACAATCTACCTTGTCTAGCGTATTTTACTTCCATCAGGCCATTTTCTATTTGATTTCTTATCCCGTACTTTACTCGCATAAAAATGTTGGATGGAAACCTGGTTATTGAGCAGTGGTGTAAAGTACTTAAGTAAAAATACTTTAAAGTACTACTTAAGAAGTTTTTTGGAGGTATCTGTACTTTCCTATTTATATTATTAACAACTTTTACATTCCTAAAGTAAATAATGTACTTTTTACTCCATACATTTTCCCTGACGCCCAGTAGTACTGTTATATTTTGAATGTTAGCAGGCCAGGAAAATGGTCCAATTCACACACTTATCAAGAGAACATCCCTGGTAATCTGATCTGGCGGACTCACTAAACACAAATGCTTTGTTTGTAAATTATGTGTGAGTGTTGGATTGTTCCCCTGGTTATCCGCCAATAAATCAAACAAAGAAAATGATGCTGTCTGGTTTGCTTATTATAAGTCATTTTAAATGGTTATATACTTTTACTTGTACTTTAGGTACAAATACCACTTTTACTCAAGTGGTATTTTACTGGGTGACTTTTACTTGAGTCCTTTTCTATTAAGGTATCTTTACTTTTACTCAAGTATGAGAATTGAGTACTTTTTCCACCACTGCTTTTAGACTTTTACTCAAGTAGTATTTAACTGGGTGACTTTCACTTTTACTTGAGTCATGTTCTACTAAGTTATCTTTACTTCTACTCAAGTATGAAAATTGAGTACTTTTTCCACCACTGCTTTTCTACTTTTACTCAAGTAGTATTTAACTGGGTAACTTTCACTTTTACTTGAGTCATGTTCTACTAAGTTATCTTTACTTCTACTCAAGTATGAAAATGGAGTACTTTTTCCACCACTGCTTTTCTACTTTTACTCAAGTAGTATTTAACTGGGTAACTTTCACTTTTACTTGAGTCATGTTCTACTAAGTTATCTTTACTTCTACTCAAGTATGAAAATTGGGTACGTTTTCCACCACTGTTATTGAGACAGTGAGACTGCTATTTATTGAAAGAAATGTAGGAGCTATCACCTCGCGGCGTGCCCTGCTTATGACTTACTGTCTTGCTGACTGCCGTGCTACAAACTTAATTCCCCCGGAGACAGGATTCAGAACCTCTCGTAAATTAAATAAATTAGCACAACATAAAATGCTTTCAAGAGCCATAATGAGAATAACATTTGAGATGTGGTAGGGACAGCATTAAAAAATAAATACCAACAGGTTTGAGGAGTAACTGAGTAATCGGTTACATTTAATCTGATGACCAATTATGTTTTAACTGTAATCAGTTACATGTAATCTGATGACCAATTATGTTTTAACTGTTATCAGTTACATGTAATCTGATGACCAATTATGTTTTAACTGTAATCAGTTACATGTAATCTGATGACCAATTATGTTTTAACTGTAATCAGTTACATGTAATCTGACGACCAATTATGTTTTAACTGTAATCAGTTACATGTAATCTGATGACCAATTATGTTTTAACTGTAATCAGTTACGTTACCAGCAAAAATACTGTAATCAGATTACAGAAACTTTTGAAAAACTAGAAGATTACTTCATGGATTACCTTTAAATTCAAAAAGGATGTTTGTGAAAAAAAATACATTATGACACCTTTCTGTTTTCTCGATGACTTTCAATTCAGTTTTGAAAAAAGGCACAAGTTTAAGTTTGCTCCACCTGAGTGAGTCTGACCGCAAGTCAGAGACCACAATGATGACACAGTAAATGCATTTGATTTATCGTTTTTTTGTCATCTACTAATGCCACTTAAGGGGAAAGTAACTGAAAGTAATCAGATTACGTTACTGAGTTTGGGTAATTCAAAAGTTATGTTACTGACTACATTTTTTGACAGGTAACTACTAACTGCAATGGATTACATTTATAAAGTAACCTACCCAACCCTGAAAACCAAGTAAAAAGGTCAAGAACACATTCGCTCTTAATAAAAGAAGTCCTAAAAATATTGAGTTCAGGTTCTTGTAAGAATAGCCCTCATTACCTCGTCATGGCGGAGAGGATCACACCACTCATACTGAACACTGCTTGCTGAACCTAGAAGCAGAAGTGAACACTTATGTGAAAATTAGATATTTAATTAACTGAAAAGGTTACAGCATTTGTCTATTCAACTAAAGCATCCTTGGTATCTTTTGACCAAATGCGTCTAAAAATCACATTATATGGCTGCGAAGATTGCATACATATTTTAGTCTGGTATTGACTACAATAGCTACAATATATACAATGTTTATCGGTTTAGACGGTGCACACTTCTTTTAAAAGCAAATAGGCTGGCAGAGACTGTGGTGAATGGACACGGTGAACATTACTGGCAGACTTTTCAACCTTGCTCTGAAAAACAAGGGAAAATGCTTTCATTCCTAGACACGACCTCACAATGATATAACCACATCATGATTCTACCTATTGACTGGAATCATCAGTCTGATCTCTTGGCTCACAATGCCACCGAATAAAGAAAGATCTGGGAGAGAAATAGCTCTGGATGAGATGATAGACACAGTACAAGTCATGAGATGATAGACACAGTACAAGTCAAGATAAACTTTGACCAACTCCAGCCCAGCTCCAAGATCCATTTGCAGCCCTTGAGCAGAGCTGCCAACCATCAAACACTTCAAGCCATCACGGCTGGGGGAAAGTGAGTGGCCATAAGAACAGAACTGTGGACAAAGTGGAATAAGAAGGCCAAATCTCTATGGGCACATAAAACAAGAAGGCCAGTAACCTAGTGTCCTTTTCACACACTCGGCCCACTAAAGGAATCAGGGAGGTAATAAGAGTGGTGCCCTGACATTTTAAAACAGACACTTCACTGACCGAGAGTCCATTTCAAAGGCCACTTGGCTTTGCAAAAAACGGAATGGTTTGTTGACTGAAGTTACAGAGGTCTTCTAGAGAAGCCCTTATGTTATTTGGGAAATGTGTGTTCAATTGATCTAAGGACTGGCTTTGTTCCATTTTGCTTTATTGGTATCTTTATCAATTTTGTTGCACAGATATGCTCAGGGTATTATGCAGCCCCAATGTCACCCATTTATTCCTTCATGTACTTGATTGGTTCACTGCTCTTATTTTTTACATGTTTCATTTAGCAGGCACTCTTATTTGGAGCAACTTACAAGAGCAATTAAGGTGAAGTGCCTTGCTCAAGGGCACTGACATTTCGGTTACTGGCCCAAAGCTCCTAACCACTAGGCTACCACTGCACAGCATAATAAGATGCGTAAAACAGCACCAGCAGATTTCGCCTAATGCTTTGACTTGCTTCTTAAGAAATACTGGCGGCCATGACAGAAGCCAAATGTGAGTTGACTTGGGGGTGTGGTTTGATGTGTGTGTTTCTTGGGTGTATCCTTGCCAGACCCATCTGTTAGAACCTTGCCCACAGCTGTTTCCCCCCAGTCAATAACAACAAACAAACCCCCTGCAGGTTTGAATAGGTTAGGGAGCTTTGAATTGGTCAGTAGCCTACAGAGTCATGAGAAGAATGCAATTGATCAATTTATGTAGATATTCTAAACTAAATGTTTCGATACATTTAAAATGTAGTAACAGGTCCATGTAGAATAAACAACCCTTTACATAATACCATAGAAGCAGGGTTCTGCTAATATAACACTTTTTATTGTCATTCTCAGCCAATACTATGATTATCTGCATTTTGTCTGGTGGTAATGAGGCTACATGTAGCTTGGCAAACATGTCAGAGTGGTCATACCTTCCTGTGTGGTGTCCCAACCTCCCAAGGCAATAGCAAAGTCTAGAATCAATACTATTCATCAACAGCTCTCCTGCATTCACTAACGACACAAATTAATATACCTGCCTAACGACACACATCTGTGAAGCAAATTCAACAAATACTTGTCGTACATTAAAATGGGGGGACCATGTACAAAAGGTGCTGTCATTTCTAAAAGCTTCATCCGATATGTATGAAAATACCCTCAAATTACAGCTGACAGTTTGGACTTCAACCTCATTGTCATTGTATCCTTTCAAACTCAAAGTGCTAGAGTACAGAACCAAAATAACAAAAAATGGTCACTGTCCAATGAATTATGGTGCTCACTGTATGAGACAGAAGTTCCCTGATCCTCGTGAATACACAGGGTTTCTCCCTCACCATATTGACCTATACAATTCAATAATAAAAAAAGACAATACAAGTAAACGTTGTCTAGTAAAAATGAAATGCAGAGTGCCAGGTCTCTCCATTTAGAGACTTTAGTATCAAGCCTGTCACTCCGGACTCCATCTAGCAAGTCTCCAAGTGCTGGCTCCATAAATGCATCTGTGAACACATACACAGTCACTGTTCTATTACCAATGGCAGTTAAGATAGGTGATATTTGGCAAACAAACATGTACTATGTTGAAGTTTGAACAGGTCAGACTAAACCTACCCAATTCTGGTCTCCCCATAAACGACCGTTGGTGAGCAGGCAAGAGGCGAGGCAAGGTCTTTGCTAACACCCCATCTGATGCAGCACTCCATCTCCCTCTTGGTCAAACAGTCTTTACACAGCCTGGAGGTGTGTTGGGTCATTGTCCTGTTGAAAAACAAATGATAGTCCCACTAAGCGCATACCAGATGGGATGGAGTGACAGGCTTGATACTAAAGACTGTTTGACCAAGAGGGAGAGTGATGGCGTGCTGCATCAGATGACATGGCCTCCACAATCACCCAACCTCAACCCAATTGAGATGGTTTGAGATTAGTTGAACCGCAGAGTGAAGGAAAAGCAGCCAACAAGTGCTCAGCATATGTGGGAACTCCTTCAAGACAGCTGGTAAAGCATTCCAGGTGAAGCTCGTTGAGAGAATGCCAAGAGTGTGCAAAGCTGTCATCAAGGCAAAGGGTGGCTACTTTGAAGAATCTCACATAAAATATATTTTGATTCGTTTAACACTTTTTTGGTTACTACATGATTCCCTGTGTGTTATTTCATAGTTTAAGTTATTCACTATTATTCTACAATGTAGAAAATAGTATAAATAAAGAAAAACCCTTGAATGAGTAGGCTTGTCACAACTTTTGACTGGTACTGTAGGGCGTCACTAGTTACCACAGTCACAAAGCCCGGCTATTTCTACAATTTCTCTTTTTAAAATGTGATTTTAAACCTAACCCTAACCTTAAATTGCAATATAGCCTTTTACTATATTCCCATAATTCTATGCTTTACAGATGTACTACAGACTGACTGTAGCTCCAGATTGGATTACATTCCGTTACGGTTTGTTGCTCCTAGTTCACTATATTAGTCAGATTTAAATTAGCTACCACGATAGCTGCATCCATTATTTAGTTTCCCCCTAGACAATACAGAATACACTTGTATGAGTGACGAACTAACTACGCTAACGTTAGCTAACCTGCATCACTTTCAAAATATATCTACCTACATTAAACAGCAATAACGTTATCTAACATTGTCGTTAGCTAAAATATACCAGAGGTCATTATATCACAGTTTCTCAGGTTATACTCCCCACAAACGGTTGTTGCACACCAAACGCTATCATTACTGGTGCAAACTTGGGGACCGACATACTCCAAGCATCTATTCTGCATACTAGATAAGGTCCTTCTTCGGCAGGGCATGCAAACCATAGAACTTTGGCTGTGGAGTCATGATCAATCCGTATAGGGTCCGTTGTACTTTGATCGCATTGCGAACGATGAAACAACAGAGCCCCTTTCAATAAAGGGAAGTGACATGGGAGGAGGGGAGATTTGCACGTGGATCTTTACAAAAGGGTGCATGATTTGTTAGACACAGAATTTCTGACAAATATTATCCCATTTATACTTTGACACTAGAATAAAAGTTTGATCGATGCCACATTTGCCGTTTTCAAATTGATTAGTTGCTTTTTAGGGGTAGTTGCTCTCTAATGAAAAACATCAAGTTCAGTATAGATTGGAGCAAACTAGTGCTATTATTTAGAGATTGAAATTACCCAGATCAGAAATGAATAATGACCTATCAAATGGAGAAAAATGTGAGCCTAAACTAATGCCTTAATTTGGTCATCAACTCCAGGGCTTTGGAAATGATTACTTAAATGGGTAAAGCCTTAGTTTTATAAAACACCTTCTGAGGAAAGGGGGCTAATGTAATTGGATAGAGAAACTGCCTGGATGAACACCTGTCATTGATTAATGTAGCAATGCTATCTAATCATATACCCACATCACTAAAAGACAACCATGTGCTGTTTCCCAGTTTAACAGTTCTCACAAAAAAATGTAATAGCTCAGAAATTATAGATTAAACACTTCAACATACAGAGCCATAACCAATCACTCTATATTCTTTCCTTTGTGGGGAGTGAATTGGCCGTTTTCTGGTAAAATAATAAAAAAGTGTCATACTAAGTGTGTCACGTAAACATACAGTGCTGTAAATCATTAACAGGTCTGTGAATTCTCAGCAGTGAAGGTTTATTTGAGGACATTAATCCACTTGACATTCTCCAGTCCCGTTCATCTTCCCTGGATAAAGAAGTAATCTTCAGCAGTGCCCTCTGAGGTGAGCTGGGGAACCAATGGAACAAAGACAGTGTGGTTTCCGTGAGGCAATAAATGAGAGAAAGCTGTAAAAGGAACTGTGAAAATCTAATTTGGGATAAAATATTAAAATGGTCCTCATGAAATGAAAATAAAGCAAGCGAATGGTTTGGAAATTCTGATGTTCATATGCATTGTATTTGGTTATTTTATGTAATATTCTTTTTATGGATTTAGATCACAATAATCAATCTATATTTCCTTGAGTACAATCAGTCTCAAGGTACATTTTCTGTATCTTGGTAATTAAAACAGAAAGACATTGATTACAAAAAAATACTGATAATCAATTAAATCCTATTAACCCAGTAAAATGTATTGTTGAGTGAAAACTCCTTCAATCTCTAGGCCTATATGATGTACAACTCGGCCTAAAACCTCCCAAGTGACAGATTGCATGGGGGTGTAGACATAGTGTGTGGGTTTGTATTACCATCCTCGAGGGTACCAGAAATTCTCCCTCGTGGGGACATTTCCCAGGTCCCCAGGAGGACAAAGGCTATTTTAGGACTTAGGGGTTAGAATTAGGGTTAAGGTAAGGGTTAACAGTTTGGGAAAATAGGATTTTGAATGGAAATCAATTCTAGGTCCACACAGGGATAGTAAAACATGGTGCTTTCAATACACCGATTCAGAAACAAAAAAGGGTGGACAGAAACAAAAGGGGTGGAATTGCATACTCCCTGTTCACTTTGTGACTCTTTCCCATTGCAATGAGTGTCCTGAAAATTGGAAATCTATTGGATATAATGACTAATGACTTACATGCGCACACACACACACACACACACACACACACACACACACACACACACACACTGCTGTAACCATTGTGGGCTAGGCCTGGGGTGGTAAGAGAACCCATGGCCAGAAAATGTCAACCAAAGAAAAACAAGTATTATACACTGGACAAAAATATAAATGCAACAATTTCAAAGATTTTGCTGAGTTACAGTTCATATGAGGAAATCAGTCAATTGAAATACATTAATATAATAATAATAATATAATAATAATATATGCCATTTAGCTGACGCTTTTATCCAAAGCGACTTACAGTCATGTGTGCATACATTCTACGTATGGGTGGTCCCGGGAATCAACCCACTACCCTGGCGTTACAAGCGCCATGCTCTACCAACTGAGCCACAGAAGGACCACATTAATTTGGACCTAATCTATGGATTTCGCAAGACTGGGAATACAGATAGGCATTTGTTGGTCAGAGACACTTAAAAAAAAGGTAGGGGCATGGATCAGAAAATCAGACACTATCTGGTGTGACCACCATTTTCTTCATACAGCATGACACATCTCCTTCGAATAGAGTTGATCAGGCAGTTGATTGTGGAATGTTGTCCCACTCCTCTTCAATGGTTGTGCGAAGTTGCTGGATATTGTCAGGAACTGGAACGTGCTGTCGTACGCATCTATCCAGAGCATACCAACCATGCTCATGGGGGACATGTCTTATGAGCTATTGAAGAACTGGGACATTTTCAGCTTCCAGGAACTGTGTACACATCCTTGCAACATCAAATTGAATGTTATTTGTCACATGCACCGAATACAACAGTGAAAGGCTTACTTACAAGCCCTAACCAACAATGCAGTAAAAAAACAAACAAACAAGAATAAGAAATAAAAGTAAAAAATAATTAAAGAGCAGCAGTAAAATAACAGTAAAGGCTATGTACAGGGGGTACCGGGACAGAGTCAATGTGCGGGGGCACTAGTTAGTCGAGGTAATTTTTATTTTACCTTTATTTAACTAGGCAAGTCAGTTAAGAACAAATTATTATTTACAATAACGGCCTAGGAACAGTGGGTTAACTGCCTTGCCCAGGGGCTGAACGACAGAGTTGTAACTGGTCAGCTTGAGGATTCGATCTAGCAACCTTTCGGTTACTGGCCCAACACTCTAACCACTAGGCTACCTGCTGTAATATGTAGGCAGAGTTTTAAAGTGACTATGCATAGATAATAACAGAGTAGCAGCAGTGTAAAAGGGGGGGGGGGCAATGCAAATAGTCTGGGTAGCCATTTGATTAGATGTTCAGGAGTCTTATGGCTTAGGGGTAGAAGCATAGGACATGCATTATCATGCTGAGACATGAGGTGATAACAGTGGATAAATGGCATGACAATGCATTAAAATGCAATTGTGTTTGTTATCCGTAGCTTATGCCTGCCCACAGCATAATCCCACTGCCACCATGGGGAACTTTGTTCATAACGTTGACATCAGCAAACCGCTGTCCCACATGACACCATCTGCCCAGTTGAAATTATTAATCCCTGAAGAATACACTTCTCCAGTGTGCCAGTGACAAGGTGAGCACTTGCCCACTGAAGTCGGATATGACGCCGAACTGCAGACAGGTCAATACCCTAGTCAGGATGACGAGCACACAGATGCTTCCCTGAGACGGTTTCTGACAGTTTCTTCAGAAATTCTTCAGTTGTGCAAACCCAGTTTCATCAGCTGTACTGGTGGCTGGTCTCAGAAGATCCTGCAGGTGAATAAGCCAGACGTGAAGGTCCTGGGCTGGTGTGGTTACATGTGGTCTGTGGTTGTGAGGCCAGTTGGACATACTGCCAAATTCTCTAAAACGACATTGAGAGAAATTAATATTACATTCTCTGGCAACAACTTAAAATTTGAGAGAAATCAGCTTTTCGTGGATCTAAATGTTTTTCCTCATAATCCTGGACTCTCGGACCACCATTTTATTACGTTTGAAATCGCAACAAATAATCTGCTTAGACCCCAACCAAGGATCATCAAAAGCTGTGCTATAAATTCTTGGACAACCCAAAGGTTCCTAGATTCCTATTTTTGATACTGCCGCAAAGCTAACTAAAAGCAGCATTCCCCAAGAGAGGATGTCTTTCACTTCAGCAGTGATGAATTCATGAACTTCATTAGATAGCAAATTACGGACTCCTCTTTGAATCTACGTATTTCTCCAAACTCAGTTGTTCTGAGTCTGAACAGAACTGCCAGGACCTAGGATCAATGGAGAAACTCCTTTTTTTTTATCTTGACACATTCATGAAAATAGCAATGTCCTCTAAACCAGAAAGCTGCATACTGCACCCTATTCCAACTACTGAAAGAGCTACTTCCTGTAGTTAGCCCTCCTATGTTGAAAATAATAAATGGCTCCCTATCCACCGAATGTGTACCGAACTCACTAAAAGTAATAAAGCCTCTCTTGAAAAAGCCAAAACTCCCATTCCTCTCGAACAAAATTGAAAAAGCTGTTGCGCAACAACTTACTGCCTTCCTGAAGACAAATAATGTATATGAAACACTTCAGTCTGGTTTTAGACCCAATCACAGCACTGAGACTGCACTCATTAAGGTGGTAAATTACCTTTTAATGGCATCAGACCAAGGCTCATCTGTCCTCGTACTCCTAAACCTTAGTGCTTGCTTTTGACACCATCGATCACAACATTCTTTTGGAGAGAATGGAAACCCTAATTGGTCTACACAGAGAAGTTCTTGCCTCGTTAAGATCTTATCTGCTGGAAAGATATCAGTTTGTCTCTGTGGATGGTTTGTCCTCAGACAATCAATTGTACGTTTCGGCGTTCCTCAAGGCTCCATTTTAGGGGCACTTGTTTTCACTATACATTCTGCCTCTCTGTGATGTCAAATATATCTGCTGTTGGATCTGACAATTAATCTTGATGATTGTACAGTTGTCTCAAATAAAACTTTGAAGGACCTCAGATTTACTCTGGACCCTGATCTCTCTTTTGACGAACATATCAACAGCTTATCCATGCTTTTGTCACTTCTAGATTAGACAACTGCAATGCTCTACTCTCCGGCTACCCAGATAAAGCACTAAATAAACTTCCGTTAGTGCTAAACACGGCTGCTAGAATCTTGACTAGAACCCCAAAAATGATCATATTACTCCAGTGCTGACCTCTGTACACTGGCTTCCTGTTATGGCCTGATTTTAATGTTTTACTGCTAACCTACAAAGCATTACATGGGCTTGCTCCTACCTACCTATCTCTCCGATTTGGTCCTGCCATACATACCTACATATACTCTACGGTCACAAGACGCAAGCCTCCTTATTGTCTCTAGAACATCTAAGCAGCTGGAGGCAGGGGCTTTCTCCTATAGAGCTACATTTTTATGGAATGGTCTGCCTAGCCATGTGAAAAAATGCAGACTCTGTCTTGACCTTTAAGTCTTTACTGAAGACTTATCTCTTCAGTAGGTCCTATGATTGAGTATAGTCTGGCCCAAGGGTGCCAAGGTGAATGGCAAGGCACTGGAGCGACGAACCACCCTTGCTGTCTCTGCCTTGCCGGCTCCCCTCTCTCCACTGGGATTCACTGCCTCTGACCCTATTACAGGGGCTGAGTCACTGGCTTACTAGTGCTCTTCCATGGGTGCGTCACTTGAGCGGGTTGAGTCACAGACGTGATCAGACGTTATATCCTGCCTGGTTGGCCCGTACCGGGGGTATCGCCCCCCCTCCCCCATCTCAACCTCCAGTATCTATGCTGCAATAGTCTATGTGCCGGGGGGGCTAGGGTCAGTCTCTTATATCTGATGTAATTCTCCTGTCCTCAAATCACAATTTATTTGTCTCGTGCGCCGAACAGTGAAATGCTTACAAGCCCTTAACCAACAATGCATTTAAGAAAAATACAAAAAAATGAAATAAAGTAACAAATAAAGAGCAGCAGTAGAATAACAATAGCGAGGCTTAAAAGAGTAACAGTGACTTAATAAAATAGTAGCAGCAGTTTAAAAGAGGGGGGCAATGCAAGTAGTCATTTGATTAGGTGTTCAGCAGTCTTATGGCTTGGTGGTAGAAACTGTTTTGAAGCCTCTTGGACCTAGACTTGGTGTGCCGGTACCGCTTGCCATGCAGTAACAGAGAGAACAGTCTATGACTGGGGCTTCTGACAATTTTTAGGGCCTTCCTCTGACACCGCCTGGCATAGAGTTCCTGGACAGCAGGAAGCTTGGCCCCAGTGATGCACTGGGCTGCACACACTACCCTCTGTAGTGCCTTGAGGTCAGAGGGCGAAGTAGTTGCCATTCCAGGCAGTGATGCAACCAGTGGTGCTCTCCATGGTGCAGATGTAGAACCTTTTGAAGATCTGAGGACCCATGCCAAATATTGTCTCCTGAGGGGGAATAGGTTTTGTCCTACCGTCTTCATGACTGTCTTGGTGTGCTTGGACCATGTTAGTTTGTTGGTGATGTGGACAGCTCCACTACAGCCCGTCGATGAGAATGGGGGCGTGCTTGGTACTCCTTTTACTGTAGTCCACAATAATCTCCTTAATCTTGATCACATTGAAGGAGAGGTTGATGTCCTGGCACCACACGGCCAAGTCTTTGACGTCCTCCCTATATGCTGTCTCGTCGTTGTTGGTGATCAGGCCTACCACTGTTGTTAAAACAGCAAACTTAATGGTGTTGGAGTCATGCCTGGCCGTGCAGTCATGAGTGAACAGGGAGTACAGGAGGGGACTGAGCACGCACCCCTGAGAGGGCCCCCGTGTTAAGATCAGCGTGGTGGATGTGTTATCTACCCTTACCACCTGGGGGCGGCCCGACAGAAAGTCCTGGATCCAGTTGCAGAGAGGAGGTGTTTAGTCCCAGGGTTCTTAGCTTAGTGATGAGCTTTGAGGGCACTATGGTGTTGAACGCTAAGCTGTAGTCAATGAATAGCATTCTCACATAGGCGTTTATTTTGTCCAGGTGTGAAAGGGCAGTGTGGAGTGCAAAATAGATGGCATCATCTGTGGATCTGTTGGGGCGGTATTGTAAATTGGAATGGGTCTAGGGTTTCTGGGATAATGGTTTTGATGTGAGCCATGACCAGCCTTTCAAAGCACTTCAAATCAAATCAAACTTTATTTGCCATATGTGCCAAATACAACAAATGTAGACTTTACTGTGAAATGCTTACTTACAAGCCCTTAACCAACACAACTCTCTAGGTAGATAGTGTGGTCTACAGCTTATCATGAGATACTCCACCTCCAGCGAGCAAAACCTTGAGACTTCCTTAGATATCGTGCACCAGCTGTTTACAAATATACATAGACCCTCACCCCTTGTCTTACCAGAGGCTGCTGTTCTATCCTGCCGATACAGTGTATAACTCACCACCTGTATGTTATTAATGTCATCGTTCAGCCATGACTCAGTGAAACGTAAGATATTACAGATTTTAATGTCCCGGTGGTAGTATATACATGCTTTTAGTTTGTCCCATTTATTTTCTAGCGATTGTACGTTGGCCAGTAGTACAGATGGCAAGGGCAGAATAGCCACTCGTAGGCAGATCCTCACAAGGCAACCCAATCTCTTTCCGCAATATCTTTTCTGTCTCATCTCTTTCTGGGATGGGGGCCTGTTTGGGTGTCTGAAGTCAATCCCTCTCGTCCGAATCATTAAAGTGAAATTCTTCGTCCAGTTCAAGGTGAGTAATCGCTGTTCTGATTTACAGAAGCTCTTTTCGGTCATAAGAGATGGTAGTAGCAACATTATGTACCATATAAACTGTGAAAAAAAAAAATAGCATGGTTGGTTAAAAGCCTGTGAAAACGGCAGCCGTCCTCTCCGGCGCCATTTTACACTTATCTGGTGTCCTGTGCAAATTTTAGTATGCTCCCTCTAATTCTCTCTCTCCCTCCCGAAGGATCTGAGCCCCAGGACCATGCCCCAGGACTACCTGGTCTGATGACTCCTGGCTGTCCCCAGTCCACCTGGTTGTGCTGTTGCTACAGTTTCAACTGTTCTGCCCACAGCTATGGAACACTAACCTGTTCACTGGACTTGCCATCTTGTCCGGACCTACTGTTTTTGACTATCATCTATGAACTTTTGAACATCTTGAAGAACAATCTGGCCTTAATGGCCATGTACCATCTCCACCCGACTGGCCACCCCTCAGAGCCTGGTATCCTCTCTAGGTTTCTTCCTTTCTAGGGAGTTTTTCCCTAGTCACCGTGTTTCTACATTTGCATTGCTTGCTGTTTGGGGGTTTTAGGCTGGATTTCTGTAAAGCACTTTGTGACATCTGCTAATTTGAAAAAGGGCTTTATAAATACATTTGATTGATTGTGCATATGGACAATTTCAGCTCATTAAACATGGGTCAAATTTACATGTTATAATTATATTTTTGTTCAGTGTAGTTGTACATTGATGAAGGATCTGAAGTTGCATACCTCATGAATAAGTACTGGTAGTGAGGTCCAGTGGCTTGTGATTGAGTTTTTGCAGATGGTTTTATTTATTTAACTAGGCAAGTCAGTTAAGTACAAATTCTTATTTACAATGACAGCCTAGGAAAAGTGAGTTAACTGCCTTGTTCAGGGGCAGAACAGCAATTTTTTACGTTGTCAGCTTGGAGTTGTTAGCTCAGAGAATCGATCTAGCAACCATTCAGCCCAACACTAACCACCTAGGCTACCTGCCAGTTAACAGCTGAATCTGTTGTTTCCCTTATTTTGTTCCCTTGTTTTCCTTATAATGACAATAAATGCAAGCGCAGGAATGTTTTGTCAATAAAATGCTTTTAAAAAGCTAAGAAGCAAACAATAACACTTGCCTAAACTCATATTTAAAAAAAGTATATCTTTAAAATGTGGAATTAAGCCATACCCACTGATGCACTGTAGATAAGTGGAAACTCGGTTTTGTTCGGCATTTTCCGTCTCTCGGCACACTTCATGACAGCATTTGCGACCATTTTGCTGACGTGCTTGTGTGTCTGAGTGGAGCTGAGGTTTAAAGAATAAATATATACACGAAAATAAACTTCATTCGGCAATGGACGGGTATGTGTTCACGTGTGCTTGTTGCTCTCAATTAGATTCGCTAAAGGTTTTAATGTTGCATGGAAATAGCTATTCAATAACGTTAGCAAGCTAGCTAACTCACTGGGCCACGTTTGCCTTCGTTCTGGACATGGTGCCCGTCTGCCACCCATCTTGTTAGAATTACACTAGCTAGCTAATGCGAGTACAGTAGAATTTGACATCGTGTGTCGATTGGTTTAACTAGCTACCCAGGAGGTGTGATGACTACGCTAAAATGGAGTAGCGTCAATATTTCTACAAGTTCGTTTGGCTAACCATTCACAATGTCGTGTTGTTAGTCTCAGTATGTTCGCTACTACCTAGCTAGGCGTGCAGGCACCTCTGCGCTTTGTTATGGTAGTATGGCAGGTTTCCTTTGTCTCTTCCGATGAGTTAGGTGGGCACTGTAGCTAGCTATCGTGTACCGCAAGGTCTGATACCCGAATATACTAAAGTAGAATTTGCAATGCGCTTTTATATTCAACGTGTAAATACGATGAATACACATTTAGCTAAATATAACTGAAAGCCCAAACTCACGCACTCTGGAAGCTGGTTTTAGCCTGGATGGATAACGTTAGCAAACCGGTTGGATAGTAGGCGTAGCTAACTTGATTATTAATTGCACACACCCTAGCAATATATTTTTTTGTTCCGTTAATTTTCATGTTTCTTATTCAGCATTGCCACTGATGTTGCAGTTGGCGTGAAGGTAAGTTTGCACTTTAGCACCTGACTTTTCAGGACACTTTCATCAATTGGGAAATGATGTACCAAATATATTAATGTATGCATTCTTATTTTACAGAGAGGCTCAGATGAATTAAATCTCTACAGCACCAGCCCTAACTCTGTGACTGGTGAGCACTTTTTCTCTCCCACCCAGGCATCTAGGAAAGTAAAGCTAAAGCCATTCACATTCTAACATATTACCCAGTCAATTGTCATTGACATGTTTTAAAGGCCCAGTGCAAACAAAAATGTGATTCCTTCCCTTGTGTTTTACAAATATATTTCCACATTGCGGTTGGAATAATACTGTGAAAATTATGATGCCCTTTTTGTGTAAGAGCTGTTTGAAAAGACCACCTGAAATTTCAGCCTGTTGTGGTGTGATGGAGTGGCTCTCGAGTGGCGCAGCGGTCTAAGGCACTCCCTGGTTCAAATCCAGGCTGTATCACATCCAGATGTAATTGGGAGTCCCATAGGCAGGTGCACAATTGGCCCAGTGTCGTCCAGGGTAGGCCAACATTGTAAATAAAAATGTACCGCCTCTGAGGCAGTAAATTAGTTAAACTAATAAGAGAGTTCCAAACTGCTCTGCCAATAACAGCTAGTTTTCCCCTCCCCACTTGTTGCCCAGAAATTATTTGATGTTATGTTTAGTATTGTTGCTGCATTGTTGGGTTCAGGCCTTGTAAGAAAGTCATTTCACTGTACTTTCAGTGGTGGGGGGAAAAGTACCCAATTGTCATACTTTAGTATAAGTAAAGATACCTTAATAGAAAATGACTTGAGTAAAAGTGTAAGTCACCCAGTAATATACTACTTGAGTAAAAGTCTGTTTTTACATATACTTAAGCATCAAAAGAACATGTAATTGGTAAAATATACTTAAGTATCAAAAGTATAAATCATTTCAAATTCCTTATTAAGCAAACCACACGGTACTATGTTTTTTTATTTAATTTACAGATAGCCAGGGGCACACTCCCAACACTCAGACATAATTTACAAGTGAAGCATTTGTGATTAGTGAGTCTGCCAGATCAGAGGCAGTAGGGATGACCAGCAATGTTCTCTTTTTAAGTGTGTGAATTGCACAATTCTCCTGTCCTGCTAAGCATTCAATATGTAACTACTACTTTTGGGTATTGGGAAAATGTTTGGGGTAAGAAGTACATTTATTTTCTTTAGGAATGTAGTGAAGTAAAAGTTGTCCAAAATATAAATGGTAAATTACAGATACTCAAAAAGTATTTGTTCTTAACTGACTTGAAAAAATAAAAAAATAATTTTAAGGGCTGAGGACAGCTGATGCGATATATTCATGCATGATGCTTGATTTCACAGCTAACGGCAATGACAGCAGTAAAAAACTGAGAGTAGAGGACAGGATGGAGAGTCCCCCATCCCGGGTGCTCCACATCCGGAAGCTGCCCAGTGAGGTGTCTGAGACAGAGGTCATTGCCCTGGGCCTACCGTTCGGCAAGGTTACCAATATCCTCATGCTGAAGGGCAAAAATCAGGTCAGTTTTGTGGTGGAAATTGTCTCGGGTATTTTCTTTTATGCCGTTATTGTAGTGGCATGATTAGGGCCAGGAGTTTGTCCTTACCATAAAAAGCAGGGGTATGCAACTATGGAGTGGATGTTAGGGGTGCGGAATAATATTATAAAAGTTGTACACTGCAAATTGACCATAACTATGCACAAAAATGAGATTTTTTTTTTATATACAGAACTAAAATAAGAATGCAACATGTAAAAAGATCCCAGAAATGTTCCAAGTTATTTTTCTCAAATTTGGTGCAAAAATGTGATTTCATCCCTGTTTAGTGAGCATTTCTCTTTTGCCAAGCTTTCATCCACCTGACGGGTGTAGCATATCAAGAAGCTGATTAAACAGCATAATCATTATACAGGTGCACCTTGTGCTGGGGACAATAACAGGCCACTCTGAAATTTGCAGTTTTGTCACACAACACAATGCCACAGATGTCTGAAGTTTTGAAGGAGCATGCAATTGGCCTGCTAACTGCAGGAATGTCTACCAGAGTTGTAGCCAGAAGTCTACCATAAGCTGCCTCCAACATCGTTTTAGAGAATTTGGCAGTACTTTCAACCGGTCTCACAACTGCAGACCATGTGTAACCACACCAGCCCAGGACCTCCACATCCTGCTTCTTCACCTGCAAGATCGTCTGAGACCAGACAGCTGATGAAAATTCTGTCTGTAATGAAGCTCTTTTATGGGGAAAACCAATTCTGATTGGCTGAGCCTGGCTTCCATGTGGGTGGGCCTATGCCAACCCATGGCTGCACCCCTGCTCAGTCATGTGAAATCTGTAGATTAGGGCCTAATGTATTTATTTAAATTAACTAATTGCCCTATGATCTGTAATTCAGTGAAATCGTTTACAATGTAGCATGTTGAGTTCATATTTTTTGTTCAGTATACAATAATTTCATACATTGAGACACGAGCACACAGTTTTTAAAAACTTTTATGGGAACTTTGTGAACAGATATCATAAATGGAACCCATTTTTTTCTGAATTCCTGGTGATTTTAGTCTTGAGTTTTTTTTAAACCAAAACAAACTTGGGGCTGGTTTTTGGTTTGTGGACCGCCTGTTGCCGATCCCTGAAATGAAAAGGGATTTTTTTGCATTGATTTTGGCCCTTTGCCTACTTCCGCAGAGTTAGAAACTTGTGTATATACCATTTGATGAAGTAGTAGTTGCGAGGTAGTTTCTCGTACCAATAACTAACTAATGTTAGCGCGATGACTGGAAGTCAACAGCAACAGCTAGCATGACTTTTGCGCTACTGCTCGTTAGCAATTGCGCTAACCCTGGTTAGCAATTGTGCTAACCCTGGTTAGCAATTGTGCTAACCCTGGATAGCAATTGCGCTAACCCTAGTTAGCAACTTCCTTCAAACTGAAGCAGAGCGGGAACATGGTATACGTTTCTGACTCATCTAGATGAAGGGCTTCATTGACAATTTTGAAGTTTCCCTTAGCCTCACAATTGTTTTACCATTTTATTTTCAAGACAACCAGGGCTACAAGTAGAACACAAAACATTTTGACAAACGGTTGCATTCATGACTTTTATTTACAAATAAGGTCCACCAAATCAAAAACTGATAGAAATGGATTCATATGAATGCTATAAGTACAGATATTGTTTGCTCACCAGAAAATGAATATCCAACTACTCGGTAACAACTGTGTGGAGTTTGACTGCAACTATGTGAGATTAGTACATTATAGACACTATGTCCTATGATTTATGTAGAATAACCCCTTACCTTCTCTCAAACCCCGCTCTAGCTAAGCCCTCGTTAATCAGAGGCTAATAGTTGGTATCTACGGATGCAGTAGAAATGGACAAATCCAATTAAATCTGTAGCTCAAACACACAGTTTAAAAGGAGTTAAAGACCAAAATGCGCCTGCGTTACGGTGGGACTCTTGTGTTAAACCTCGCCCGAGCATTCCCTGTTCAGGACAAATGGTCAGGAACTCCTGACCCTAAGGTTTTACATTATGTTAATTTTTTTACCAAGCAATTTAATACTTTAATACTGGGCATAGAACAAATGTTTCCTCTTTTGTCTTTCTTAAAATTGTCCTTTGACCATGTGCAAGGCGTTCCTCGAGCTGGGTACAGAGGAGGCGGCCGTTACAATGGTGAACTACTATACGGCAGTGACGCCTCAGGTCCGCAACGTCCCAGTGTTCATCCAGTTCTCTAACCACAAGGAGCTCAAGACAGACAGTGCTCTCAACCAGGTGAAATTCTGTCCTTTCCCAGAAAATACACCTGTGCATGACTAGTATTGAGTCTCTAGTGTAGACACACAGAAATGTTGTACTAGGCAGCCTTTGCATTTGCGACTAAATCTATAAAAGTGCAGACTGCCATCTTAATTTCTTATTTTCTCTCTTCCTCGCTCTTCCTCTCTTTCATTCATACCCGCCCAGCGTGCACAGGCTGTCCTCCAGGCAGTGTCGGCGGTTCAGGAGGGTGGCTCTCCCAACTCTGACACCAGTGCGCTGGATAGTGTTCTTGCGCAGGCCCCCAGCCCTGTGCTCAGGATAATCATTGACAACATGTTCTACCCCGTCACTCTGGACGTCCTCCAGCAGATCTTTTCCAAGTTTGGAACAGTCATGAAGATCATCACGTTCACCAAGAACAATCAGTTCCAGGCCCTGCTTCAGTTCAGCGAACCAGTCAACGCCCAGCAAGCCAGACTGGTGAGCAGGCATTCAAACAAGTAGTATATGCAGTTCCTCAGTTCTCAGTCAATTTACCTGTTAAAATGAAGGTTGATAACAATTCAGTTTGTCTCCTGGGCTCTCTCTCCAGAATATCACAATGTTGAAAACAAAAATTATAAAAACAAAAAGCTATTTATATTTCATTCATCACTTTATCCAGTCCCTGGACGGCCAGAACATCTACAACTCATGCTGCACACTGCGGATCGACTTCTCCAAACTGGTCAACCTCAATGTCAAGTACAACAACGACAAGAGCCGCGACTACACCCGGCCCGAGCTGCCCGCTGGCGATGGCCAGCCCTCCCTAGACCCTGCCATGGCTGCCGCCCTCAACAAGGACTCCTCCCTGCTTGGTAAGACCTGCCTCCACCTGTCCAACCATCTTCTCTCTTCTCTCTCCCTCTGTTCTCTCTCCTTTTTTTCAGACCTGTCCAGTCAGCTCCTCTGTATAAAAGTCAATACCACTAAGTGTTTTCTCTCAATGGGAGGCTGGGTATATACAGTTGAAGTCGGAAGTTTACATGCACTTAGGTTGGAGTCATTAATTTGTTTTTTCAACCACGCCTCAAATGTCTTGTTAATAAACTATAGTTTTGGCAAGTCAGTTAGGACGTCTACTTTGTGCATGACACTAATAATTTTTCCAACAATTGTTTACAGACGGATTATTTCACTTATAATTCACTGTATCACAATTTCAGTGGGTCTGAAGTTTACATACACTAAGTTGACTGTGCCTTTAAACAGCTTGGAAAATTCCAGAAAATTGTCATGGCTTTAGAAGCTTCTGATAGGCTAATTGACATCATTAGAGTCAAATGGAGGTGTACCTGTGGATGTATTTCATGGCCTACCTCCAAACTCAGTGCCTCTGTTTGACATCATGGGAAAATCAAAAGAAATCAGCCAAGACCTCCAGGAAAACAAATTGTAGACCTCCACAAGTCTGGTTCATCCTTGGGAGCAGTTTCCAAATGCCTGAAGGCACCACTTTCATCTGTACAAACAATAGTACTCATAAACACCATGGGACCACGCAGCCGTCATACTGCTCAGGAAGGAGACTCGCTCTGTCTCCTAGAGATTAATGTACTTTGGTGGGAAATGTGCAAATCAATCCCAGAACAACAGCAAAGGACCTTGTGAAGATGCTGGAGGAAACAGGTACAAAAGTATCTATATACACAGTAAAACGAGTCCTATATCGACATAACCTGAAAGGCTGCTCCGCAAGGAAGATGCCATTGCTCAAAAACCGCCATAAAAAAGCCAGACTACGGGTTGCAACTGCACATGGGGACAAAGATTGTACTTTTTGGAGAAATGTCCTCTGGTCTGATGAAACAAACAGAGTTGATTGGCCATAATGACCATTGTTATGTTTGGAGGAAAAGGGGGAGGCTTGCAAGCCTAAGAACACCATCCCAACTGTGAAGCACAGGGGTGGCAGCATTATGTTGTGGGGTTGCTTTGCTGCAGAAGGGACTGGTGCACTTCACAAAATAGATGGATCATGAGAAATACAAATTAAGTAGATATATTGAAGCAACATCTCAAGACATCAGTCAGGAAGTTAAAGCTTGGTCGCAAATGGGTTTCCAAATGGACAATGACCCCAAGCATACTTCCAAAGTTGTGGCAAAATGGCCTAAGGACAACAAAGGCAAGGTACTGGAGTGGCCATCACAAAGCCCCGACCTCATTCCTATAGATAATTTGTAACAAAAAGCGTGTGCGTGCAAGGAGACCTACAAACCTGACTCAGTTACACCAGCTCTTGTCAGGAGGAATGGGCCAAAATTCACCCAACTTATTGTGGGTCGCTTGTGGAAGGCTACCCAAAACGTTTGACCTAAGTTAAACAATTTAAAGGCAATACACTCAATTTGTTTTTGATGGCATGTAAACTTCTGGCCCACTGGGAATGTGATGAAATAAATAAAAGCTGCAATAAATAATTCTCTCTACTATTACTCTGACATTTCACATTCTTGAAGTAAAGTGGTGATCCTAACTGACCTAAGACAGGGACTTTTTACTAGGATTAAATGTCAAGAATTGTGAAAAATGGAGTCTAATTGTATTTGGCTACGTTGTATGTAAATGTTCAACTGTACATATCTAATACTTTGTAGAGGTAGTAGGTGGATAATAGAAATCCCTACCAGTCCAGGAACACACCACGAAGTGACAAACAAAAGGAGGAACGAGAACAAAATGGGTCACTATATTATCGGCAGTCTGTTCTAAGCCATAAAAGGGCTTTGTCGATTTGCTTAAGCTTGTCTACATTATAACTACTCTCATTCCGCCCTACCCAACGTCTATATTTTAGCCTTTTCCTGTACACTCTGTAGGTACCCCCTCAGGAATGGTAGCTCCCTACTCTAGCGGTGGAGGGTTTCAGTCTTCTCTCTCCTACTCGCAGGGCGGAGGTAACTATGCTTTACGTTATCTTTTCTTTCTTTCACTCAAGTCTTACCTGTTGTGTCTTGTCTCGGGGCGAAAGAGACAAATAGCTGGTGATATAGCAACCACTCCTGTCAGACCAAGGAAGAAGACAAAATGTCTACTAGCATATTTGACTTGTTTGAAATGCACTGAACAAAAATATAACCACAACAATTTTTATGATTTACAGTTACAGTTTATTTAAGGAAATTGAGAAATTCATTAGGTCCTAATCTATGGATTTGATATGTCTGGGAATACAGCTATGTATCTGTTGGTCACAGATACCTTTTTAAAAACAAAAAAAGAGAACCAGTCAGTGTCTGGTGTGACCACCATTTGCCTCATGCAACGCGACACATCTCCTTTGAGTTGATCAGGCTGTTGATTGTGACCTGTGGAATGTTGTCCCACTCCTTTTCAATGGCTGTGCGAAGTTGCTGGATATTGTCACGATCTGGAACACGCTGTCGTACATGTCGATCCAGAGCAACCCACACATGCTCAATGGGTGACATGTCTGGTGAGTATGCAGGCCAGAAGAACTGGGACATTTTCAGCTTGCAGGAATTGTGTAAAGATCCTTGTGACATGGGGCTGTGCATTATCATGCTAAAACATGAGGTGATGGTGGAGGATGAATGGCACTACGATGGGTCTCGGGATCTCGTCACGGTATGTCCCTTGCATTTAAATTGCCATTGATAAAATGCAATTGTGTTGGTTGTCCGTAGCTTATGCCTGCCCAAACCATAACCCCACCGCCACCATGGGGCACTCTGTTCACAACGCTGACATTGGCAAACAAGCATTTCGCTACACCCGCTATAACAGCTGCTAAATATCTGTATGTGATTTGAAACCACTCGCCCACACAATGCCATACACGGTACGCTGTCTGCCAGGTACAGTTGAAACCAGGATTCGTCTGTGAAGACCACACGTCTCCTGCGTGCCAGTGGCTATCGAAGGTGAGCATTTGCCCGCTGACGTTTAAGATGCCGAACTGCAGTCAGGTCAGGACTCTTGAGGACGACGAATACGCAGATGAGCTTCCCTGAGATGGTTTCTGACAGTTTGTGCAGATATTCTTAGATTGTGCAAACCCACAGTATCATCAGCTGTCCGTGTGGCTGGTGTCAGACGATTCTGCAGGTGAAGAAGCCAGATGTCCCGGTCCTAGGCTGGCATGGTTACACGTGCTCTGGGGTTATGAAACCGGCTGGACTTACTGCCAAATTCTCTTAAACTACGTTGGCGGCGGCTTATGGTTGAGAAATTAATATAACATTATCTGGCAACAGCTCTGGTGGACGTGTCTGCATGACAATTGCAGGCTCCCTCAATTTGCATCATCTGTGGCATTGTATTGTGTGACAACTGCACATTTCTTTTGTTTAAAAATATATTTTTATTGTCCCCAGCATAATTTGCATCTACATTTACATTTAAGTCATTTAGCAGACGCTCTTATCCAGAGCGACTTACAAATTGGTGCATTCACCTTATGACATCCAGTGGAACAGCCACTTTACAATAGTACATCTAAATCTTTTAAGGGGGGGGGGGGGTGAGAAGGATTACTTTATCCTATCCTAAGTATTCCTTAAAGAGGTGGGGTTTCAGGTGTCTCCGGAAGGTGGTGATTGACTCCGCTGTCCTGGCGTCGTGAGGGAGTTTGTTCCACCATTGGGGGGCCAGAGCAGCGAACAGTTTTGACTGGGCTGAGCGGGAACTGTACTTCCTCAGTGGTAGGGAGGCGAGCAGGCCAGAGGTGGATGAACGCAGTGCCCTTGTTTGGGTGTAGGGCCTGATCAGAGCCTGGAGGTACTGAGGTGCCGTTCCCCTCACAGCTCCGTAGGCAAGCACCATGGTCTTGTAGCGGATGCGAGCTTCAACTGGAAGCCAGTGGGAGAGCGGAGGAGCGGGGTGACGTGAGAGAACTTGGGAAGGTTGAACACCAGACGGGCTGCGGCGTTCTGGATGAGTTGTAGGGGTTTAATGGCACAGGCAGGGAGCCCAGCCAACAGCGAGTTGCAGTAATCCAGACGGGAGATGACAAGTGCCTGGATTAGGACCTGCGCCGCTTCCTGTGTGAGGCAGGGTCGTACTCTGCGGATGTTGTAGAGCATGAACCTACAGGAACGGGCCACCGCCTTGATGTTAGTTGAGAACGACAGGGTGTTGTCCAGGATCACGCCAAGGTTCTTAGCGCTCTGGGAGGAGGACACAATGGAGTTGTCAACCGTGATGGCGAGATCATGGAACGGGCAGTCCTTCCCGGGAGGAAGAGCAGCTCCGTCTTGCCGAGGTTCAGCTTGAGGTGGTGATCCGTCATCCACACTGATATGTCTGCCAGACATGCAGAGATGCGATTCGCCACCTGGTCATCAGAAGGGGGAAAGGAGAAGATTAATTGTGTGTCGTCTGCATAGCAATGATAGGAGAGACCATGTGAGGTTATGACAGAGCCAAGTGACTTGGTGTATAGCGAGAATAGGAGAGGGCCTAGAACAGAGCCCTGGGGGACACCAGTGGTGAGAGCGCGTGGTGAGGAGACAGATTCTCGCCACGCCACCTGGTAGGAGTGACCTGTCAGGTAGGATGCAATCCAAGCGTGGGCCGCGCAGGAGATGCCCAACTCGGAGAGGGTGGAGAGGAGGATCTGATGGTTCACAGTATCGAAGGCAGCCGATAGGTCTAGAAGGATGAGAGCAGAGGAGAGAGAGTTAGCTTTAGCAGTGCGGAGCGCCTCTGTGATACAGAGAAGAGCAGTCTCAGTTGAATGACTAGTCTTGAAACCTGACTGATTTGGATCAAGAAGGTCATTCTGAGAATACTTTCGCAAGCCACTGTATCTGGAACTGCATGTTGAACATAGAAATATAATTAATAGAACACAATCTCCTATACTATTCCAATCTATCTGACAGTCATATTTGAACTACACAACACATTTTTATCTGAACATTCTGTAAATTTGCATTCTCCTGAATGTCCATTGCCTCAGGTGTACATAAGCAAGCAAGTAAGAAAATAAAATACAATGCTCAGAAAAATAAAGCATCTGTATAATGATCATGCTCTTTAATCAGCTTCTTGATATGCCACACCTGTCAGGTGGATGGATTATTTTGGCAAAGGGGAAAAACTCACTAACAGGGATGTAAACAAATTTGTGCATAATTTGAGAACATTTATGTTTATGGACATTTTCTGGGTTCTTTGATTTCAGCTCATGACACATGGGACCAATGTGTCATGTTGGGGCTTGTTGGGTTTTCATATTTTTGTTCAGTGTATGATAGTTGCTTGAGAATAACCAAGGATGTCGTTATGAACGGACATAGAACATGTGGAATAATGAAAGGTTAGCTTTAGAGTTGACTAACCTTACGTGTGTCTTGAATATCTTTTGACGGGGGTTGTGTGTGCGTGAGCACGTGTCTCCGTGTGAGTGCACGTGCTCCTGTGAGCGTGTCCGGCCCATTATGTAAATGTTTGGGCATGTAATGCACACTAGTGCATCGATTCCCAAACTAGGAGTTGCAACCCCACGTGGGGTCGCCTGGTTTGAAACTGGAGTCGTGAGAGAAACTCTACAAAAACAAAGTGCTCTGTTCATAGAACCTCGGTACGTCAGTAACCTCTGGTACTAGCCGCTAGATGCCGTTGTAATAAACAGTGGTGCCTGTTTTCCTACTACCAATATGTCTTTCTTTTTAGAACAGTTTAATACTATGACCCCATCACGGAAAGAGAAGACTCTCAGGAACACGTCTTCTGTTGTGCTTTACAATGCCCACAAGCCGCGCAGAACTCATTAAAACAAAGTGGGCAAGACCAGGCACTAAATCAGACTGCGGGGGGGGTGGTTCCCTATTGCCTGATGATCTTCTAAACTTCCCAGTACCTTTCTGGTGCATTTCAGTCATTTCAAACCATACTTCCTTCAGATTAGAAAAAAAGCCCCAATTTAAAAAAAGATAACATTGGCTGTTGATTGCTTTAGTTTTTTCTTTAATTATTATTTATTTATTTATTTAAATGGCGGGGTTGTGAACAATGTTTATCAAAATTGGACCAACCCCTGCTGTAGCAGATGGTTGTGTGGTGTGCTTTGCCTGTGCTTGCTCTCTTGTGTCTCCATTTACCATGTTAACGTGCCTGGCTCTCTGGCCATTCCTCCAGGAGCCATCAGTCCTCTGAGTGCTGCGGCCGCAGCGGCGGCTGCTGCGGGGAGGGTAGCGCTCTCCGGACACTCTGGCTGCAGCGGCGTGCTCCTGGTCAGCAACCTCAACGAAGAGGTCAGTAACATCCCCCAGACCTCCCCCTTTTCTCTCGCTCTCCTCATACAGGAGGATCTCATGCTTCGCTGGCGTTACACACTTGTTCATTGTTTCTGACATGGACTTAGAGCAGACATTTATTATGGTTGATATGACTGGTGTTATTTCATGAGTGGAAAGGCTCAGAAGTTTGGCGGGCCCATCTGTACAATTTGGCTATTTAGTCCACCCTCACATTTAGTTGCACAAGTACTCAATACCTGCATGGAATTATCTATTACACCCCTTGATCAGTACACAGATCTGAAAATATATTTTTATAAGATGTCTACGACTTAAATGACTACTATATTCAGTGTTGCTCAGTATTCCTTGACTGTTATTCTATAAAGCTCTGCTGCACACACATCTAGTTTAGCCCTTAGAAATGCAGACCCAGTTTTCCTGACATAACATTTTAAGTGATTAAGATTGTCAAGAGACCCCTAATAACC
Organism: Oncorhynchus keta; assembly: GCF_023373465.1. Classification (NCBI taxonomy): domain Eukaryota; kingdom Metazoa; phylum Chordata; class Actinopteri; order Salmoniformes; family Salmonidae; genus Oncorhynchus; species Oncorhynchus keta. The sequence continues at coordinate 35,289,873 of NC_068443.1, forward strand.
TATTTCTGGAAAAAAGTATAATTGACCTGATTTTGCCACGCAAAACACATTCCCCTGCATGACGACTGGCATACACGGGTTAGCTGACAACAAATCAACCTCACAAACGATGCGCACGATTCAATGGGCAGAAGTAACAGGCTAATAACTACACCGTGCGTGAGCGTTGCAAAATACATTTTGAAATCTGTTATTCAATTATTGCACTAACACTGCTCGCGCACGCCAACGAGCGTCTGCGTTGCCAAGGGCTAAAATAGAAATCAGTTATATTTCTGAAGCAGATCGCGCTGCAAGTTCTGCCTCTCCCATCTCCTCATTGGTTTATAGAAGCAGGTACCCACGTGCCATCTCCTCATTGGTTATACCCACGTGGGTGACTGAAAGATGCATTACCGCCACTGACCTCATTCATCTAATTTATTAAATTTGCCAATCGCAATATAAAGTCAAGAGAAGGAAAAGGCCTGGAAGGAAGAGAGATGACTAGAAACAATCCGGTTGACTGTTTTATGTGTGGATTAATTGGCGGAGTAGAGGACCTTGTGCATTTCAGGGAAAATAACAACTCAATGTTTGTCCCAGGACAAATTAGCTAGCAACAGCAAGCTAATTAGCTAAATTGGCATAAATGTTTAATGCTTCTCGACCTGTCCCCAAATTAATATAATTGGTTCAGAGTTTGTTTTTTGATATTTTAACCTGCATGTCGTGATCGCGTTTGGTGTGAGGGGACAAAATACATGCATGATGGCACAAAATAAATGCATGATGGCACACGCGCACAGCCGGTTTGGGTTCCGTGTAAACCAACCCAGTCTGTTTTGCCCCATAGTTGCGCACACTGTTTTGTTGCTAAGCAACCAATCCATCTATATAGACAGGTTAGCTTACAACGTCATGAAAATGATGCGTGCGAATTGGTGTCCAGAAGCTGCACGTTATGATTCTGAACGGTCAGATAGCTAGAAACAATGACAAGGAACAGCCATGTGGGGAATCGTAGGTGTCTCGTTTCAGCTCCTTGTATCCTGTTAATGATCTTGTTTTTGACTGATTTCATGTCAATGCTAATATGGCTAAAATTTGCTAGCTAGCTAATCAACAAATGTAACAATGTATTTGAGACATTTGCCTATTGTGCAAATGTATTTATGCTTTCAATAAACATTTGGAGGCAACAGTTAACATGTCAACAGTCGATAAGTCAACCCTGTCTGTTTTGCCCCATAGTTTCGCTGCTAAACAACCAACCCGTCTATAGGACATCAGGCTTTAATTGAAGGGTTAGTCTGAGGGTGTAAGTACCAAGATGAGTGGATTGTGTTTCTCTGTCAAGCGTCATTCACCATGAGGAATGACCGAAGGGTGGGAATGAACGAGGTTGCACATCCAGTCAAGAGATGTAATGCGAGGGATGATGATAATGAGGATGATGATGCATTCTCACATCGGTGCTCATTTATGTGAATTTTATGTTAGCCTCAGTGCTTGCATATATTTTGTCTCCATAGCCTAAGTCAACTGAACTGCAGTTACTTCTCAGGCTCTGTCTTAGTGAATGGATGGGCTCTGTTCACTCTTTCTCTCTCTATCGGCTATGCATTCTGTGCAAATTTTAACCACTGTCTCCTAAACTCTTTCTCTCTTTCTCTCCCTCCCTCCCTCCCTTTCTCCCTCTTTCATGTCAAGTGATAGTCCTTCCTAACTGTCGTTCTTTTCTTTCAAGCCCCCCCCCTCCTTCACTCCTCTCTCCCAATGCCTTTCTCTAAGCTATGTCAAGTTGGTATGAACTGTGGGGGCTGTACCAACCACTCCCACCCCAAATTTTCTCAGCCACTGTCTCTCTATCTATGCTATATCTATAAATTCTCGACAGAAGTAATATTATCTGATCATTTCTCTCTCCAAACACTGGGTTTGTGGACTTGAACATGATAAGTTCTGTTTATGCCATAACTTTGTACGGTGGTTTTCATGTCTTTACCTGCATGCCCCAAACGCTCCTCCTTTGGAATTTGATAGAGGGTAGCGCCCCTGCCACCGGCTTTAACCAATATTCCTGCATTTCATATGCTACCAAGCTTACTTACGTTACTAAAACCTTAACTTGAGACTCTTCTGCATGCCCAATCCATGCCCCCCTCATCACTATTGGCCACAAACTAGGCTTGGGTGTAAATGTACTCTGCTCCCCCTTTGGTCTCAGGTGTTGACATTTGGCACTATTATTTCCTTGTATGTTTGAGATTAAAGCCCCCCACAGCAAAACCAAATCCAGCCATTTTCTGACCAAACTCCTGCATTTCCAATGTACTGACCTGTTTTTATTTTTGTCCCCCACCCCAACTCTTTGTTTTTGATTTACTCCACATTGCTGCCCCTTCCCGCCCCCCCCCTTCCCTTCGTTCATTCCCACCCTTCCGTGTTTCCCCCTTTGTGTCCTGTCCGCACCCTCCTCCTTTCCTCCCCCCTCCTTCCACACGTTCATGCTTTGTGCCTGAACAAAAATGTTCCTCCTCGGACCAACTTCCCCAATTAACTGCCTTGAACCCATGCTCCATGACCACCTCACCATTCTACGGGAAACCACCCTCCGTTATGGATGATCTGTCCATCTCCGCTCTACCTCCGACTCTTCTCTCTACCTGTCTTACGCTGCTTGCTCTTCTCTCCTTCTAAAGATGGTTACGCCCCAAAGTCTGTTTACCCTCTTCGGTATGTTATCGTTAGCACTCTACCTTTTCCGTTTTTAGTTTTTTTTTTTTTATCTCATTTGATTTATGGTTAGTATTTCCATAGTTGAGTAACTGTTTCATGTTTTTATTTCACGTTTTGTTTAATCGCACATATTGATTCAGTTGAGTACAGATTTTGGCCTTCAAGGCCTCTAGTCTCATCTCTCTCCATCTCACTCCATGAAATAATTACGCTAATGCATGGTTGATTATTTGGCATGTTTTTATTTTTCATTTCACCAAGCTTGTTTTTTGGAGGGATTTTATCAGCATATTCTCTCTATTCTCTCTCTCTCTCTCTCTCTCTCTCTCTCTCTGTTATAAGGCTATTGTTCGAAGACTCTCTTTGATTGGTTTAAATCATATGGATGATTGCTCCATCCTGTTTCACGTCTCATATTTAAACTCCCTAAAGCACTAACTTTGTCCTTCATGGTTCACTCCTCCCTCTCCTCTGCCTGCCTTTTGCTCTCTCCTCCTCTCTCTTCCTCCCGCCGTCTGCCTATCATTATAATGAAGGGGTGTACGGTGATGCTCAGCGCGTGAAGATCCTCTACAATAAGAAGGACAGTGCTCTCATCCAGATGTCGGACGGGAACCAGGCCCAGCTCGGTGAGTGGGTTCCCATTTGCCTTTCACATGTGTAGGCAACGGTTGGCAGGCTTCAGAGCGTCAGGCATCATGCATCTTGAAAACACGTCATAATTTTTTTTATTTAAATGATTTCATATTATGAGGCGTCTTACCTTGCTTGAAAGTGTCATAAAGCCAAAATCCGACTATATCGTGGAGGCAATTATTGACTTCCATATGCCTTTGCAACCAGTAGCCTCTCTTATGTTCTATTTGTTTTCAAATCACCTTTCTTTCATTGTCCGGTAGTCATATTAGTAACCCGTGCTAGTTGTTGCATCTTTACTTGTCCTTCATTTTAATAAATATTTTTAATGGATATTTTTATCTGTCAGATTAAACCCCTCCCATGTGCGGTGTGCTGTTGACAAGTGTTTTCCTGCTAACTGCGTTATGGAATGTAGTGGTCCTTCTGTAGCTCAGTTGGTAGAGCATGGCGCTTGTAACGCCAGGGTAGTGGGTTCGATTCCCGGGACCACCCATACGTAGAATGTATGCACACATGACTGTAAGTCGCTTTGGATAAAAGCGTCTGCTAAATGGCATTTATTATTATTATAACATTAGCGCGGCGTAACCTATTGCTTTTTGCGCATTGCCTGAGCTTATAATGTGAAGACATTAAGCTAAATGTTCTGATCTGTTGCATCAGTCTCAAAGCTTTTTAAAGTTGTTTTGTATGTATCCTAGGCCTGCCTACTGGTTGTATGAATTTGGATCTATCGTCCCACGACTGTCCCAGGGTCTGTTTGGAATAGGCTTTCTTTCTCGCACAGAATGACTCTTCTTTGCTCGTCTTGTTATCTGAGGAAGAATAACTATCCACATTTACTTTATCAGGTGCGCATCGGAATTTCGTAAGGACGCACACCGTTGCATCCCGTGCATCTTCGAGTTGCATGTTCTGTTAAAATGAATTTCCACAATGTAAATGTAATTCATTTCTGTCATTCTGAGCAGCACCCCTAATCTGGTTAAGTACCCAATGCATATTGATCCGATACATTTCTCAAATTTCCAGTGAATTCAAATCCTGCTGGTCAAATGTCCGGGACCACATTTTCCTGACGGAAACCCTGTTCCTAACTAATCAGTTAATGAATCAATCAAGTACGAGGGAGGAGCGAAAGCCTGCAAACACTCGGCCCTCCATGGAATGAGCTCGTCATGTCCTCCTAGGTGGATCCTAAAGCAACTCTTAACATTTCTAATACATGGTAGATATAAAGGATATAGACATTTGTATACTGTTAAAACATTTTTTTTTTAAATTCGACAGTGTGCAGGCATCTATCCTTTCTATTAGGCTGTTTTTGAAACCTACGCACTTGTGATTGACATTATTTCAAAATAAGGACTATAAAAGACAAGACGGCGTGTCATTGTTTCTAATTAATGGCAGAGAAACATCTCTACATTAACCACATGAGAAACATGTCACTGTACCATGTTTCCTATGTGCCTTTCCTCAGCAATGAGCCACCTGAACGGCCAGAAGATGTACGGGAAGATAATCCGTGTGACGCTCTCCAAGCACCAGACGGTGCAGCTGCCCAGGGAAGGGCTGGATGACCAGGGCCTAACCAAGGACTTCACCAACTCCCCCCTGCACCGCTTCAAAAAGCCAGGCTCCAAGAACTTTCAGAACATCTTCCCTCCGTCCGCAACGCTCCACCTCTCCAACGTCCCGTGAGTTTGTCTTGTGGTTTGGCTTGATTCTGTCTTGATTCTGTAACATTTCATGTTTGTTGTGTGCTAGCTAGTGCATTAGCATGGTCTATGGAGTCCCTCAAGGCTCTGTTCTCGTACCACTACTGTTTTCATTATATGCTGCCTCTGTTACACTACATGACCAAAAGTATATGGACACCTGCTCTTCAAACATCTCATTTCAAAATCTTGGACATTAATATGGAGTTGGTCCCCCCTTTGCTGCTATAACAGCCTCCACTCTTCTGGGAAGGCGTTCCACTAGATGTTGAAACATTGCTCCGGGGACTTGATTACATTCAGCCACGAGCATTTGAGGTTGGGCACTGATTTTGGGCGATTAGACCTGGCTCGCTTTCGGAGTTCCAATTCATCCCAAAGGTGTTCGATGTGGTTGAGGTCAGGGCTCTGCAATCCAGTCAAGTTCTTCCAAATCAATCTCGACAACATTTCTGTATGGGAAATTATCATACTGAAACAGGAAAGGGCCTTCCTTTGCCACAAAGTTGGAAGCACAGAATGGTCTAGAATGTTATTGTAAGCTGTAGCGTTAAGATTTCCCTTCACTAGAACAAAGGGGCCTAGTCCGAACCATGATAAACAGCCTCAGACCATTATTTCTCTACCACCAAACTTTACAGTTGGCACTATGCTGGCATCCGCCAAACCCAGATTTGTCCGTCGGACTGCCAGGTGATGAAGCGTAATTCATCACTCCAGAGAAAGCGTTTCCAATGCTCCAGAGTCCAATGGCAGCAAGCATTACACCACTCCAGCCAACGCTTGGCATTGCGCATGGTGATCTTAGGCTTGTGTGCAGCTGTCTGCCAAGGAAACCCATTTCATGAAGCTCCCGAGAAAAAGTTATTGTGCTGGCGTTGCTTCCAGAGGCAGTTTGGAACTCTGTAAAGTGTTGCAACCGAGGACACACTATTTTAACGCGCTTCACGCTTTAGCTCTCGGCGGTCCCGTTCTGAGAGCTTGTATGGCCTACCACTTTACAGCTGAGCCTTTGTTGCTCCTAGACATTTCCACTCACTTCACAATAACAGCACTTACAGTTGACCAGGGCAGCTCTAACAGGGCAGAAATTTGACTAACTGACTTACTCGAAAGGTGGAATCCTATGATGGTGCCACGTTGAAAGTCACTAAGCTCTTCATTAAGGCCTTTCTGCTGCCAATGTTTGTCTATTGAGATTGCATGGCTGTGTGCTCAATTTTTATGCACCTGTCCACAACGGGTGTGGGTGAAATGGCAGAATCCACTAATTTGAGGGGGTGTCCACATACTTTTGTGTATATATAGAGTATGTTATTTGTTTGCGAGAGTGATAGAACATTAGCATTGTTTATTTTTGCACTAGACTATATTATTTTGTAGTTTTGCTACTGTATTTAAAGGAATACGTTGAGGTTTTGGCAATGAAGACCTTTACTTCCAGAGTCCAATGAACTTGTGGGTACCATTTTGTATTTCTCTGTGTGCAGTTTGAAAGATGTTGCTAACTAAAGTTAGCGCATACTGGATGCAGAGACCTAAAAATGGTATCCACAAGTTCATCTGACTGGGGAAGTAGATAAAGGGCCTCATTGCCAAAATCCCAAAGTATCCCTTTAAGGGTTGGCTGTAGTGCTGGTTCGGTCTTGCAATACAAGTAAATTGAAGTAGTTTGAAGTAGTTTAAAGTGTATCATTGCATTGACATGGCTGAATGTGCTTGCATTGAGTTTCGCACACTGTTGATTTCGGATTCGACAGGGAGGACGTGACTGAGGAGGATCTGAGACAGCTGTTCTCTAACGCAGGTGGCACTGTGAAGGCATTCAAGTTTTTCCAGTAAGACACTATCTTTTAACTGCCTGTAACTTCTTATCAAATTTAGTCCCAAGGCTGGACCTTGGAACACCATTTGGAATATGCCATCATAATTTTAGTGTGTGTGTGTGTGTGTGTGTGTGTGTGTGTGTGTGTGTGTGTGTGTGTGTGTGTGTGTGTGTGTGTGTGTGTGTGTGTGTGTGTGTGTGTGTGTGTGTGTGTGTGTGTGACTTGATCGTGGTTATCTGATCACATTCTTCTCCCCCAATATAGAGGCCACAAAATGGCGCTACTCCAGATGTCTACAGTCGAGGAGGCCATCCAGGCCTTGATGGACCTCCACAACTACGACATGGGCAGCAACCACCACCTGAAGGTCTCCTTCTCCAAGTCAACCATCTAGAACCACGCCATCACAACCCACCCCAAACCCTTCTCTGACAAATCTCAATGTGTGGTGCTCACCTGTTAAGTCCCCTCGGGAGACCACAATGATACTCACCTCCTAGGGAAAACATTTTAACCAGTCATTCCTTTTTAGACAATATTCATTATCAAAAGCCCCCCCACTAGATGTGACGGTAGTTTCTACGATGTCATTGTCGTAAAACATCACCTGTCTAGGTCCCCTTATCCCTCTCCGCCTTAGTTTGTGTGGTTGGCAAGCTCCCTCCCTATGTTCTTCACGAGAATGAATTGGATTCCCTCTTTTTCTTAGAATGAATCAGCGAAAATGTGCCTTACTCAGCAAAATATTCTCATCGTTTTGCCTCCTTATGTTTCTAAAAGTGATAGAGGTCTAGGCACATTCTGTTTGGTTGTGGTTTCTGTTTTGTTTTCCCCTCCCCTTTTACATTACTTGATGTTCACCCATTTGAAATGTAGATTTAATAGTTTTGCTTTTGCGCTTTGTTGATGTTTAACCTGATTTAGCGGACTTAGATAAGGAAGCCCATCTCTATTCAGTTGGTTGGGTTGTTTAATCCCAAACAAGTCAAGGCAAGGCCATTTTGTCCGGGTTGAGAATGATTACTGTAAAGGCTGACGCCATTGTACACTTCACCTGCTAAGGATGACTGCTTAGATGTTCCCTTACTGACTGTAAATGCTGTCTAAATGGTTTTCAAACCTTACTTGCGTATGTCAATGTTCCCCTTTTTTGGTCATTTTTTTTCTTCCTTTGATTGAAAATGGCAGTGAATCTTTTTGAGCGTGTACTAATGGGTCATGGTGGTAGTGAAGACATGTTGCTGTTGCATGCGTCCAACATCCAGATGGGCAATGTGTTCACTGGTCAAAGTGAAGTATGATTGTACATGAGGACGGACTACCTGTTGGGACCAAAGTAAATGTGCCTATAGTCCTACGTTACAATTTAATTTAAAAGAAAAGTACTTTACAAAAACAAATGTGGATTATGTGTTTGAGAGGGGGAACCATACAAAGTCTAACCCTCGCAGAATGTTTCTCCTTGATTTCAACAATTTTCTGTGGTGTTTTTTGGTCAAGAATTACCCTTAAACTACACAGCTTCAGTTGAAGCAACAACAACAAAAAGATTGGAATGTGTGGGGAAAAGTTATCAATATTTTCTACATGGATTGAGTTTTTACATCTCAATTGTAAATTATCAATATAGTTTGGAAAAGGCACGATTAAAAGCTCATTTTCTACCGAGTGAGTCCATGTTTGATGGTTCCTGCTGTGTGTACCTACTCTGATTTACATCTGTAGCATGCTCAATAAACTTTCCTGTAGCTCTATTCACCCTCTTCTGTCTCTATGCTCTCGCTTTCTTTCTCCTCTACACCTCACTCTTACTGTTCTGATTTTCTCTGCCCAGGGTGGGAAATCAAAATTTGTTTGTGGCACAAAACTGCAAACCAGAAGATGACTACATTTAAAACATATTTACTCAATTTGAATTTCCCACCCTGCTTTCCACTCTTGCTTTACTGAGATCTCTCTGACTCGACTGTCACTGTATGTTCTCTAACCTCTACATTTTCAGCATGATCTCCTGTCTTTTGCTCGCTCTTTTATCTAAATCTCTGAAATTAATATTGTGTTATTATATTTGCCTATTTTAATTGAACTGTACAGTCCTGGCACATGAGTGTCATACTGGACCATACTCCACCGTAAGGGATGGAAATCCATTCTCCAACATTGTAATCTAAAGATGTGCAAGAAAATGACCTAGACCTGTGGTCTTCAACCATTTCTTGCCCAGGGACCCCCTTCATGCGTTAGTAAAATGTCTCTTCTTATCAGGTCAATGATAATGGGAAGGAGAAGTAATCAACATTTTAAAATGAATAGATGTGGTATATAGTTCATCAATATTTTCACCTCCACATAATTGTAAGTGTAAACTATTAGCTAGAAAGGTAACTCCAAACCATAGAGATAAAGGGACTCATTATAGACATTATAGTGTCTGACGGCATGGGCAGCGCCATTGAGGGAATTTTGAAGTAGTCCATTTTCTTCACGATTGGTTGATCCCTCCTGGTGATCACGTTCGAAGTCCCACCCAGTTGACTACATTAAAATGATGGAAGACCTCAGTGGCACTGCTCAGCTAGTACAGCCTTTCATTCTCTATGCTCAACACATTTTCTCTAACAGGGGCTGCCTTGCTCATTAATCCATAAGAGTCTATTCTAAGTAACATTTAAAAAAAATCAATTTAACTAGAGATATGTTTTTGTTGTTGCACGGGCTGTGTCTTAATCCACCGCATCTGCCCATGTCGGCCTTCCACATCTGCGGTGGAAGGTGGCCGAGCGACAGCGGTGTTTGTCAGACCAGGAGATATCCCGAAAATCAGTCTTCTCACAAAAACCTCTCCAGCGTCCGAACGGTTTGGCTAAACTAATATGAGCACTCTATGGAAAGATGAGACTCTCGCGAATACAACGGTGTTCTCTGTTTTTCACTACGAGTCCCACAACCCTCTGGACTTGTCTGAAGATAACACTTACAAATGAATGGAAGAATGGTGATAGTTTTGTGCTGAGACAAATATGTAAATATTTCCTGAGCTTTCTTATATCTCCTTCAAAATCTTATTCCTTATGATTTTTTGACTGTCTTTTTTGCCATTTATAAATGTGTTAGTCAATTTGTTTCTATGGGCTATAGTAGTAAAGCCTATAACCCTATTTGGATGGGATTCATTTTACTCGGAGAGGTAGGGTAACATTATGTGCACGAGCACAAAACACCACATCCTTAATTTTTGTCACTTGCGAATATGCCATGTCAGTAATATTCACATGGGAGAGTAACAATTCCATCCAGAATAGCCTACTGTTTTTCGGGCAAACTTAGGTCCTCTGATAGTACTTACTGCGTGTAAATCTACATTCCTGTGTTTTGAGGGGTATTACAGTGTTCAACACCAATTCAGTGGCCTTGTGGTTAAAGTGTCAGCCCTGAGATTGGAAGGTTGTGAGTACGATCCCCGGCCGAGTCATACCAAAGACAAAAAATGGGACCCGATGCGTCTCTGCTTGGCACTCTCCATTAAGGAGATACTGTAGATTGGGGGTAAGGAGTTAGATTGGGGGTACGGCCCTTCGATAGATTAGCATCCTGTCCAGGGGTGTACTTGTACATCAAGGTAACTTGTTTCTGTAGCATGAGGCACCTTGATGCCTCATGCTACAGAAACAAGTTATACTGTTGTACCATTGAGAGCATTGTGACTGGCTGCATCACTGCTTGGTATGGCAACTGCTTGGCATCCGATCGCAAGGCGCTACAGAAGTTAGTGTGTATGGTCCAGTACATCATTTGGGTTGAGCTCCCTGCCATCCAGGACCTCTATACCAGGTGGTGTCAGAGGAAGGCCTTCACATTTTTTCAAGACCAGCCACCCAAGTCATAGACTGTTCTCTGCTCCTGCGTGGTACCAATTCACAAAGTCTGGAACCAACAGGACGCTGAATAGCTTCTACCCCCAAGCCATAAGACTAAATATTTAACCAAATTGCTACCTGGACTATTTGCACTGACCTCCTCTTTGCACTAACTCTTTTGCACTAACTCGTAAAATATGCCGCTGCTACTGTTAGCTTGTTGCCTAGTCACTTTACCTCCTACCCATATGTACATATCTACTCAATTACCTCGTAACCCTGCACATGGAATCGGTACTGGTACCCCGTGTATATAGCCAAGATATCATTGCTCATTATGTATTTATTCCTCAAGTTATCTTTCTATAATTTTTCTATTAGCATTGCTGGGAAGGGCAGTAAGTAAGCACGCATGTGACAAATACATATGATTTGAGATAGGCTCCTGCTACTATAAGCCGTTTTGGCTCGTACAAGCCAAGGCTCGTGCAAGGCTACTTACAGCATTTAACAGGCACTGCTCACGGTTTGGGTAAGAACATGGGAACAAATTGATCACTCAAAAAATGTTTGCAAAAAAAAAAACTGTGATATGCATGCAGCCGACAGATGAATGATCTGTTCTGTCACATATCAGCTTTACAGTGCCTATTTCTCTTTTAAAAGATGAAGCTGATGACATTGTGGCAATGAATTGATAAATTGCCAAATACATCAGTTAATTAAATGTCTGCATACAGTTCATGGTTCTTATTGAAATTATTTGGACTTTCTCCAAATATTCACATCTAGAACAACCTCCAGGCTTCCGTCATCACGGTCAATTTTGAATGAGACATTTTTTGGGGGGACGGGTCAGTTTGGTAAAACTAATCCCGTCCGAATTGTCCTCTGGAAAAACAGATGAGCTGGGGTAATAATTAAATAACCAACGTTCTATAGTAATACAAGTCCCACATACTCCAGTGAGTGTAATTTGCTCAATATTAGGAGTTGAGAATTAAAGTTGATATCATTACAAAGAAGATATTCAAATGTTTCTACTGTAGGTATGTAATTCAAGATGTGTTTATTTAGTTGTTGCTAGCAATATTCATATACACTTTTGGACCCCCTGCAATACCTCAGACCCCCGGTTGAATACCCTTGATGTAGACACACTCCCAATGGACCTCCAGAATTGTAATCTGGCGGTCCAAGAAACAATTCTAGAAACATCCAATGGACCCCCAAAAAGGTAATCTCGACCGATGACTAGGGACTCTTTTCAATCTGTAGAGTTGAAGCATACAAATTCTGCGATAGAAATGTAAATGTGATTTCCGATTGAGCCGATATAAGAAGCGTTTGCCGTGAATACAAACCCCTCTTTAGCGATGCGGATTGAATAGAGATTTAAGTATCAACTGTTAAGCAACCCCCAAGAGGTTTATCCAAGTCCAAGAAGTGTGTCCTAAATCTAGCTATTGGCTACTGTAAGTGATAGCAGGTGGACGTTTATGAGTCTTGTCCTGGAGGCAGAAATGATCGATTTCCCCTTAGATAGACCAGCTGTAAAGTCAAAATGGTCTACATTTGCTTTTTGGTCTTAATTTAATGTTAGGGTTAGGCATTACGGTTCGCAGTGTGGTTAAGGTTAAGTTAGAAATCAGATTTTATGAACGTTAACTTGCTAAGTGGTATTGCAATAATTTGGAACCGTGATTTTTCAAGATTATGCAAATTGCTAATATTTCTTCATCGGTTTTAAACATGGTTTAACAATCGAATACACATTTGTGGAAACAACGTCACTGTTTGCTCGAGTGCCTTTGTTATTGTTTTGTTGATTAAAATGGAGAGGAGTGTCCGGCAGCATGGTAAAAATAAATGGAGGAGCACTAAAGCGCTTTAGATACATGTGCGCAGAGGTTGCTTAAAGTAACTGCATTCTAATGTCACCTTTTATGGAAAACAAGCCAAGAGTTTTACACATGCTCTGTTCTTGGGTCTCCAGTGCTGCGTGAGTGAAAAGTTGAAATGGAAGTTATGGACTCCCTCGCTTGCTTCTTTTATGGGAAAAAGTCCACAATGAAACTGACATTAAATGTGGAGAGTTATACCTTTGCATCTGTTGGCCAGCAAGTAGGCTCTTAATTTTGATGCCATTGTAGGCTACTGTAGCCTACCATTTGATGAAATGACGATATCACTGGAGTCATTGTAAATCGATTTGGGCCACTTGTGTAGCATACCTGGAGCAGGCAAACGGATAAAACAAATTACCTATAGTTTGTTGTTGTTGTAGCCTTGTGTTATTATGCAATTATTAAGGGCCATGTTTAATTAATTAAATTGGAAGTTAAATTGTGATCATTGTCACAGCTCCATCGCAAATGTATCATTCTCCATATTTAATGTCAGTTTCATTGTGGATTTATCCCTGAAATTAGATGTTGGTTTATCAAGTGCTATAGGCTACCTGCATCTAGCTCAGCAAACCATGGCAAATTTGAATTGGAATTACAATCCCAGATTAGCTTCAGCATATTGGAATAACAAGTCAATCTCGCAAATAGTCCATAATAACAGCACAATTGCCAGAAAATAGCTAAACTTTAGTTTTTTGAAATTCATTCAAGTGTTTCTTGCACAGAAATGTCGAGATCCTCTGTCCAGCTTTCATCACTCAAATTCATCTGTCGGATTTATCTATAGTTATGCACAAACATGATTTTATTTACAATTATAAACTGGGTGGTTTGAGCCCTGATTGTTTGAAAGCTGTGCTATATTAGACCATGTACCACAGGTATAATAAAAACATACGTTTTACTGTTCTAATTACGTTGGTAACCAGTTTATATATATTTATACAACAGCTGGGTCTAATCCTGAATGCTGATTGGTTAAAACTACATTCCACCCGGCGTCTATTCCATAAATTGCCACCGGCTAAATCTATGACATTAAAATGCCTATTTACTCATTTCCATCTGACTGCGCAATCTATTGTCCATCAACCCAACCAAGCAATTTATGAGCTTGATCTCCAGTACAAAAAGCATCTAGACATTATCTCACATTTCTTTTAGACTAACATTTAGTTTTCAACAGCAGAGCTTTGTATAAAATCTGTCTCTCCGATATTTGCAACATTGTTTTAATATTCAAATTCGATATGCTGCTGTCCCATAGTAAAGAACGTTTCGGGAGTCGAATAAAGAGACAGAACGGCAGGCAGCGATTCTCAGCCAGTCAAAATCATGAATCAGCTGGCAACAATTTTCTGGATATATAACAAAAATATACACTGAAAAAAGGTAAAATGAAACGCAGGTAATTTGCAGTCTTTCCAGCATCAGTTTGAAGTGATTGTGTTTCAGTAGCTGTGTTGTTGGCTAGCTCATCTGAACAACAGTGTCCTGACGAGTGAGCACATTTTCTATGCCAGGCGAAATCGCGTCTCATGAGCTTCTTGTTATGGATGCAATCTAAATAAATGTCACTAGAAAACAAATGCAAATGCATCTACTTTGCTGTTATTCTGGCTGCACTTTTTGACGTAACTGTAAGGTAGCCGTAGTTGGCTTGCTAGCAATCAAGGGATAAGAACGTTGCCACCAGCAGGCCAATGGAACATTTAGAACGAACGACTGAGTCGCTTCCATAGATACAGAACAAAAAGACTGAACGACTGGGTCACGTCTCTAGCAACCATAGATGGACTAAATATTCTGGAAGGATGAAATGGTATGAATAAATTCATCACAATATGTCAATTATTATGTGAATATGTTGGTAATCCATTGTATAATAGTGATAATGCCCTTGAAGCCAGTGTTTGGAGGATATAATGGCAGGGGTGTGGTTAGGCCCAAACACCAGCGTCAGTTAGGATCACCACTTTACTTTAAGAATGTGAAATGTCAGAATAATAGTAGCGAGAATGATTTATTTCATCTTTTATTTCTTTCATCACATTCCCAGTGGGGCAGAAGTTTACATACACTCAATTGGTATTTGTTAGCATTGCCTTTAAATGGTTTAACTTGGGTCAAACATTTCGGTTAGCTTTCCACAAGCTTCCCACAATAAGTTGGACGAATTTTGGCCCATTCCTCCTGACAGAGCTGGTGTAACTGTGTCACGTTTGTAGGCCTCCTTGCTTGCACATGCTTTTTCAGTTCTGCCCACAAATTTTCTATGGGATTGAGGTCAGGGCTTTGTAATGGCTAGTCCAATACCTTGACTTTGTTAATATATATAATAATATATGCCATTTAGCAGACGCTTTTATCCAAAGCAACTTACAGTCATGTGTGCATACATTCTACGTATGGGTGGTCCCGGGAATCGAACCCACTACCCTGGCGTTACAAGCGCCATGCTCTACCAACTGAGCTACAGAAGGACCACAAGCCATTTTGCCACAACGTTGGAAGTATGCTTGGTGTCATTGTCCATTTGGAAGACCCATTTGCGACCAAGCTTTAACTTCCTGACTGATGTCTTGAGATGTTGCTTCAATTTATCCACATAATTTTTCTTCCTCATGATATCATCTATTTTGTGAAGTGCACTAGTCCCTCCTGTAGCAAAGCACCCCCACAACATGATGCTGCTACCCCCGTGCTTCACGGTTGGGATGGTGTTCTTTGGCTTGCAAGCATCCCACCTTTTTCCTCCAAACATAACGATGATCATTATGGCCAAGCAGTTCTATTTTTGTTTCATCAGACCAGAGGACATTTCTCCAAAAGTATGATATTTGTCCCCATGTGCAGTTGCAAACCATAGTTTGGCTCTTTTTATGGCGGTTTTGGAGCAGTGGCTTCTTCTTTGCTGAGCGGCCTTTCAGGTTATGTCGATATAGGACTTGTTTTACTGTGGATATAGATACTTTTGTACCTGTTTCCTCCAGGATCTTCACAAGGTCCTTTGCTGTTGTTCTGGGATTGATTTGCACTTTTCGGACACCAAAGTCCTTTCATCTCTAGGAGACAGAACGCGTCTCCTTCCTGAGCGGTATGACAGCTGCGTGGTCCCATGGTGTTTATACTTGCATACTATTGTTTGTACAGATGAACGTGGTACCTTCAGGCGTTTGGAAATTGCTCCCAAGGATGAAACAGACTTGTGGAGGTCTACAATTTTTTGTAATTGTGATATAATGAATTATAAGTGAAATAATCTGTCTATAAACAATTGTTGGAAAAATTACTTGTGTCATGCACAAAGTAGATGTCCTAACCGACTTGCCAAAACTATAGTTTGTTAACAAGAAATTTGTAGAGTGGTTGAAAAACGAGTTTTAATGACTCCAACCTAAGTGTATGTAAACTTCCGACTTCAACTGATATATATATATATATATATACCCCTTTTTTCTCCCCAATTGGTAGTTACAGTCTTGTTCCATCACTGCAACTCCCGTACAGTCTTGGGAGAGGCGAAGGTCGAGAGCCATGCGTCCTCCGAAACACGACCCTGCCAAGCTGTACTGGTTCTTGACACACTCCTCGCTTAACCTGAAAGCCAGTCACACCAATGTGTCAGAGAAAACACTGTACAACTGGCGACTGCAGTCAGTGTGCATGCGCCCGGCCCGCCACAAGGTGTCACTATTGCACGATGGGACGAGGTCATGCCGGCTGGCCAAACCCTCCTTTAACCCGGACGATCATGTGCCAACACAGTCTGGGATCAAACCCGGGTCTGGAGTGATGCGTCTAGCACCGCGATGCAGTGCCTTTGACCACTGCCCCACTCGGGAGGCCTCTGGTAACCAGTTTATAATAGCCATAAGGCACCTCAGGGGTTTGTGATATATGGTCAATATACCATGGCTAAGGGGTGTGTCCTAAGTATTGTCCTTAGCCGTGGTATATTGGCCATATACCACAACTCCTCGGGCCTTACTGCATAATCATAGCAGTCAAAACCTGTTAAATCAACATGCATTGATGGAAAATTATCTGGTGAGTTTAATAAGGGCAAATTAATTTTCTTTTGCGACATATTTTTAAACTCACAATAATTATTATTTTGATGGAAAACCATTTTTTACAAATTACGCCGATAAACTCTTCTCTTGCTGCAGGAAAAAAACATTTAAGATAGTTTTCCGACCTGGGCGGGTTTTGAGGTGTCATTGGCCTAGAAACTTGAGCTAGACCTGGCAACCCTGCAGATAGACATTATTCCAACTATGGGGCAAAACAGATGTGGTTGGCTTAGATTGTTGACATGTAAATTATATTTAGTCTCCAATGTTTATTGAAAACACAATTAAAGTTGCACAATGAGCACTTATTGTCTCTCAAATACATCGTTACAGTTGTTGGTTAGCTAGCTAGCGAATTTGAGCCATATTTGCATAGACATCAGTCAAAACACCTCAAAACAAGACATGGTATCAAGTACAAGACAAAACTAACTGAAATGAGCCACCTACGATTCTCCACTTGGCAGTTTCTTGTCATTGTTGCTAGCTATCTGGACATCCAGAATCTTCTGTCCCATTGAAGCGTGTGCATCATTTTCGTAACATTCTGAATCTCAGCCAACCCATCTTTTCTGCTGTGCTATCGCACATGTGATGTCAAAGTGAGTGAAAAAAAATACCGTTGTTTACAGTAATTTATTTGTTGCTGTAATATCCCAAACAGATGTGACAGTTTCACCAATTAAGGATTCTAGATTTAAAGTAGCCTCTGGTGTGGCCTCTTGGAAAAAAAGAACAAAAACTGCAAAGAGCTGTTGCTATGTCCTGTGGCAGATCTAATAAATGTAGCACCAATGTGTACCTTACCAATTTCACAATATCAAGGTGATTTCCAAAAGATTGTAGAACATTTATCTAAGACAAAGATGTTCATGGCACCATCTTGACTTGGGGAAATTGCTGTCTGTCTCAATAGTTGTCAAAGACTGAATAATTCAACATCCCGTTCACTGAGCATATTTCATTAGTGCTGACCTCCATCTCGATCACATAATGTCAACAAGAGTGAAACAGGTGTCATTTCATTACATACAGGTCAAATTCTCCTCATTTTCAATACATTGTGTTTGTTAAGGTGCATTGCAGAAGCATCAGAGGAGTTTCTTAAAAAACCTTTTGGAGAAACAGCTGGTGGGCAAGACCGCCCCATGCAGTAAGGGCCCATCCACTACTTCTACATTGTTGACAGTTTTAGTAGAAATCCAGCAAACCCTTTCTTCTTCAGCAGACATCTTCATTCCTCTACCTCTGACAAGCATTGGTGCTGGTGGGACACACTGCATACATTTATTCACAGATTAAAGCCGAAACGTGGCGAATGGCCCTTTTAAAACAAAATCGAATGGACTTTTATCTATATGCAAATGACTCCTCTCTCATACGTGGTTTCAACAATTAACGTGGATGACGGTTGACACTGGGGCCAGGATGTCTTTTGTCTCACTAGATAACCTGCTCAAGCTGCCTCTCATCTCTGATCGGAAACAATTAGTTTTGTTGGGAGCCCAGCTTGTGTCTCCAATGTTGCTGGTGTGCTTCTGTATACCTGAGCTATGAAAAGAGGACTGCATCACTCTGTACGGCTTTTTGGGCTTTGTAATTCCCCATCAATACTGTATCGAGAGATAATATTTTCTTGAGCACGTTTTTTTACATAATTTTTTTTTTTTTGCCTTGACAGGACAAAATAAAATCACATGAACATCATATATACACCGTCATTCGAAAAGGATCCAACAGCATGAATTTGACATAGTGAACTCCCGCATCTAGTTAAACTGAGCTCTTCCAGCTGTGTCTGAATAGATCAATGAAAAGACAAAGCAAAGCAACAGCAGAGCTCTCTAATTCAGAAGCTCATGAGTTCCTTTGTGTTTGTCTGCAGATGTTCATGTAAAACATTAGTGACTATCAAAGCAGAGGGGCGTGGTTTGAGGCTGCAGGCTTCAAACATCACGAGACAAAGACGGCTACATTGAATTGGGATCTCTTTCTGCATACAACCGTGTCTTCCCCTCAGCACCTCCTTAGTAGGAATTGGGAGTTGCTGTGTTTCTTTGGAGTATGAAAATAGGGAGATAGTGGTGATGAATTCTCCCACTCCTCCTTTTTCTCTTTCTCTTCTCTTTCTCACTCTCTCGCCCCCCCTCTCTCGAACTGTTTCTCTATCTCTCTCACTCACTTAACCTGTTTCCCTCCCTCTCTTCTCTCCCGCTCTCCCTGAGCTGCTGACAGTGTGTAGCTGAGAGAGCCTTTTTTCCACAGTAAAAGTAATCACCTCCATTACCATCTATCAGGGGACCACCATTTAACAGCTGTTTCAGGCAGGCCTCTAAAAGGGAAAATATCTCCTGTTTCACACAGCAGAGTCTTGAACTTAAAACAGCAGGGCAAATGCCTGAGATTGGAACTGGTACATATAGTTTCTTTGGAGCTGATGCTTAGAAAATCCTATTCACTGTACTTCCACAGGACTATTAGAGAGGAATTGTGTTCACCCCTGGAAATGTGGCAGAACAATTAACACACTGATGAAAATGCTTATTTTGCCAATATCATTAATTGGTAATTAATTAGTGTAAGGAAATGGGTTTGCTTCGGGAGAGGTACTTATGCCAAACCCTCTTCATGTTTGGCTGGCACAATGATGCCCTCCTGTTTGGTTTTTCCAATCCCCTGGCACCCAGCGCTGCCTGCCATTCCCGCTCCAGAGATCCTCAGTGGGCATAGGCCCAGGCCTGGCATTGCTACAGACCCAGAGCCAGGACCAGATCATGCTTACGAGTTGGTTATTGTTGGATGCCCCTACCATGCACGTCTTGGATGCCCTGCCATGGATGCTCTAGCTTGCTCCGACAGATTGATTCAATTAAGGGCTCTATTCAATCAGATCAGCTTTAGCTGACATCCGCATAGCGGTTGTTTTGATGGTGTCGGAGGTGTAACTGTGTTTGAGCTGTCAAATCCACAACTGGCTCCCGGCATTATACCTAAAACGGATATTGCCATTGGCTGCACGGAGTCGCATTAACCGAAATACCATGAAGCCTTGTTTACAAGTTCCAACACTAGAATGTGAAATGTAATTTGAGCGCAATTATTTCTACATAGCCTACACTTTCTCGTTCTGAACTTCTAACGCAACATCCGCTATGCAGGTGTCTGCTATTGCTGGTTCACACTTGATCTGATTGAATCTTGGCCTAAGAGAACGAACATCCCAGGTCTACTTGGGAGGAAGCCATTTCTTAAAGCACACGGATTAGATCAATTATTGCTAGACTTAATGTGAGGAAAGATGAAATAGCATTATTGGATAACATTGTAAAACTAACATTGATAATACAGTTCAAACTAAACAGGGAGGTTTGTTTTAAAGACTTAACTTCTCTTGATGGGAAGCACAAACCGTGAGTAAGATGGATCAGTCAGCATTAGATACTTTTAACTCACACTAATGAATATTCAGGTGTACTGTGGCTAAAACAATACAAATAGTCACTGTTATGCATGTGTGCTCCGCCTAACAGTCACTCTTAACTCCATTACCCATCCAATCACCACTACAGTTGACACGCCTAGATAACTATTCAGTTGAGTTGAAGCCATCAAGCATTTACAATAAATGATCAGTCATGATGGCTCTCTCCTGTTGTCCTTCTAATTTGCCACACGCCACCATGGAGGAGCATGAACACCTCTCTTTGAGCTTCCTGGTAGTACCAATTACCGGAGGTCAAAGGTCAAGATGCTATACACAGCTCACCGGCAGCTCCAATTTAACACTGTGTCAATATAATTCACTGACATGGTGATTGTCAGACTGCAACTTGCAAATTAGTTAACAGGAGCAGTGGTACAATTCCTATTTCCTACTGGTGTTACTGGGAATTATTAGGGAAAGTTTTGATGAAGAATGCATGTCCCCTGTCAAACATCAATGCAAATACAATGACTATCTATTACACAATTACTGTACCGTTTTTACAGTGCTTTCAGAAAGTATTCAGACCCCTTGACTTTTTCCACATTTTGTTACATTACAGCCTTATTCTAAAATTGATGAAATCCTTTTCCCCCTCATTGATCTACACACAATACCCCATAATGACAAAGCAAAACGTTTTTGTTTTGTTTGTGCAAATTTATTACAAATAAAAATCAAAAATACTTTATTTACATAAGCATTCAGACCCTTTGCTATGAGACTCAACATTGAGCTCAGGTGCATCCTGTTTCCATTGATCATCCTTCAGATGTTTCTACAAGTTGATTAGAGTCCACCTGTGGTAAATTCAATTGATTGGACATGATTTGGAAAGGCACACACCTGTCTATTTAAGGTCCCACAGTTCAAATCAAATCAAATTTATTTATATAGCCCTTCGTACATCAGCTGATATCTCAAAGTGCTGTACAGAAACCCAGCCTAAAACCCCAAACAGCAAGCAATGCAGGTGTAGAAGCACGGTGGCTAGGAAAAACTCCCTAGAAAGGCCAAAACCTAGGAAGAAACCTAGAGAGGAACCAGGCTATGTGGGGTGGCCAGTCCTTTTCTGTCCTCTTCAGTTGGGGGGCATGCCAGAGCAAATACCAAGCCATGAGGTTGAAGGAATTGTCCGTAGATCTCCGAGACAGCATTGTGTCGAGGCATAGATCTGTGGAATGGTACTCTAAATGTCTGCAGATTTGAAGGCCTTCAGGAACACAGTGGCCTCGATCATTCTTAAATGGAAGAAGTTTGGAACACCCAGGAATCTTCCTAGAGCTTGCCGTCCGGTCAAACTGAGCAATTGGGGGAGAAGCCAGTAAAAGGCACCTTAAGGACTTAGACCATGAGAAACAAGATTCTCTGGTCTGATGAACCAAGATCGAACTCTTTGGCCTGAATGCCAAGTGTCATGCCTGGAGGAAACCAGGCACTGTGAAGCATGGTGGAGGCAGCATCATGCTGTGGGGATGTTTTTCAGCAGACTCCAACCTCGCTGTCATGTGCCGTTTTACTGAGGACTGGCTTCCATCTGGCCACTCTACCATAAAGGCCTGATTGGTGGAGTGCTGCAGAGATGGTTTTCCTTCTGGAAGGTTCTCCTGTCTCCAGAGGAATTCTGAAGCTCTGTCAGAGTGACCATCGGATTCTTGGTTACCTCCCTGACCAAGGCCCTTCTCCCCCAATTGCTCAGTTTGGCCGGGTGGCCAGCTCTAGGAAGAGTCTTGGTGGTTCCAAACTTCTTCCATGATGGAGTGATCGAGGCCACCTTAGGGACCTTCAACACTACAGGCATTTTTTTGGTATCCTTCCCCATATCTGTGCCTTGACACAATCTCATCTTGGAGCTCTACGGACAATACATTCGATCTCATGGCTTGGTATTTGCACTGGCATGCACTGTCAACTGTGGGACCTTATATAGACAGGTGTGTGCCTTTCCAAATCATGTCCAATCAATTGAATTTATCACAGGTGGACTCCAAGTTGTAGAACCATCTCAAGGATGATACATGGAAACAGGATGCACCTGAGCTCAATTTCGAGTCTCATAGCAAAGGGTCTGAATACTGTCAATACGGTATTTCTATTTTTTTATTTTTAATACATTTGCAAATGCAAATTCATTTAGGTATTATGGGGTATTGTGTGTAGATTGATGAGGAAATGTGGAAAAAGTAAAAGGGTCTGAATACCTTCCCAAAGGCACTGTATTTAAAAAAGAAAAATGTTAATATCATAAAGTGGATGCCTATAGGCCCATGCATGCAATGCCCTGATGCATTTCGTGCTCAAATCTCAGACAGCTGAATCTTGAGGTGGAAAATTATTGTTTTAGGAAAGTAAAAACCAGTAGCCTAAAACAATAGCTTTTGCATATGCTACACATTGAAACACAAGGAATAGTGTTTTTTGTCATTTGTTTTAGTTTTTAAGGACATTTAAATGAGGCTGATTTCGTCATTATCCATGATAATCCCCGATATATATATATATATATATATATTATACGGTATACAGTATACAGTATAGACTACAGCATGTAACAAAATAAACTTTCCAGTGACACTGACTCACCCAATGATGGTGAAGCATAAGCTACTCATCCTTGTGCTCGTGACAATATCTCAAGATAAACTACTTTGAAAAAGAGTGTTGTTAGCTCAAACAGATTAGTCTGTTTTTCTCGTGATTGTATTTTTAAATATTGGAAAGGCAAACTGACAGCCGCAACCAACCATAGAAATTGAGTCCATAGATTGCAGTTCCCATTCAAGTCAGGGCTAGCAGCTATTGCTAATGTACCCATGAGTTTAACCTTTAACTGCAGTGGTCTTAATAAGGGTTACACTGTGTTTTTTGGTAGTCTTAAATAAATCTACTTGGAAAACAAAAGTATACACCTCACACACATGGTTAGACACCTGTACCATGTCAGATATACAGTTGAAATGTTTGCATCCCAATGTTTAACCTTATATACTGTACAGTTGGAAGGCGGAAGTTTACATACACCTTAGCCAAATACATTTAAACTCAGTTTTTCACAATTCCTGACATTTAATCCTAGTAAAAATTCCTGTCTTAGGTCAGTTAGGATCACCACTTTATTTTAAGAGTGTGAAATGTCAGAATAATAGTAGAGAGAATGATTTATTTCAGCTTTTCATCACATTCCCAGTGGGCCAGAAGTTTACATATACACAATAAGTATTTGCTAGCATTGCCTTTAAATTGTTTAATTTGGGTCAAACGTTTCGGGCAGCCTTCCACAAGCTTTCCACAATAAGTTGGGTAAATTTTGACCCATTCCTCCTGACAGAGCTGGTGTAACTGAGTCAGGTTTGTAGGCCTCCTTGCTCGCACATGCTTTTTCAGTTCTGCCCACAAATTTTCTATAGGAATGAGGTCAGGGCTTTGTGATGGCCACTCCAATACCTTGACGTTGTTGTCCTTAAGCCATTTTGCCACAACTTTGGAAGTATGCTTGGGGTCATTGTCCATTTGGAAGACCCATTTGCGACCAAGCTTCAACTTCCTGACTGATGTCTTGAGATGTTGCTTCAATATATCCACATCATTTTTTATTTCTCATGATCCATCAATTTTGTGATGTGCACCAGTCCCTCCTGCAGCAAAGCACCCCCACAAAATGAGTCCCCTGTGCTTCACAGTTGGGCTGGTGAACTTCGGCTTGTAAGCCTCCCCCTTTTTCTTCCAAACATAACGATGGTCATTATGGCCAAACAGTTCTATTTTTTTTGTCCCCATGTGCAGTTGCAAACCGTAGTCTAGCTTTTTTATGCCAGTTTTGGAGCAGTGGCTTCTTCCTTGCTGAGCGGCCTTTCAGGTTATGTCGATATAGGAATAATTTTACTGTGGATATAGATAGTTTTGTACCTGGTTCCTCCAGCATCTTCACAAGGTCTTTTGCTGTTTTTCTGAGATTGATTTGCACTTTTCGCACCAAAGTACGTTCATGTCTTGGAGACAGAATGTGTCTCCTTCCTGAGCGGTATGACGTCTGTGTGGTCCCATGGTGTTTATACTTGCGTACTATTGTTTGTACAGATGAACGTGGTACCTTCAGGGGGTTGGAAATTGCTCCCAAGGATGAACCAGACTTGTGGAGGTCTACAATTTTATTTCTGAGGTCTTGGCTGATTTCTTTTGATTTTCCCATGATGTCAAGGAAAGATGCACTGAGTTTGAAGGTAGGCCTTGAAATACATCCACAGGTACACCTCCAATTGACTCAAATGACGTCAATTAGCCTATCACAAGCTTCTAAAAGCCATTACATAATTTTCTGGAATTTTCCAAGCTGTTTAAAGGCACAGTCAGTTTACTGTATGTTAACTTCTGACACACTGTATTTGTGATGCAGTGAGTTATAAGTGAAATATTCTGTCTGTAAACAATTGTTGGAAAAATTACTTGGGTCATGCACAAAGTAGATGTCCTAACCGACTTGCCAAAACTATAGTTTGTCAACAAGAAATTTGTGGAGGGTTGAAAAACAAGTGTTAATGACTCCAACCTAATTGTATGTAAACTTCCGACTTCAACTGAAAAATAACAAAACCGTTTGACAGAAACACCGGATTTTCTGCTTTAAAAA
Source organism: Oncorhynchus keta (assembly GCF_023373465.1). Classification (NCBI taxonomy): domain Eukaryota; kingdom Metazoa; phylum Chordata; class Actinopteri; order Salmoniformes; family Salmonidae; genus Oncorhynchus; species Oncorhynchus keta. Next base: position 35,314,734 of record NC_068443.1, read on the forward strand.
TAAAATAATGTTTATTCATCTTGAAACATGCGGCCACTAAAGGGCTATTTGGTAATTTAACTGCAGGAAAGTGGGTTGTCACACCCTGACCTTAGAGATCCCTGTTTATTCTCTATATTTTGGTTAGGTCAGGGTGTGACTAGGGCGGGTACTCTAGTTTTTGAATACAGTGCCTTGCGAAAGTATTCGGCCCCCTTGAACTTTGACCTTTTGCCACATTTCAGGCTTCAAACATAAAGATATAAAACTGTATTTTTTTTGTGAAGAATCAACAACAAGTGGGACACAATCATGAAGTGGAACGACATTTATTGGATATTTCAAACTTTTTTAACAAATCAAAAACTGAAAAATTGGGCGAGCCAAATTATTCATCCCCTTTACTTTCAGTGCAGCAAACTCTCTCCAGAGGTTCAGTGAGGATCTCTGAATGATCCAATGTTGACCTAAATGACTAATGATGATAAATACAATCCAACTGTGTGTAATCAAGTCTCCGTATAAATGCACCTGCACTGTGATAGTCTCAGAGGTCCGTTAAAAGCGCAGAGAACATCATGAAGAACAAGGAACACACCAGGCAGGTCCGAGATACTGTTGTGAAGAAGTTTAAAGCCGGATTTGGATACAAAAAGATTTCCCAAGCTTTACACATCCCAAGGAGCACTGTGAAAGCGATAATATAGAAATGGAAGGAGTATCAGACCACTGCAAATCTACCAAGACCTGGCCGTCCCTCTAAACTTTCAGCTCATACAAGGAGAAGACTGATCAGAGATGCAGCCAAGAGGCCCATGATCACTCTGGATGAACTGCAGAGATCTACAGCTGAGGTGGGAGACTCTGTCCATAGGACAACAATCAGTCGTATATTGCACAAATCTGGCCTTTATGGAAGAGTGGCAAGAAGAAAGCCATTTCTTAAAGATATCCATAAAAAGTGTCGTTTAAAGTTTGCCACAAGCCACCTGGGAGACACACCAAACATGTGGAAGAAGGTGCTCTGGTCAGATGAAAACAAAATTGAACTTTTTGGCAACAATGCAAAACGTTATGTTTGGCATAAAAGCAACACAGCTCATCACCCTGAACCCACATCCCCACTGTCAAACATGGTGGCGGCAGCATCATGGTTTGGGCCTGCTTTTCTTCAGCAGGGACAGGGAAGATGGTTAAAATTGATGGGAAGATGGATGGAGCCAAATACAGGACCATTCTGGAAGAAAACCTGATGGAGTCTGCAAAAGACCTGAGACTGGGACGGAGATTTGTCTTCCAACAAGACAATGATCCAAAACATTAAAAAAATCCAAAAATAAATATATCCAGGTGTTAGAATGGCCAAGTCAAAGTCCAGACCTGAATCCAATCGAGAATCTGTGGAAAGAACTGAAAACTGCTGTTCACAAATGCTCTCCATCCAACCTCACTGAGCTCGAGCTGTTTTGCAAGGAGGAATGGGAAAAAATCTCAGTCTCTCGATTTGCAAAACTGATAGAGACATACCCCAAGCGACTTACAGCTGTAATCGCATGTATTTTTGCACGACAAAGCTTTTCGTTCGTTGTAGTGTTTATTGTTTTTTTTGCTGGTTCACATTTTAATCAAATAGGATGAACTTCAATCACGCTGCACCTTGGTCTACCCTTAACGACGAACGTTACAGAAGATCCCACCACCAATGCACCATGCAGCGTGGTCAGGAGGACTGGACCTGGCAGGAAATCCTGGAGGGAGCAGGACCCTGGACAAGGGCCGGGGAGTATCGCCGTCCGAAGGAGGAGATAGAGGTCAGCGAAAGCCGAACGGCGACGATACGAGGAGTTAGCTCAACGACACAAGCACGAGAGTCAGTCCCAAAAATGTTTTGGGGGGGCACACGGGGAGATTGGCGGAGTCAGGGTTCAGACCTGAGCCAACTCCCTGTGCTTACCGTGGCGAGCGAGTGACCGGTCAAGCACCGTGTTATTCGGTTCTGCGTACCATGCCTTCAGTGTGCATCCACAGCCCAGTGCGCTCTGTACAAGCTCCCCGTAGTTGCCGTGCTAGAGTGGGAATTCAGCCAAGATGGATTGTGCCGGCTCAGCGCTCCTGGTCTCCGGTGCGTCTCTTTGGTCCAGGATAACCTGCACCAGCTCTACGCACTATGCCTCCAGTGCGCCTTCATAGCCCAGTGCGTCCCGTGCCAGCTCTCCACACTCACTGAGCTGGAGTGGGTATCCAGCCAGGACGTTTTGTGACAGCTCCCCGCACCAAGCTTCCAGTACGTCTCCTCAGTCCGGTGAGACCTGTTCCGGCTCCACATACGAAGCCTACAGTGATGTTCTATGGTCCGAATCCTCCAGTGATGATCCATGGCACGAAGCCTCCAGTGATGATCCATGGCACGAAGCCTCCAGTGATGATCCATGGCCCGGAGCCTCCAGTGATGATCCATGGCCCGGAGCCTCCAGTGATGATCCATGGCCCGGAGCCTCCAGTGATGATCCATGGCCCGGAGCCTCCAGTGATGATCCATGGCACGAAGCCTCCAGTGATGATCCATGGCCCGGAGCCTCCAGTGATGATCCATGGCACGATGCTTCCAGTGATGATACATGGCCCGGAGCCTGTAGTGGTAATCCATGGCACGAAGCCTCCAGTGATGATCCATGGCCCGGAGCCTGTGGTGATGATCCATGGCAAGGAGCCTGCAGCGACGGTCCCCAGTCCAGAGCCTCCAGCGACGGTCCGCAGTCCATAGTCTTCAGCGACGAGCTGCAGTCCAGAGCCTCCAGCGGAGGTTCCCAGTCCAGAGCCACCACCGAGAGTAGATGCCCACCCAGTCCAGGAGCCGGAGTCCGCAGCTTTTACACCCTGACCTTAGAGATCCCTGTTTATTCTCTATATTTTGGCTAGGTCAGGGTGTGACTAGGGTGGGTCCTCTAGTTTTTGTATATCTATGTTTTCTTTTTCTTTGTTGGCCTAGTATGGTTCCCAATCAGAGGCAGCTGTCTATCGTTGTCTCTGATTGAGGATCATACTTAGGCAGCCCTTTTTCCCACCTTTGTTGTGGGATCTTGTCTTTGTTTGGTTGTATTTTTGCACGACGAAGCTTTTCGTTTGTTGTAGTGTTTATTGTTTCTTTTGCTGGTTCACATTTTAATAAAATATGATGAACTTCAATCAAGCTTGGTCTCCCCTTAACGACGAACGTTACAGGGGTACCAGTCTAAGTGCCAGGGTCAGAGGTTACAAAATCCTTCTATGAGTTAGAACTACGCTGCCCAAATTGCGGCCTTCCGGACTGTAAATGCTTGTGAGAAAAACTTAATCCACAGCTATTTTTTAGAAGCTATTGATCCTCTGCAGCTAAATTATGCTCTCTGATGTAATATTTCTAATTATTTTATTTTAGTCTGTTCAGGCAGGAGTAATATCATTTTTGGGGATTGTTTTCATAGCCTAGTTTTGCAGCACCCCTACTTCCCGTCTTTAATATGTTTTGTTTGGTCTTTTTTCATTTGTTTTGTGTTTTCATTTTTGTGTTTTTACAATTGATTTGTTTGTTTCCCCCTTATTGAATTGTACATATTTGTATTTATTGTATCTTGAAATCGTAATCATCTATGACAAGCAAGAAAAAACAAATAAATAATTGTTCACAAAAAAAGAGAGATTCTGAGGTTACTGTTATATTTTTTTCGACTGAGGTGACGTCGTGTACACAGGCGTTGAGCAGTTACCCAACACTGGAAGTTCTGAGGGTGAACCCCTGTGGAACTGTCGGAACGACGTGATGTGGCCATCCGATAGTGTTGCCCGATTAGAGAGACACCTAGATGTTCTATTTTTTATGGTTACCTTGTAACCTAACTCGATGAGGTGGGTTACAAGGGAAGCCGTGTCTTGCACTGCTTGCTCCAGTGTCAGGGAGCAAAGCAGCTAATCATCTATGTCTATGATTCTCAGGAGTGCTAGAGCTGCCTCCACACACTTGTTGAACGTCCGGGGGGCTAGCGCTAGCCCGAAAGGGGACAGCGAGTTAGACTGTGCCCTGAAAAGCAAACCTGAGAAACCCGTGTGATGGCAGAATACTTGTGAAAATAAGCATACTGTAGGTCGACTGAAGTGAACCAGTCGCCTCGGATAGAGTGCGACAGCATGTTGAACGCAAGCATACAGAATGTGAACTTTCTCAGATGGGTGTTGAAGACCCATAGGCCCAGAATGGGGTGCATCCCCCCTCCCCTTATTTTGGGAACTGGGAGTACTGGGAGTAGGAGTCAAAATGGCTGTCTGACGCTGGTATTGCTTTGATTGCCCCTTTACTCAATAGAGAGGACATTTCCTGCTCTAGTATTAGAACTGGGCGACACCCTACCCAAATAGTTGTTTTGATCATGTGGACTGGGATACAGTGGGGCAAAAAAGTATTTAGTCAGCCACCAATTGTGCATGTTCTCCCACTTAAAAATATGAGAGACTGAAATGGTCCACCCACACAGACAGTGTGGTGAAGAAGGCGCAACAGCGCCTCTTCAACCACAGGAGGCTGAAGAAATTTGGCTTGTCACCCAAAACCCTGACACTTTTACAGATGCACAATCGAGATTATCCTGTCGGGCTATATCACAGCCTGATACAACAACTGCACCCCCCTCAACCGCAAGGCTCTCCAGAGGGTGGTGAGGTCTGCACAACGCATTACCGGGGGCAAACTTCCTGCCCTCCATGACACCAACAGCACCCGATGTCACAGGAAGGCCAAAAAGATCATCAAGGTTAACAACCACCCGAGCCACTGCCTGTTCACACCGTTGCCATCCAGAAGGCGTGGTCAGTACAAGTGCATCAAAGCTGGGACTGAGAGACTGAAAAACAGCTTCTATCTCAAGGTCATGAGATTGCTAAACAGCAATCACTAACTCAGAGAGGCTGTTGCTTACATTGAGACCCAATCACTGGCCACTTTAATAAATGGATCACTAGTCACTTTAAACAATGCCACTTTAAATAATGCCACTTTAATCATGTTTACATATCTTACATTACTCATATCATATGTATATACTGTATTTTATACCATCTATTGCACCTTGCCTATGCCGCTTGGCCATTGCTCATCCTTATATTTATATTCACCCCTTTAGAATTGTGTGTATTAGGTAGTTGTTGTGAAATTGTTAGATTACTTGTTAGATATTACTGCACTGTCGGAACTAGAAGCACAAGCACTTCGCTACACTCACATTAGCATCTGCTAACCATGTGACCGATAAAATTGGATTTGATTTGATTGGACAAGTCAATACATAAGCAAGAAGGGCTCTGCCAATGAACATTGAACATGAGTGATTAAAGGGCACGCCCAGACACATCATTTCCTAGTTATAATCAGGGAGGGAAGGGGAAGTTATCTGGGACGCTGCATGAAGGCGGTGAGGGAGAGAGGATGCGTGGCTGGGTAGGGAATGTGAATGGCTGCCGGATCTTACCAGATGGAGACGGGAGACTCGCTGCCGGAACAGAGAACAGGGCCTCGGGTGTTAGTTTGAACTTTAGGCTTGTGCCTCAGATACCAGCTCATTGAAGAAATAAAAGCCATGTACATTCATAAAGGTTTTCTGGACACAACCATTTTCCTGGAGCAGTACTGGATAGACTATGCAATGTATATGTATTTGAAGGGTGCATACAGTATACTGGGAGCAAGCTAAATTGTTGTCTTTTGAATAGTAATGGTAAATGAACCCGTTTTCTCTTAATGTCAATGTTTCCATATGGTACCCGTATAACCCTCAGTGCAAGGATGGTACATTTTCAGGACCAAGGACTGAATATTGCTATGTCAAACTTGGTCATTTTGTGAAATGATTAACGTCGGGTTAAAACATCTGAAGTATAGAGATGCTCCACTCTTTTAAAATGGTTTACGTTAAGACATCCGAAAATATGAAATGCCCAATTTTCAGCATGTCTGTCCACTCTTTCAAACGAGTACGCTTAATAGTTTTCAAATAATACCCTTTCATGGAGCGACTACCCTTATCCAGAGATGGCAACGATAGCATTTTAATTAACTCAAATTTAACGCTTTACCCAAATACACAGAACTGGGTGTTTGTTTGTGAATTCATTTGGAAAAATGAAGAGAGAAAAGAAGGGGGATTGTGGAGAGATTGCATTAGCATAACAGAGAACACTAGTTGCATTGTTTTGCTTTTTATTCCAATCATAAACAGACAATGTTTTGTTTTTCAATTCTGTTCACGAATTATGAATATGGAATTAGCTTTCAGAATTTTCTCTAAAAGAGCTCACATATAATTGAGTAGGTATCTGGGTAACACTTTATTTAGATAGTCCATCATCTGTAGATTCTCTACAGACTATCAGTAACATCTCAACTAACTATTTACTAACACCAACCTTAACCCTTACCCTAGCTCTAACCCTTACCCTAGCTCTAACCCTAACCCTTAACCCTTACCTTAGCTCTAACCTTAACCCTAACCCTAGCTCTAACCCTAACCTTAACCCTTACCCTAGCTCTAACCTTAACCCTAACCCTAGCTCTAACCTTAACCCTTACCCTAGCTCTAACCTTGACCCTTACCCTAGCTCTAACCTTAACCCTAACCCTTACCCTAGCTCTAACCTTTAACCCTAACCCTTACCCTAGCTCTACCCTTAACCCTAACCCTTACCCTAGCTCTAACCTTTAACCCTAACCCTTACCCTAGCTCTAACCTTAACCCTAACCCTTACCCTAGCTCTAACCTTTAACCCTAACCCTTACCCTCGCTCTAACCTTGACCCTTACCCTAGCTCTAACCCTAACCTTAACCCTTACTCTAGCTCTAACCTTGACCCTTACCCTAGCTCTAACCCTAACCTTAACCCTTACCCTAGCTCTAACCCTAACCTTAACCCTTACCCTATCTCTAACCCTAACCTTAACCCTTACCCTAGTGTCACGGAGAGGAATACGTTATATTAAACCAGTCTACACCTATAATGCAACTGAACAGTATTCGTGTTCTAAAGAGATATTTTACTCTCATTAATACAACCTAAAAGGCATATGATTGTCTAAAAGGATATATCGCATTAAAATCAATTCCTAAACAATGTCACCAAATAAGACATTAAAACTACACCTAAACCTTTGCTATAAACCCTTAGTTTTTCATCCCTCTTTGATCAGTGCATTACAATTTCCACTGGTCCAAAAGATAATAATCAATGATCATGATTATCAACACATGCACCTTGAAGCATGGCCGCTTCACCACACAATGTCCATCAACTCCCAGCAGGGCAGACAAAAATGTAAACCCCACATAGCGAGCCATTGTTTTAGAAATAACACAAACTATTTTGCGTCCGGTATAATTATTTCAGGATAATTGGCTTGGGAATATAAGGTAAATTACTGCTTCTGGCTAATTATTCGTTTTCATAATAAAGGTCATTTTTCAGTCTTTGCAATTACATAGCCAATCAATGGTGTAAGGTAGACATCGGGTCCCCTCTTTCTCTTCTCCCCCCTCTGCGGTGGCCAGGTATTGCCTGGGTCATATTCATTAGAGCATGCACAAAAAATACATTTGAAAACATTTTGCAACGGGAAACAATATGACAATTTCTCATTGGTCGAGCCCAGGTAGTCCCTCCCTGTTTCAATAATTTTTCTTCCATTTGGCACATTATGAACACAGACCTGTTGTCTAGCCTTTAGCAAACGGGATTAACAGCTTGAGGCAGCCCCCTCTTAGGCACGTACGCCGTTGGCCTGGTAACCATTTTGATGCAGTCGATGATGGGGCAGACACTGAGGCAGAGAGTGCAGCCGGTACAGCTGTCAGTGATTACTGGGAAATGGGTCTCAGGGTCAAACGTAATAGCCTGCAAAAGAAGAGGAAGCAGAGAGACAGAAAAAAAAGCTATTACATTAGAGCAATTAGTGACTCTCCATCGGAGAGAGAACTTATCCTCTCGATCTACTGGGTGGACAGAGAGGAAAAAAAGAGAGGAGGGAGAAAAAAACGAGTCCGCAACGTGACCACAACGGTGCAGCAGCATCCGGCCATGAGAACAGGTTACTCAAATAGAGTTTTACAGCACTGTGTAAGTATATCTCACTCCACTTGAGAAGATAGTTACCTAAACAAGAAAAGAGAGCTACATTCAAGTTGAGGGGACAAACAAGACAGCGTCTATTTCCCAAACAGAGCACTATGTAAGCCATAGGATGCCCTTTTGAGAAACACCACATTCCCAGAAGGCTGTGTGCGTGTGCGTATGTCTTAGTACCTGGTATCCTGAGTCGTTGCAGGTCATGTAACACTTCCCACAGTTGATGCACATCTGCTCGTCGATCAGAGCTATCACCTGCTCCTGGTTGTCCAACTCCACATAGGCCCCGATGTGCTTCAGAGCCCTGGCGATCACATCCTGCAGGGGACACAACAACAACAACAACAATTACAGTTAGTTACTACTAGTTTGGCAATAACAACGAGCAACAACAAGCAAAGCTAGTTAATGTACTAGTCTGACTGTAGGACAGGAAACGACAACAACATGCTCTGGAATGCTTTATATTCTTTATATAACTAGATATAAGTGTTACCCATGTTGTTATTGGTTTGAAATGACCTTAGAAAGGTCACAACACCCCTTTCATTAGGAACAGATGTACTATCACAAACACTAAAGCGTGAGTCTCAAAACTGGCGACCTGCCAGTGGCCCTATATAAATATATATAAAGACATAGCAAAGTATTATTTGTAATCCAGACAGCCCCTCTCTCACCTTCACAGCAGGAACTGGTTTCTTGGGCATGAACACGCGGGCAGCGTTGGTGTCACCCACAAAGTTGTCGTTGACATCCTGCAGTTTCCTCTTGTACTCAGCCAGCACTTCTGTCTTCGCCAGGAGGTAGGGTCCAAAGCTAGGCAGGCTCTGAGAGAGAGGGATAATAGTGGTTTGGTCAGAGGGTATCAGAAAAAGGATGGTGTCTTGAGTATCAATACTTAAAAGGTGAGAGCGTCCTTGTATTTCAAAGTATTTTATATACCAAAAAGTGTTTATACTGTGGTACAACTTCAAACAAATAGAGAGAGAGAACTCAACATGGGCTACAGCACACCAAATAGCCTTGTCATAGTAGAGTGTCAACACGTTTGTACCACTGTCAAATAAACGATTGGTCTACTATTAATTGAAAATTATAAAAGAATATATAGTATTTTTCCCAATTGAAGAACTTTTAAAAAGATGGAACGTGCCACCAGGAAGCTGAAATCAATTAAAATTGTGCCAAGACAGGGTTCTGGAGGATGTCTGTGTAATTTGAAAATAATAATTATAAAGCATTTACAGCAGCCTGTGTAGTGATTGTTGCTTCCAGCCATCCCAATTCAAATGAAGACAAATGGAAATCAAATATGATCTAAAACATGCAAGTCAGACAGAATGAATCAAGTCATCATCACACTGATTACTATGACCACTGTTTTGCACGTGAATTAATCGGGTAGAATTCTAACATTTGCCATCAGAGAAAACTCAATACTCTGTCTGTTTGAACATTTCCTTTAAAGTGGAAATGTAGACTGATATAACTCCCCTGCCCTCACGCACAGACACAGCCTACATCCGGAAATATATTCACCTAGTCTAGCGAACCCTCCTCTCTAAAGAGCCATTCCTATTCACAGTCACACTCCATGGCTACATGGCGGCTATGGGAGGAGGAGAACAAGAAACCAGGCTCCAGCCACACCACTCAGACTCCACTGAGAGTTGAGGGAACGTGCCCTAGAAACGAACCTCACCACACACCACTCTGGATGGGCTGGGATATGCTGGTTGGGGTTGAATTTTTTTTATGGCAGGCTGTCCACATTGGCATTCAATGTGAGTGCATCGTTATCATCGCCACCACCATTACTACGAAAACCCCAGGAGGAACTTGAATGGGAAGCCATATAATAGTAATTTGAGGCACTAGGTGGTGTGACAGGGAAATTGTGATTTCCTGGAAGGATGATTCATCGTAGAGGAATAGTTTCCTGTCAGTTGGACACTAGCGAAGACTGACTGGCACCAAAATGGCTGCCTCTTTGTCTAACCAAAATGGCACCTCAGTCCTAACAAAGGCTGTCTGTCGGAACTGGACTTTTTTGTGCCGCCGTCTTCACTCAAGGAGACATCTCGATAGAACCTGACCCTCACTTTTCACACGGTCAGCTGTCACTCGCTAGTCTGCCACTAAAAGGACCTAAGAAGCCACATTTCTTTATCAGTCAGCTCCAGTAAAAAAACTCCTCTCTTGCCTTTGTCTTTTTTTTGTGCGCCACTGACACTACAACAGCGTGAGAAAAGCATAAAAGCCGGAGCCATTCGGAGCTGGGGGCCGGGGCCATCAAAGGCGTCAGGGTGACAAACGCTGGAATCTGTGTGAGCAGTGTTTATTCTCCGGCTAATGGCTGGGTCTGGGGAACGAGGAGACGCAGTAGCAGCCTTGATGTATTTATGTCCCTGTAGCGCTAACACCAGTGGGCCTAGCTACTCTGACTGACTGAGGCTCCGAGTAAAAGCATAACACCAGCCATGCAGGCAGGCAGCAGCAGCCATACTTTGACAGCCCTAATGAATCAGCTGTTATAGCCTCAAACCAGAGCGGCTTGGCAATGGGAGACCAGAGGTTTTAATCATGACAAAGAACAGCTACTGAAATACACACATGTGCACACACACACACACGCACACGCGCGCACACACGCACACACACACACACACACACACACACACACACACACACACACACACACACACACACACACACACACACACACACACACACACACACACACACACACAAACTCAACTCAGAGACGGGTACAAAGCTAATTAGTTGGATATTTAGCTGGAATCGGAGCTGCTGCAGAGGCAGAGCGAGTCACTGGGTTCTTCAAACGCAGAGATTGAAATTCATTTCGAGAAAAAGCTATGAATAGAAGTCTGAGACAGGACGATTGATCAATGTGAGTTTATGGGGAATTTATATATATATATTATATAAAAAGGAATTAAAATAAAAACTTCAGCAATATTTCTCTGTGGTTTGTTGGCCCCAATGTGTGAGCCAGGGAGGCCACTCCTTAGCTACTCTGTGAAGTGCTGCTGCTGCTGGTGGTGGTGGTGTGTGTGGAGCTAACAGAGATGTGACAGAGTGCTTTCAGCAAATGAAATTGTGTGTAAACACCCAGGGAGCATCGTTCAGTGGAACACTTAGGGAGAGCCACGGCCATTTAGAGGAGGGGAAATATCCTCCAATGTAACAGGGAATAGAGGAACCACAGTCGGAGGCGCTCTGTGAGTGTGTGTGTGTGTGTGTGTGTGTGTGTGTGTGTGTGTGTGTGTGTGTGAGAGAGAGAGAGAGAGTGTGTGTTTACTCAAGTACTGCGCTATTTCTCTATGGCCATTCAAAATTCCCAATGGATTACAAAACATTCATATAAATAACACATTTCCTATCATGCTGTTTCTGGGAAAATACCCAATCTTTCCTTCACCTGATAAGAATAGGTTTTTGAGACCACAGAGCTTCTTTTAACGAATACAGCAGCCAAAAATGAATCTACACTTTTCTGTTTAGGAAACAACAGCTTTTATTGGAATATCTAGCCTATGTGGCGTCTATATCTAGCTACTGAAGGTGTACAGGCACAGCCAAAGCCCCCATCCTCCTGGGAAGCACCATGTCTAATTACAAACACAGCTCTCCAAAACACAGGGCGGGTCAATTATCTCACTACCCCTCTAGATGGTATATCAAACAGCAACTGTTAAAGAGGGAAATTACTTGTGTACATGGCAGGGAAATGTGGCCATTAAAAGGCAACACTTTGTATGTTGTGAGGAACACATATATAATGCCTTTATAAGGACGTGTAAAATACCTTATGAGGCATTATTGTGCATTATGAAGCTTCTAAGAATTTTGCAGGTATTCTGACTTTATGGATAATGAACCTCTTTGAAAATGTCAGGGGTTAAACTGGGCAGAAATCTGCCTCGGAGGTGCTCACTGTTCCGCTAGGAAACAATTCAGACTTTCCGGACATCGTAATAGGCAAGCAGTTAGCAACAGGTGGGCGTTTGGTTTGTTTGTGTGGACATTGATCAAATCGTCCTTGTCCGCACATTGGCTTTTAGCTCACGTCAATTGGTCGTTGTTTGGAGAACATACGTTTAAGGTCTATTATGCCTATTGTGAGCCGTTTCAGAGTGGCCTTTCGTAATTGACTGTGGGCTTATATGAAGGTCAGTTAAGTGCCTCTTGTAGGAAGCCAAGTCGTTCAAATGAAACCTTTCAATATACCGTTCAGTTCCACATTTCTGCTCACTCCTCGTCCTTTAACAGCTCAAATGTGAACGCTGTAAAGGCACACACACACACACACACACACACACACACACACACACACACACACACACACACACACACACACACACACACACACACACACACACACACACACACGGATAGACAGATGCACGCACTCATCATTAGCCTCCTTATAGCCATGGAAACCACTGCACACTCACACACACACACACACACACACACACACACACACACACACACACACACACACACACACACACACACACACACACACTAGACCCCCCGTGGAACCAAAGCTGCAATTCCTACCCCAATCCCCCTTCAACCTACCCTACATAAAGGCGGTTGGGGGACATGCATCATGGGAATGTAAAGCTCTTAAATATGTGTTTGGCTGTGTGAGCCCCTCGGCCCGGTGCCTGGCTAGCTGTGGGGATCTGGCAGCCTAGCAGAGGTAATGAAGCTGTGTCTATCCTCTATCTGCCCCGCCTCAGCAGCCTGCCTCTCTCGCTTGCTCTTTTTCCACTCTCTCTCTCTGCTGTGGAGCATGCTACTGTGCACTAACCATGGCTGAAGAGGAGAGGAGAGTACAGGGGGAGGGGATCAAGCTGGGAAGGAGGGGAGCTGGGAAGGACGGAGGGAGGGTTAAGAAATGGCAGAGATTTGGTTTGTGAGATGTTCTTCAATATTTGTGTATTTGTTCAAGTATTAGGGCTTGTGTGTGTGTGTGTGTGTGTGTGTGTGTGTGTGTGTGTGTGTGTGTGTGTGTGTGTGTGTGTGTGTGTGTGTGTGTGTGTGTGTGTGTGTGTGTGTGTGTGTGTGTGTGTGTGTGTGTGTGGTAGAAAATGGAGCCTTCATATAGGGTAGGTTCAAGGGGAATTGGGGGTGGAATTGCATCTTTGGTTCCACGGGGAGTCTAGAAGCTGTGTGTGTGTGTTCGTGTGTGTGTTGTGTGTGGTGGTTTTCATGACTATAAGGTGGGTAATGATGTTCTGCTCCATAGAATAGTAGCTCATCTGTGATTCAAGGATGATATGAGGTATGGGGGGATTCACAATGGTGTGCTACACGGCAGACTATCCATGTTAATACACGCATACAAACGCATACAAACAAGGCATAAAAATAGGGTAGGGGTAACAAGTAGATAAATGTTGCTCTCTGCTTTAAAAGAGAATGCATTGAAGCTACAATAAAGAAAATAAATTCTATTATATTGATAAATCAATATCCGTAATAAGAAATGAGGGTGTTCATATGTGTATAATTGAAGTGATAAACGAATGAGTGCCTTTCTGGGAGTATTTCTTTCCCTCAGCCACAGTCTCTCTCTCTCTCTCTCTCTCTCTCTCAAAACACATTTCCTCTCGGCAGTCCCACCCTCTTTCTCTTTCTTTCTCTCTCTCGGCAGTCCTTCCCTCTCTCTCTCTCTCTTTCTCTCGCTCCTCTTGAGGGTGCATGAGGGTAATGCAATACCCTTTAGTGTGTTTTCATCTATGTGTGTTTGTGTGTGTGTGAATGTACTGTACTTTCGACTGTGTGTGTTAATACCTGTATGTGTGTGTGTGTTGCCTTCCCGTGTGTGTGCGTCGGTGAATCCATGTGTGCCTGTGTGTGTTAGAGCATGTGTGTATTCATTGAAGGCTGGGAGCTGAGCGGGTCAGCTGTGTGTCGTTTTCTCTGTTGACAGGCGTTGTGTCAAGGTAAGCGAGGCCTGGCAATAGAGACACTGTGAGAACAGCCTTTCCTCACCTCTCTCAATTAGCAGACCGAGGAAATGCCAGCACTGCCGAGGGAACAGTAGCAGGATAGAGAGTGAGAGAGAGATACAGAGAGAGAGAGAGAGATAGATACAGAGAGAGAGGGAGAGAGATAGATACAGAGAGAGAGGGAGAGATACAGAGAGAGAGGGAGAGATAGAGAGAAACAGAGAGAGAGGGGGAGAGAGAGAGATACAGAGAGAGATACAGAGAGAGAGGGAGAGATAGATACAGAGAAACGGAGAGAGAGGGGGAGAGAGAGATACAGAGAAACAGAGAGAGATACAGAGAGAGAGGGGGAGAGAGAGAAACAGAGAGAGAGGGGGAGAGAGATACAGAGAAACAGAGTAGGGGGAGAGAGAGATATATAGAGAGACAAGTAGAGAGAGAGAGAGATACAGAGAGAGAGATACAGAGAGAGAGGGAGAGAGAGAGGGAGAGAGATAGATACAGAGAAACAGAGAGAGAGGGGGAGAGAGAGAGGGAAAGATAGAGAGAGAGAGATAGATACAGAGAAACAGAGAGAGAGGGAGAGAGAGAGAGAGAGAGACAGAGAGAGAGAGAGATATACAGAGAAACAGAGAGAGAGAGGGGGAGAGAGAGAGGGAGAGAGATAGATACAGAGAAACGGAGAGAGGGGGGGAGAGAGAGATACAGAGAAACAGAGAGAGATACAGAGAAACAGAGAGAGGGGGGGAGAGAGAGATACAGAGAAACAGAGTAGGGGGAGAGAGAGAGATATATAGAGAGAGAGCAAGAGAGAGACAAGTAGAGAGAGAGAGAGAGATACAGAGAGAGAGATACAGAGAAACAGAGTAGGGGGGGAGAGAGAGATACAGAGAGAGACACAGAGAGAGAGAGACTGGATGATGTACAGTGTGTTTATCATGACGTTAATAGTATTGTATTAATATATGTAATGTCCTTGGTTTTCAGTGTCCAGACTGCTATTTGTGCGTAATGGCTCAAATTGAACTAGGTTCTCGACACTTCTCCTATTCTCAATAACTGTGACTGATTTTTCCCATTTTCCCCAACAATACAATACAAAACATTTTATCTAAACCAATCTGTCCATTTTCTATCATATGAGTCTGTGGCTGTGAGTCTCTCTCTCTCCACTCGAGATCACACTGTACAGACTCACACATTGCACCCTCACCACATCTCCAATCTTCGTCCATGTATATATACTAGAGGTTGACCGATTAATCGGAATGGCCGATTAATTAAAGCCGATTTCAAGTTTTCATAACACTCAGAAATCGGTATTTCTGGGCGCCGATTTGATGATTTTTAATTAATTAATTAATTTTATTTGATTTGTATACCCTTATTTAACTAGGCAAGTCAGTTAAGAACACATTCTTATTTTCAATGACGCCATAGGAACGGTGGGTTAACTGCCTTGTTCAGGGGCAGAACGACAGATTTTCACCTTGTCTGCTCGGGGAATCCAATCTTGCAAACTTACACTTAACTTGTCCAACGCAATAACGACCTGCCTCTCTCTCGTTGCACTCCACAAGGAGAGTGCAGTAAGCGAATGCAGTAAGCCAAGGTAAGTTGCTAGCTAGCATTAAACTTATCTTATGAAAAACAATCAATCATAATCACTAGTTAACTACACATGGTTGATATTATTACTAGATATTATCTAGCGTGTCCTGCGTTCCATATAATCTGACTGAGCATACAAGCATACAAGTATCTAAGTATCTGACTGAGCGGTGGTAGGCAGAAGCAGGCCGCGTAAACATTCATTCAAACAGCACTTTCGTGCGTTTTGCCAGCAGCTCTTCGTTGTGCTTCAAGCATTGCTCTGTTTATGACTTCAAGCCTATCAACTCCTGTCACTCGCTCTGAGCATTCTAGTAGTTGTTCCCCTTACTTTGCATGGGTAACACTGCTTCGATGGTGGCTGTTGTTGTTGTGTTGCTGGTTTGAGCCCAGGGAGGAGCGAGGAGAGGGACGGAAGCTATACTGTTACAATGGCAATACTAAAGTGCCTACAAGAACATCCAATAGTCAAAGGTTAATGAAATACGAATGGTATAGAGGGAAATAGTCCTATAATTTCTATAATAACTTCAACCTAAAACTTCTTACCTGGGAATATTGAAGACTCATGTTAAAAGGAACCACCAGCTTTCACATGTTCTCATGTTCTGAGCAAGGAACTGAAATGTTAGCTTTCTTACATGGCACATATTGCACTTTTACTTTCTTCTCCAACACTTTGTTTTTGCATTATTTAAACCAAATTGAACATGTTTCATTATTTTCTTGAGGCTAAATTGATTCTATTGATGTATTATATTAAGTTAAAATAAGTATTCATTCAGTATTGTTGTAATTGTCATTATTACAAATAAATAAATAAAAATTGGCCGAATAATCGGTATTGTTTTTTTGGTCCTCCAATAATCAGTATCGGTGTCGGCATTGAAAAATCATAATCGGTCGACCTCTAATACGCACGCACGCACGCACGCACGCACGCACGCACGCACGCACGCACGCACGCACGCACGCACGCACGCACGCACGCACACACACACACACACACACACACACACACACACACACACACACACACACACACACACACACACACACACACACACACACACACACACACACACACACACAGAGAGAGAGACAAATGACAGACTAATTGTATACTTATCCCCTATTCTCCCTCTGCCTCTATCCTTCATTCATTCGTTCATTCTTTCCACTCTGTCCCTGGTGTGGCGTTGCCATTGAAGCTAGTTGAGGCCGGCCACACAAAGACACCCCGTTGACGTTAGAATAAAGAACTCTCCAGCGACAACATGTTTGAAAGCGCACGCAAGCCTCCCTCGTCTGCCGTGTCGGAAGAATAGCCCCGCATCAGATAAAGGCTTTTCCAATTTCAAATATTCCTTCCACTTTGAAGGGTGTTTATCGCAAATCCAATAATTTGCATATTATTTTCTAAGTGTGTTTTCTGTACTTGCTTCTTTTGTCACGTAAAAATGAATGAAAGTGTGGAGGGATAGAGGTGGAATCACACCTTTGTCTGGTTATTGTTTGCTTCTTGTCTCAAGGAGAACTGTAATTGCTTGCGTTATCCTTGCGTTGTTTTAAGTATTGTTTTGATGTCGACGGCATTCGGTTTTACTATGAAGGGTAAATGCGCCATCAAACAACAGAATATAGAATATATGCAAGGAATATACTGTATGGAAATGAGTCAGAAATTGAGGTTGGATTTATACGTGTGTGTGTGTGTGTGTCTTCGCCTTCTGCGAGGCAGTATAGTGCAGCCCCTGTACAATATCTTAAGGTTGGCATGCGTGACCTTTCGTGTTTTCTTATGAATTTACACTTTGAGGAAATCCGGGTGGTGACATTTCAAAAACACCTAGCTCAGTCCAATCACAAACAACTAGCCACTAGCCACAAGCCACACGCCACAAGCCACAACCCCACCCCCCCCCTCCCCCGCATCTCACAGTATACTGGTACACTGGTACACACTAGAACTAAACTTTGAGGAATTCTGTTGGGAATTTATCTGATCAATAGTTTTACAGCTGTTGTCTGCATACAATATCAAATGGATAAAATGTAGCTACGGTATATCAGTATTCTGAAGTGCATTTGGTTGACTGTACACTCACTTCTGCAGGTTCAGCTGAAAGAACCAATCTATCCTGAACCATGCTGCACCCTAATTGCATTAGAACCTTTTCGCCGTATCTTTTTTTTTTGGGGGGTAGAAAATCGCTGACGTAGACACTGGCACGGCGCTGGAGATAATTAACATGGAGTTTAGTCGTGTCCCTTTAAGGTTGGATGAGGACAGGGTTGGGGAGGGACTATCCTGTAACGGCAACCCATGGTGATGATGGTTGGACTCACCTTACCCACCAGTTCCTCCACGCGGGTTACAGGTTTGCCCTTCTGGTGGCGCAGGGTGGGGGGAGACTGTCCATCCCAGCCAGTCAGCTCCTCAATGCTCTTCAAGTAGAGCAGAGCCTTCAGGCCCAGGCAGTAGTCCTCAATCAGGGTGAAGTCCTGGTTCTGCACCGCACTACAAATCTGGAGAAGATGCATGCAGTGGAATGCATTTGTGTATTCGCTAACACACCCAGACAGTTGTGTCGTTGTATTCATACACACGTGGAGGTACAATTTTGGGAAATATTAAGTTTTCACAGGTTTTTTTGCGACAAACAATTGCCAGTAGACACTGGTAGTGCTGTGACGCGTACACATTGCGGGGGGGGAAATATGCCAATACCGACCTAACATTTTAGTGCCCGCAACTGTATACCCACACACACACACACGTACACTAAGCGATGTGTCTGTCACCAGGAGGCTAATATTTCTAAGAAGTAGCGGAGAAGACACACAGCCGTATGCAGCCTAATGTGTCAAAACCACCGAGGCTTTTTCACCGAGGGTGTCATCTATTTATGCTACATTATTTGGTGGCATAATGAGTGTGTTCGCATTTATTTATTTATAAACAGATTTCTGAGGCTCGGACCCCCCGCTGAGATAATAGGTTTATTTGCTCTAGCAACTTGTTCAGTGTATTATATTAGGATTAGGATTTACATGAAGCTTGTTACTGGCAATCTGTTGCCATAGCAGCCGGGGGTATACACAACCAAAGCGTCGGGTAAATTCCTTATTAGGCAGTGACAAAGCTTTGTGTGAAAGAAGATAATGTTTTTGTGTTGGGAAAGGAGAGAGGAAGGGATGGAGAGGAGGAGGAGGGATGAGGGAGAGACAAGAGAGATCGAGAGAGCCGAAAAAGCTCTTTGATGTGATGGCTTCATCTTTCGTAAAAACAAGGAAGTAAATTCCCTGGGAAGGCGATTGATGTCGATGACGATCACTAATAGACTAATAATCATATAGAATGTAATGCAAGCTTGGAGATAAATCCTATTAAAAATTGATCAGTGTTGAATATCAGACAAAAGACACATCGACGCTAACATGAATGTTCCACACTGAGCTGTTCTCAAGACTTGCTTTAGCCCTCATTTCCCTCATGTCCCTGTGTGTGGTTGAATATCCAATAAGTGTGATTATACTGAAAAACAACATACTGACACACAGCTGGGTACCCAGATGTGTAATTCGATCTGTTTGTGCATTTTTATCATTAGTCCTCATTTGTCATCTGACTATAAATGTTAGCACAACCTAACTATATCACAAGTCAACTACAGTACAAGTTGACTAGGTACCTATATGACAAACATATTCAGCTACCAGGCTAGTGGTTAGTGCACTTAAAAAAAAAAGAAACCATTTTGATCTTGTCTCATCGCTGCAACTCCTCAACGGCCTCGGGAAGCGAAGGTCAAGTCATGCCAATTGTGCGCCGCCCTGTGGGACTCCCGATCACAGCCGGTTGTGATAGTAAGTGCACTTTTTGTTGATGTCTCTGCTTACCTGTAGAACAGAAGCTCCAGCGTGGAGGAACTGCAGGCCTGTCTCGGCTGAGTCGATCCCACCAGTTGCTAGGATGGGGAACCCTGGCAGGGCCCTGCCGATGGCGGATACAGCGCGCAGGGCAATGGGCCGGATGGCATTACCTGTGGAGATGGATCAGAATTCATGTGGAAGGATTAACGAAAAGACTTCCTCTTCAAAAACGCATTCTTAGACCTACCTTTCTTATAGAAGATGAGATTAAACCAAACGCATATGTTATGTAAATAGCAGAGTTGGTCTGTTTCTCAATCTCTCCAGAAATAGATACAGTGTAACATATGAAGAGTACATATGGACAATCATCCAATCTCTATTTCTCACCCACACATGCAGTCATGCAGGCACACACACATACACACACACACATACATAAACACACGCACACACTTGATGTATGCACAAACACACACACACACACACACACACACACACACACACACACACACACACACACACACACACACACACACACACACACACACACACACACACACACACACACACACAGTGTAAACACACTCCCCAATGGGGTCCAATCCAGGCCACTCTATCATTAGTTGGCTGTCATGGGGTCCCTACAGGATGGGGTTGGCTGTGCTCTGTGATCAGGCAGACAGATGGAGACATTTATCACATTACATTTAACCTGGTTCCCCCACTAGGTTCTCGCTCATTGATCACAGTATAGCCTTGTACACATGTATTTGACCAGAGAGGCTCATACGTACACACGTTGGCAACACAGACACATCCATATATACTTGAACATAAGCGTTCACACATGTACACACACAGAATCGCGACACACACGCAGAAATACACACACACACACACACACACACACACACACACACACACACACACACACACACACACACACACACACACACACACACACACACACACACACACACACACACACACACACACACACACACACACACACGCCCACTAGGTTGACAGATAGAGACAGCACCCTCTCTCCTCCCATGCTAAATGATCCTCATTAACTAATGCCAGCCTCTGAAATTGGGATGATGAATTGAATCAAAGCATACATTTTTGCATATTCTCCATGGATGGTTAATTGTATGCATATTCATGGCTCTTGCTCTCTCCGCCCTCTTTGTTCCTTGGCGCTTCTACTTTCCTTCTCCTCCTCCTCTTCTCTCCCTCTTCCGACTGAAGTCTCCTAAATTGATGCTCTTCTACTTTTGTCTCCCCTCACCCTCTCTGGCTAAAGTCTCCTAAATTGATGCTCTTCTACTTTTGTCTCCCCTCACCCTCTGGCTAAAGTCTCCTAAATTGATGCTCTTCTACTTTTGTCTCCCCTCACCCTCTCTGGCTAAAGTCTCCTACAGAAAATGTATGATGATTCAGGTGGAGTTATTCATTTGTGTTCTGTAGAGAAGTTGAAATAAGGATGCAGTGGTAGAGAGGTACACAATGACTGCTGAATTGAGATTTGTGTATTTTAGGCCTTCAAAGAAAACTATACAGTCTATGAAACTATACAACTATACATGAAATGCTGCATGTTGAGTGGCTGCAATATGGTTGAAATCCAAAGATAAATGAATGAACTGAAGATGATAAGGTATACTGTAAATTATCATGTGGCGACCTTATTGTTTGTAGCCTAGGCATTTTTCACACTCCCTTTTCAAGCGTTCCTTCTTAGGTAAAATATGAAATAGGCAATCATTTTTGTTTAAGGGCCACATCGTGATGTAAAAAATCAGGTGAGTTATTTAAACTTTAACTTTAACTTATAGGTCCATACACATTTCTACATAGGCTACTTTCTATCTAGTTTTAGACATGAAAGAGTGGCCTGGAGTCTTTTTTTAAACCAAAATATGAATTTCCCAAAACCTCCCGCGGACCAGATTGAATGGGCTCGCGGGCCGGATCTGGCCTGCCGGCCGTTTGTTGCCCACCCTTGCTCAAGAATATACTTCTTCTCTTCCTTTACAACCGAGCGGGGGCCACCTATGTTTTATATCAGTTGGACTCCAGTCCTTTTTTTCAAATTTGAAAAATCTGGCCAAAAGTAGAAATGTGTGACCCCCCCCACTCCTGGCCCTTTAAGACAGTAATGTTCAATGACCCAGTCGAAAGGGGGGGAGGGAGCTGGACTGCCCCCAGCTAGGGGACTCCTGAGAGTATGGAGCTACAGCCCCAGCCATATACACAAGTTACACCAGGAGAACTACATTATGACAGCTGGTACTTCTTGCATGAAATACTGCCTCAATGGTCTCAATCCTCATTTTGAAATGCAGGCTGCTTTCTTGACCCTGCGACTGCCTGAGACTGGCTCAGAAGGTGTGTTGGCAGCTGAGAAAGAGGGAGGGAAGTGGAGGTGAGCCCGCAGAGAGAGCGAGAGAGAGAGCGGCATAATCATACTACACGCGCACGCACGTGCACACACACACACACACACACACGTGCACACACACACACACTCTAGTATACTCTAGTATACACACAGGGGCTTTACACCGACAGACTTGAACACACGATAGCGGACTGTAGCTGTAAGGTAATAGCACTGCTTACAAGACAAAGTGTTTGTGTGTGTGGGTGCGTGTTACTTACCAGACACTCCTCCGTAGGTGGTGCGCTTGCCCTTGCCGATGCCAGGCCAGGGGGTGCTGTCAGCTTTTAGGCCCATCATTCCAGACACTGTGTTGGTGGCAGTGACTCCATCTGCCCCTCCTATAACAGCAAGACCACAGTCACTATTGAGCTTGATATTGCTGAAATTCCAGTCATTCAAAAATGGTTGTCTGCTGCGCCTTCCCCTCCACCCCCCATTCTAGAAATACTTCAACCTCCCTTCACATTCTCTCCCAACATGAGGAAAAAAAGGAACAAATGAGAAAAAAAGAGGATGGGGGGGGGGGGGCAGGGATTTGAAGCTAGGTCTCGTTTCATTTCGGACCGACAACGTCAACAGCCGATCACATTGAATTTCACATAGTCTCACAGTAGGAGTGCTGATCCAGGATTAGGATTCTCCTGTCCACATAATCATATTCATGTCAAAACTGATCCTATATAAGCACTCCTACTCTGAGACTCTGGACTGTCGCTACCTTCGCGTGCAGCCTTCGCAATGTCCACGATGTTGGTGACGTTGGGCGTGAGCTTGGCGAAGAAGGGGATCTTGGCGGTCTGTCTCACCCACCGACAGATGTTCATCACCATCACAGGATCCTATAACAACAGATTCAGGATCAGTTTGAGGAAATAAATACAATATAGTATAATGAAGTTGTCCTCTGAAGAGGGGTGTTGCTGGCTCCAAATTTTAAAAAGGATGATCTCACCCATTTTTCACGAGTGCTAACTTGTGAAGTTTCGAAAATGTTGACGTTTGTGAGGAATTAGGCCACTAAAACCAACCTCCATCTGTTGTAGCATTGAAATGTTTGACAGGTTTTTGCAAATATACCCTTTTTGTCATAATGTAAGCACACACGCGCACAAACACGCACGCACACACAGCTCTTTCTGAGTTCCTCCTTTAAGCTCTGATGGGACAGAAAAACACTGTTGTGTCCATACAGGTTCCTTCAAAGACCCTGCAGCTCCACTGTTGCATTTTCATAGCAGCTCAGTTGCTCTTTCTCCCTCTGTCTTCCTCCTCCTCTCTCTCCCTCCCTCTCTACTCCTCTCTCTACCTCTCTCTCTACTTACTACCTTCTTGCCCTTTGTGCTGTTTCTGTGCCCAATAATGTTTGTACCATGTTTTGTACTGCTACCATCTTGTGCTTCTGCCATGTTGGGTTGCTACCATGCTGCGTTGTCATGTGTTGCTGCCATGCTCTGTTGTTGTCTTAGGTCTCTCTACTTAGTGTTGTGTTGTCTCTCTTGATGTATGTTTTATCCTATATTTTAATTTAATGTATTTTTAATTTTTAATCCCAGCCCCTGTCCCTGTAGGAGGCCATTTGCCTTTTGGTAGGCCGTCATTGTAAATAAAAATTTGTTCTCAACTGACCTGCCTAGTTAAATAGAGGTTAAATAAAATATAAAACGTTTATTAAACTCCTCTCTCTCTCTACTTTTCTCTCTACCTCTCTCTCTCCCTCTGCCTCTCTGTCTACCTCTCTCTCTACCTCTCTCCCTCTCTCTGCCTCTCTGTCTACCTCTCTCTCTACCTCTCTCTCTCTACCTCTCTCCCTCTCTCTACCTCTCTGTCTACCTCTCTCTCTACCTCTCTCCCTCTCTCTACCTCTCTCTCTACAGCTCTCCCTTCCTTATTTCTGCCTCCTCCCTCTCTCTTTCTTTGCACCCTCTCTCAGGACACAGTTCTACTCGTTGGCACATACTGTTCACCCATTGGCAGTGGTATTTTGTTCTCCTGTGTTAACTGAAGTGAGATTGATGATGGCTGAGCCATATCCCCAAGGTACTGTGGTAAAGGCTGCCTGTCTGTCCACACCAAAGTTATTGACAACCTTGTTAAAGATGAGCAATCATGACTGTATAACATAAATAATTAAAATACTGAGTTGTTTTGTATGCAAAAAAAGGGGGAAATTATATTACTTCATACTAATACAATTGCTCAAAGAAAGACAAGTAATATATTTTTTTCTCAAAAAGGTAAGGGTCAAAATAATTGACACCGCTAAAGATTCTTAGAAATAAAGTAGTCAAAAGTTTGGTATTTGTGACCCATTTCAGGAAACTAGGCGTATGTCACGGGTCACTACTTCACAGGAGAGCCATTTGAACGTAACCTTTTTTTTATTATCAAAATGCGTTTTTTGGCAGAAATGCCATCTTGAACATGTAAACTTTCATGTGCCTTAATAACAAACTTGTATGCCATCTGTAAATACAAATACAATTGTTAAATTACGAGCCTAGTTGTTTTAGCCACAGAAAAAGTCATCAACCTTACCGCTAGCCATGATTGGCTGAACATGTCGAGAGTTGAGTTTGGATTGGTCTGCCGTATAGCACGCTTCTGTCTATTTGAGCAGGTCAGTATGTCTAGCTAATCGTGTCTAAAAATACTTTTAAAAAATGTATCGCGTAGTAAAACGGCATAAGTGTTGCTCTCCACTTTCTGGAAGACCGAGTTTTGAAATCTGTGGAATTCGAGTATGATAGCTAAGGAGATGGAGAAAACACCTGTCTCTGGATTACATCTTCAACTAAGGGCAACCATGTCATCGAACAGGAAACATGTCTGTCCATGATGTATACGGGTAAGATAGTCTAGCTAGCTACATGTTCATATATTACACATTTCTAATTTTGACAGAAAAGGGGTTTAATTTCAAGTTAAAGTGTACTGTTAGCTAGCTAACGTTAGCTGGCTGGCTCGCTAGCTAACGTTACGTGTATGATCTCATTATTCATATCTCAGAGCCATTTGCTTGGCTAGTTATAGCCCTAATGTTAGCTAGCTAACATTGAACCTGGTTAGTTAGCTATCTGCAGATTCGTGCAGTGTAGTAATGTCATGAGTTGGGATTATGGTTCATTTTTTTTTATCTACATGTCTTAACAAAAGACTCCACTATGCAAGCAACCATTTCAGGTGAGTTCAATTTCAGAGCACTCTCGTCTGAGTGTGCCAGAGCGCAGAATAACTGATGAATTTACGAACTCTCAACACCCGTTGAATATGGCTGGAGTCAGTAGACGTTTGCAAAAAAAAGCGGAATTAAATTGTTGCCTGCAGCACAGTTACAGTCACCAACGCTCTGGATAACATGAAAACAGCCTAACCAACTCTGCTAGGGCGATTAAAATGGTCAGAGTTTGGGTGGGGGCTAAAGATTAAGAGGATGTGAACGATGCGGAATGGGTGTAGACAAAGAAGAGCCCTCCAGTAGGTACCAAAACATTCAAAGGCCATTTTCTCAAAAGTGAGGTTACAAGTTTATCAACTTTCAGCTGCCGCATGCATCCCTTATGTGAAAAAGCACCATTTAAAATATTGCTACATAAATCCGAATCAAGGCGGTCGGTCACATTTGGTCCCATATTCCTAGCATGCAGTGACTACTTGTTTGATGCATTTGCCATTTGTTTTGGTTTTGTTTCAGATAATTTTCTTCCAGTAGAATATGTTTTTAGGGCCTCTCGAGTGGCACAGCAGTCTAAGGCATTGCATCACAGTGCTAGAAGCGTCACTACAGACCTGGGTTCAATCCCGGGCTGTATCACAACCTGCCGTGATCGGGAATCCCATTAGGACGGTTTGGCCGGGGGGGGGGCTTTACTTGGCTCATTGTGCTCTAGCGACTCCTTGTGGCGGGCCGGGCGCCTGCAGGCTGACCTCGGTTGTCTGGTGAACGTTTCCCCTGACACATTGGTGCAGCTGGCTTCCCGGGTTAAGCAGGTGGATGTTAAGAAGCGCGGTTTGGTGGGGCATGTTTCGGAGGACGCGTGACGCAATGAGACAAGATTGAAATTGGGGAGAAAAAAGCTGTAAAAAAATTAATCAATATTTTTTTTGAACACTTCCCCATTAAATGTGGATGCTACCATGGTTACGGATAATCCTGAATGAATTGTGAAAAATGATGAGTTACAGAGGGACAAAGATCATAACCACAAGACATGCTATCCTCCCCTGTTATTGGTAAGAGTTTAGCATGTTAGCATGTCTTCGGGGTATGATATTTGATCTTTTTTTTATAGTGATTGGTGCCACTGTTATTATAGTGACTCAATCTGTGTTTGTGATACTTGTATATGGCAATGTGATTAGCCTGAGGTAGCATTTGTCCGTTGAAACCATTAAAATCTGGGTGATGCACAGCATACTAAACAGCTATTTAACAGTGCAGGTCTTCTGCCCAACGAGAGCCTTTCTCTGTGGTTCTCTAAGTGTGAACTCTGTTCCGCTGTGTGTGTATGTGATCATTAGTGTATACGTGTGCGAATACACTTATATTTGTGTGTGTGTGTGTGTGTCTGTGTGTGTGTGTTTGTGTGTCCACCAGAGTGGGTCGTGGGAGGGATGTGGGCGGCATGTGTTTTTAACAAGGCTGGCAGCGAAACACAAATGAGAAAGCCTGACCGGGGGAAGAAACTGGAATGTATATGGATGGGAAAAACGGAGTGATGGAGAGAACACAAGTGAAAGAGGGAGAACGGATGATTTTTATTGTCGATTTTAATGTATTATTCAACATGGGATCATGCAAATAAAGCTTCTTTGAATTTGAAAGGCAAGTGTGAATAAAAGTTAACAAATACACTGAGTGTACAAAACATTAGGAAGGATTTTTAAGCCTTGAGACAATTGAGACATGGGTTGTGTATGTGTGCCATTTAGAGGTTGAACAGGCAAGACAAAAGATTGAAGTGCCTTTGAACGGGTTATGGTAGTAGGTACCAGGTGCACCGGTTTGATTGTGTCATGAACTGCAATGCTGCTGGGTTTTTCACACTGAACAGTTTCCTGTGTGTATCAAGAATGGTCCACCACCCAAAGGACATCCAGCCAACTTGACACAACAGTGGGAAGCTTTGGACTCAACATGGGCCAGCATCCCTGTGGAACGCTTTTGACACCTTGTAGAGTCCATGCCCCGACGAATTGAGGCTGTTCTGAGGGCAAAAGGTGCAACTCAATTTTGTCGTGTGCACTCAGTGTATATGGCAAGAAACAGAAAATGAGAGATGACGGAGGGAGAGATGAAGGAGGGATGGGAATCGAGAGAAAGGAAGAGGAAGGGAGAGAGAGGGTAAACAGTGTAAATAGCTATGTCAACAGCTGGAGTAATGACAGAGGATTGACAGATCAGGGGAAGAAACAGCCTTTCATGTCCATAGTGTGTAGGGATGTTGGAGAATGGGGTGTATCTGCAGTTTGCGAGAAGAAAGGAATAGGTGTGTGTGTGTGTGCGTGTGCGTGTGTGTGTGTGTGTATAAAAAACACTAGTAAGCCTGTCCTGGAAGACTAAGACTGTGTGTGTTTTAACAGATGCTGTGGTAGAACCTAATGTCCTCACAGAGGGTGGCGATGATGGTCTGTGAAGCAGGCACACACACTCCTGTGACAGCTTATAAAAGACTTTGGGCTGCAAGTGTGTGTGCAGCAACCAAAGCCCCTGGCCTGCGAGGACCTCTCTCAGCAATGTGGATGTAAAGTACTGCCTCCTGCAGCAACCTACCTTTAGGCCTCCCCTAACTCATCATACCCCCCCCACACGCCACACAAGCCCAGAGAGAGGTGTCCTCCTTGGGAGAGCTTTACATTTTTGATCCGGTGCAGCCTGCATGGGCCAATATGACATATGCTTCCCTTTGTCTCTTTTACAGGGTGGTGGGTGGTGCGGTGAGGCCCAGGAAGACCATCTCGTGGTGTTGAGGGACATTAAGTGCCACTGTATATCAACGGCTCCATAAAAAAGAGCCTGTGCAGCAAGGCAATAGCTCTGATCCTCAGGCACATCGTCTACTTTTGATCTCGGGGGGGCTTTTGTTTCGGTTTTAACACAATACTTCAATGTGACTCCTGTATTGAGGGAAAGGCCCATCAAAGTGACTGGGGCAGAAGTAAAAGATGGTTTCCTTGCACTGAGCTGGAGAGGGATCTATCCGCGCAGAACAAAGCATAGATCGAATAGAGGAGGGGGGATAGAGTTTTGGAGGCTTTGTGGGCTACGCCTTCAGAGTTGAGGGAAAGGGAATAACAGGAGAATGAGAAGCAGGACCATGGACAGCTCCTAGGACAGGCCTTGGGGAAGGCAATATGAAGGCATGGTTTTGTATGTAACTACGTACTGCTTTCTTTCTTGGGCCGAGGCTGTGATACCTTTAATTATGTGTGTGTGTATACCGTGTGTGTATGCATATGTGTGTGTCTGCACTCAGTACACTATATATGTGTGTATATTCTGTGTGGGGGGATGTAGTATCAGTGGACACACACACACACACACACACACACACACACACACACACACACACACACACACACACACACACACACACACACACACACACACACACACACACACACACACACACACACACACACACACACACACACACACACACACACACACACACACACAGAGACAGAGAGAGAGATATGTTTATTGGACTGCTGATGGAGAAGCATGCCACAGCCAGCCCCTCTCCCCGTGAGGATCACTAATTTGTTTTCTAAAACTAAAACTGACCTGGGGGCTGTGGCTAATGGCCAAGGACATAACACATTAAAGTAGCACACGTCTCCAAAACCCACAAAACTAACTCATTTCAGTTATCTATATTTTCTCTATTCTTATCTATCTACAGTTGAAGTCGGAAGTTTACATACACCTCAGCCAAATACATTTAAACTCAGTATTTCACAATTTCTGACATTTAATCCTAGTAAAAACTCCCTGTCTTAGGTCAGTTAGGATCACCACTTCATTTTAAGAACGTGAAATGTCAGAATAATCGTAGAGAGAATTATTTATTTCAGCTTTTATTTCTTTCATCACATTCCCAGTGGGTCAGAAGTTTACATACACTCAATTAGTATTTGGTAGCATTGCCATTAAATGGTTTAACTTGGGTCAAACATTTCGGTTAGCCTTCCACAAGCTTCCCACAATACGTTGGGTGAATTTTGGCCCATTCCTCCTGACAGAGCTGATGTAACTGAGTCAGGTTTGTAGGCCTCCTTGCTTGCACATGCTTTTTCAGTTCTGCCCACAAATTGTCTATGGGATTGAGGTCAGGGCTTTGTGATTGCCACTCCAATACCGTTGTTGTCCTTAAGCCATTTTGCCACAACTTTGGAAGTATACTTGGGGTCATTGTCCATTTGGAAGACCCATTTGTGACCAAGCTTTAACTTTAACTGATGTCTTGAGATGTTACTTCAATATATCCACATAATTAAATTTTTTCATGATGCCATCTATTTTGTGAAGTGCACCAGTCCTTCCTGCAGCAAAGCACCCCCACAACATGATGCTGCTACCTCTGTGCTTCACGGTTGGGATGGTGTTCTTCGGCTTGCAAGCCTCCCCCTTTTTCCTCCAAACATAACGATGGTCATTATGGCCAAACAGGTCTATTTTAGTTTCATCAGTCTAAAGGGCATTTCTCCAAAAAGTACAGTCTTTGTCCCCATGTGAAGTTGCAAACCGTAGTCCGGCTTTTTGGAGCACTGGTTTTGGAGCAGAGGCTTCTTTCTTGCGGAGCAGCCTTTCAGGTTATGTCAATATAGGACTCGTTTTACTGTGGATATAGATACTTTTGTACCTGTTTCTTCCAGCATCTTCACAAGGTCCTTTGCTGTTGTTCTGGGATTGATTTGCACTTTTCGCAACAAAGTACGTTAATCGCTAGGAGACAGAATGTGTCTCCTTCCTGAGTGGTATGACGGCTGCTTGGTCCCATGGTGTTTATACTTGCGTAGTATTGCTTGTACAGATGAACGTGGTATCTTCAGGGGGTTGGAAATTACTCCCAAGGATGAACCAGACTTGTGGAGGTCTACAATTTTTTTTCTGAGGTCTTGGCTGATTTCTTTTGATTTTCCCATGATGTCAAGCAAAGAGGCACTGAGTTTGAAAGTAGGCCTTGAATTGTGATACAGTGGATTATAAGTGAAATAATCTGCCTGTAAACAATTGTTGGAAAAATGTCTTGTGTCATCCATAAAGTAGATGTCCTAACCGACTCGCCCAAATACAGTTTGTTAACAAGAAAGTTGTGGAGTGGTTGAAAAACAAGTATTAATGACTCCAACCTAAAAGTATGTAAACTTCCGACTTCAACTGTATGTTGTACTCTTAATAACATCCACAGGCCTAGCCAGCGTAATGATATAATTGTGGTTCTAGTCTTTGTAAGATCTTAAATTGGTGCCACCTCCAGCAGTGAGCTCTGTTTTCAGATGGTAGCTTTTTAATAGGTCATTCCCTGTGGTTAGTTTCTGTAGCATAGCTTTTGTGCTGGGAGGTCAAAGCTTATTGTTAGCATTTCTGGAAGATGTACCAGCAAGCAGCCGTAATCCCATGCTTATGTGTCATTAAATAATTTCTCTTGCATTGTCTTAGAATCTGAAAAAGATGTCATCCTGTGTGTGTGTGTGTGCGTGTGTGTGTGTGTGTGTGTGTGTGTGTGTGTGTGTGTGTGTGTGTGTGTGTCTACCTCTCTCTCTGCGCCTATACGTGTGTGGCCACCGTCGGTGTGATTAAATGCTATTTCCTTGCTTTAGTTCACGCAGAGGTTACCTGCCAGGAGGCAGAGGCCTGTGATTAGCCTTGTGTCCTTACAGAGGGGGGATCCACACACAGTGCGGTGCCCCCTGCAGTGCTCATCATAATTTATGAGCACTGCAGGGGGCACAATGGTTCTGTCTCGTGTTTAAAGGGAAACAGACCCAAGTCCCCTGGCGATCGTAAACTGCCAGGGTAAGAAGGCGGCAGATGGAGGAAATCAAGTCAAATCGCAGCATTGCTGTTAGAAAAGCCACCAAGTGCTACATTTGTGGTAGTGATTGGATTTTTTTGGTTAAGGCCCATTTTGGGGATTTTGACACATTTGTTTAAATCGTTTTAATCTGTAACTTTTAAGGGTTTATTACAAGATGACTGTATGTATTCATCAGAGTGTTTCTCTGAATCTAAAGTGGAATTCTGTAAGAAATATTTTCGGGGTGTAACAAAATAGTATTTTCAGAGCAATTGGCTATGTGTATTGAGTGCATATTAAAGAATGGCGAACGATCGACCCAGGACAGAAAGGGTTGGATGTGGTTCAGCCGTGTTCCACGAGGAATTTAAAGGTCTAAGTAATGAAATGGTTTTGCCAGAGTGTGTGACACTGGTGGAGTGTGTGTGTCAGTGTGAGGTCAGATACCTGTCCACAGGCCAGTCCCATGCCCCTTTCTCCCATTCCATGGGGACAGGAAAGGTTGAGCTCCAGTGCATCCGCCCCGGAGTCCTAGACAGAAAAACACACACACAACCATCAGCTGCGTCTGCATCGATGTCAATGGGACATTCAGTGACAATTCGACTTAAGAGTGGAGATTAGGGTTCTCCCCGATGTGATTTCTCTGTGATAAAAGGAAACAAGGGAACATCCCAGCTCGGTTCCCAAGAGTTGTTTTGAGTACATTTTACTGTGACATGTTAAAATCTTCGCATAGCATAAATGATGACTACCGAACATAACAGTTCTCAAGTACCTGTCATGCCATCTGCAAAGAGACAAGTAAAGAAACGACACGACACATCTACATTAGTATCAGTGGCGACAGAAATAAAAACACTGCATGCATGAGCACGGGGATACCGCAGAAAAACACATTTCAAAGACAGACTCAACTGAGATGCGAACCGAGCATTGCAAAGGGAAAACGAGTGCCTAACACCTTTAAAAAAAAAACACTCTTAAAATAGCTGTGGAAACTTGTTGTTGACACGTCAAAGAAGCTATAAAATAATGGTGCTGGTGGATGGGATGGGAGAGGAGAAATGGGTAGTGGTGGTTCCTGGGAGGAAGGAGAGTAAGAAATAAGGCATTCAACAGGCAATTACACTGTGGAGAAGCGTTCTGACAATGAATCAAAATGGCGGAAGCATCGGGACGATTTCCAGAGACCCTTTATTTCTCAGTCCCATCCAGCATGTCTGCTGAATGTCAGGCCACCACAATCTATGGCCTTCCTCACAACTGACAGCCATTAGAGAGCAAGAATGAATAATAAGGGTTTTAGCCGTTCTAAAGGAGAAGGGGGAGAGAGTGGTTGGATAGCTGGATATAGCTATTTATCATAGTCAGCTTTCAGGAGAGGTGGGGGGGGCATGTTGGTCGTATGGACCTCAAACTAAACTCCATGGTTAATTAAGCTAAATGGATGGGAGAGGGGAATGTAATTGAGCCAAAAAGCAGAGGAGAGAGGACCGTTTTCCTAAAAGGGGCTGGCGGATTTCCTAAAAGCGTACTTTCATCTTTCTCTGTGGGGAGGGCATATTTTTGAAAACGGAGGGCAATGAGTAACAAAGTCTGTATACCTGTGGGTCATCGTTCAGGCAAACATAAAACATTGACTGTTATTATGGACTTGCTCATGCCAAAAAGAATTGTGTGAAAGACAGCATATCTGCATCATTTGATCGCCTGCCATCCCTAACATTTCCACATACACTAAGTCATTAATGTTGACGAGTTAGTACACCCTGTGGCCGTGAGCTCACCTGATTGCGCCAGTCAATGTAAATGGCATCAGACAGCCTTGGATAGTGCTAAACACTAGACATCAACATTCTAATAACCAAGACAATAGAAGGAAGGGAAGCGCTGCTAGGGTGCACAATAGGCTTGGGAGATAGAAAGTGCTCTTTGGTAAAAGGGGTTCATTGGTCATCAAAAAAGGACCAAGGCACTCCTCGTATCATTAAAATGCTTTTATTTGTATGGCATGTCGAATGGAAATCAAGATTTTAGAACTCGTCTTCGTCAGGGAGTACAACGACTGCCTTGGTCCTACTCACATGTGACCTTGGCGTACAAGGACAGTTACCACTGAATTAACAAACGTTTCCCCATTGGCACAAGTGAGCCCTACTGTCTGGTGTCACACAGTACATCTACGTTGAGTTCTCTGAAAGGCTCCGATTCACTGCTTTTCATCTTTACGCATTAAGTTTAAGCTGTCCAGAATGATGGACGCTGTGTGTGTGTGTCTGTTTATGTTTGTCTGTGAGAGCAGGTGTATCTCATTTTGCCTGTGAACATCTCAGGGCTCTGCAGATACGCTCCACTTCAGAGCCAGAGGCCTCAACACGCACGCCCGCACCACACACACACACACACACACACACACACACACACACACACACACACACACACACACACACACACACACACACACACACACACACACACACACACACACACACACACACACACACACAGCTCATTTATTAGGGCTGACGTTAACTTCGACAGAGTTTAAGTACCCCAGCTTGATCAAAGCTAAACTAGCCCTCACTATCGAAAATGTTATCACATCAAGGCTGCTTTGATAGACAATTCATCTGGTAAAATAAAAAGCATTTTTGAATGAATTCATGGCTGACATTAATAAAGGCCTCTTCAGTTGGAGAGACTCAAAGCTGAAAGACAGTTTGAGTAAGTCTTGTTGGAGAATATCTGTTTGAGGCCTGCTAGCAACAGTACAGCCCCTTACCAGACCATAAGCTCTAGTGGTTAGGAACAGCCTCACCAGGAGTAAGAGTCTGGCCATGATAGGCATAACTCACCTCTGTAGGATGTCAAGTGCTTTATAGCTAGCTAACAGTCCCATGTTGTAGGGAATCCATCCGTTACAGTTTTTCTCAATCAACATACAAGCTATTGTTGGATCTGTGTTGAGACGTACAACGGAACGGCGATGATCAAATGCTCAAATACATTTTCAGAACTTCTGATCTTGCCTTAGTACCTGACTTGCATATCTTAGACCACATTTAGCAAAACTTGAAATACAAATGTTCTCGGTGAACACAAAATTCACTGTTAAGTGTTTTGTTCACAGAATATAAACACATTGTTTTCACCAGAAGAGAAACGTGTGAAATTATGTTCTCTGTTTCCAGTGCAGTAGTATCAGTAAATGCTACTGCACAAAATTCGAAATCACGCCGTCAGTATCACACTATGTACAATATATGGAAAGATCTAGGCATTGGGGACTGTCTAATTGTTTGCATTTTTTATAATATTGGGGGCATGCAGAGATCGAAGTTGGGTTACTCCTAAGTCATCAGATTCAACACTGTGACCTTCTAAGCTTTACTTAGGTGTGGATTAAGGCCTGTACAGTGCCTTCGGAAAGTATTTAGATCCCTTGACTTTTTCCACATATTGTTACGTTACAGCCTTATTCTAAAATGCATTAAACTAAACAATTCCTCATCAATCTACACACAATACAACCTAAACGAAAAAGCGAAAACAGGTTTTTAGAAATGTTTGCAAAAACAGAAATACATTATTTACATAAGTATTCCGACCCTCTGCTGTGAGACTCAAAATTGAGCTCAGGTGCATCCTGTTTCCATTGATCATCCTTGAGATGTTTCTACAACTTGATTGGAGTCCACCTGTGGTAAATTCAATTAATTAGATATTATTTGGAAAGGCACACACCTGTCTATATAAGGTCCCACAGTTGACAGTGCATGTCAGAGCAAAAACCAAGCCATGACCAAGGAATTATCCATAGAGCTCCGAGACAGGATTGTGTCGAGGCACAGATTTGCAGAAGGGTACCAAAAAATGTCTGCAGCGTTGAAGGTCCCCAAAAACACAGTGGCCATCCATCATTCTTAAATGGAAGAAGTTAAGGAACCACCAAGACTCTTCCTAGAGCTAGCCGTCCGTCCAAACTGAGCAATCGGGGGAGAAGGGCCTTGGTCAGGGAGGTGACAAAGAACCCATTGGTCACTCTGACAGAGTTCCAGGGTTCTTCTGTGAATATGGGAGAATCTTACAGAAGGACTACCATCTCTGCAGTACTCCACTAATCAGGCTTTTATGGTAGAGTGACCAGACGAAAGCCACTCCTGAGTAAAAGGCAAATGACAGCCCACTTGGAGTTTGCCAAAAGGCACGTAAAGTCTATCAGACCGTGAGAAACAAGATTCTCTGGTCTGATGAATCCAAGAATTGAACTCTTTGGCCTGAATGCTAAGCGCCACGTCTGGAGAAAACCTGGAACCATCCCTACGGTTGTAATTGTCTGGGTGTAGCTGGTGCAGAGGAGTCTGGCACAGGACAGCAGAGATGCGTAACACAAGTAACTTTACTCAAATATTCCAATAACATGTCGTAATACCGAGCCCACAATAACGGACCGAACATACATAAAACAATCACGCCCAAAAACCATGGGGAAAACAGAGTGTTACATAATAAACATGTAATTGGGGAATTGAGACCAGGGGTGTAAAACAAAGACAAAACAAATGGAAAATTAAGGGTGGATCGACAATGGCTAGAAGGCCGGTGACGCCGACCACCAAACACCGCCCGAACAAGGAGAGGGACCGACCTTGGCGGAAGTCGTGACAACAGTGAAGCATGGTGGTGGCAGCATCATGCTGTAGGGATGTTTTTCAGTGGCAGAGACAGGGAGACTTGTCAGGGTTGGGGGAAAGATGAATGGAGCAAAGTACAGAGAAATCCTGTTTTTGCTTTGTCATTATGGGGTATTGCGTGTAGGTTGATAAGGGAAAAAACTATTTAATCAATTTTAGGATAAGGCTGTAACGTAAACAAAATGTGGAAAGCCTACAAAAAAAATTGCAAACCAGCCTTTGTATTGAATACATAGAATTGGATTGTGATGATACTGATGAATGAATCCTGCAATCAATGTGCAGGAATAATATTTGATTTGATGTGTATGAAATTGTTTGGTGAAATATGCATTAAAGAAACGTAATTGACCATAATTCTGCACCTTGGGATAGTTGTACTTCCAATTTTGATCATAATTATTTAGTGACTGCAAAATCTAGTAGAATTTTCAAAAGACATACTAACTTTCTGTTTGGTCTGCTTGGACTGAAGAGATAAGTATGGTGCATCTACATCTGTATTGCTTGCTGTTTCTGTATAAGCACTTTGTGACAACTGCTGATGTAAAAGAGCTTAAAAATACATTTGATTGATTGATTGAGTGATCGGTTGTGTTAATCTTGTTAAGACAACCAATCTTGTTCTTTCGATTAATGTACTTGCAATTTTTATTATATTATATGGTTTTGATGAATGTATTTATATTGAGAGAAATCAACAACATTTTGAAAACGCATTTACTGTTTTGCCAAAGGCCACAGAGTTCTATGTCTTGTGAACTCTGTTTGAAAATTGTCAACATTGTTCCAAAAAATGCTTTAATGAGATTGAGAAAAACTGTAAATGTGTGTCAAGTGTGCTACCTCTCCGGCCTCTAGGTCACTAGGCTGCTCGTTATGGCGCACACCTGTCACCATCGTTATGCGCACCTGCATGTCATTAGACTCACCTGGACTCCATCACTTCCCTGATTATCTTCCTTATATATGTCACTCCCTTTGGTTTCTTCCCCAGCCGTAATTGTTTCTGTTTCAGTTTCATGTCTGTGCGTTGTTCGTGTTTCTTGTTTTGTATTATGTTTAATTTATTTATGAAATGATTCGCTCACAGAACTTTCTTCCCGACTCCCAGTGCACACATTACAATGTGACTCGTGTCGTTTCAGGAAACTAGGCGTATGTCGCAAGTCATCACTTCACAGGAGAGGCATTTGAACATAACGTAAAAAAATAAATCTAAATGCGTTTTTTGTCAGAAATACATTCTGGAACATGTGAACTATCATGTGCCTTCACAAGAAACGTGTATGCCATCTGTAAATACAAATACAATTGTTAAATTGCGAGCCTAGTTGGTTTAGTCACGGAAAAGGTCAGGAACCTTCCCGCTAGCCATGATTGGCAGAGATAATGGATGGGCTGGACATGCCAAGAGATGAATGTCAGATTGGTCAGCCATGTAGCACGCTTTTGTTTATAACATGAGCTGGTCAGTATGTGTAGGTAATCCTTTCTAACGCAGCGTTTAAAAAAATATATATCACGTAGTAGAACTGCATAAGTTTTGCTCTAAACTTTCTGAAGGACCAAGTTTTGAAATCAGTGGACGCCCGGTGGAAATAGAGTATGATAGCTAAGGAGATGGAGAAAATTCTGGCGTTTGATTGCAAATATGCAGAGGGATTCGGAAAGAGAACACAGAAGGCTGTTGTATGAAACCTGTCTCCAGATTATATCTTCAAACTAAGGACTACCATGGTATCCGTGACAGAGAGGAAGAAGTGTCCAGCCATAGAGGTCCTGGATGTCCAGCCATGGAAGATAGTCTAGCTAGCTACATTTTCAGATATTATACATTTCTAATTTTGTCAGAAATGTGTTTTCATTTTAAGTTATTAAAGCATACTGTTAGCTGGCTGGCTCGCTAGATAATGTTATGTGTATGAACTGTGTATTAATATTATTCGTATCTCAGAGCCATTTGCATTACTAGTCAGCCTAATATTAGCTCGCTAACATTGGTAAGATACCTGCAGATTCATGCAGGGTATTAATGTTATGAGTTGGGATTATGGTTAATTATTTAGCTAGCTATCTAGCTAGCTAACATTTTTATTTTTTATTTTACCGTTATTTTACCAAGTAAATTGACTGAAAACACCTTCTCATTTACACCAACGACCTGGGGATAAGTTACAGGGGAGAGGACGGGGATGAACGAGCCAATTGTAAATTGGGGATTGAACCTGGATTGAACCTGGTTGGTTAGCTACCTGCAGATTCATGCAATGTAGTAACGTTATGAGTTGGGATTATGGTTCATTCTTTAGCTAGCAAGCTACATGTTTAAACTAAAGACTCCACTAGGCAAGGAACCAATTCACTACACTGTCTGTATGCACCTTCCTGTGCATGTGACAAATAAACTTTGATTTTATTTGATGTAGTATGTGTTTACCAGAGACAGCAATGTGAAGAATATGCACCAAAGTCAAATTAGGATATAACATTAGGCCAGACAGTATCCAAGTTCTAAAAATTCTCCGGAAGAATGTCCTGCTTTTGTTTCGCCATTAACTTGTAAATACTGATCTTTTGTGAGTTTATTTTCCTGTAATAATGAAGGCAAATGAGTGAAAGTGAAGATGTTGTCAGCTATATGATATGGTCATTATTTGAACTGGCAAGCCAGCTAACTTAGCATTAGCTAGTTAGCTAACAAGCTAGAAACGAACCCAAAGATAGTTTAGAAGGTTGCTTTTAGTTGCATGGTTTGCTAGGTTGACATATACAGTACTACATTCATTAATAGAGTTCATTGGTCTTAAAATACACTAGTTATGCTATTTTGGACCACCAGGCTGCTGA
Source organism: Oncorhynchus keta (assembly GCF_023373465.1). Lineage (NCBI taxonomy): Eukaryota > Metazoa > Chordata > Actinopteri > Salmoniformes > Salmonidae > Oncorhynchus > Oncorhynchus keta. The sequence continues at coordinate 35,353,354 of NC_068443.1, forward strand.
TGTCATGTATTTATACTTTTTCATAAGGACAATGATACGTTTGATGTCAGACGACAATAGAATGTTCTTGATGTCATTGCGACAACTGTCAATAGACATATTATAAACCAGCCTTTAGTCTTGAAATCGTTGTTTGTTTGGTACATGCCTCATGTGAATCCGGGGCAAAGGTTGAATGGGTGTAGATAAAAAGTGAAGTTACAAGTTTATTACCTTTCTAAGCAGAATTACTTTCCCATTGTTCCTCAACTGTAGTGTATGATATAACATGTTCTAGCTCCGAGACTTTTATCCAAAAAACACAATTTCAAATTTTGCTACATAAGACCGAATCGAGCCACAAACACCATTCCCTAGCAATGAAATACTGTGCCACTACTACTACCATTATCAATCACCACAGTGGATTTAGCATGCCTGATGCAAACACAACAGTGTTGGTTTCACATCAATAACCACGAGTTCAATAGGGCTATGTGAGGTGACAGAGCAAAGCTGAGAAGGAACGATAGAATAAAAGATAGATTTCAGAGGCAAACATCCACATCGGAGGAGAAAATGAATAACATTTTTTGTTGTTATGATTTCTTTCTTTCTCTTTCTTACACTCCCTTACTCTCTCTCTCTCTCTATCTCTCCTTTCTCTCTCTCTCTCTCTCTCTCTCTCTCTCTCTCTCTCTCTCTCTCTCTCTCTCTCTCTCTCTCTCTCTCCCTTACTCTCTCACTCTCCCCTCACTCTCTCCCTTACTCTCTCTCTCTATCTCTCTCCTTTCTCTCTCACTCTCCCCTCACTCTCTCCCTTACTCTCTCTCTCTCTCTCTCTCTCCTTTCTCTCTCACTCTCCCCTCTCTCTCACTCTCCCCTCACTCTCTCCCTTACTCTCTCTCTCTATCTCTCTCCTTTCTCTCTCACTCTCCCCTCACTCTCTCCCTTACTCTCTCTCTCTATCTCTCTCCTTTCTCTCTCACTCTCCCCTCACTCTCTCCCTTACTCTCTCTCTCTATCTCTCTCCTTTCTCTCTCACTCTCCCCTCCCTCTCTCCCTTACTCTCTCTCTCTCTATCTCTCTCCTTTCTCTCTCACTCTCCCCTCACTCTCACCCTTACTCTCTCTCTCTATCTCTCTCCTTTCTCTCTCACTCTCCCCTCACTCTCTCCCTTACTCTCTCTCTCTCTATCTCTCTCCTTTCTCTCTCACTCTCCCCTCCCTCTCTCCCTTACTCTCTCTCTATCTCTCTCCTTTCTCTCTCACTCTCCCCTCACTCTCTATCTCTCTCCTTTCTCTCTCTCTCCCCTCACTCTCTCCCTTACTCTCTCTCTCTCTCTATCTCTCTCCTTTCTCTCTCACTCTCCCCTCACTCTCTCCCTTACTCTCTTCCTCCCCTTCTCTCGCTCATCTTTTCCCTCCCTCCCTCCCTCCCTCCCTCCCTCCCTCCCTCCCTCCCCTCCCTCCCTCCCTCCCTCCCTCCCTCCCTCCCTCCTCACTCACTCACTCACTCACTCACTCACTCACTCACTCACTCACTCACTCACTCACTCAAATTCTCCCTCCCCTCTCCCTAAATGTATTTTTTATTTTTTACATTGGATAAAAATGAACTCTGTTTGAAACATTGTTACAAAAAATGCTTGTATGTGATTGAGATAAACTGTAAATACCATTCCCTAGCAATTAAATACTATGCCACTACTACTACTACTATTATCAATGATCACAATGTTTTTAGCGCTTCCTGATGCAAACACAACAGTGTTGGTTTCACATCAATAACCATGAGTTCAATAGGGCTATGTGAGGTGACAGAGCAAAGGAACGACAGAAGAAATGAAAAAACATTTTATGATTTATTCCCTCTCTCCATTACTCTCTCTCTCTCTCTTTATCTCTCTTTCTCTCTCTCTCTCCATTACTATCGACCTCTCTTCCTTACTCTCTCTAAGAATAATAAGAATAAGAAATAAAAGTAATTAAAGAGCAGCAGTAAAATAACAATAGCGAGACTATATACAGGGGGGTACTGGTACAGAGTCAATGTGCGAGGGCACAGGTCAGTTGAGGTAATATGTACATTTAGGCAGAGTTATTAAAGTGACTATGCATAGATTATAACAGAGAGTAGCAGCGGTGTAAAAGAGGGGGAAGGGGGGCGATGCAAATAGTCTGGGTAACCATTTGATTAGATGTTCAGGAATCTTATGATTTGGAGGTAGAAGCTGTTTAGAAGCCTCTTGGACCTAGACTTGGCGCTCCGGTGCCACTTGCTGTGTGGTAGCAGAGAGAATAGTGTAAGACTAGGGTGGCTGGAGTCTTCGACAATTTTTAGGGCCATCCTCTGACACCGCCTGGTATAGAGGTCCTGCATGGCAGGAAGCTTGGCCCCAGTGATGTACTGGGCTGTTCACACTACCCTTTGTAGTGCCTTGAGGTCGGAGACCGAGCAGTTGCCATACATGGCAGTGATGTAACCTGTAATGCTCTCAATGTGCCGCTGTATAACTATTCATGAAAATCGCAAATGAAATTAAATAAATATATTGGCTCTCAAGCTTAGCCTTTTGTTAACAACACTGTCATCTCAGATTTTCAAAATATGCTTTTCAACCATAGCTAAACAAGCATTTGTGTAAGAGTATTGATATCTAGCATAGCATTAAGCCTAGCATTCGGCAGGCAACATTTTCACAAAAACAAGAAAAGCATTCAAATAAAATCATTTACCTTTGAAGAACTTCGGATGTTTTCAATGAGGAGACTCTCAGTTAGATAGCAAAAGTTTTTCCAAAAATATTATTTGTGTAGGAGAAATCGCTCCGTTTTGTTCATCACGTTTGGCTAAGAAAAAAAACTGAAAATTCAGTCATCACAACGCAAACATTTTTCCAAATTAACTCCATAATATCGACAGAAACATGGCAAACGTTGTTTAGAATCAATCCTCAAGGTGTTTTCACATATCTATTCGATGATAAGTCACTCGTGGCAGTTTGGTTTCTCCTCTGTTCAAAATGGAACAATGCACGCACCTGGAGATTACGCAACAGTTTTGACGGAGGACACCGAGCGGACACCTGGTAAATGTAGTCTGGACTATGTATTTTTGTAAATAACAGCTGGTGCATGATATGTAAGGAAGACTCAAGCTATTGCTCACCTGAGGTAGAGTATCTCATGATAAGCTGTAAACCACACTATCTACCTAGAGAGTTTACATCTGTATTTTTCGTAGCTGTGTACATACCACCACAGACTGAGGCTGGCACTAAGACAGCATTGAATGAGCTGTATTCCGCTGTAAACAAACAAGAAAACGCTCACCCAGAGGTGGCGCTCCTAGTAGCCGGGGACTTTAATGCAGGGAAACTTAAATCTGGTTTACCAAATTTCTATCAGCATGTTAAATGTGCAACCAGAGGGAAAAAACTCTGGAACACCTTTACTCCACACATAGAGATGCATACAAAGCTCTTCCTCGCCCTCAATTTGACAAATCTGACTATAATTCTATCCTCCTGATTCCTGCTTACAAGCAAAAATTTAAGCAGGAAGCACCAGTGACTAGATCCATAAAAAGCGGTCAGATGAAGCAGATGCTAAGCTACATGACTGTTTTGCTAGCACAGACTGGAATATGTTTCGGGATTCCACCAATGATATTGAGGAGTACACCACATCAGTCATTGGCTTCATCAATAAGCACATTGTCCCCACATTACAGACTACAAAGAGAAGCACACCCGAGAGCTGCCCAGTGACACGAGCCTACCAGATGAGCTAAACTACTTCTATGCTCGCTTCGAGGCAAATAACACTGAAACATGCATGAGAGCACCAGCTGTTCAGGAAGACTGTGTGATCACACTCTCTGCAGCTGATGTGAGTAAGACCTTTAAACAGGTCAAGATTCACAAGGCCGCAGGGTCAGACAGATTACCAGGACGTGTACTGCGAGCATGCGCTGACCTTCTGGCAAGTGTCTTCACTGACATTTTCAACCTCTCCCTGTCCGAGTCTGTAATACCAGCATGTTTCAAGCAGACCACCATAGTGCCAAGACCACTAAAGTAACCTTCCTAAAGTACTACTGACCAGTAGCACTCATGTCTGTAGCCATGAAGTGCTTTGAAAGACTGATCATGGCTAACATCAACACCATTATCCCAGAAACCCTAGACCCACTCCAATTTGCATACCGCACCAACATATCCACAGATGATACAATCTCTATTGCACTCCACACTGCCCTTTTCCACTTGGGCAAAAGGAACACCTATCTAAGAATGCTATTAATTGACTACCTCTCAGCGTTCAACACTGTAGTGCCCTCAAAGCTCATCAATAAGCTAAGGACCCTGGGACTAAACACCTCTCTCTGCAACTGGATCCTGGACTTCTTGTAGGTCCGCCCCCAGGTGATAAAGGTAGGTAACAACACATCTGCCACACTGATCCTCAACACAGGGGCACCTCAGGGGTGCATGCTCAGTCCCCTCCCGTACTCCCTGTTCACTCAGGACTGCACGGCCAGGCATGACTCCAACACCATCCTTAAGTTTGCCGATAACACAACAGTGGTAGGCCTGACCACTGACAATGACGAGACAGCCTATAGGGAGGAGGTCAGAGACAACAACCTCTCACTCAAGATGATCAAGACAAAGGAGATGATTGTGGACTACAGGAAAAAGAGGACTGAGCACGCCCCCATTCTCATCGACTGGGCTGCAGTGGAGTCGGTTGAGAGCTTCAAGTTCCTTGGTGTCCACATCATCAACAAACTAGCATGGTCCAAGCACACCAAGAAAGTTGTGAAGAGGGCACAACAAAACATATTCCCCTCAGGAGAGTGAAAAGATTTGGCATATATAATTACGCTCCCGGACACGGGATTGCTCGTCGCAACAGGTTAATCTTCCGCATAGGTCATCGATTTTATTTTCCAAAGATTGCACGTTTGCTAGCAGAATGGAAGGAAGTGGGGGTTTATTCAATTGCTGACGAATTCTCAGAAGGCAGCCTGCCCTCTGGCCCCTTTTACATCGCGTCCTCTTCACGCAAATCACAGAGATCTGGGCCTGCTCCCGAGAAAGCAGTATATAATTTGCGTCGGGCTCGTCAGACTCGTTAAAGGAAGAAAAAAGGATTCTGCCTGCCCGTGGTGAGTAATCTCAGTCCTGATTTCCAGAAGTTATTTTCGGTCATAAGAGACAATAGTGGCAACATTATGTACAAAATGTCCTTTTAAAGTCTATATAAACTAGAGACCTGCAGTGTTTGTCTCTATACCCTGGTGAAGACAGTTTGGCTGTCAAAACTTTGGTATTCAGTTATTGCATCTGAGCTCCTAGATTGTGAGGCTCTACTTTTCTTTTTCAAGGTTTCACATCAATAACCATTAGTTCAATAGGGCTATCTCTCTCTCTCTCACACATACTCTCTCTCTTCTCTCTCTCTCTATGATTTAGTCCCTCTCCCTCTCCCTTACTCTCTCCCTCGTTCTCTCCCCCTCTCAATCTCTCTCCCCATCTCTCGCTTGTTCTCTTTCTCTCTCTCTCTCCCCCTCTCTCCCTCTCTTTATCTCTCTCTCTCTCCCCCCCTGCTTGTGAACTCTGTTTGGAAGATCGACAACATTGTTCCAAAAAATGTTTGTATGAGATTGAGAAAAACTGTAAATACCATTCCCTAGCTATGAAATACTATGCCACTACTACTACCATTATCAATCATCACAGTGGTTTTAGCATGCCTGATGCAAACACAACAGTGTTGGTTTCACATCAATAACCACGAGTTCAATAGGGCTATGTGAAGTGACAGAGCGAAGCTGAGAAGGAACGATAGGAGAAACGATATATTTCAGAGGCAAACGTCCACATCTGAGGAGAAAAAGAACACAAAAAAATAGTTTTATGATTTATTCCTCAGTTTGTGAGCACAGTGGGTTTCTGTTGCCTCTGAGACGTAAATCCGATGCTATCTAATGCAAATTTAATGTAAGAAGCTGCTTTTTCTCAAAGAAACCAATGAGGCTTTAAGCCATGAATATGGATACCGGTCTATTTCAGAGTGATATTCTTTAAGGTATCTGTTATCTGTTTTTTTAAAACATATTGACATGCATGTTTTTAGAGAAGACAAAGGAACTCATTTAAATCCATTTGTTTGGTACAAAACAGTTGGCCCAAAAGAATGTGAATGGATCAAATTGAACACTCACTTTCTTGACTCTTTCTTGAAGTCCAGCCCTGTAAAGTCAGGTTATATTCTGAACCAACAGACAACACAAAATGGACTCACCTCTGCCATTTTAGTAAGCTCAACCCAGTCGGCTTTGTTGTAACCGCACATGATGCTCGAGATGACAATCTGAAAAATAGAGAGAGGAGAGAGAGAAAGAGAGAAAGAACGAGAGAGAGAGAGAAGATTAAGAGAGAGAAAGGGAGAGAGAGAGAGAGGGAGGGAGAGAGAAAGAGAGAGAGAGGGCAAGTAACAACTGTGATTTCACCTGCTGTGCCTTATCTTGTCTGAGAGCCTGAGAACACATAGTGTTTTCAAAGACTACACAAACATCTGAGAGAATAACAGAGGAACAATATAATGTGTCTTTCGCCCATCAGTCCTCCGCACTCAATCCTCAACGGTCCTCAGTCCTGTTGTGGAAACTATAATCTACCCATAAAGTAGGGGAGATATAACTCTCCCTTTTATTGCTCTGGATTTTAAAAGACACAAATAGGCTGATGTGTCCACAATGCACAGAGGGACATGCCTGCCTGTGATGTAAGTGTGTGTTTGATTTTATAGATCCTGCATCTTTCCATGTCCGTATTGTTGGAGACTTGTGATAACCCTTCATCCTCTTTACCATGGGAGTCGGCTACTGAACTGCAAATATTGATTACGGGCCAGTTGAAGTGGAAATTAATAGCAAACAATGCTACGTTTCTCCCCCTGATCCACTCTCAAGTGGCACACGCTACGTACAGTGTCCAGACTATTGTTGGTGAAAACGTCTTCAGTATCTACACACATTGTTTGAAGACAGAAGGAAAGGGACAAGACAGACAAACGTACATGCAGACGTGCCGACAGACAGACTGACAGGTGGTGTGCACGGCAGTAGAACCGTTCGAGCTGGACCCCATCCCGAGGAGACGGTTTACAGGGGCAGAGTGAATTGCAGCGATAGTGGGGCATGTGTCTGTCTGTTTGTCCGTCCATCCGCCGGCTTGCCTGTCTGTCCGTCTGCCTGTCTGTCTGCGAGGAGCAGAGCCTAGCAGGGGGATCCTCCTGTTATCTCTTTAATAATGGAGTAGTGTGAGTAAGTGAGCCCATCCACCAACACCCTCTACACTGCCTCTCCAAGGACCCCCGGCAACACGGCAACTGTCAATCACCGCTGATATGGAGATATTAGAAGAGGGGAGGATGGGGCTGCACCTTTTCACTTTCTTCCCGCTCCTTATTTCTCCCTTTATTCTGTCTCCCTCCTGCTCCCTCTCCCTCTCTCTCTCTCCCTTCCTTTCTGTCAATTTGTCCCTATGTTTCCCTGGTAGTCTCTCTTTCTCTTCCCTTTTTTACAATTCCATTCCTCAGGTGCAGCATTATTACAGGCATGCCCGCTGCCTGTAAAACCTGACACACACACACACACACACACACACACACACACACACACACACACACACACACACACACACACACACACACACACACACACACACACACACACACACACACACACACACACACACACACACACACACACACACACACACACACACACACACACACACACACACACCACTCCACAGTCTCAATCAGTCCCCGCAAGGGAGAGGTGTCTCAACCTCCCCAGCCCCTACAATTTCTCATCATTTGGGGAGGGCTTTTGTTATTAATCACTCCCCTTCTCTGAGTATTCATTTTGCCGAGCGGAATACGCCGGTGACCTTTAACCTCCGGGAGGCACGCGCTGGGATGAGTTTGGCTCTGCCTTCACCAAGGCCCCTTCAAAGCAACACAGGTGGACCGAGGATGGCAACCCACAAGGTCACGTCATGTTGAAGATGAGCGTAGAGGAAAACAGGAATAATGACTGGGAATAATGGGGGAGGGAGAATGGCCTTGACCTCCCTGAAATCAATGAAAAAAAATTAATGGATGTCTCTCAATGGGAACTACATATTTATGTTTTACTGCATTGGTAAGTAATTTGGGGAGGATGGAACAAGGGGATGGGCTCTGGCAACCAGGTAAAGGAAATAACAGGAGGATGAAGGTCGGAAGAGATCAATTGTGAAGAGGATTTCTGGACCTGAGCTTGGTGTAGAAGCACAGCAGTGTAATACAGTGTAATCACTGTAGACTAAATGGGACAGTCTGACATGGATATACAGTAAATACCCCTACAGGAAACACAAATAATCCCTGAGGAGGTGGGTATTATGTTCAATGAGACAGGCTCACTGCATTTTTCACTGTAATTCATTCTGGACTAAATACATGTTTGAGTGACATTTATTTAGCTGAAAAAGACTGGTTGAGTCTTCAAATAGTAAACTACAGAACCGAACCAAGCTAAACTAAGCTGTACTGTGCTGGCCTGGTTACGCATCCACCAAAGTTGTTACTGGAAGAAAGCTGAAAAGACTATGTGAGAGTATTGTAGCACAAATCGGTTCCAATAGATAGTGTGAAATGGGCATCTGTGGAAAAGAGCGAACTCACATTCTTGGGAAAGTCTGTCTTCAGCTCTTTGACACCCTGGCACCAGTAGGCAGCCGTCTTCTCACTGATCAGTTCGATGTTGAGGAAGGAGCCCTGTCCGGGGCCGAACACATGACCTGACGTGGTGCCACGCACGATACGGGGAGAAACATTAGTCACCAGGTCCTGTGGGAAGAATCATAGGAATGAGAGAAATGACGCTCCAAGAAACAAAATAGCTGACTGTTTTGTTAGGTCAGGCCAGTGATGGAACGAGCGAGATTGATCCATTACCATGAGAGTCAGGATTTTTTCCTGGCTATAACCGTTCAGTATAATTCGGGCTGTGGTGGAATTATTGTAATCAAAAGGAGAGCCTTTTAGATTTCTTCAAAACAATCAACTTTATTATTTAATTACTGCACTCCTGGAGGTGATCACTGAGAACTCAACGAGCTGGTTCTAGCCACAGCATTTTATAGCAAAGTCCATCCTCCTTCAGTCTACATGACAAACAACAGATGTATGGAATGGATCACAAGGTTAAGATTTGCATGAAAGATACTTAGAATTCACAGCAGACAGTATCTGCTGTAAAAACAGTTCTCATTGTGTAAATACCAGGGTCTGTCCCCCAACTCCACTGGAGCCATCTCTCCCTGGTACCCCAGTACAGAAACATTAACTCATGTTCTGGAATGCGGTGTCACCCAAAGACATTGTAAATCTTCTAGAGGCCCATCCTCAGTAGAACACACACAGATGAGCGTTCTAACAACCCTTTATTCTGTTTCATAAAACAACCATTTGATGCAATAACAGCATTATAACATAATCTTGTAATTTACACCATAGAGCTCAGAGTTGTTCCTTGTCAGGCCAATTGGTCAACAAAATCACCTGCTGACATGACTCAGCTGCATGAACAACATGACATTACATCTTATGAATAAGAGGGAGGTGCATGGTCAATATTTGATAACTATAATGTCACTTAAAAAATGCTGGCTTCAATTGTGAATCTGAATGTCATGTTTGATTCAAAGCCAATGTGAAGAGCTGTTGAATCTAAAGAAGCACCACTCATATTCATGATATACAGTTACTTATAAATTCACCACGGAGACATTGATTTTTGAAGATGTTTCATTCTGCTCTGGTTACTATTACCAATTAGTAGAAACCAATTTGCATAATTGAATAAAAAAAACGAGCCCATATCAAACAATTGCAACAATAACACACTAATAGATGTAATGATATTTGGTTTATGCAGTATCTTTAGTGATAGAAAGTAATGCAGACATAATCTGCAATAGGTTTAGAATCCTAAACTCCTAAACGAATGCTATCGTGGCAAAAATTCAAGAGAGCATCACAGCCAACAGTAGAATTCATTGTGATCACGCATTTGTTTCCCTGTGACATCTGCTGTGTTCACTGCTAATAGCTGGGCTTTATCCACAGGGCAATGTTTGAAGGATTTAGCTCAGCGCTGCACTGTGAGTTCAGTCAACTATGAAGGCAGCTCCTCGCTAGCTAACCCTGATGAAGTGCAAGACAAGTCAGGACAAATTGTTTGAAGTCGGCGAGTAGAAAGGAATACGAATGAGATTAGATAAAGCTCTGGACAGACGTGGGAGCCACGTCTTTCGAAGGAACAAATACAGGATGATGGGTGAAGGGTTCGGTGCGTTTGCACATACGGACTCAATCACATAAAATAGTAAAGTAATCCATAACTCCAAAACACATAGGCTAGGCTACAGTACCACACACATGCACACGCATGCACACACACACACACACGCACACGCACACGCACACGCACACACACACACCACCACCACGTAATACATGCATGCACCTGTGAAGAAAACATGGCCAGTAATCTCTGTAACAACATCAAATCAAATCAAATGGTATTTGATTAATCCGGGTGGCCAGACTATTTACCACCAATCCACATGTATTATTGTCCTCAACAAGGATTTAGATGCTATAGGTTAACAGGTCCTTTGTGTCTGGTTTTCTGCTAACCATTGGGCTATCACAACAGTCCAGGTCAACTAATCAATCCCTGCAACCTAGCACCTTTATGAACAGACGTGATAAAGAGTGCTCAGATATCACAGCCACGGCTCTAGCTCCTCCAACACAGAGACAACCAAAGATTGGCCGTCGGCCATGAGAAGGCACATTCCAGGTGATTACCGAACAGCGGTTAGTTACATGGTCTCTTCCCTCAAGACACTATTCTTTCTTTCTGCAGGGAGGAGAAGCGAGAGAGAGAATGATGGAGAGAGATAGAGAAAAAATAAAAATATACGTTTTTCAGTTGCACACCGTGCGGCCCTGGCTATTTTTAAAGCTGACACAGAAACCATTCGACCACTATTATCTCTATTACTACATCCATCAATATCGCCGGAGGGAGGGATGTACGTGGCCGGGGGTGGTGGTGGATGCTAGTAAGTGAACAATTCTCTCTCTCTCCCTCCCTCTCTACCTCTCCCCCTCTCTCTCTCTACCTCTCCCTCTACCTCTCTCTACCTCTACCTCTCTCTTTACCTCTACCTCTCTCTCTCTCTCTCCCTCTACCCCTCTCTCTACCTCTACCTCTCTCTACCTCTCTCTCTCTCTCTCCCTCCCTCTCTCTCTCTCCCTCCCTCTCTACCTCTCTCCCTCCCTCTCTACCTCTCCCCCTCTCTCTCTCTACCTCTACCTCTCTCTTTACCTCTACCTCTCTCTCTCTCCCTCTACCCCTCTCTCTACCTCTACCTCTCTCTACCTCTCTCTCTCTCTCCCTCCCTCACTCCTTTTTTCTCTCTCTCTCCTACTCTTCATGGTGAATTTAAATTCCTCTCTTTCCCCCCTCACCCCTCTCTCTCTCCCCCTCTCCCCGCTCCCTCCCTCTCTTTTTTTCTCTCTCTCTCTCTCACTCTTCATGGCGAGTTTAAATCCCTCTCTTTCTTCTCGACCTCTCTTGGTAGATGTTTTTAGTAGTCCACTTGTTGCCCTGTCCTGCCCTGTGCTGGTGGCTGACTTGCCAGCCGGGTCAAGAAGACCAAATGGAACATCCCACAGCTCAATCATACCTTCAGCTATAGCTCTGGTGCCACCATGTTCTATCTGTAGGTTAATCACCATGACCCTCGATTGAATGTTAAGCCATTTTATTCTATGTGACATTAGAGGGAGGGCAGCAGGCATATAATATATTGGGAGGTGATTCTACCTACTTTGTTCTGATTTCTTTGGTCCAGACAGGGCAAGTGACCTGCGTGTTAATTTACTTAGAGTTTTTTCTTTTCTTTCTATTTGCCACTTTGATCTATGCATTTTTCATAAACAATCTGAATCTAATCCTCCTCCCATTTGTCATCTTAAGTGGTTTCATGACCCTGTAAGTTCCGTTTAGAGGGAGAGGCATGCATACTCACGGTCTGGGCAGAGAACAGAGTTCCTAAGGGCTATGGCAAATTGCTTTCAATATCTCGTTTTTCTCTTTCAATCAGAGCCACTACAGCGCAGCAGCTTTCAGTGCCTGAAAAGGCATGTCTTGGGTATGACCTAAAATTGTCATCTTTTAAAATCAGTCCCTTTATCACTCTGGGAGATGCATTCATGCTCCCTGTGTTTCAAACTTTTTTGGCTCATTTTGGAAATATTCTTGAGATATTCATATATTTGGAAACTATAGGCAAATAAATGCATCTAGGAATGCCTAAGTGCTGAAAGTGTACAATTGAGCTTCACATATAATATGAAGCGTTTTCTTGCCAAACACGATGCAAAACTAAAAGGTAGCAACAATAACAACGAGAGTGTACTTTGAGTGAAAATGTCATTTTGTGACCTACTTCCCTAACGGTGTTATAAACAGAGACGTATCATGGGCAATTTAAACAATTAAAAATGGCCTCCGGCGATTGTTTTACTTTTACTGTTGAAAAGTGATATCCCATTGAAGTACTAAGTCATTTGAAAATGACTGCAAGAGAAATATAAGTGCCCTTGCCAAAGGGACTAAGTGGTCATAGATAACACAGACAGAATGAACACATGCTGACTTGAGAAGAATAAATAACATTGTTGAAATCAACCCCTCAGAAGGTAAACATCAGAACGACACTTCAAAAACGACGTCAACAAAGTTTGTGTATCACGAGATAGGTAAGTTTGTCCTGAGAATAGTAAACCAAGATCGACATGATTCTTGTTTTTTTTTATTCATGTGATGCAAATAATGAGCTTCACACAATTACCACAAACAACAAGCAACCAGGCAATAAATTAGCTTCTCGTGAAAAAAGAAGGCTAAACTCATAAAAATAACACCCACTGGTAATAGACAAGCATTAAAAAGTTTTTTTGTGACTGTAAATCTATAAAGTTTTGACATCTATAAAGTTCTTCCCACACACTGGTAAGTAGGCAGACTTTCACAAACATAGAATGACCAATTACATAAATCTCTCATCTGTAAATTTAGACCTGCTTTTCTTATAATGATTTAAGTTTCATACATAAACTATGAGACAGGGTTCAGCTGCCAGACAGTTGTTTTAATTAGCAAACAAAGCGATTTAACTCTTCAGTTTTCAGGGACATGGAAAAAGTGACGCTTACATAAAAGGCCCTATTTTGACAAGGCAAGAAAGGCGCTAGTTTCGTTTCAACAAGATCCTAATACTCAGTGCTTGTAGTGGAATCAATTGAGATGCCTAATTCTGTGGTGTGTGTGTGCGTACGAACACATTTTCTTCTGTGTATTTAGGTAACGCTATGGAGTTACTCTGGCCTGTACCTGAATACCTGTGCTACACCAGCAGCAAAGGCCTCTGGGAGGGGGAGGAGCCACCCACACTGCATCTCCTATGAGATCACACATAACAAATTGGCACTAATTTCAGGAAGATGGCCGCCTAGTCTCTGGCCTTGTATCGATTTCCCGCCTCCTTCTGCCTTCTGGACACATGCGGCCATCAGGGACAGAGTGGGAAGATGCTCACTGCTCACGTCTGATGAAGAGCAGGCAGCAGACGGACAGTACAGATGGGAGAGGCTTAGCTATAAATAGGAATGACATCTAGAAGCCGGATGGTTGACTGAAGAACAACACTGAGATCCCACCACCAGAAACGGAAAACCTTAAGGGGTCAAGTTGAATTAAATACGAATAAGGATACGTTATACATTTAAACAACCAGGCGGAGGTGTTAACGGATGGTAATACTGACATAGCGTAAGGTACGTTTTCATTATTGAGTATGAGGGAGTTCTTGCTACCTACGACTGAGAAGTATATGTTAATTCTAGAGTATGAGGGAGTTCTTGATGGGAGTTCTTGAGTTCTTGATGACTATGAGTGCAGAGCTAATTCCACATTATTGTTACCTTCTGAGGGCGGCCTTTGTGACACTTGTAGTTTGCAATAGCTAATTTGAGATTCACATACAGTATTTCATATTATTGGTTAGAGCAAACAATATCTATTATTGTTTCTCAGCCCTGCCATCCTCTGCCTTTCCATATCTCTGCAGTGCATCTCACACTTACCCCTGTTTCTTCTGCCTATCAATGACAGTTTCCTATCTATACCACCTAGCTACCACCCAAAGAGACACAACAACGGGAATGAATCCATTCATCAACCACTGCCTGCTATTCTAGGCGTACCCCTAATTAAGCATCTAGCTTAATTAGACAATTTACTGGGTAATTAGTAGGCAATTAGCTGACATCTCTCTGATCTTTGCAGTACTGACTGCTTTGACAGCTCGGGCTCTGTGATATACGCTCTGGGTCCTCGCCAGCCTATGGCCATTTTCACTTATACTGCAGCTCAGTGGGGCGGAAATGGCACCTTGGTGCTTTGCCTGATTAAATATAATGTAACTGCAGGGGATACACATCTGTTTCATGGCCTGGAACATCCTTCCCAACCCATTTCACCGGCTCCACCCGGAACAGTTTTGACCACTGTTGACAGTCTGACAATGCCATCAAGAAATGCCAATGATCATCCAGCATAATTGTGCTGTAATGACAGGGGAGATGGGTAGACGAGGAAATGTAGAATGAAGCACTAGCACTTTCAAAATGGCCTTTTAGGTACGTTAATGTTTGGAGGAAACGTCTCAATCCTTACTCATGTGATCAAGTAGGTTGATTCTCTGACCTGTCTATGCTGTGTGTGAGAGACGATACCATACTGAACAAAAATATGAATGCAACATGGAACATTTTAAACAATTTTACTGCGTTACAGTTCATACAGTTGAAGTCAGACATTTACATACACCTTAGCCAAATACATTGAAACTCAGTTTTTCCCAAATCCTGACATTTAATCCTTGATAAAATTCCCTGTCTTAGGTCAGTTAGGATCACCACTTTATTTTAAGAATGTAAAATGTCAGAATAATAGTAGAGAGAATAATTTATTTCAGCTTTTATTTCTTTCATCACATTCCCAGTGGGTCAGAAGTTTAAATACACTCAATTGGTATTTGGTAGCATTGCCTTTAAATTGATTAACTTACGTCAAACGTTTTGGGTAGCCTTCCACAAGCTTCCCACAATAAGTTGGGTGAATTTTTGCCCATTCCTCCTGACAGAGCTGGTGTAACTGAGTCAGGTTTGTAGGCCTCTTTGCTCGCACATGCTTTTTCAGTTCTTGCCCACAAATTTAGGTTATATAGGATTGAGGTCAGGGCTTTGTAATGGCCACTCCAATACCTTGACTTTGTTGTCCTAAAGCCATTTTGCCACAACTTTGGAAGTATGCTTGGGGTCATTGTTCATTTGGAAGACCCACTTGCGACCAAGCTTCAATTTCCTGACTGATGTCTTGAGATGTTGTTTCAATATATCCACATAATTTCTCTCCCTCATGATACCATCTATTTTGTGAAGTGCACCAGTCCCTCCTGCAGCAAAGCACCCCCACAACATGATCTTGCCACCCCCGTGCTTCACGGCTGGGATGGTGTTCTTCGGCTTGCAAGCCTCCCTCTTTTTTCTCTAAACATAATGATGGTCATTATGGCCAAACAGTTCTATTTTTTTTCATCAGACCAGAGGACATTTCTCAAAAAAGTATGATCTTTGTCCCCATGTGCAGTTGCAAACCGTAGTCTAGCTTTTTCTGGCGGTTTTGGAGCAGTGGCTTCTTCCTTGCTGTGCTGCCATTCAGGTTATGTCGATATAGGGCTTGTTTTACTGTGGATATAGATAATTTTGTGCCTGTTTTCTCCAGCATTTTTACAAGGTCATATGCTGTTGTTCTGGGATTGATTTGCACTTTATGCACCAAACTGCGTTCATCTCTTTGAGACAGAATGCGTCTCCTTCATGAGTGGCATGACGGCTGTGTGGTCCCATGGTGTTTATACTTGCGTACTATTGTTTGTACAGATGAGCGTGGTACCTTCAGCCGTTTGGAAATTGCTCCCAAGGATGAACCAGACTTGTGGAGGTCTACAATTTGTGGAGGTCTTGGCTGGTTTGTTTTGATTTTCCCAATGGGTCAATGAGGTTGAAGGTAGGTCTTGAAATATATCCACAGGTACACCTCCAATTGACTCAAATTATGTAAGCTTCTCAAGCCATGACATCATTTTCTGGAATTTTCCAAGCTGTTTAAAGGCTCAGTCAACTTAGTGTATGTAAACTTCTGTCCCATTGGAATTGTGATACAGTGAATTATAAATCTGTCTTGTAAACAATTGTTGTAAAAATGCCTTGTAATCATGCACAAAGTGGATATCCTAACCGACTTGCCAAAACTATAGTTTGTTAACAAGAAATGTGAGGGGGGGTTGAAAAACTAGTTTTAATGACAACCTAAGTATATGTAAACTTCCGACTTCAACTGTATTAGTAAATCAGTTAATTAAAATAAATTAATTGGGCCCTAAGCTATGGATTTCACATGACTGGGCAGGGGCACAGCCATGGGTGAGCCTGGGAGGGCATAGGCCCACCCACTTTGGAGCCATGCCCAGCCAATCAGAATAAGTTTTTCCCCACAAAAGCGCTTTTTTAAAGACAGAAATATTCCTAAATTTCATCACCTGTCCCAGTGGCTGGTCTCAGATGATCCTGCAGGTGAATGTTGATGTGCAGGTCCTGGGCGAGAATGGTTACATGTGGTCTGCTGTTGTGAGTCCGATTGGACGTACTGCCAAATTCTCTAAAATCACATTGGAGGTCGGCTTTTGATAGATTTAAAAAAAATTAACATTCAATTCTCTGGCAACAGCTCGGGTGGACATTCCTGCAGTCAGCATGCCAATTGCACGCGCCCTCAAAACTTGAAACATCTGTATCATTTTGTTGTGTGACAAAACTTCACATTTTAGAGTGACCATGCCACACCTGTCAGGATATGCCACACCTGTCAGGTGGATAGATTATCTTGGCAAAGGAGAAATGCTCACCAACAGGGATGTAAACGAATTTGTGCAGAAAATTTGAGAGAAATAAGCTTTTGTGTGCATGGTACATTTCTGGGATCCTTTATTTCAGCACATGAAACATGGGACCAGCACTTGTTGCATTTATATTTTTGTTCAGTATATATCAGCTGGGCTTGACAATCTGGACCCGCTATTTCTGAAACTATCTGCCGCCATTGTCGCAACCCCTATTACCAGCCTGTTCAACCTCTCTTTCATATCGTCTGAGATCCCCAAGGATTGGAAAGCTGCCGCAGTCATCCCCCTCTTCAAAGGGGGAGACACCCGGGACCCAAACTGCTATAGACCTATATCCATCCTGCCCTGCCTATCTAAGGTCTTCGAAAGCCAAGTCAACAAACAGGTCACTGACCATCTCGAATCCCACCGTACCTTCTCCGCTGTGCAATCTGGTTTCCGAGCCGGTCACGGGTGCACCTCAGCCACGCTCAAGGTACTAAACGATATCATAACCGCCATCAATAAAAGACAGTACTGTGCAGCCGTCTTCATCGACCTCGCCAAGACTTTCGACTCTGTCAATCACCATATTCTTATCGGCAGACTCAACAGCCTCGGTTTTTCGGATGACTGCCTTGCCTGGTTCACCAATTACTTTGCAGACAGAGTTCAGTGTGTCAAATCGGAGGGCATGCTGTCCGGTCCTCTGGCAGTCTCTATGGGGGTGCCACAGGGTTCAATTCTCGGGCCGACTCTTTTCTCTGTATATATCAATGATGTTGCTCTTGCTGCGGGCGATTCCCTGATCCACCTCTACGCAGACGACACCATTCTATATACTTTCGGCCCGTCATTGGACACTGTGCTATCAAACCTCCAAACGAGCTTCAATGCCATACAGCACTCCTTCCGTGGCCTCCAACTGCTCTTAAACGCGAGTAAAACCAAATGCATGCTTTTCAACCGATCGCTGCCTGCACCCGCATGCCCGACTAGCATCACCACCCTGGATGGTTCCGACCTTGAATATGTGGACATCTATAAGTACCTAGGTGTCTGGCTAGTACTTCCGGGTTGGAGCGAGCGGTCGCATCGCACACCCGCTCCGCAGGTTGTATAACTTTTTCATTACATTCCATTCTAGTACAACGGTTGATTTGTCTAATCTTAGCAATTTCTTCTTAGCTAGCTACATAGCCGTCCTTGTATCAGAGATAATTGCATAATTATCGTATTTCGTCGCCCTAACGTAGCCTTCACTGCTATTCGCCCAGCAGCTAGCATACGCTAGCAAACGCTAGCAAACGCCCACAGATTAGCATCACTGTAGTGCTATTCACTCAACTGAACGACTTGATTAGTTTAGTGTTAGCTAGCTACATAGCTGTCTTTGTTTCCAAGATAATTGTGTAGTTAGAGTGTGTAGTCTTGGAGTGATTATCTTAATTTACCGAGGTTCGCTAGCCAGCTATTTGTCTCCTTAACGTAGGAGACTCTGCTAGCTAGCCAACAGCTAACAGCCAACAGCTAGCCAACGTCTACTGAATAGTATTCAACAACCCGGTCGCATTCACAGGTAGTATCACATCTTCATTTCATTTCATTACAGTACAACGGTTTGATTTGTTTGATCGTAGCTAGCTACATAGCTAGCTACATAGCCGTCCTTGTATCAAAGATAATTGTGTAGTCTAGAGCGATTTTCTAGGTTAGCTAGCCAGCTATTGTCGTTCTTTTAACGCAACGTAACGTAAACAACACTGCTAGCTAGCCAGCTAGCCCCCGATTAGTAGCACTGTAGAAACTATTACACTCAACGGAACGACTTGATTAGTGTAGTGTCAACAACGCAGCTACTGCCAGCTAGCCTACTTCAGCAGTACTGTATCATTTTAATCATTTTAGTCACTAAGATTCTTGCTACGTAAGCTTAACTTTCTGAACATTCGAGACGTGTAGTCCACTTGTCATTCCAATCTCCTTGCATTAGCGTAGCCTCTTCTGTAGCCTGTCAACTATGTGTCTGTCTATCCCTGTTCTCTCCTCTCTGCACAGACCATACAAACGCTCCACACCGCGTGGCCGCGGCCACCCTAATCTGGTGGTCCCAGCGCGTACGACCCACGTGGAGTTCCAGGTCTCCGGTAGCCTCTGGAACTGCCGATCTGCGGCCAACAAGGCAGAGTTCATCTCAGCCTACGCCTCCCTCCAGTCCCTCGACTTCTTGGCACTGACGGAAACATGGATCACCACAGATAACACTGCTACTCCTACTGCTCTCTCCTCGTCCGCCCACGTGTTCTCACACACCCCGAGAGCTTCTGGTCAGCGGGGTGGTGGCACCGGGATCCTCATCTCTCGCAAGTGGTCTTTCTCTCTTTCTCCCCTTACCATCTGTCTATCGCCTCCTTTGAATTTCATGCTGTCACAGTTACCAGCCCTTTCAAGCTTAACATCCTTATCATTTATCGCCCTCCAGGTTCCCTTGGAGAGTTCATCAATGAGCTTGATGCCTTGATAAGCTCCTTTCCTGAGGACGGCTCACCTCTCACAGTTCTGGGCGACTTTAACCTCCCCACGTCTACCTTTGACTCATTCCTCTCTGCCTCCTTCTTTCCACTCCTCTCCTCTTTTGACCTCACCCTCTCACCTTCCCCCCCTACTCACAAGGCAGGCAATACGCTTGACCTCATCTTTACTAGATGCTGTTCTTCCACTAACCTCATTGCAACTCCCCTCCAAGTCTCCGACCACTACCTTGTATCCTTTTCCCTCTCGCTCTCATCCAACACTTCCCACACTGCCCCTACTCGGATGGTATCGCGCCGTCCCAACCTTCGCTCTCTCTCCCCGCTACTCTCTCCTCTTCCATCCTATCATCTCTTCCCTCTGCTCAAACCTTCTCCAACCTATCTCCTGATTCTGCCTCCTCAACCCTCCTCTCCTCCCTTTCTGCATCCTTTGACTCTCTATGTCCCCTATCCTCCAGGCCGGCTCGGTCCTCCCCTCCCGCTCCGTGGCTCGACGACTCATTGCGAGCTCACAGAACAGGGCTCCGGGCAGCCGAGCGGAAATGGAGGAAAACTCGCCTCCCTGCGGACCTGGCATCCTTTCACTCCCTCCTTTCTACATTTTCCTCCTCTGTCTCTGCTGCTAAAGCCACTTTCTACCATTCTAAATTCCAAGCATCTGCCTCTAACCCTAGGAAGCTCTTTGCCACCTTCTCCTCCCTCCTGAATCCCCCCTCCTCCCTCTCTGCAGATGACTTCGTCAACCATTTTGAAAAGAAGGTCGACGACATCCGATCCTCGTTTGCTAAGTCAAACGACACCGCTGGTTCTGCTCACACTGCCCTACCCTATGCTCTGACCTCTTTCTCCCCTCTCTCTCCAGATGAAATCTCGCGTCTTGTGACGGCCGGCCGCCCAACAACCTGCCCGCTTGACCCTATCCCCTCCTCTCTTCTCCAGACCATTTCCGGAGACCTTCTCCCTTACCTCACCTCGCTCATCAACTCATCCCTGACCGCTGGCTACGTCCCTTCTGTCTTCAAGAGAGCGAGAGTTGCACCCTTCTGAAAAAACCTACACTCGATCCCTCCGACGTCAACAACTACAGACCAGTATCCCTTCTCTCTTTTCTCTCCAAAACTCTTGAGCGTGCCGTCCTTGGCCAGCTCTACCGCTATCTCTCTCAGAATGACCTTCTTGATCCAAATCAGTCAGGTTTCAAGACTAGTCATTCAACTGAGACTGCTCTTCTCTGTATCACGGAGGCGCTCCGCACTGCTAAAGCTAACTCTCTCTCCTCTGCTCTCATCCTTCTAGACCTATCGGCTGCCTTCGATACTGTGAACCATCAGATCCTCCTCTCCACCCTCTCCGAGTTGGGCATCTCCGGCGCGGCCCACGCTTGATTGCGTCCTACCTGACAGGTCGCTCCTACCAGGTGGCGTGGCGAGAATCTGTCTCCTCACCACGCGCTCTCACCACTGGTGTCCCCCAGGGCTCTGTTCTAGGCCCTCTCTTATTCTCGCTATACACCAAGTCACTTGGCTCTGTCATAACCTCACATGGTCTCTCCTATCATTGCTATGCAGATGACACACAATTCATCTTCTCCTTTCCCCCTTCTGATGACCAGGTGGCGAATCGCATCTCTGCATGTCTGGCAGACATATCAGTGTGGATGACGGATCACCACCTCAAGCTGAACCTCAGCAAGACGGAGCTCCTCTTCCTCCCGGGGAAGGACTGCCCGTTCCATGATCTCGCCATCACGGTTGACAACTCCATTGTGTCCTCCTCCCAGAGCGCTAAGAACCTTGGCGTGATCCTGGACAACACCCTGTCGTTCTCAACTAACATCAAGGCGGTGTCCCGTTCCTGTAGGTTCATGCTCTACAACATCCGCAGAGTACGACCCTGCCTCACACAGGAAGCGGCGCAGGTCCTAATCCAGGCACTTGTCATCTCCCGTCTTGATTACTGCAACTCGCTGTTGGCTGGGCTCCCTGCCTGTGCCATTAAACCCCTACAACTCATCCAGAACGCCGCAGCCCGTCTGGTGTTCAACCTTCCCAAGTTCTCTCACGTCACCCCGCTCCTCCGCTCTCTCCACTGGCTTCCAGTTGAAGCTCGCATCCGCTACAAGACCATGGTGCTTGCCTATGGAGCTGTGAGGGGAACGGCACCTCAGTACCTCCAGGCTCTGATCAGGCCCTACACCCAAACAAGGGCACTGCGTTCATCCACCTCTGGCCTGCTCGCCTCCCTACCACTGAGGAAGTACAGTTCCCGCTCAGCCCAGTCAAAACTGTTCGCTGCTCTGGCCCCCAATGGTGGAACAAACTCCCTCACGACGCCAGGACAGCGGAGTCAATCACCACCTTCCGGAGACACCTGAAACCCCACCTCTTCAAGGAATACCTAGGATAGGGTAAGTAATCCTTCTCACCCCCCCCCCCTAAAAGATTTAGATGCACTATTGTAAAGTGGCTGTTCCACTGGATGTCTTAAGGTGTATCCACCAATTTGTAAGTCGCTCTGGATAAGAGCGTCTGCTAAATGACTTAAATGTAAATGTAAATGTAATGCTAGACTGCAAACTCTCCTTCCAGACTCACATCAAACATCTCCAATCAAAAATCAAATCAAGAGTCGGCTTTCTATTTCGCAACAAAGCCTCCTTCACTCACGCTGCCAAGCTTACCCTAGTAAAACTGACTATCCTACCGATCCTCGATTTCGGCGATGTCATCTACAAAATGGCTTCCAACACTCTACTCAGCAAACTGGATGCAGTCTATCACAGTGCCATCTGTTTTGTCACTAAAGCACCTTATACCACCCACCACTGCGACTTGTATGCTCTAGTCGGCTGGCCCTCACTACATATTCGTCGCCAGACCCACTGGCTCCAGGTCATCTACAAGTCCATGCTAGGTAAAGCTCCGCCTTATCTCAGTTCACTGGTCACGATGGCACACCCATCCGTAGCACGCGCTCCAGCAGGTGTATCTCACTGATCATCCCTAAAGCCAACACCTCATTTGGCCGCCTTTCGTTCCAGTACTCTGCTGCCTGTGACTGGAACGAATTGCAAAAATCGCTGAAGTTGGAGACTTTTATCTCCTCACCAACTTCAAACATCAGCTATCCGAGCAGCTAACCGATCGCTGCAGCTGTACATAGTCTATAGGTAAATAGCTCACCCATTTTCACCTACCTCATTCCCATACTGTTTTTATACTGTTTTTATTTATTTACTTTTCTGCTCTTTTGCACACCAATATCTCTACCTGTACATGACCATCTGATCATTTATCACTCCAGTGTTAATCTGCAAAATTGTATTATTCGCCTACCTCCTCATGCCTTTTGCACACATTGTATATAGACTGCCCATTTTTTCTACTGTGTTATTGACTTGCTAATTGTTTACTCCATGTGTAACTCTGTGTTGTCTGTTCACACTGCTATGCTTTATCTTGGCCAGGTCGCAGTTGCAAATGAGAACTTGTTCTCAACTAGCCTACCTGGTTAAATAAAGGTGAAATAAAATAAATAAATAAAAATATGATCATGTGTGCAGTCTGCGGTCAATCCATGTTCTAAAGAAACATATCCACCTTTATTATTGCAATCATTCAGTTCGATTTGATCAATCGCAAGGGGAGAGAACCTTGGATAGGTTTGTGTGTGTCTGGTGAGTGTGGTGTTGCATGAACTCCAGTCAATGACCCGCACATGAAACAAAATCAAACCTAATTCATTATCTCTCTTTTTTAAACCTGTCGATGAAAGCCGCTCATGACTCCAGTTCAGTTTGATTAGTGAGACCTCCTGGATGGGAGCCAAGGTAGCCCTTAAGTTTGTATTATATTTATCTAACCTTTATTTAACTAGGCAAGTCAGTTAAGAACAAATTCTTATTCATAATGACGGCCTACCAAAAGGCAAAAGGCCTCCTGCGGGGCCTGGGGCTGGGATTAAAAATAGAATAGAAATATAGGACAAAACACACGTCACGACAAGAGAGACACCACAACGCTACATAAAGAGAGACTAAGACAACAACATAGCATGGTAGCAGCACAAAACATGGTACAAACATTATTGGGCACAGACAACAGCACAAAGGGAAAGAAGATAGAGACAACAATACACTTTGAATGAAGAGATGGAGATAAAACTGTTAATTTTGACTGTTTTTTTGCAGCTCATTCCAGTCGTTAGCGAACTGAAAAGAGGGGCGACCCAGGGAATGTTCGTGCTTTGGAGACCTTCAACAGAATGTGACTGGCAGAACGGGTGTTGTATGTGGAGGAGGAGGGCTGCAGTAGGTATCTCAGATAGGGGTGAGTGAGGCCAAAGAGGGTTTCATAAATAAGCATCAACCAGTGGGTCTTGCGACGGGTATACAGAGATGACCAGTTTACAGAGGAGTATAGAGTGCAGTGATGTGTCCTATATGGAGCATTGGTGGCAAATCGGATGGCCAAATAGTAAAGAAAATCTGGCTGCTCGCGAGCACCCTTACCTGACGATCTATAAATTACGTCTCCGTAATCTAGCATGGGTAGGATGGTCATCTGAATCAGGGTTAGTTTGGCAGCATGGGTGAAAGAGGAGCAATTACGATAGAGGAAACCAAGTCCAGATTTAACCTTAGCCTGCAGGTTTGATATGTGCTGAGAGAAGGACAGTGTACCGTCTAGCCATACTCCCATGTACTTGTATGAGGTGACTACCTCAAGCTCTAAACCCTCAGAGGCAGTGATCACACTGTTGTGGAGAGGGGCATTCGTCTTACCAAACCACATGACCTTTGTTTTGGAGGTGTTCAGCACAAGGTCAAGGGCAGAGAAAGCTTGTTGGAGACTAAGAAGACTTTGTTGTAGAGCGTTTAACACAAAATTCTGGGAGGGGCCAGCTATAAGTATAAGACTGCATCATCTGCATATAAATGGATGAGAGAGCGTCCTACTGCCTGAGCTATGTTGTTGATGTAAATTAAGAAGAGCGTGGGGCCTAGCATCAAGCCTTGGGGTACTCCCTTGGTGACAGGCAGTGTCTGAAACAGCAGATTTTCTGACTTTATACACTGCACTCGTTAAAGAGAAGTAGTTTGCAAACCAGGCCAAAGACCCCTCAGAGACACCGATACTCATTAGCAGGGCCCACAAGAATGGAATGGTCTACTGTATCAAAAGCTTTGGCCAAGTCACAAAAAATAGCAGCACAACATTGCTTAGAATCAAGGGCAATGGTGACATAATTTAGGACATTTAAGGTTGCAGTGACATCCATAACCTGGGAAACCAGATTGCATACCAGAGAGAATACTATAGACATCAAGAAAGCCAGTTAGTTTATTATTGACAAGTTTTTCCAACACTTTTGATAAACAGGGCAAAATAGAAATTGGCCTATAACAGTTAGGATCAGCTTGATCCCCTTCTTTAAATAAAGGATGCACCGTGGCTGCCTTCCAAGCAATGGGAACCTCTCCAGAAAATAGATACATATTAATAAGGTCAGAGATAGGCGACGATAGGGGCAGAAACCTTAAAGAAGAAAAGGTCTGAACCATCTCACCCAGATGTTTAAGCAGCTCCTTTAGCACCTCGGACTCAGTGACGGCCTGCAGGGAGAAACTTTGTCGTGGGGCGGGGGAAAAATAGGGAGGAGCATAGGGGCTAGTCGCATTAGAAGGGGTGGGAGATGAGGAAATGTTGGACAGGCATGGTGGCATGGCTGAGTCAAATAGGAATCCTGACTTAATGAAGTGGTGATTAAAGAGCTCAGCAATGAGCTCCTCAGTAACAACCACATCATCAACCTTAAGGGACATGTGCAGCTGTGAGAAGGAGGGTTTATTCTCCAGGTCTTTAACCGTTTTCCAGAACTTCTTGGGGTTAGACCCACAGAGAGAGAACTGCTCCTTAAAGTAAGTAACTTTAGCCTTCCGGATAGCCTGAGTGCACTTATTTCTCATTTGGTTGAATGAGAACCAGTCAGCCTGAGTATGCGTGTGCCAAGCCTTTCGCCAAATTTAGGTCTTGGTCAGGTGGTTTAAGCATGTCCCAATTTAGGTCACCTAATAGGACACATTCAGACTTCTTGTAAAGGGGCCAAGAAAGAGCTTAGGGAAGGTAGGGTGCAGGCCGGTGTTGATGGTGGACGATAACACCCAGCAACAGTCAACAAAGAGCTATCTGACAGTTTAATGCTTAAAAACAGCAAATCAAATTGTTTGGGGACAGACTTGGTGGAGACAACCGAGCACTGAAGCTGTTGCTTGGTAAAGATTGCTACTCCACCACCTTTGGAAGATCTGTCTTGCCGAAAAAGGTTATAACCAGAAAGGTTAACATCCGTGTTCAAAACACTCGTTCTTAACCACATCTCAGTAATGACCAACATGTCTGGATTTTAGCTGTGAACCCACATATTCAATTGATACATGTTAGGTAATAAGCAACTAGTGTTAATGTGCAGAAAACCCAGGCTTTTACAAGAGCAGAAATCAGTGAAGAAGATATCGGAGCACAAGTCAGAATTGGTGCTAGCAACAGTAAATGGGCCAGGCTGTACATGCACATTTCTAGATATCATAAGCAGTAATACAATCAGGGCACGGCAGAGGACAGGGAGAGCTCTGCAGTGTTGATTTATGACATTTAAATGACATTTGAAGGGCAACAAGATGATATTGTACAGCAATTTCATCAGGTAACATGAATACAAAGCCAGTGAGAGGTGGTTAGAATACAATGGGAGGCCAAGAGTCCATGTAAGAAATAGAGAGTCAGAGTCCCGAGTGTGGGAACAAACATAGTCTATCCCACGGCTGGGTAAACAAGCAAGCTTACCCAACTCTCCCTCCTTGGGAGACGTAAGTCTCTCACACACACACACACACACACACACACACACACACACACACACACACACACACACACACACACACACACACACACACACACACACACACACACACACACACACACACACACACACACACACACACACACACACACACACACACACACACACACACACACACACACACACACACACACACACACACACACACACACACACACACACACACACACACACACACACACACACACACACACACACACACACACACACACACACACACACACACACACACACACACACACACACACACACACACACACACACACACACACACACACACACACACACACACACACACACACACACACACACACACACACACACACACACACACACACACACACACACACACACACACACACACACACACACACACACACACACACACACACACACACACACACACACACACACACACACACACACACACACACACACACACACACACACACACACACACACACACACACACACACACACACACACACACACACACACACACACACACACACACACACACACACACACACACACACACACACACACACACACACACACACACACACACACACACACACACACACACACACACACACACACACACACACACACACACACACACACACACACACACACACACACACACACACACACACACACACACACACACACACACACACACACACACACACACACACACACACACACACACACACACACACACACACACACACACACACACACACACACACACACACACACACACACACACACACACACACACACACACACACACACACACACACACACACACACACACACACACACACACACACACACACACACACACACACACACACACACACACACACACACACACACACACACACACACACACACACACACACACACACACACACACACACACACACACACACACACACACACACACACACACACACACACACACACACACACACACACACACACACACACACACACCAGTTAGAGAGGCTAATTGAGCCGTAAGGGTTCAAACCTCTTCAGATCCATGTGCTCCAGCTTCACAAGACCCAGTGAATCTACCTGGGATCGTCTCATCACATCAATCGAGGATAGAACTGGTCAGTGTTCAGGACCGCGACCGTGACCCCTTCAACAGCAGCCCAAGCTGCTTGACTGTCATGTCACTCAGTGATGAGATGTGGTTGAGACAGGGTTTACCAACAGGTTTACCAGGACTCTGGTCTGATCCCTATGTCCTTGATTTACATCCCACGGTAGAAGCAATCCTCGCCAGAAGGGAAAAAAACATTTACATATGCAATGTAGTTCATTAATTATAATGAATGGAAGTGCCGCCTGCAAGTTTAAGCGAGTGGGCTTCCGCTGTATCGCGCCATACGGCAATTAGCTATTCCGCACACGCACACCATGTTAGGATATTTCCATATCCACTGTGACAATCAGGCCATGCGCCCTGAATGCTATCGACGCGGAGCGGCTGGGTGTTGCAATCGGGGGGGTGGGGGTTTGCTTGGCGGGTAGGGGGAGAACAGGATATTAAAAAGAAGTCCCTCATGTTTAGGGTATAATGATGGAACAGAGGAGCACTGTTGACACAGTACTTTCTTTATCCTTCTCAGGGAGAGAGACAGGAGAGGCTCAGTGCAATAGTTTGACATACAAAGCACACAATAGAGTGCAATATGATTTCTGTTTACAGAGATATGAGCTGGGGGCGAGCTGCTGCGCTGCTGGTAAGCAGGAGCTATTGGGGAATAGTAAGGCACATGGCACTGACATTGACCAGTATGAAGAGCAAAAGAGCGGTAGCGAGTGAAAAATGTAACACAACGCTACTGTACACATTCCAAATCAAATCCAATTTTTATTTCGAGAGCACATTTCTTACAGGGGCTGTATTTCAAAGTGCTTGACAAATAAAATGAGTCATTGAGAGGGAGGAAGTGAGGTTAAAAATATGGATTTTGGCCAAAGGCTAACTTGCAGAGTCCAAGGTGTTTTAATGTATTTGTCCTGAAAATACATCCACAGGTTCCATGTGAGTAGGGTGTTTTTCAATGCTCAAGGACATGTACAGGTTAGTTAAGTAGTAAAGCCTGCACAGCAGGTTCTGTACAGCAGATGCCTTGGAATGTGGACTCAACTTTAGAACACTTTCAGGGTGAAGGAAAATGCCTGAAAAACATTTGATACTCGTTGAACTATCCCTCTAAGTAGTGTTTAAAGGGATAAACAGACATGATGTTTAGAGGCAGGCTAGTTGCAACTGTAATAATCACTTTGGATAAAAAATTCAAATTTTTTTAAAATACAAATAAATCCAATGTCTATTGAATTACTCTTAGTAGTTGGACCATCATCCAGGAGTGTGCTTCTTGAAAAACTGTCACTCTTAGCACTATAGATTCAAGTCCTTATTTATTATTTTTCAGGCAGAAACCAATTTCTTAATTGAATTTGAAAGCTTGGTGAGACTTCCATCAATTAGTCATAATAGATTTTTTAAAAACCGTTCGGAAAAAGCATGGCACCTTTTGGCCTAACCAAATACTCTAACAAATTCTCAACCGTCTGGTAACAGATTTCCACTCAATTTCACACAAGATAATAATTTCTTCACCACAGTCGGAGAAAAAAAGAAGCTTAATGTGAGGCTGCACCTGATGCACTACCCTAATTGTTGCTATAGCGATGCCTTACACAACTCCGAACAAGCGCTCCTTGTTTGGTCTCTCTTTTTTTCAGCAAATGTCCATTTCTAACTTCACTAATAAAGAGCTGCCAGCGAGAACAGAGCAAACAGATGTTACTGATTAATTTCCCCATCACTAGAATTAGAAAGTAAATTAAAACAAAAGATTTTCTGCTGGAGCTCAATAAGCAACTAATGGCTTTCGCTCTCTCTCTCTCTCTCTTCTTTCTCTTTTTTTCACTCTCCTGTCAAGAGCAAATGTTACATTGCTAACAAGGCAGATGCATCTTGTTCTAATGGGAGCGTGTTGGTTTAGCTGGAGTGTCTACCACCTGACGCGAGCTCATTACCGGGGAGCGTGTTTGCGTGTGAGGAGCGCTTTACTGCATTCCTTTATGAGTTATTAGGGCTTTATTAATGCATACGCCTGTGGATGGAGGCTGCTTTTATGTGCTACCGTTATGACTTATCGGAGCCTTGGCCAAGGTTAGACAGGCTCAAAGACAAGGCACAGAGACACGCAACGGTCTGTTCATAACGCTTAGATGCTCAACACTGCTGTAACACTGTGAAACATTTGCATGCACGCGTATGTCAAAAACGTCAGCGTTGCCAAAAACGTCAGTGTCGCTCCTGGATTTGTCGCTAGAAGTCGCTAGATGACGTTTTGCCGTTGGTGTGATGACGTCACGGCACCAATTTGCCTTGCTGTGGCACAACTGCGGTCCCCCGATGTAGCGTTTTCGCTGCACACCACCTCTCCTTGTGCTTCCATGCCTGCATGTGCTCCCTTGCTGTAACTTCTGTTGCACAGACAGCTTCTCCCACTCGTTTGCTGCAGAATTGCGTGGGGAAAGTTTCTAAATGCTATCAAAACCATAGAAATCATCTGTTCCAAAACTCCCCAAAGGCAACCTGAAAAGTAGCTGGATTTGTCGCTAGTCTCTTTTACCAATAAGAGTCGCTGTAGGGGTCTGAAAACTTGGTAAATATAGTGACAATGTCGCTAAATTGGCAGCACTGCACACAAACACAAACACACACAACACACACACACACACACACACACACACACACACACACACACACACACACACACACACACACACACACACACACACACACACACACACACACACACACACACACACACACACACACACACACACACACACACACACACACACAGAGACAACCATTAACAGCATACTTCTAATATGCATGTGTGCATCTCTCTCTCTCGGTCTCTGTTTGTCTGTACCTTGTCCAGTCCAAAAGTCTTGGTGAGAGCGAAGCCCCAACCCTGTTGGAAAGCCCTGCGGATCATGGCCGTGCTGGTGGTGGGGGGAGCACTGGCCAGGCCAAAGGGGTTCGGGAAGGTGATGCCACACATCTCTACACTGATGTCCACCATGTCGATGGCACAGTTGAACAGAGGCAGAGCGGGGGTGCTGTCCACTGTCTGGCTGTGGAGGGACTGTAGGGAACAGAAGCAGAATTGCAACAGGTTTTAGGAAGGCATAATTGTTGTAGTCATCATCATTATTGTGTGTTCGGTATTCATTAGGCACCAAATAGGGTAAACACAGACAAACAGGGAGGGACTAGCTGGACATGTCCAACAAGAAATGTTTCCATTCTAAAACGTTTTGCTACGGTGTGCAGTAATGAATACGACCCATGTATAATAGCCCATTCAACTCTGCAGCTGGTCATAGTTGTCCCACCCACCTGGAGGTACTTGTGGATGTGCCAGGAAGCCTGCTTTCCGTCATTGACAGACTCCACTGTGGTGTTGGCCAGGCCTGCGATGTCTCCGCCAGCAAACACCCAGGGCTCACTGCTCTGCATGGTCTCAGGGTCTAGGTCTGGAGTGCCCCAGCGGTTCAGCTTGATGGGAGCCATGGCATCCTGGACTGTTTAGAATGAGACACAACAGACATGATTAATATGACATTATTACAATAGACAGAAGTCCCCAAAGTTCAGGGGTCAGCACATAGCAGCGGGAAGATGTTTGAGGGTTGGGGTGCTGCGACGATGGTGGGAGAGGGATGTTTCTCGCTGTGCTGCAGATGGCCGTATCAGTTTGCTAATACAGGAGTAGTAAAGGCCTAGTGCACCACTTTTGTGAAAAACTTTTTAAAATTATTATTATTTTCAGGGGGTGCTGCAGCACCTTGAGCACCCCTAGTTCCTGGGTCAGCAGGTCGTGTTATGTTTGTAAAGGAGCAGAATAATGAATGTGTGTACTGTATAAGACATCACAGGGGGGATATTTGATATACTGTAACTTATTCTTTATTGATACTGTCCCCTTGTTGTCCCTCCTGGTACTGCATATGGACTGACAGTTCAATGATCATTGTAAGTGGAGGGTCCATCACACAAGCACCCCCCCCCCCCTTTACTGTAGGAAGGCTGTTGAGTGTGACATGTCAGAGACTCCTGAGATCTTCTCCTTAAATAACATCACTTCTTCCACGGAACTCCACTCTATCTCTCTGGAGATAACTCCACTGACAGATGCTGATTGCTGAGCTCCATTAGTGAGAAGAATCCATGCTGTCATATGGGCCTCTGCCAGGCAAGACTACACACACACACACACACACACACACACACACACACACACACACACACACACACACACACACACACACACACACACACACACACACACACACACACACACACACACACACACACACACACACACACACACACACACACACACACACACACACACACACGTAGTAAGACAGACAGACAGACAGACAGACAGACAGACAGACAGACAGACAGACAGACAGACAGACAGACAGACAGACAGACAGACAGACAGATTGACTGCCTCCTCTGTGAGCTGGTGATTCATACTGTACATCTACTAGCTAGGTAAGTACAGTGCCTTGCGAAAGTATTCGGCCCCCTTGAACTTTGCGACCTTTTGCCACATTTCAGGCTTCAAACATAAAGATATAAAACTGTATTTTTTTGTGAAGAATCAACAACAAGTGGAACACAATCATGAAGTGGAACGACATTTATTGGATATTTCAAACTTTTTTAACAAATCAAAAAATGAAAAATTGGGTGTGCAAAATTATTCAGCCCCCTTAAGTTAATACTTTGTAGCGCCACCTTTTGCTGCGATTACAGCTGTAAGTCGCTTGGGGTATGTCTCTATCAGTTTTGCACATCGAGAGACTGACATTTTTTCCCATTCCTCCTTGCAAAACAGCTCGAGCTCTGTGAGGTTGGATGGAGAGCATTTGTGAACAGCAGTTTTCAGTTCTTTCCACAGATTCTCGATTGGATTCAGGTCTGGACTTTGACTTGGCCATTCTAACACCTGGATATGTTTATTTTTGAACCATTCCATTGTAGATTTTGCTTTATGTTTTGGATCATTGTCTTGTTGGAAGACAAATCTCCATCCCAGTCTCAGGTCTTTTGCAGACATCAGGTTTTCTTGCAGAATGGTCCTGTATTTGGCTCCATCCATCTTCCCATCAATTTTAACCATCTTCCCTGTCCCTGCTGAAGAAAAGCAGGCCCAAACCATGATGCTGCCACCACCATGTTTGACAGTGGGGATGTGGGTTCAGGGTGATGAGCTGTGTTGCTTTTACGGCAAACATAACGTTTTGCATTGTTGCCAAAAAGTTCAATTTTGGTTTCATCTGACCAGAGCACCTTCTTCCACATGTTTGGTGTGTCTCCCAGGTGGCTTGTGGCAAACTTTAAACAACACTTTTTATGGATATCTTTAAGAAATGTCTTTCTTCTTGCCACTCTTCCATAAAGGCCAGATTTGTGCAATATATGACTGATTGTTGTCCTATGGGCAGAGTCTCCCACCTCAGCTGTAGATCTCTGCAGTTCATCCAGAGTGATCATGGGCCTCTTGGCTGCATCTCTGATCAGTCTTCTCCTTGTTTGAGCTGAAAGTTTAGAGGGACGGCCAGGTCTTGGTAGATTTGCAGTGGTCTGATACTCCTTCCATTTCTATATTATCGCTTTCACAGTGCTCCTTGGGATGTTTAAAGCTTGGGAAATCTTTTTTGTATCCAAATCCTGTGACAATACAGAGGCGGATGCAAGATGCAAGCAACGATGGTTTAATGACTACAGTTACAACAGCAACAGGACAGACAGACTGTACTCAGACAGAATCCGACCCAGGGACTAGGGCGCATCTTCCAATGATAGCGTGCTGAGAAATCCAGGGGAGTGTGTCCGGATGGGTAGGAAGGAGCACAGCAGATAATCCACACAAGGGCGGCGAGAGAAGAGCACAGACACACGACACAACCTCAGGGAAGTAACAACGATCTGACAACAAGAAACACTGGTTACAGAACATATAAAGGGAAGATAAGTGGTTCCAGCTGGAGCAGACAATCAGGCCGAGATTGGGAACCACGCCCACACAAACACGGGAGAGAGAGAGAGAGAAAGAGAGGCAGTGGATTCATGAACCGTGACAATACCCCCCTAGGAACGCTCTTGGCGTTCCCAGGCGAATTTACCTGTCGATTGAAATCATCGATAAGGGAGTGATCCAGAATGTCCCTAGCAGGTACCCAACTTCTCTCCTCCGGGCCGTAACCCTCCCAGTCCACCAGGTACTGTAATCCGCGTCCCCTCCTTCTAGAGTCCAAAATACAATTGACAGAAAAGGTGGGTTCCCCATCAACAAGTCGTGGCGGCGGGGAACCGGGACCGGCGGGTTAATGCGTGCCTGAAACACAGGTTTTATTTTAGACACATGAAAGGTAGGATGAATTCTCCTATACGCCGGAGGAAGCTTGAGCCGGACCGCCACCGGACTAATGATCCTGGTGACTCTGAACGGGCCGATAAATTTGGGGGCAAGTTTGTTCGAAACGGATCGGAGTGGAATGTTCTTAGTAGAAAGCCACACTCTTTGGCCAACGACGTATACCGGAGGCTTCGACCGGTGGCGATCGGCCTTAGCCTTGGTGCGCGCCCCACCCGGAGAAGAGTCTCACGGGCTCTGCTCCATGCGTGACGGCACCTCTGGATGAAAGCGTGAGCGGAAGGAACAGTGACCTCGGACTCCGTACTGGGAAAGATAGGTGGCTGGTAACCTAAACTACACTCAAACGGAGAGAGACCCGTAGCTGCCACTTACGATTGTGAGCGTACTCAACCATAGAGAGTTGTTGACTCCAGGAAGAGGGATTCTTAGAAACCAAACATCGCAACACTCTCTCCAAATCTTGGTTGGCCCTCTCCGTTTGACCGTTGCTCTGGGGATGAAACCCTGAAGACAGGCTGACACTCGCTCCCAGTAACCTACAAAACTCTTGCCAAAACTTGGACACAAATTGGGGCCCCTGTCAGAAACTACGCCCATCGGCAGGCCATGTAAGCGAAAGCGTGATCCACGACAGCTACCGCTGTCTCCTTGGCAGATGGTAATTTAGGCAAGGGAATAAAATGAGCCGCCTCGAGAACCGGTCCACCACGGTCAACACCACCGCCTTGCCCTGGGAGGGCGGGAGGCCGGTAACAAAATCTAGCGCGATGTGGGACCAGGGTCTCGAAGGGACCGACAGCGGTTGGAGTAACCCATCTGGGGGTCGATTAGAAGTCTTCCCAGTGGCACAAACCGAGCAAGCCAAGACAAAACTGTGAATGTCACGAGCCATCAGTGGCCACCAAAAGCGTTGCTTAACCAAAAAGCTAGTGCGGCTGACTCCTGATGACACGCTACGTTGGAGCAATGGCCCCACCGAATAACATCGGACCGACACCCTCCGGCACAAACAACCGATTAGGCGGGCAACCGGGCGGAGGCGTTACCCCTTCTAAGGCCGTTTTGACCCTCGATTCAACCTCCCATGTGAGTGTGGATACCACTAGGGTCCCGGGTAGGATGTACTCGGGAGTGGATGGGCGTTCGGAATGGTCAAAAATGCGAGAAAGGGAATCGGGTTTGACATTCTTGGAATCGAGAGAGAGAAGTCAAAACGTCCGAAAAAGAGTGCCCACCGCGCCTGTCTGGAGTTGAGTCGCTTAGCGGTTCTGATATATTCCAAATTTTTGTGATCGGTCCAAACTATAAAAGGTACCCCGAACCCTCTAACCAATGGCGCCACTCCTCCAGTGCTAACTTCACTGCCAACAACTCTCTGTTGCCAATGTCGTAGTTGCATTCCGCAGGTGATAACCGATGGGAAAGGAACGCACAAGGGTGCATCTTGTCGTCAGAAGAGGAACGTTGGGAAAGTACCGCACCTACCCCCCCACCTCTGAAGCGTCCACCTCTACTACGAACTGACGCGAGGGATCGGGAGCTATGAGGATGGGAGCCGAAACAAAGCGGCTCTTGAGTTTGGCGAATGCAGCCTCGGCTGTATCGGACCACCTGAACGGCACTCTGGGGAGGTTAAGGCGGTAAGAGGAGCGACTATCTGACTAAAATTGCGAACGAAACGCCGGTAGAAATTGGCGAATCCCAGAAACCTCTGTAGGGCCTTACGGGAATCTGGGCTTGGCCAATCCACCACAGCCTTAACCTTGTCAGGATCCATAATACCTTCAGTCGAGACGATGTAACCTAGGAATGGAACGGATTGTGCATGAAAATGCATTTCTCCGTCTTGACAAAAAGTCCATTCTCCAACAACCTCTGAAGCACTCGTCTGACGTGCTGAACGTGTTCCTGGAGAGAAGAAGAAAAATCAGTATGTCATCCAGGTAAACATATATGAACTGATCAATCATATCTCTCAGCACGTCATTGACGAGTGCCTGGAAAACCGCTGGGGAGTTGGATAGCCCAAAAGGCATGACCAAATATTCGAAGTGCCCTCTGGGGGTGTTAAACGCGGTCTTCCATTCGTCCCCCTTATGCGAACCAAATGATATGCATTACGTAAATCCAACTTAGTGAACACGGATGCTCCCTGTAACCTTTCAAAGGCTGAGGACATCAACGGTAAGGGATAGGTATTCTTCACTGTGATGTTATTCAACCCACGGTAATCAACGCAGGACGCAGAGATCCGTCCTTCTTTCCCACAAAGAAGAACCTCGCCCCGCTGGAGAAGAGGAAGGACGAATGAATCCAGATGCCAGAGAATCAGAGATGTATCTCTCCATAGCCTCCCTCTCAGGAACAGAGAGTGAATATAACTTGCCTTTAGGCGGAGACTCACCTGGCAATAATTCTATTGCACAGTCATAGGGACGATGCGGAGGAAGAGAAGCAGCACGGGACTTACTGAACACCTCCTTCAGGTCGAGGTATTCAACGGGCACGTTAGACAAATCCACTGCCTCCTCTAGAAACACAGAATCAGACACAGACGAACAGGCAGACACTAAACAGGACTCAAGACACTTGTTACTCCACATGGATATAGAGTTAAGACCCCAGTCAACTCTGGGGTTGTTAGGTGAGCCAAGGGTGGCCGAGAACTAATGGTGCAAGGGGTGAGTCCATGAGTAGAAATGATAGTGTCTCAGTGTGATTGCCAGAAGTGATGAGTGTGATAGGTTCAGTGGTGTGAGAAATGTTGGGGAGTTCTTGACCATTGAGAGCGTTGACGGATATCTTGTGCGTGAGTGAGGTGATAGGAATCTGGAGTTTGTGAGCGAGCTTGAAGTCCATGAAATTACCCTCTGCTCCTGAGTCCAGTAAGGCTTGGGTGTCGTGCGTGTGGGTGGCCCATCTTAGTCTTACCGGGAGGAGAGTAGATGATGAGGTCTTCTCTGTGGTGACACCACCCGATAGTAGCCTCATGTTTACTACCGGGCCTGATCTTTTACCGGGCAGGAGTGGATAAAGTGGCCCGCTCTACCACAGTAGAGACAGAGTCCTTGGGATCTCCGCTCTCCCCTCTTCCCGGGAGAGGCGAGCTCTCCCAGCTGCATGGGTTCGTGAGCGGAGGCTGAACTGGCCGTGTTCCCGCCGCTGGCATGCCCGCCTCCGTGTCGTTATATGGTCTGTTAGGGCATGCTCGGCGGCCAATACGACTCAGACGAGCGCCGACCCAAGGCTAGTTCCACTAGTCCATTTAAACTCCTGGGTAGGTCCAGAACATAAATCTCCTTGGATCCGGTCCTCCAGCCCATGCAGGAACATGTCCCACTGCGCCTCCTCGTTCCACTGACACTCTGCGGCCAGAGTGCGGAATTGATGGAGTATTCCGATACTGAACGGTCTCCTTGGCGAAGGTCAGCGAGTAGTCTGGCCGCCTCCCTACCCGCCACGGCCCGATCAAGACCCTTCTCATCTCCTCGGAGAGTGTCTGGAAAGAGGTGCAGCATGGGTCCTGGTTCGCCCACACCGTTCCCCAAAGAGCCGCTTTGCCTGATAGCAGTGTGAGTATGAATGCTACCTTAGACTGTTCACGATTGAAGGTCCGTGGCTGCAACGAGAAATGCATGGAACATCTCGTAAGAAAGGCTCTGCAATAGTCAGGATCACCTGAATAACCTCTGGTGTCGGTAGCCGTGGCTCTAGCTGGGAATCCGGCTCTGGCGGGGCGGGTTGAACTGCCGGTGTAGGTGGCGCAGCGGAACCCCTCAGATGTTGTAATTGTTGGATCAGCTGGGATACCTGCGTCGCAAGGGCTTGTACTGCCCGATCTGTGCTGGAGATGTTCTCCTCTTGTTGATCCATTCTCGTGATACTGCGGGAAATGAATTCGGTCAGACTCGTTGAACTCGCTGCATCCATGGTATGGTCAGATCGTTCTGTGACAATACAGAGGCGGATGCAAGATGCAAGCAACGATGGTTTAATGACTACAGTTACAACAGCAACAGGACAGACAGACTGTACTCAGACAGAATCCGACCCAGGGACTAGGGCGCATCTTCCAATGATAGCGTGCTGAGAAATCCAGGGGAGTGTGTCCGGATGGGTAGGAAGGAGCACAGCAGATAATCCACACAAGGGCGGCGAGAGAAGAGCACAGACACACGACACAACCTCAGGGAAGTAACAACGATCTGACAACAAGAAACACTGGTTACAGAACATATAAAGGGAAGATAAGTGGTTCCAGCTGGAGCAGACAATCAGGCCGAGATTGGGAACCACGCCCACACAAACACGGGAGAGAGAGAGAGAGAGAAAGAGAGGCAGTGGATTCATGAACCGTGACAAATCCGGCTTTAAACTTCTTCACAACAGTATCTCGGACCTGCCTGGTGTGTTCCTTGTTCTTCATGATGCTCTCTGCGCTTTTAACAGACCTCTGAGACTATCACAGTGCAGGTGCATTTATACGGAGACTTGATTACATACAGGTGGATTGTATTTATCATCATTAGTCATTTAGGTCAACATTGGATCATTCAGAGATCCTCACTGAACTTCTGGAGAGAGTTTGCTGCACTGAAAGTAAAGGGGCTGAATAATCTTGCACGCCCAATTTTTCAGTTTTTGATTTGTTAAAAAAGTTTGAAATATCCAATAAATGTCGTTCCATTTCATGATTGTGACCCACTTGTTGTTGATTCTTCACAAAAAAATACAGTTTTATATCTTTATGTTTGAAGTCTGAAATGTGGCAAAAGGTCGCAAAGTTCAAGGGGGCCAAATACTTTCGCAAGGCACTGTATATAGTGGTATTTATCAATTAATCCACTATCTGCCACTATCTAATCTGCTATCAGCATTTATACTTTACTGTACAATGACTGAGTTGAAACTCACTGTATCGGAGATTTTTGATGACAGATAGTGATACCGAGACACTGGTCAAGGCACCTTCCTGTAGGCTATGTAGCCAACTATACAGTATATGACATACAGTGAGCTCCAAAAGTGTTGGGACAGTGATCATTTTTGTTGTTGTTTTGGCTCTGTACTCCAAGAACTTTTGATTTGAAATGATTCAATCCATATGAGGCTAAATTGGAGTACAGACTATCAGCTTTAATTTGAGGGTATTTTCATGCATATCGGGTGAACCGTTTAGATATTACAGCAGTTTTTGTGTATATTCTCCCCATTTTAGTGGACCAAAAGTATTGGGACAAATTCACTTATATGTGTATTAAAGTAGTCAAAAGTTTAGTATTTGGTCCCATATTCATAGCACCCAATGAATACATCAAGCTTGTGACTATACACAAACGCACAAATATCATACCTCCCCCAACATTGCTAACCTCCCCTGTTATTGAAATGGTGAGAGGTTAGCATGTCTTGGGGTATGATATTTGTGTGTATGTAACTTTCTCACTCATCATTATTCACGATTCATTCAGGAATATCCATAATCATTGTAGCATGTGTTTACAATAAAAGGGACTCCAAACGGACACTACATGATATACCATACATTTCTATTGTGCACAAAAATAATCTTAAACACAACCAAAACAAACTGCAAATGCATCCAACAAGTTTGTAGGAATATGGGACCAAATACAACACTTTTGATTACTTTAATACACATAAGTGAATTTGTCCCAATACTTTTGGTCCCCTAAACTACTGTAATATCTAAACAGTTCACCCGATATGGATGTAAATACCTTCAAATTAATGTTGACAGTCTGCACTTCAACCTCATAGTCATTGTATCCTATTCAAATCCAAAGTGCTGGAGTACAGAGCAAAAACAACAACAACAATTGTCACTCTCCCAACACTTTTGGAGCTCACATTGTACATTATGCAAAATACATGACATTCAACAACGATTCATCAATGCAAGTATTAATAGAGTATGTGAGTGTCACATATTGTCAAGCGAATGGTCTAAACCATTCTAATATCTGCCTCCTGTTTAGGCTAATATTTGGTTGTCCGTAGACTAGGTTCAATCACCCAAAAAGTCTGGATGATCTCAACAACATACACAATAATCAACACGATCCTCTCATTCATTTTGGCTTCCAAGATGGCGTAGCAGTCAAACGTCTTGTCGTGTCCCTTGTATATATCGTTTTTTATATTTTTTAAACATATTTTTCTTCGCATATCTTTTAAAATATTTTGTTAAACCTCAACTTCTAAATACTCTCCTGCAACCCGCCTCACCCAATGTAGCTATTTTCTTCTAAAGTACTTATATCTATCTACTTTGGACACTTTGGA
The DNA here is from genome assembly GCF_023373465.1 of Oncorhynchus keta. NCBI lineage: Eukaryota > Metazoa > Chordata > Actinopteri > Salmoniformes > Salmonidae > Oncorhynchus > Oncorhynchus keta. The sequence continues at coordinate 35,393,751 of NC_068443.1, forward strand.
TCCGAAACCACTCAACTGAAGCTAGCCAGCTAACTACCAGCTAGCTACCAGCTATCAGTCAGCAAACCATTGCTAGCGGTCTTCAGCTAACCGGTCATCAGCTAACCTTTAGCTCGGAAAGCTCTCGCCAGTTCGAACAACGCGACTCTAACCAGAGCATAACGGACCTATTATTTTTTATCCCCGGATTCCCACCGGATTCCCACCGCAAACGGAACATTTTCAGCTGGATTCTTCACAACTAGCTATCTAGCTAACCGCAACCCCGGATGATTACTCCTGGCTAGCGTTTCCACCCACTTAGCTTGAAGCTAGCCCGGCCAGAGCTCCTGTGCTACCACCGAAGCATACTCCTGGGCTACAATATCCGGACCCTCGACCGGTCTATCGATGTCACCGCATGAAGAGGAATAAACAGACTCACCCCATCGCGACGTCCTTGCTTGATAATTCGGCCTGCTAGCTGGTTTAGCCCCGGTCCGCTAACTGCTACCTTGTTTAGCCCTGGCCTACTAACTGTTAGCTTGTTAGCACAGGCCTGCTAACCGTCTGAATCGCCGCGTCCCAAACACTCACTGGACCCATATTTACTTTCCCTTTTCGATTTTTAATTTGTTTATACCTTCCGGTAACCTGCCTCACCCAATGTGATATGGAATCGCCATTATTTTTAATTTTTAGAACACACTCAAGAACCTCCAGAAGCTAACCAGCTAACTAGCTACACGCTATTTAGTCATTGTTAGCCACTGCTAACTGTTTTTTTAACCTGGATAACACTCGCCAGTCCAGCTTCCCTGCCCCATCCACCGCTGCCCCCCTGGACACTGATCACTTGGCTACATAGCTGATGCGTGCTAGACTGTCCATTAATCACGGTACTCCATTCTGCTTGTTTATGTTTTATCTGTCGGCCCCAGCCGCACTCAGGCTCTGTGTGGAGTTCATCCGACCCCCCCCTGCCTAGCCTACGCCATTTTACCTGCTGTTGTTGTGCTAGCTGATTAGCTGTTGTTGTCTCACCTACTGTTTTAGCTACTGTTTTAGCTAGCTCTCCCAATTCAACACCTGTGATAACTGTATGTCTCTCTCAAATGTCAATATGCCTTGTATACTGTTGTTCAGGTTAGTTATCATTGTTTTAGTTTACAATGGAGCCCCTAGATCCACTCTTCATACCCCTGATAACTCCTTTGTCCCACCTCCCACACATGCGGTGACCTCACCCATTACAACCAGCATGTCCAGAGATACAACCTCTCTCATCATCACCCAGTGCCTGGGCTTACCTCCGCTGTACCCGCACCCCACCATACCCCTGTCTGCACATTATGCCCTGAATATATCCTATCATGCCCAGAAATCTGCTCCTTTCATTCTCTGTCCCCAACGCTCTAGGCGACCAGTTTTGATAGCCTTTAGCCGCACCCTCATACAACTCCTCCTCTATTCCGTGGGTGATGTGGAGGTAAACCCAGGCCCTACATGTCCCCAGGCACCCTCATTTGTTGACTTCTGTGATCGAAAAAGCCTTAGTTTCATGCATGTCAACATCAGAAGCCTCCTCCCTAAGTTTGTTTTACTCACTGCTTTAGCACACTCTGCTAACCCTGATGTCCTTGCCGTGTCTGAATCCTGGCTCAGGAAGGCCACCGAAAATTCTGAGATTTCCATACCCAACTATAACATCTTCCGTCAAGATAGAACTGCCAAAGGGGGAGGAGTTGCAGTCTACTGCAGAGATAGCCTGCAAAGTAATGTCATACTTTCCAGGTCCATACCCAAACAGTTCGAACTACTAATCTTGAAAATTACTCTCCAGAAATAAGTCTCTCACTTTTGCCGCCTGCTTACCGACCCCCCTCAGCACCCAGCTGTGCCCTGGACACCATTTGTGAATTGATTGCCCCCCATCTAGCTTCAGAGTTTGTTCTGTTAGGTGACCTAAACTGGGATATGCTTAACACCCCGGCAGTCCTACAATCTAAGCTAGATGCCCTCAATCTCACACAATTCATCAAGGAACCCACCAGGTACAACCCTAAATCTGTAAACAAGGGCACCCTCATAGACGTCATCCTGACCAACTGGCCCTCCAAATACACCTCCGCTGTCTTCAACCAGGATCTCAGCGATCACTGCCTCATTGACTGTATCCGCTACGGAGCCGCAGTCAAAGACCACCCCTCATCACTGTCAAACGCTCCCTAAAACACTTCTGTGAGCAGGCCTTTCTAATCGACCTGGCCCGGGTATCCTGGAAGGACATTGACCTCATCCCGTCAGTTGAGGATGCCTGGTCATTCTTTAAAAGTAACTTCCTCACCATTTTAGATAAGCATGCTCCTTTCAAAAAATGCAGAACTAAGAACAGATATAGCCCTTGGTTCACTCCAGACCTGACTGCCCTCGACCAGCACAAAAACATCCTGTGGCGGACTGCAATAGCATCGAACAGTCCCCGCGATATGCAACTGTTCAGGGAAGTCAGGAACCAATACACACAGTCAGTCAGGAAAGCTAAGGCCAGCTTCTTCAGGCAGAAGTTTGCATCCTGTAGCTCCAACTCCAAAAAGTTCTGGGACACTGTGAAGTCCATGGAGAACAAGAGCACCTCCTCTCAGCTGCCCATTGCACTGAGGCTAGGTAACACGGTCACCACCGATAAATCCATGATTATCGAAAACTTCAACAAGCATTTCTCAACGGCTGGCCATGCCTTCCGCCTGGCTACTCCAACCTCGGCCAACAGATCCGCCCCCCCCGCAGCTACTCGCCCAAGCCTCTCCAGGTTCTCCTTTACCCAAATCCAGATAGCAGATGTTCTGAAAGAGAAGCAAAACCTGGACCCGTACAAATCAGCTGGGCTTGACAATCTGGACCCTCTATTTCTGAAACTATCCGCCGCCATTGTCGCAACCCCTATTACCAGCCTGTTCAACCTCTCTTTCATATCATCTGATATCCCCAAGGACTGGAAAGCTGCTGCAGTCATCCCCCTCTTCAAAGGGGGAGACACCCTGGACCCAAACTGTTACAGACCTATATCCATCCTGCCCTGCCTATCTAAGGTCTTCGAAAGCCAAGTCAACAAACAGGTCACTGACCATCTCGAATCCCACTGTACCTTCTCCGCTGTGCAATCTGGTTTCCGAGCCGGTCACGGGTGCACCTCAGCCACGCTCAAGGTACTAAACGATATCATAACCGCCATCGATAAAAGACAGTACTGTGCAGCCGTCTTCATTGACCTTGCGAAGGCTTTCGACTCGGTCAATCACCATATTCTTATCGGCAGACTCAGTAGCCTCGGTTTTTCAGATGACTGCCTTGCCTGGTTCACCAATTACTTTGCAGACAGAGTTCAGTGTGTCAAATCGGAGGGCATGCTGTCCGGTCCTCTGGAAGTCTCTATGGGGGTGCCACAGGGTTCAAGCCTCGGGCCGACTCTTTTTTCTGTATATATCAATGATGTTGCTCTTGCTGCGGGCGATTCCCTGATCCACCTCTACGCAGACGACACCATTCTATATACTTCCGGCCCGTCCTGGACACTGTGCTATCTAACCTCCAAACGAGCTTCAATGCCATACAACACTCCTTCCGTGGCCTCCAACTGCTCTTAAACGCTAGTAAAACCAAATGCATGCTTTTCAACCGTTCGCTGCCTGCACCCGCACGCCTGACCAGCATCACCACCCTGGATGGTTCCAACCTTGAATATGTGGACATCTATAAGTACCTAGGTGTCTGGCTAGACTGTAAACTCTCCTTCCAGACTCATATCAAACATCTCCAATCGAAAATCAAATCAAGAGTCGGCTTTCTATTCCGCAACAAAGCCTCCTTCACTCACGCCGCCAAACTTACCCTAGTAAAACTGACTATCCTACCGATCCTCGACTTCGGCGATGTCATCTACAAAATTGCTTCAAACCCTCTACTCAGCAAACTGGATGCAGTTTATCACTGTGCCATCCGTTTTGTCACTAAAGCACCTTATACCACCCACCACTGCGACTTGTACGCTCTAGTCGGCTGGCCCTCGCTACATATTCGTCGCCAGACCCACTGGCTCCAGGTCATCTACAAGTCCATGCTAGGTAAAGCTCCGCCTTATCTCAGTTCACTGGTCACGATGGCAACACCCATCCGTAGCACGCTCTCCAGCAGGTGTATCTCACTGATCATCCCTAAAGCCAACACCTTATTTGGCCGCCTTTCGTTCCAGTTCTCTGCTGCCTGTGACTGGAACGAATTGCAAAAATCGCTGAAGTTGGAGACTTTTATCTCCCTCACCAACTTCAAACATCTGCTATCTGAGCAGCTAACCGATCGCTGAAGCTGTACATAGTCTATCGGCAAATAGCCCACCCATTTTTACCTACCTCATCCCCATACTGTTTTATTTATTTACTTTTCTGCTCTTTTGCACACCAATATCTCTACCTGTACATGACCATCTGATCATTTATCACTCCAGTGTTAATCTGCAAAATTGTAATTATTTGCCTACCTCATGCTTTTTGCACACAATATATATAGACTCCACTTTTTTTTTCTTCCTATTGTGTTATTGACTTGTTAATTGTTTACTCCATGTGTAACTTTGTGTTGTCTGCTCACACTGCTATGCTTTATCTTGGCCAGGTCGCAGTTGCAAATGAGAACTTGTTCTCAACTAGCCTACCTGGTTAAATAAAGGTGAAATATATATATTTTTTTTTCTCCAGCTTATGGGTTGTAAAACCAGCCCTCCTCCCTCTGTGGGTGATTCGTACCACACACCCTGCTGAAATCTACAATCTGCATAAGTACAGATAAGTGGAGCCACAGGGAGGTCAGATATCTCAAACTCAATTCCTGAAAGGGCTGGGGTTTGTTTTTGTTCTAGCCCAGCACTAACACATCTGATTCAGCTAATAAAGGTTTTTAGTGAGGACAAATTCTTTGTTTATTAGCTAGATGAAGTGTGTTAGTGCTTGGTTATAACAAAAACATGCACCCCCACTGGCTCTCCAGAAATGACATTTGACACCTCTGAATGCTCTATTTCTCTATAGATTGGTGTGAAAGAAATCCCATACAGAGTTTCCAGATACGTGACAGGCCACCATACAGTCAAAGGGAAGTATGGAGAATGGATTCTGGGGAGAGCGATGAGTGCCCTGTCCCGGCAGGCTGTCTGCTGGGGCACTAACACTGTAGCTAATCTCTTACAAGACCTTGGCTGCCACAGATGACAGAGATCACTTAATGCGAGGTCAGTGTGGATTTGGATGAAATGCCTGGCACGTTCTTGTATGGTACGTTTAGTGTAGAGGTGTTCGGCGACTGAGAAATCTTGATTAGACCACACCTAAAGTGGAGCTGTATTTTAACGTAATGTATTGTTATGTATTTTAATGTAATGCATATTTAGGGTCTGATCATCAACATTCTGCCAGTACTCTGCCAGTTATGTAGGTATTCTCTTTTATCAGGGCAATCCTTCAACAGTCACTTCTAAGGGTACTTCAATGAAGGGGGCATGTTTGAACATTCCCCTTCTGTCAGACCTGATTCGCCTTCTATCAAACGTTACTTTGAGGGTCAGTCAGCATGGAGCCGAAGGCGCTGATGATATAATCGGCTTTGAGCCGGACGATCTGGTCCTCGTCCTCCAGCCAATCGCCGCGCTCCGTCTGCTCGGTGCGGCAGAACTGCAGGCCGGCCACTCGGCCGTTCTTCATGATGACCTCACGGGGGAACAGGAAGGGAAGAAACTCACACTTCTCCTCCTTGGCCAGCTCCATCTGAGGAAATGGAGAATTTTAATTTTAATTTTTATATTATCCTAAGTTCCCAACTTCACAGCCTGCAGAACTTTCAAGGATGACATGTGTTTAGAAACATGACAAAAGACGTTTAGTCTAAGGGCCCGGGGCTGGGTTTCTACTAAGCAAATATTTGGAATTGTTTTAACATGGCCCATACCAAGGATAATTTAGCTTTTTGAATTTACAGACCCCTGTAGCCACATAAAAAAATACAGTACTTACTATAGAATTCTGTAGTAAACTTGTACTATACTGTAGTTTGCCTCGATCGAGTAGCGCTTACTATAGAATTCTGTTTTTTTTCTATACACCACACTTTTCATATAGAGGTCATATTAGTTGGTCGCTCAAACCGTTCGAACGCTACACACAAGTTGGCACATCGGCAGTACTGACTTCAGACAAGTCCGTTGAGTCTGCGAAGCTTGTGGGGGGGGGATCACAGAGCAAAATGAAGAACAGTATCGTGTTTGTGAAAGTCTCGTCTATCCATAGAGGGGTATTCATTTTGTAGGCCAAACGGTATGAACGATAGATGTTTCTATGAGATTTTGGGGACGTCTCCTGGTCTGACAAACACCGCTGTAGGTTCTGCCACTTTTCTTCACAGATGCAAAGGCCGACAAATTGACTCAGCCCATATGCCAGAAAACAGATATCTCTGAAACACTGATTTTCATGGGGATTTGTTTTATTATGCTAATTACATGTCTGCGCGGGGGGGGGGGGTGGACATCAACTGGAGGGGTAAGGTCAAAACCTCTGAATCGCTGAATCTGTTGATAACCCAAAACAAAGACAGACCTTATTTACAGGCTATTTATGTTCATCCAGAGGCAATTTTCACATCTTTCTCCCATTCCCCCAGCTATGGCTTTCTTTGAATTCATGATCAAACTTGAGGAATTCCGCAGAGCAGCTTAAAACCAGTCAACGACACAGGTCTAATTACTGTGTCTGTCCACAGCGGTGCACAGTAAGGGGATAGACAGGCTGCTATAATGGCCATCGTTCCCCCCTGCTGCTGTTAAGCAAATGAGTTCAAAATCCTGGGCTCACGCGGTATAGTCACCTCACTGCCACCCCTGGTATAAAAACCTTGGCCGCAAAAAAAAAAGTTTAACGGACAAAAACAGAGGTTCGATGTCTCTGTTCTATAATAATCGATGTTACGTATGTTTGAGGCCTATACAGCTATGTGAGTGCCTTCGGAAAGTATTCACATTCACACCCCTACAAATTAAAAATACATCTGACATGTCTTGAGTCAAGTATTCAAGCCCTTTGTTATGGCAAGCTTAAATATGTTCAAGAGTAAAAATGTCACATCAGTTGCATGGATTTCAAACAGATTCAACCACAAAGACCAGGGAGGTTTTCCAATGCCTCGCAAAGCACGGCACCTATTGGTAGATGGTTAAAAAGAAAATAGCATTGAATATTATATGGTGAAGTTAATGGCACTTTGGATGGTGTATCAACACACCTAGTCAATACAAAGATACAGGTGTCCTTCGTTGCCGGAGAGGAAGGGATTTCACCATGAGGCCAATGGTGACTTTAAAACAGAGTTTAATGGCTCTGATTGGAGAAAATTGTGGATGAATCAACAACATTGTAGTTACTCCACAATTACTAACCTAGTTGACAGAGTGAAGAGAAGGAAGCTTGTATTCTAATACAAAATATTACACAACATGCATCCTGTTTGTAACAAGGCACTAAATTAGTACTAAATTAGCAAAAATTGTGGCACCGCAATGAACTTTTTGTCATGAACACATAGTTATGTTTGGGGTAAATCAAATACAACACATTACTGAGTACCACATTCCATATTTTTAAGCACAATGTTGGCTGCATCATGTTATGGGTTTGCTTGTAATCGTTAAGGACTGGGGAGTTTTTCAGGATAAAAAAGAAATGTAATGGAACTAAGCACAGGCTTAGAGGAAAACCTGGTTTAGTCTGCTTTCCACCAGTCACTGGGAGATGAGTTCCCCTTTCAGCAGGACAATAACCTAGAACACAAGGCCAAATCTACACAAGTTGCTTACCAAGAAGACAGTGAATTTTCCTGAGTTACAGTTTTGACTTAGATCTGCTTTAAAATCTATGTCAAGACCTGAAAATGTTTGCTTGGTAATAATCAACAGCCAACTTGACAAAGCCTAAAGAATTTTGAAAAAAAAAACTGGGCAGATGATGCACAATCCAGGTGTGGAAAGCGCTTAGGCCCCGATTCCGACCTGAGTTAAAGGTGTGTAAATGGAACGTAATTCCTTTTTTTTAATGAGCTTTTCTCAATAAGTATTCTGACTTTGAACTTAAGCATGAGAATAGCATGCTATTCACCCACTATTCGTTAGAGGTGGAGTTCGAATAAATGAAGGCGTGGCAGAGGTGTGTCTACAGAATACGTCGTATTCTGACTTTGACTTAAGGTCAGAGGGAACCATAAATAAGCTGGCGCGAACCAGTCAGTTCCAAGTGGAAAAAGCATCTTTCTTTTTTCCCCGCCAGACATAACAACATTCTCCATGCACTGTAATTTATAAATGAATAAGAGCTATTGATAAGAGCTAGGTAAATTAGTCATCTGTATGGAGACGGGGATTGTAAATACACATAGCAATTGTTTTAGATCATTTTTCTTTAAGATCCCTGGAGACAAACTGAAAATCACATCAACAATGGCATGAATTGTGGCCCCTTTTCCAATGTGAAACCGCATGAGAAAATCTGTTGGCCGGCAAGTGGGAGAGTTTTCAGCGGTTTAATTATATTTATTCAGAGCCCGAAAGGTAGCCACAACTGCAGAGCCCGTTATGGGACTGAATAAGATAAGTCCGACTACCAAATAGTGAGAAGTGCGTAGGAAAAGTGTGCCTAGGAAAGGCATAAATTCCTAAGTCATTATGATGTATTGTGTGTCGACGGGTGATGGGGGAAAAAATCCATTGAATCCATTTTGAATTCAGGCTGTAACACAACAAAATGTGTATTAAGTCAAGAGATATAAATACTTTCGGAAGGCACTGTATGTACCGTATGTTTGAAACTCACTTTAAATGACCTAACTTTCTTAGTATCATTATTTTTTATTATGTTCTTTCTGTTTCCATGGTATCAAGGCTACTGACATCACAACCGGCTGTGATTGGGAGTCCCATAAGGGCAGCTCATCGTCGTCCGGGTTAGGGTTTGGCCGGGGGAGGCCGTCATTGTAAATAAGAATGTGTTCTTAACTGACTTGCCTCGTTAAATAAATGTTCAATAAATAAGAAAATGTTTAAAGTGATTGTTCAGAATGATAAGTCTTAAAAAATATATATTATTGTTTTGTGGGAAAATTCCAGTTTCATAATCCACTCAAGTTGTTTTTTCTTTTTCTTTCAATTAACCAAGTAAGACATTTTTTACAGTGCAATAAGTTGTATTACTTTTTCAGACTTTTTCCCAGATAAGACGAAGGACAATGTGAATGGCCATGAGCTAATATAAAGGGAAGACTAAAGCCACCATAAGCTTCCTCTCACTATACAACAATCAGAAAAACATTTGTGAGTAAGTGAGCGTGGTCAGGTTCTAGGTGTATGCTTTTAGGGACACGTTCTAACTTGAGACCGGTATGTATAACTCTACTGCATAATTCATGCACTCAAATCAAAGGAAGAGTTTGGGCTAAAATAAATCTCAAGTTATAATGCTGCCCAGGGCCTGTTTTCAAAAAGCATCTCAGAGTATGTGGTCACAATCAATACTGTGGTCAAAGGAGCATGGGTCAGAAACAACTAAACAACTAAAGCCAGGGTCTGAGAAGCGCTAGCTCCATATCCACCTCTTCGGGGACGGCACGGATGTTAGTGAAGCCCTTCCTGAAGACCACAAAGACCCGGCGGGCACCGCAGCGCAGGGCAGAGGTGGCACAGTCGAACGCAGTATCACCGGCACCTAAGACAATGACCACGCCACGGAGCTCGGGCAGTTGAGACTTACAGCTGCACATGCCTGAGGGAGAGAGAGTGGGGGAGGACAAGGGAGAGAAAACAGAGAGAGAGAGACAGAGACCGTGATGGACAGAGGGAGGTTGGGGAGAGGAAAGAGAGAGCAATAAAACCAGGTAGCTCTTTTACCCTGCTCTTACGCTTCCAAACGCCAAGCATGTTTTTATATCAGTAGTACTGATATACGTTTGCTGTCTGAACATGTATTATTCCTGAACTGACTGCGACATTTTTGATTGTCAGACAGGCATCTGATTTCATTTATTTTAGTCTCCAAGTACACACCTACGGTACACAATGACAAGAGTACCTAATTCTGTGTGACTATGGAAGTCACTTTCTTGATCATTTCCTTTAAGACGTACCGGCTTTACTGGCCTTGGCCACCAGTGGCAGGAAGTCCTTGGATGTGTAGAATCCCTGGTCCACTGTCAGCCCCTGGAAGATCTTAGCCTTGTTTGCCTGGGGCAGACCTGTTCCAAACCAAAACCATCACCAAGAATGAGCCAGTTAACATAGCAGACATATCTATCCATCCCTGGAACCCAACCATTTCCAACATTAAGTCATTGTTGATTTGTTGATTACCCCCCCTCCACCATTAATACTGAACTCCTGGAGTAAATTATACAAAATTGGATTTGAACAGATCACGACAATGTAGTGAGGAAAAAACATTTGTCAATATTGCACTGAATCTATGTGTTCAATATGACTTTCATAAGCCCCTTCATTATGAGATGAGGACAGTAATAGTCAAACTCGTGTTCATAAAACCCACCATTTGAATCGATAAATTATTCCAGTGAGAGAAGTGGACCAGTAAATCAGAATTACAGACTAATAATCTCTTGGTTAATCATTTTCATGATGTAGGGTTATAATCGTTGTAAAATATACAATGGGATTCTCTAGTACCTTGCGATTGAGCCAATGAGAGCCAATAACGGCCCACTTATGAACTGGAGCAATAACCAGGGAATACTGTTATCTTATAGTCCTCAAACGACATAGCTATAATATACTCTGAATGTCCAAAACATGACGAACACCTTCCAAATACTGAGTTGTCGCCAATGCTTCACACAGTTATATCAAGTTGGCTGGATGTCCTTTGGGTGGTGGGCTATTCTTGATACACATGGGAAATTGTTGAGTGTGAAAAACCCAGCAGCGTTGCAGTTCTTGACACTCTCAAACTGGTGCGCCTGGCACCTGCTACCATACCCCGTTCAAAGGCACTTCAATCTTTTGTCTTGCTCATTCACCCTCCGAATGGCACACATACACAATCCATGTCTTCATTTTCTCAAGGCTTTTTCCTCCAAAAATTAAAAGTCTTCTCTGGATGTAACAAGTGACATGAAGGATCACTTTCACTTGGATTCCCCTGGTCAGTCTGTCATGAAAAGAGCGCCTGTTCTTAATGTTTTGTACACTCAGTGTTCATTATACTCTATGTAGGGTTTCCCAAACACGAGGGGGGGTGCTCCACAAATACCATGGAATACTCATTTCTGCTCTGTCATTACATTTCAGACAGAGTGCATTCTCGACAGTTGCCATGTTCAATCGTCAGTGCACAGTGTAAATGATTGCAAAAAAGGGAATGCTATTTTTACTTACATTTACATTTACATTTAAGTCATTTAGCAGACGCTCTTATCCAGAGCGACTTACAAATTGGTGCATTCACCTTATGACATCCAGTGGAACAGCCACTTTACAATAGTGCATCTAAATCTTTTAAGGGGGGGGGGGGGTGAGAAGGATTACTTTATCCTATGCTAGGTATTCTTGACTGCTAGAATACATTACCTCTAAGAAGTTTATAATCAAAGACATGTTCAATCAAATTTTGTCCAATTTTCCCTTTTAATATATATATATATATTTATTTTTTACATACAATATGAATAGCTTATAGATAAAAAAAAGGTGTTGTGTTAATTGTATTGACTGTGCCAATTACTGGTTGATGAGTAGTGATGAATAGTGATAAACGGTGATTGATGGGCTGTGAGTGATAGTACATCAATGCTGGAAGGTCAATCTGGATGATTACCTCAGAACCCAGAGTCACTTGGTAGCGCTGACTGCATGTGTGTGCTGTCATTTACAATGTCAAAGGTCACTAAGAACCAATCCGATCTCTTTATGTACATATTCTTGTTCAATTTATTTCTTCAAATCAAATAGGAAGACTGGATAACCATGGCAGGTAAATTTTCGATTGCGATGGTATATTTCTGTGAGTGTTTTTTTATGTTATCTATCAATGCTGCAAATATTTCCTTTCCTTCATCCTTTATTCATTACTTGACAAACCTTTCTCAAATACATAAACAATCCAAAATGTTAACCCCCAACGCCCTTTTATGTTGCAATTAAATTCCATGCAGTTATCGTTTTGTACAAAATAATCTGCAGTTTAAATTTAAAAACCTTGCCTGGGGTTTCAGTTATTAGGAACAAATATTAATGATGTTAAATATCATAGTTTATTCAAAGAAAGACAACCTGAGATTCACCTCATTCAGAACACAAGCGTTAGAAAGAAGGCATAATTCTGGAAATGTTTTTTAAAATGTTTTATCAAATAAAGTATTGCTGAAACTACAAAGGATGACGTTTGTCCTTCAGACAAATAACTGTATACGAAGCAAACTGGATTTTAGTCGTGTCTGTTGCTGCAAAGGCAATTTCCTGACAAAGAACTCAATTACCCCCTGGGTAACTCTGAATGCTTTAACACACATACGGTATATCACTTATCAAACAGAGACGACAGTGTCCGTAACAACATCTGTCCAAGTGATATTTCTTCACCTTCTTTTGGTATAGCACCATCTTCAAGGAACCTGGTAACACTTTTTCTACGAGCAGTTCGTTAGACGATGTTACCAACACAAGCGTTAGTGTATAAAACAAGCTCGGGAGGACAGGAAGTGGAACTCTAAGAGTGTTACATGTCTATATACTTTTCAACAAAAGAACAGTAATTAAAATACATAACCGTGTCTAGTATGTAGACTTACCTACCTATTGTACTAGAGAACATAACACAATGTGCCACTGCTAACTGTGCTTAGGACAGAGAGATCCTCCAGCAGAGTAACAGCACGGTCACCCTCCTCTGTGGCAACACTGACAGATGCTCCATGCTCACTCAGTTGGTTTTATACACCAGGGTGTCCATTTGCATTCTGTGCCAAGATAAATAAAATGAAAAAAAGAAGAAAAATGCTAAGAAGGGAATGACAAAGTGGACTTTCACAATAACACCACTGCCGGTGACATCTACTTCATAAGTAATGCCATCTCATTTTTCAGGTGTGTGCATCCCATTTGACTGGGGAAAGGTGCTTTGGCTCCGGAGTCGGGCGGAGAGATTCTGAAGTGAAGGGAGGTAATGCCTCTGAGGGTCATACATCATCGCCTTTCAAGTGGCTTCTCGCTCACTCTGAATATCTCTCTCTCTCTTTGTCTCTTGTCTCTCAGTGCTTGGCCAGCCCTCGTTTATCATGAACTATCGCCCACTGTGGCTTTGGCTGACGGTGGGGAAACAGGAAAGAGAGTAGTGATACTACTGTAACGTTACTGTAATTTCTCTGTAGTTCTGTCAGGTCAGGTACCCAAGAGTATTGGGCGTGTCACTGGCCTTGTGTGAACAGCTACTATGTACTGTATGTTTTGTTACACTAAAAAACAACTCATTTTATGCTATGGGCTATGTTTAGTAAGGCTATACGGTAAGCATAACGTCTGTTCATAACCACATTTTGACTATTTTTGTGGTGCACAGTAACAACAATATTTGTCAAAAACAGCAGCCCCTCCATACCTGCTCGAAACCTGTTCGATGGACTTTATTTATTTATTTTTTACACCAAAGGCTCTTTTTCTTAATTTGATGTCCTTAATGCACCTCTTTCATGCTATTTCCAGCCACAGCACATCAGTGTACTTCCTTTGAACCTCACTGTTGAGAAGAAGAGCTCCCATCAAAAGCTTGTTTTTATGGGAAATGACATTGGTTCGTAGCAAAGTAATATTGTGTGCATTGCAGAATTTGTAGTCTATACAATCTGCCTGGCTTTATGCCTTTGAAGCAAGCCATTTTGGGAAAAGCACCATCTGAGAAAGGATCTTGAGCTTTGAACAATTGGAACAAGAGAGCGACTCACACAAAGATTCCACTGCTATAACCACCATCAGGACCATCAGCAACACAACAACAGTGGTAGGTAAAACACTGCACGTGTTAGCCAGCGCACTTAACTGCCAGAGAAATAACCCTTTGCTCTTCAACCTGCTCTAACATTCTGAACAGTGGGAAACATTTGCATGTCAATCTCAGCAGGGGTTTTGACATTTAGAATAAAAAACAGAACTGGTAAAAAAAAAATTCACAGAAACACGACTCTTTCATTTTCTTTCTGAATTCCAATTTCTTCACGTTCTGCTACGAGAGAAGAAAAAAGAGAAATCCCCGAATAGTTGAAAGGTAACTCCATGCTCTAATTACCAAGCCACGCACCAAAAGGTTCCAAACATAACAAATACTATGCAGCTTCTTTTCATTACAATAAAGGAAAGGCACACACACCACATAGCTAGGCCTCCCACCAGGGTTATTTGAATTTCCTAAAATCAAATCAATATAGGCATGGCAGAGTGTATTCTCTTATATCTCTAAATATAGAATTTCATTTGAAACCAAATGACTTCCGTCTAGCATCTCCCTTCACTTGTGTGAGTAAGAACAAGGTATTTCATGAGATAAGGAGCCATACTGTTAACTATGGTCACCAGACTGTGCAGAGGAAGAGAAGGAAAGTGACAGCGGCAACAGGAGACTATATAGAAGTGAGAATGAAGTCCCTTGTTATACTGTCTTGTTACGAGAATGAGGGAGACAAAAAAGAAAGGAGAGAAAAACTAATGAGGCAGATAACAGAGGTGTGGACTCGAGTCCCGTAACTTGGGACTCGAGTCACATGACTTGGGACTCGAGTCTCATGACTTGGGACTCGAGTCACATGACTTGGACTCAAGTTACAAATGTAATGACTTGAGACTCGACTTGATAGAAAATAAAATGACTTGAGACTTGACTTGGGCTTGAAGCCTCAATATACTGGACTCAACTATGACTTGAAATTGATGACTTGAAAGGATCTAGCCAGGTTTTACAACACAGTCTCTGTGGATTACTCTCCACGCAGCCATAGACAGTAGCCTAGACAGTAGCCTAGACAGTAGCCACACCATCGCACCTGAAAAAAAATATGGATATTTGTGAGGAAGACAGGAGGGGATATTCAGTTGGCAATGAGAACTCCTGTAGGCAAGCGGCCCTCCAAAGTGATAGCGCGTGGTGCAGGTTTTACATCCGTCTTCTGCAACCTCCACAGCAAATCAGGGCCGTAGCCAGGGTGTAAGTCCCATTTCAATACATTTTAAGAAAGTACAAGCTAATTTACTGCATTTCTATACAATTTCAAAAAATCTAAAATGCTATTTGGAGAACAGCAAAAAAAATGACCCCAACCATTATCAAAATGGTTGCTGTAGTTTCATCACCTCAGTTCATCCACAAACACACAGCCTATGAGCTATACAATTAGCCGCTACACATTATTACCTCACGTTAACTCATTAAACACTATAATTTAATACATGGAGATGGTTCTGTTTGCAGAAAAAGTATTTAAATAACAAAAGGTAAACAAATATCTTTGCTTTACAGAACTTTTTGTTGCTGCAGTTTTACAGCTAAATTCATGCAATCCTACACATTTTGCCATGGGGTGGGGAAAAATGGTGTTCTCTCTTAGAGTTCCACTTCCTGTCATACACAGCTTGTTTTATATTCTAACGTTTGTGGTGGTAACACTGTCTATTGAGTGAGAGTGACTAAAAAAAATCAATGGGGGGACCCCTGGATGTTAGGGCCCCTGGGCTCGTGCCTTGCGTGTCTGGTCGGTATTCGGCCATGATTAATGCGTTTAGATTAACTAGACTAACTAGACTAATAACAATCAAAACAAAATACGGACATGGGCTAACTGAGTGACTCAGTGTGTGACATATACATAACAAGAGGAAAACGGTCGATGCACAACTCAATTTTGAAATGGCACATTGTGTATTCTACTATTCTAACTTTCAACAATTGAGACCCCGACTGAGTTCCTAACATTACCAGACCTCAGTGTCCTCACGTGCGACTTTGGCTGTAACGTCAAGCTACATTTAAGCAGCGATTGCACGTGTTTGCGCGGGTGGTCGCCAGCTTTGCACCACTCCTTTTTAGGGGTCGCAGGTCAAAAGGTTTGAGAACCACTGAGCTAGCGAACATATTGCTGATTTGCTGTACAGATATAGAACCGGGTGCAGCACAAACATCCAATCGTAGAGAGAGAACTGCCATGACTAAACATGCAGCTCCAAAAAATTGTTTGGTGATCAAGAATATTTACTGTTTACCTTGTAAGCTCACCAGCAATGTGGCATCACGCCACAATTACTAGCGTTGGCCTACTGGTCTGTTGGTATGAAACTGGTTCAAATGTATAATTGACTTATGAAGCATGCATTTGAAATTTGTTGTTAAAATGTATTATCACATAATAAAAATATGGCAGCCTGGCAGCCTCAATAAATAGACAAAGATTTGTAGTTGAACAAGTTATTGCATGTATAGATTATTATTATTATTATTTTTTACTTGACTTCAAAAAACTTGTGACTCGACTTGACTTTTTCTTAGAATGCACGACTTGGACTTGACTTGTTCTTAGAATGCACGACTTGGACTTGACTTGTTCTTAGAATGCACGACTTGGACTTGACTTGTTCTTAGAATGCACGACTTGGACTTGACTTGTTCTTAGAATGCACGACTTGGACTTGACTTGTTCTTAGAATGCACGACTTGGACTTGACTTGTTCTTAGAATGCACAATTTGGACTTGACTTGCACTTAGAATGCACGACTTGGACTCGAGATCTGACCCATTCTACTTGGGAACCCATTCTACTTGGGAATCAACTTGAGACTTGGACCTTGTGACTTGAATAATAGGGACCTGGTCTGGCAGATAAATATATGAAGTAGACAAAGACAGAAAGATAGAGCACTACAACTGTGGGTTTCACTACAGCATTCATTGCTACAGTAAGTACTGTGCAGTAAGTAGCTCTGTCTCACTTTAGTCCCATTGAACACCAAATGGAACAGACAGAAATGTCAGTCTGGTGAAATGGGAAAGGTAGTGTTAAGAGGATAACTCCCTCTCTCTCAGACAGACCCTTCATCGTGATTGCAGAGGGGCACCGTGGCACAGTGCGTGACTTATGTAGCTGGCATACTGGAGATTTTAAGAGCCTCCGGTGCCATCAGTGTATTATCAAGTCAATCAACCTCCTGTACATATATAGTACCTTCAGGACGTATTCACACCCCTTGACATTTTCCACATTTTGTTTAGTTACAATTAACAAACATTTAAAGTGGATTTATGTATTTCGAAAAAAATTCAATTTCATGAAAACTGAAAAGCTGAAATGTCAATAAGTATTCAAACCCTTTGTAAACATTTACTTAACGAGTCACATACGGTATGTCACAAATAAGTTGCATGGACTCACTCTGTGCGCAATATTAGTGTTTAACATGATTCTTGAATGACTACCTCATCTCTGTACCCCACAAAAACAATTGTATGTAAGGTCCCTCAGTCGACCAGTGGATTTCAAACACAGAATCAACCACAAAGACCAGGGAGGTTTTCCAATGCCTCACAAAGGACACCTATTGGTAGATGGGTAAAAATAGAAACAATGAACATTGAATATCCCTTTGAGCATGGTGGAGTTATTGATTACACTTTTGATGGTGTATCAATACACCTAGTCACTACAAAGTGATGGTGTCCTTCCTAACTCATTTGCCGGAGAGGAAGGAAAACGCTCATGGTTTCATCATGTCCAATGGTGACTTTAAAACAGCAACCACAGCTAACAGCAACCACAGCTAATGAAGTCACTGAAACCCTTAACAAAGAGATACAGTCTGTTTTGGAATGGGTGTTCCAGTAATAAACTGGTCCTGAACATCTCTAAAACTAAGAGCATTGTATTTGGTACAAATCATTCCCTAAGTTCTAGACCTCAGCTGAATCTAGTAATGAATGGTGTAGCTGTTGAACACGTTGAGGAGACTAAATTGCTCATTTGATTTGATTTATTAGGATCCCCATTAGCCGACGCCAATGGGGACAGCTTGTCTTACTGGGGTCCGACATATAATGAAAAAGACATGACAGACAGAAGACTTTTCAATTTACATACATTAACCAGATCATAAACGGTCATGGTCAAAACATAGGTTCAATGGTTGTAAAGATGGGGAGGTCTGTCCGTAATAAAGAGATGCTCTGTTTTGTTGACACCCCACTCCACAAAGCAAGTGCTGCAGGCTCTAGTTTTATCTTATCTGGATTATTGTCCAGTCAAGTCCTGCAGGCTCTAGTTTTATCTTATCTGGATTATTGTCCAGTCATATGGTCAAGTCCTGCAGGCTCTAGTTTTATCTTATCTGGATTATTGTCCAGTAATATGGTCAAGTGCTGCAAAGAAAGACCTAGTTAAGCCGCAGCTGGCCCAGAACAAAGCGGCATCTTCATTGTAATCAGAGGGCTAATTCTAATACTATACATGCAAGTCTCTCTTGGCTAAGAGTTTCAGAAAGACTGGGTGGCTGGTTGGAAATTCCAAATAGTTTGCATAGTCAACTTACACACAGCACGGACACACACACTTACCCCACCAGACAGGCCACCAGTGGTCTTTTCTCAGTCCCCAGGTCCAGAACAAATTCAAGGAAACGTACAGTATTATACAGAGCCATGAGCACATAGAACTCCCTTCCATCTTAAATAGCGCAAGTGAACAGCAAACCTGCTTTCAAAAAACAAATAAATCAACACCGCACGGCACAACGCCTCTCCCCCATGTGACCTACTTGTTGTGTGTGTGTACTAACATGTACAGTATGTGCAACTGATCAAATTCCATCAAACCAAATTGTATTTGTGACATGCTCCGAATACAACAGAATTACAACCTTCCCATGAACTTACAAGCACGTAACTAACAATGCAGTTTTAAGAAAAGAAAGTAAAGAAAATATTTACTGACTAACATTATAAAAGGAACACAATAAAATATCAATAACTTAATGTTTTTAAAAGTATGTCAATTACTAAGTATTTTGTCTATAATGTATTTTTCCTTATGTGTCAGACCCCAGTAAGACTAGCTGTTGCCATTGGCGTCTGTCACGCCCTGGTCGAGGTATTTTGTGTTTATCTTAATTTATTTGGTCAGGCCAGGGTGTGGCATGGGATTTTTGTATGTGGTGTGTTGGTATTGGGATTGTAGCTTAGTGGGGTGTTCTAGTTAAGTCTATGGCTGTCTGAAGTGCTTCTCAATCAGAGGCAGGTGTTTATCGTTGTCTCTGATTGGGAACCATATTTAGGCAGCCATATTCTTTGAGTGTTTGGTGGGTGATTGTCCTTAGTGTCCTTGTTCCTGTCTCTGTGTTAGTTCACACAACTATAGGCTGTTTTGGTTTTCGTTACGTTCTTTGTTTTGTAGTGTTTGTATTGATTCGTGTTTTACGTTTGTTTATTAAACATGGATCGCAATCTACACGCTGCATTTTGGTCCGACTCTCCTTCACCACAAGAGAACTGTTACAGCGTCAGCTAATGGGGATCCTAATAAATCAAATCAAATCAAAGCAGTTACAGAGTTTAATGTCTGTGATAGAAAACTGAGGATGGAGGAACAACATTGTAGTGACTCCACAATTACTAACCGAAATGACAGAGTGAATAAAAGGAAATCTGTACAGAATTAAACATATTCCAAAACATGCATCCTGTTTGTAACTAGGCACTAAAGTAATGATGCAAAAACAAATGTGGCAAAGCAGTTCACTTTTTGTCCTGAATACAAAGCTTTATGTTGAGCACAAATCCAATGCACCACATTACTGAGTAGCAGTTTCCATATTTTCAAGCATAGTGGTGCCTGCATCTTGTTATGGGTATGCTTGGGGAGTTTTTCAGGATAAAACATTTATGGAATGGAGCTAAGCACAGGCAAAATCCTAAAGGAAATCCTGGTTCAGTCTGCTTTTCACCAGACACTGGGAGATGAATTCACCTTTCAGCAGAATAACCTAAAACACAAGGCCAAATCTACACTGGAAATGCTTACCAAGAAGACAGTGAATATTCCCGAGATGGCCGAGTTACAGTTTTGACTTAAATGTACATGAGAATTATGGCAAGACCTGAAAACGGTTGTCTAGCAAAGATCTACAACCAATTTTACAGAGCATGAAGAATTTCTGAAAGAATAATGGGCAAATGTTGCACCATCCAGGTGTAGAAAGCTCTATAGACTTTCTTAGAGACCCAGTAAGACTCACAACTATAATCTCTGCCAAAGGTGATTCTACAAAGTATTGACTCAGGGGTGTGAATACTTATGTAAATGTGATATTTCTGTATTTCATTTTCAATACATTTTCAGAAATGTCTAAAAACACATTTTCACTTTCCCATTATTGGGTATTGTGTGAAGACGGGAGCGAGAAAAATATATATTTAATCTATTTGAATTCAAGCTGTAACACGACAACATGTGGAATAAGTCAAGGGGTATGGATACTTTCTGAAGGCACTGTACCTCTGAAAGTCTTTGAATTTGAGTAATTCGTCCTACTCTTAAAAAAAGAGAGTTGCTTTGCACAACAAGCTACACTAGATCACAACACATTGTATGTAAGGTAAGAAATGATATATGCAAGTGACTGACCAATTCCGATGAAGACAGCCTGGAATCCCTCGGATTTCAGAGAGGTCAGGCTCATCCCGTTCATACCCAGTCCCTTCTCTAGGACAACCTGAGAGGAGAAACGTAGCACCTTAGACATTTTAGGGATTTTGTGCATTTGCTACTGTATTATTAGCTGTAAGTTAACGTACTTACTGTAAATTAGTAATCAGTGACATTTGTAATTACAACTAGCTTAAATAAATAAACACAACGAAATAGAAGTACAGAGACAATAGGACAATGGTCGGATAGCATTATACTGGGGTTAAGTAACTACATGGAACAGGGACAGAGGACACAGTCACAACAGCGGTCTATTTGTTTGTGTTTGTCACTGGTGTAATAGAGTGAAGTCCTTCTCATTTCCCCCACACTCTTTCTCTCAATTAAATTAATTGAGAGGCCATCGTAATGGGATTCATTTCTGGAGATGAATAAAGCCTTGAAGTAATTGGTCAGAACACAAGAAGAAATATCTACCTCCCCTCCCTCCATCCCTTTGCTTCGATCTAGCCAACCTCAAGGAATGCTGTCTCCCTCGCTCTCTCTTTCTTTTCCCCATGTCTCTCTTTCCTTTCTCTGTCCGTCTTTCTTTTTCTCCCCTTTCCCTCTCCACCTTTCCCCCTGCCCCGTCTCTTTCTCTCTCTCTCTCTCTCTCTCTCAATCTCTTCCCTTCTCCTTCTCTCTCTGTCACCCTGTCAAATAAATAAACAATTAAGAATAAATCAAATTAATCACGGTCAGGTGAGCTGGATGAGTAGTATTGATTGGCCCTTTCCCAGGCCGTGGCATTCAGACAATGACCAGATGGATGCCACTCGCCGGAGGAAGTCTCTTTGTCACTTAGCTTCCCCCACCGTGGCTTCTGATTGTCTCCTTCTGCCCTGTCCCTGTTTGTTTGTTTAGGGCTTTCTATTGTCGTTATTAATGTCACTGATATTTTCCTGGTGAAGGGTTCATAGCTCTTGACAGTGAGAGTGAGACTGCTGCGTGTGAGTAAGCATTGTGTGTCTGTGGTTGGGTGAATGTGCGTGCAGTCAAGTGTATACCAGCGATGAGGTGTGTGTAAGCAGTCAGGTGTGGTGAGGTGGTGTGTGTAAGCAGTCAGGTGTGGTGAGGTGGTGTGTGTAAGCAGTCAGGTGTGATGAGGTGGTGTGTGTAAGAAGTCAGGTGTGGTGAAGTGGTGTTTGTGCACACGTGTGCATTCGTGTGTGCTTGCGTTCTTGCACGTGTGTGCGTGTGCTTTCGTGTGTGTGTGTGTGTGTGTGTGCGTGCGTGCGCACATGCATTCGTATGTGCACGTGTGCTTGCTTTCATGCATGTGTGTGATCCGTGGCTTATTACCTTCACCCCCAGGTCTTTCATCAGCTCAATCTCAAACTGCACCACCTCATAGGGCAAGCGGAACTGAGGGATCTCTGCAGTACTGAAACAGAGGAATAGAGGAAGAAGTGAAACATTACCAGTTATTAATCACTAGCTATCAATCAAGTAAATAAATCATCAATACGAATAATATCTGGTCCACTGGATGACTTAGCTAAGGCTTTTGTACAAAGGTCTTATCTCTGAAATGGAGTGCCACGGTGTCAAAATGGTTGAATGTAAAATAATTACCAACAGGATTGTGCATCCATTGGTCACATCCTGTATAATGCGTTGAGTTAACGTAGAAGCAGCATAAGGAGTTCATACGCGCACACAGTATTCCATCATGAATTGTTATGACCAGGCATTATGTACAGGATGTCATCCTTATAGAAGTGTTATGTGAGCATCATGACTGTGGCTCCAAGTAGAGTGTATTGCAATTTCCACCTGACCTCACACACAGTACAGATAGACTCACATCTAATTCAATTCCTAAGTCTCTGGAAATTAGTAATAATAAGTGCAGCTACCTCAAGCCGCCGATATATTTCTGTTTCTCGAACACGGTGATGTTGTCATATCCCAGTCTGGCCAGGTAGGAGGCACAGCTGATGCTCGCCGGGCCGCAACCAATCAGAGCGATCTTGGCATGAAAGCTCTCCGGCATGTCATCCGGAGGCGGCAGGTCAGGGTTCCGCACCTGAGGAATTCCCATTTTGCTGAAAACCTGGAATGAAAAACGACGGAACGACGTCTTAAGAAGAAGAAAACAAAACATTTCCACTATCCGTTTGACAGGCCAGGAAGAAGTTCATATGGACTTGACATTTATGGTTGTCACATTGGACAAAGGTCAGAGCCCTGAGTGGGCTGGGATTTTAGTGTGAGGGGCATTCCAAAAGAGGAATTGCACATTAATATGTGACATTTGATATGAGAGGAACTGACAAGTTGAAATTGAACAAAATGATTACAGTCCATCTTTAACCCCACTGCTACTTGTTGAGATGGAGGACTGATGCTCTCGATGGTGGTTCTTTGTTGAGCCATGCTAGCCAGTCTGCAGTAGTTTACAGTATCATAACTCTATTTTCCAGGGAACCTCTGACACACTATGGCAGTTTTATTATGTGGGTACTATGATAATGGTGCATCATTTATGTGCAGCTACAGAATGTGAGCTGAATAGCCTGCATATCGGATGAGCAAAGTTGGCAAAATTACATACGTGTATTTTCAGAATGTTTGGGTATTTATGGTATTTTTAAAAATTCTGCAAGCATCTTTCTCCTGTACCTTTAGGGAACATGGGTACTATAAGCGTCCATCTGGTACGATTTTGTTAAAAGATTAGCTTCAAGGAACATAATGCATAAGTGAATACATTGCATTGAATATTTTTTAAGATACTTTTGTATGTTGCCTGTAATAAATCATAATTCACTTACATGTTATTAAATAATAAGGAAAAAATATATTCTCAGAATGCATTTAGATCAAACACCGAATGGAATGGGAGCAGTCTACTGTAAGATATTATGGCAAAAATAAAAAATAAAAATACTGGTTGACATCTTTGAAATATAATCAAGCTAATGTGAAATGGCCCATCCCAACAAGGGGCTTACGTTAAAAAAAAAATCAAAAATGCTTGTTTTTACAGATGACAAATGTTCAGAAGCTGAGCTGCAAATGCTATTTCGAACAATGTGATTGGAGGAAGCATGGGACATTATTCTGCTATAAAATGTGATAATCTTGTTAATATCTTAGGAGACAAGTAGGAGAAAAAAGCCCTTGAAAGACTTTGTTGAGTGCTAGAGAGCTCTGCTTTGTTAACGCCCATTCAGCATCGTTCACACCCTCTTATAAGCCATCGACCCACCCATCCCTTTAAGAAATCACATGTAAATGTTTTGCACACCGTCTCCATGGTCAACCCCTCCATTATCTCAGCCAATCATGGCTAGCTAGGAAGGATCCTGTCATTCACCCTATATAGCTCAATGTTTTCTCCTTGGCTAAACTTGTCTCATCATTTACAATTTTTCATATTTGTATCTGCTAAGACCTGTCCCCTTTGTTACTGTTGCAACATTGGACAACATTGTCTGTTTAAGAGAAAGATCAAGTGTATTTTTATGCATCGCATGCATCTCAATCCACCGCATCCACCTATGTCGCACTTCCACATCTGCGGTGAAAGGTGACAGAGCGAGAGAGCGGCGTCTTCTCGCAAGATCATCTGCAGTGTCCGAGTGGTTTGGCCTAGAAACGGTTATGACCCCTCTATGGAATGATGATACTGCCCCGGTACCAGTTGAAAAAAAATGGATGGAAGAATGTGGAGACTGTTGAGTGCCAAAAATAAGGGGTTAAATACATATAAAAAAAAACATGTCTAATGTTTCCTGATCTTTCTTATACAGTATCTCTCAGATAAAGGACAGACACTTCCTTTAGATTTTTGTTTTGTGGGGGGGACTATCTGTTGTTCCATATAGTGAATTTGTTATTCAATGTGTTTGTATAGGCAAATAGCAGTAAGGCCCAACATTGTTTTTTAAAACATTTGTATCAAATAATATATATATTTTTTATACTTCAAGGGCTTAAAATTCAAAATCAATAGCTAAGTTATCCTTGGTATGACCTTCTTAAAACAATTCCAGCCCCCCCCCACCCAAATAATTATTTACAATGACAGCCTACCCCAGCCAATTGCACGCCGCCCGATGGGACTCCAATCTCAGCCGGTTGTAATCCAGCCTGGAATTGAACCAGGGTTTGATAACTCTAGCAATGAGATGCAGTGCCTTAGACCACTGCACCACTCGGGAGTAGGGGATTAGAGAATGGAGAGAGAGAGAACAGCTATAAAAACCGACAGACGTGTTACGCAACTAATAAACGTTGGTTTGTCTGTCTGTCTGTCTGTCTGTCTGTCTGTCTGTCTGTCTGTCTGTCTGTCTGTCTGTCTGTCTGTCTGTCTGTCTGTCTGAGTATTTCCCCAATTTACCCATTGCAGCTTTATCACCATCGTTTTTGCCTTCAATGCATTGTCCTGATTTATGTTAACTCCCTTTACACACATCTATGCATCAATACCTTTACTCATATCTTTTTGTATTGACTTAAGCATCATGCCACGTGACTAATCATCCTCCATTGAATGAAATGTATTCACTTCGGCATCATGTCCATGATACCTTTCTCTAGGCTTCCATAGTGTGATGCTAATCTCTCCCCCATTGTAAGCAATGTATTCACTTAGGAGTCATGTCCGTGATGCCTTTCTCTAGGCTTCCATAGTGTGATGCTAATCTCTCCCCTACTGAATGCAATGTAATCACTTGGGAGTCATGTTCCTCGAAGCCTATCTTTTTGCAAAATCATACCAGATTGATGCTTATCAATGATATCATGTTGTGGCGTCCCACTGTCCCTTACTCAGCTACACTGTTGACCTGGGATGTCCTGTGACAACTACTGTGATTTGGTGTTCTTGGAAGCAATGTTTCTTCTGGCAATTGGACCACTTGAAAAAAAGATTTAGACAGGACCTGTAACAGGTCTAAACATGTATTGCTAAACATGAATTTACAGAGACAATCTCCGGGTATACCTGACCAATATTGAAAATTCAAAGCCCCTTTGCTAAACATATTTTTAGAATATTGTAAAGTCTCAGCATACAAAATGAACGCGGAAAATATCAATATACAGTTGAAGTCAGAAGTTTACATACACTTAGGTTGAGGTCCTTAAAACTCGTTTTTTCAATCACTCTACAAATTTCTTGTTAACAAACTATAGATGTGGCAAGTTGGTTAGGACATCTACTTTGTGCATGATACAAGTAATGATTTAACTTATAATTCACTGTATCACAATTCCAGTGGGTCAGAAGTTGCAGAAAATTATGTCATGGCTTTAGAAGCTTCTGATAGGCTAATTGACATAATTTGAGTCAATTGGAGGTGTACCTGTGGATGTAGTTCAAGGCCTACGTTCAAACTCAGTGCCTCTTTGCTTGACACCATGGGAAAATTAAAAGAAATCAGACCTCAGAAAAAAATGTAAACCCCCACAAGTCTGGTTCATCATTGGGAGCAATTTTCAAACGCCTGAAGGTACCACGTTCATCTGTACAAACAATAGTACACAAGTATAAACACCATGGGACCACGCAGCTGTCATACCACTCAGGAAGGAGATGCGTTCTGTCTCCTAGAGATGAATGTACTTTGGTGCGAAAAGTGCAAATCAATCCCAGAACAACAGCAAAGGACCCTTTAAAGATGCTGGGGGAAACAGGCACAAAAGTATCTATATTCACAGTAAAACGAGTCCTATATCGACATAACCTGAAAGGCCGCTCAGCAAGGAAGAAGCCACTGCTCCAAAACCACCATAAAAAAGCCAGACTGCACATGGGGACAAAGATTGTACTTTTTGGAGAAATGTCCTCTGGTCTGATGAAACAAAAACAGAGCTTTTTGGCCATAATGACCATTGTTATGTTTGGAGGAAAAAGGGGGACGTTTGCAAGCCGAAGAACACCATCCCAAAAGTGAATCATCGGGGTGGCAGCATCATGTTGTGGGGGTGCTTTGATGCTGGAGGGACTAGTGCACTTCACAAAATAGATGACATCATGAGGATGGAAAATTACGTGAATATATTGAAGCAACATCTCAAGACATCAGTCAGGAAGTTAAAGCTTGGTTGCAAATGGTTTTCCAAATGGACAATGACCCCAAGCATGCTTCCAAAGTTGTGGCAAAATGGCTTAAGGACAACAAAGTCAAGGTATTGGAGCAGTCATCACAAAGCCCTGACCTCAATCCCATAGAAAATGTGTGGGCAGAACTGAAAAAGCATGTGCAAGCAAGGAGCAAGGAGGAATGAGCCAAAATTCACCCAACTTATTGTGGGAAGCTTGTGGAAGGCGACCCAAAACATTTGACCCAAGTTAAACCATTTAAAGGCAATGCTACCAAATACTCATTGAGTGTATGTAAATTTCTGACCCACTGGGAATGTGATGAAAGAAATAAAATCTGAAATAAATCATTCTCTTTACTATTATTCGAACATTTCACATTCTTAAAAGAACGTGGTGATCCTAACTGACCTAAGACAGGGAGTTTTTACTAGGATTAAATGTCAGGTATTGTGAAAAACTGAGTTGAAATGTATTTGGCTAAGGTGGATGTAAACTTCCGACTTCAACTGTAATGGCAATAGGAAAAAGAAGAAGAATAGCTCATGATCTACAGCAATCCTATAAGTGGACCACAAAAAAACATGAAATACCTAGGATGCTTATTAAGTGACAACAAATACACTGTATAAAGATATAACTGTATTCCAATTAAATGGAACAATCTTCACATAAACCATACAGGTAGAATAAACCTATTCAATGTTTTTGTATTTATTGTCAGTAATACCAATTCCCCCGCCGAAGACATATACTTGGTCATAACAGACTTCATATGGGAAAATAAAATTAATAGAATAAAAAGGAACGTTTTACATCTTCCTAAGTCTGAGGGTGGTTTTAACCTTCTAGAATTGTATCAACTCCTTACCCAAGTCTTTAACTTGTGACATATAGTCGAATACACCAAAGAGGAACAATAGGTACATATTGAAGATGTGCATATCCCCAGAATATTTGTACGCGTCTATTTTCAACGGATAAAGCTAAGAACATTAACAACGTCATATTTAACAACACTATAACAATATGGAAGAAAATGAAACATATTCTACAATAACCAATATTACTCTCTAAAAACACAACCCTGTGGAACAATCCTTGGATTGCTTTTCAGAATTCACCGATAAATTGGTCCACGTGGAAAACTAATAGCATAGAAACCGCAAATGACTTGCAAACAGGAAAAACATTTATTTCCATGACAGAATTGAAAAGCAATTTTGGACTGTCCCATGTAGACATTTTAAAATACATGTAACTTAAAAGTTACATGTCATGAATATTATTTTTGAAATCTTTTGGACATCAGAGCAACCTTATTTGAGTCAGAAAAGGCAAGATAGGTAAGATATACAAAACCTTGCGGAGAGCATATCAAATTGACAATCTCTTAGATTATTTTATTTTAATTTATGGAACCAAGACTAAATTAAAAGGAACCGATGTTGGCACAAGATAGAGGGAATGTTGTAGCATAACTAACGAAATTACAGTTGATTAAAATGTATGCTTAATCCAGTATAAACTAATGTATATAATTTATGATACAAGAGACAGAATTCACAAATTCTACAGCACAACCGCAGAGTCATGTGTAAAACTAATAATGACTCGATAACCCATGCTTTCTGGGAATACTATAAAGCCCAAAAGTTATGGGCGGAGCTGGAAAGTTGTCAGACGTATTACAATATAAACATATTTTTAATTTGTCTGTTTGCATATTTCAAGACATGGCATTATGGGGGTGCTGTGAGAAACCCAATGGGCTGGACGATTCTCTTCTCATCAATCATCTTGAAAAACGTGTACTAAAAACGTGGAAATCAGTCAATCCACCATCATTATTAACACAATGTAAAAATGGAATAATTTATTATTGAAGGGTTTGAAATAAAATAGCATGGGCGACAGAGAAATACGAATTGGTACAATTTAAGGCCATGTGCCAAACAATAACGCAGGCACTAGGGAGGGCGTATGAACATGCAGGTCTGGGCAGAGAAAATGGATTCGTTGTTTGTGTGCGTCTGTAAGTTGTTGATCAAATCTGTATGTTTGTATGTGGTGTGGATATTTAAAATTTAAAAAATAAATAAAAATAGATATACTCTACCAGTCAAAAGTTGTTGAACACCTACTCATTCAAGGGTTTTTCTTTCTTTATTTTTATTATCTTCTACATTGTAGAATAATAGTGAAGACATCAAAACTGTGACATAACACAGGGTGGCTATTTGAAGAATCTCAAATATGGAATCATGTAGTAACCAAAAAACTGTTAAACAAATGAGATTTGAGATTCTTTAAATAGCCACCCTTTGCCATTATGCCAACTTTGCACAACCTTGGTATTCTCTCAACCAGCTTCACGAGGTAGTCACCTGGAATGCATTTCAATTAACAGGTGTGCCTTCTTAAAAGTTAATTTGTGGAATTTCTTTCCTTCTCAATGCATTTGAGCCAATCAGTT
Source organism: Oncorhynchus keta (assembly GCF_023373465.1). Lineage (NCBI taxonomy): Eukaryota > Metazoa > Chordata > Actinopteri > Salmoniformes > Salmonidae > Oncorhynchus > Oncorhynchus keta. Next base: position 35,423,067 of record NC_068443.1, read on the forward strand.
GTGTTGTAACACGGTAGGGGGTATACAGAATATAGTCATATTTGGTTAAAAAAACAAGGCCATATTATAGCAAGAACAGCTCAAATAAGCAAAGAGAAATGACAGTCCATCATTACGTTACAGTTTTTTTTATTGCTAAACGACAGTGGGCACAACTGGAGTCACATGTGCAAAACTCAAACTACAGTCTGCACTACCAACAGTCACCTGAGCGAAACAGTTCACATCACCTGCAAAACTCATTCCAAGCAACACAACTCTTAACACATGGCTCAAAACACACTCAGTGCAGCCAAACACTATGCAAAACCCTCACTGAGATAACACACACTGTCACTCAGAACACACGGAGAGTAAAAACACTAGCATCAAACACCAATACAGAAAATACAAACTTTTCATCTTTACAGTTTGAACAATTTCAGTGACTTCATACAAAGTAATATTTTCTTCAAAGAAAAGAGTGACATTCTTTCACATGATTTATTTACATTTTTAGAACATAACAATTCTTTAAGGTAAATGAAAATTAGCAGTTTGCTTCAATAGTCTGTAGTAATTTACGGAATTACAGTAATGAGAAAAAAAAGGTTGAAACTAAAAGTACATACTGTAATTCGAACAAATAATTGAGGGGCTAATCCTGCCTCTCTCTAGCATCAGGCCACAGGGTTTCTTCAACATCACATCTAATGTTTTCTCTTGCCATGCACCTGGGGATGAACCTTCTGGAGTGCCTTATCCATCCCTGGCAGTCCTCTGGACTCGTGTCCTCACATCCGGCACGCATGGCTTCCAAAAGAGACATTTGGTCATGTGGGTGGTGACCAAACACTTTCCACCTCCAGGCAGAGAAAAACGCCTCTATTGGGTTGAGGAAGGGTGGATATGCAGGCAGGTACAAAACCATAAATCTGTGATGTGCTGCAAACCAATCTGTGACAGCTGCAGAGTGGTGAAAAGCAACGTTATCGCAAACTATGACAAAAACTTGGGGGTTTCTTACTGGCTCCCCCTGTTCTGCTGGCACTAGCTGAGCATAGAGCTGTTCTAGGAAAGCTATAAGCCTTTCTGTGTTGTATGGGCCAATGAGTGGTGTGTTGAGAAGCAAACCATCATTGGCCATTGCAGCACACATGGTGATATTTCCCCCCCTTTGGCCTGGAACCTCCACAGTGGCCCTTTGACCTATAACATTCCTTCCTCTGCGCCGTGTTTTGGCAAGGTTAAATCCAGCTTCATTGATAAATACAAATGAATGTGGTCTTTCTTTAGGACTCGAGCAATAGTTGTTGTGCTGACAGAATTAACATTTTCAAATATATCCTTATCAGCCAGCACTCTATCTTGAATCTCCTGCAGTTTTATTGCATTGTTGACAACAACCATGTCAACAATAGCATTTTCCTGCACATCTGAAAATATTTTTCCTCTTCCCCCTGTTGTGGGCAGCCTTTGGGTCCTGTTGTAAAAATACATTTTACAGTCAAACTTACTGTAATATATATCTGTGTAAATATTCTATAATTGCAATACAAAATAGATTCCTGTAATGTTTTCATTTACTGTAAGGATGTAACTCTCACCTGTTTGCATGATGGAAAATTCGCATTACAGATGCCACTGTGGATCTTTGCAGATTGGGTTGCACCCTCAACCCTGCCTCTCTCAATGAGAGACCATGGTTCACGACATGGTCTATAAGTGTAGCCCTTATTTCATCTGAAATAACAGCTCTTTGTCTTCTTTGTCTTCCTCCACGCATCTGCCCTCTCCCTGCCACCCTTCTCCCTCCACGAACCCATCTTCCTTGTTCCATTTCCAAAATGAGTCTTTCTGAGCTCTACCTATATATACTGTAATATGTGTGTGTGTTCACTAACAAGTCTAAAACAAGACACCTGCTTAGCCTTTCAGCTGAAATTGCAATCAGCAGTGTTTGAAAGGCACAAGGATGAAATCTATTCCGTTTTGAATGTGTGGTTCACAGTTTTGACAGCAGTGTTTTAGCATTTGAACAAAGTGCTGTAAATCCACAGTGTTGTGCAAGTTGTGGTGAAAGTCATGGGATAAGTGTGTAGAGTTTTGAAAACTGTGTTCAAGCAATGAAAAACGAACTAGAGTTTGGTCCATATGAACTGCTGCTATGCAGACTGTAGTTAAGAGTTTTGCACATGTGACTCCAGTTGTGTCCACTGTCGTTTAGCAATCGAAAAAAAAACTGTAAGACATAACAGCAACTCAATACTGATCATTTCTAGAATGACCAAGTCCTATGATGAAACTGGCTCTCATGAGAACTGCAACAGGAATAGAAGACCCAGAGTTACCTCTGCTGCAGAGGATACATTTATTAGAGTTACCAGCCTCAGAAATGGCAGCCCATATAAATGTTCAAGTAACAGACACATCTCAACATCAACTGTTCAGAGGAGACCAGAAAGAAACCACTACTAAAGGAGACCAATAATAAGAAGAGACTTAATTGGGCCAAGAAACACGAGCAATGGACATTAGACTGGTTTAAATCTGTTCTTTGGTCTGGAGTTCAAAATTGTGATTTTTGGTTCCAACAGCTGTGTCTTTGTTAGACGCAGTGTGGGTGAACAGATGATCTCCACATGTGTACTTCCCACCGTATAGCATGCAGGAGGAGGTGTGATGGTGTGGAGGTGCTTTACTGGTGACACTGTCTGTGATTTATTTATAATTAAAGGCACACTTAACCAGCATGGATACCACAGCATTCTGCAGCGATACGCCATCCCATCTGGTTTGGGATTAGAGGGACTATCATTTGTTTTTTAAACAGGACAATGACCCAACACACCTCCCTTCATGCTGTGTAAGGGCTATTTTATCAAAGAGAGAGATGGAGTGCTGCATCAGATGACCTGGCCTCAACAATCCCCCGACCTGAACAAAATTGAGATGGTTTGGAATGAGTCGGACAGCAGAGTGAAGGAAAAGCAGCCAAAAAATGCATATGTGGGAACTCCTTCAAGACTGTTGGAAAAGCATTCCAGGTGAAGCTAGTTGAGAGAGTGTGCAAAGCTGTCATCAAGGCAAAGCGAGGCTATTTGAAGAATCTCAAATATAAAATATATTTTGATTTGTTTAAACGCTTTTTTTGGTTACTATATGATTCCATATGTGTTGTTTCATTTCATAGTTAAGATGTCTTCACTATTATAATACAATGTATAAAATAGTGAAAGTAAAGAAAGACCTGTGAATGAGTAGGTGTTCTAAAACTTTTAACCGGTAGCGTATATATATATATATATATATATATTTTAAAGCTCTGTGTCTCCATCAGAACTCAATCGAGGAAATGCTCTTTCCTGTGTGTATTAGAGAGCTAGCCTGTGGAGCAAGTGTGTGTGTGTGTGTGTGTGTGTGTGTGTGTGTGTGTGTGTGTGTGTGTGTGTGTGTGTGTGTGTGTGTGTGTGTGTGTGTGTGTGTGTGTGTGTGTGTGTGTGTGTGTGTGTGTGTGTGTGTGTGTGTGTGTGTGTGTGTGTGTGTGTGTTTGTGTTTGTGTGTGTGTGTGAGAGAGAGAGAGAGAGAGAGAGATACAGTACATTTAAACATTCTTGCAAATGTATCAAAAATAAAAACAAAAATATCTTATTTACATAACTATTCAGACCCTTTGCTATGAGAGTCGAAATTGAGCTCAGGTGCATCCTGTTTCCATTGATCATCCTTGAGATGCTTCTACAACTTGACTGTAGTCCACCTGTGGTAAATTAAATTGTTTGGACATGATTTGGAAAGGCACACAGCTGTCTATATAATGTCCCACAGTTGACAGTGCATGTCAGAGCAAAAACCAAGCCATGAGGTCGAAGGGATTGTCCGTAGAGCTCGGAGACAGGATTGTGTCAAGACAGATCTGGGAAGGGAACCAAAAGATTTCGACAGCATTGAAGGTCCCAAGGAAACACAGTGGCCTCCATCATTATTAAATGGAAGAAGTTTGGAACCACCAAGACTCTCCCTGGAGCTGGCCCCCCGGCCAAACTGAACATTCAGGGTGGAAGGGCCTTGGTCAGGGAGGTGACCAAGAACCCAATGGTCACTCTGACAGAGCTCCAGAGTTCCTCTCTGGAGATGGGAGAACCTTCCAGAAAGACAACCATCTCTGCAGCACTCCACTAATCAGGCCTTTATGCTAGAATGGCCAGACGGAAGTCACTCCTCAGTAAACGGCACACGACAGCCCGCTTAAAGGAACCTAAAGAGCTTACAGACCATGAGAAACAAGATTCTCTGGTCTGATGAAACCAAGATTGACCATAAAATAGCTGTGCAGCGACGCTCCCCATCCAACCTGACAGAGCTTGAGAGGATCTGCAGGAGAGAAGAATGGGAGAAACTCTGCAAATACAGGATGTGCCAATATTGTAGTGTCATATCCAAGGAGGCTTGAGGCTGTAATCGCTGCCAAAGGTGCTTCGACAAAGTACTGAGTAAAGGGTTTGAATACTTATGCAAATGTGATAGTTCCATTTTAAAACATTTAATTCATTAGCATAAATGTCTACAACTGTTTTGCTTTGTCATTATGGGTTATTGTGTGTAGATTGGTGAGGGAAATGTTGTTTTAATACATATTAGAATAAGGCTGTAATGGAACAAAATTTGAAAAAGTCAAGGGGTATGAATACTTTCCGAATGCACTGTATATAGAGAGAGGAAGAGCGAGAGAGGGACACAGTGAGAGAGAGTGTGTGTCTTCTCGTGTGTGTGTTTGTGCATAAGCGTTTGTGTGTGTAGAGGCAGGATAGGGATCTCAGAAGGGGTTATCTAATCATCAGTCTGATAAACAACCGTGACCTTTCGCATTTCGGGAGAGAGGAGCTGTCACTCTGTTGGAGACACACGCTTTACAACCCTGAGAAGGAAGGAGAGGGACTTGGGAGGGGAGGGGAGGAGAGGAGAGGGGAGAGGAGAGAGGAGGGGAGCGGAGGGGGGAGGACAGGGGAGAAAGGAAGGCGAAGAGGGAAGAGGAGGGAGGCGGACAGGGAATAGAATGAAGCGAGAACAGCGGAGAGAGAAAGGAAACAGATGGGGAGAGATGACGGAGTGTTTTTGTTCCGACTACTGCTGTGGGCTCAATGGAGAGCAGTGGAGTGGAGGGGTTGGAGGAACCGTACATAGAGAGCTGTGGTGGCTATATCTGGACATTTGATACAAGCAGCACTTCACAAAAATGTAATATTGTAGCTGAAAGTTCTTAGCCTGGGTACTAGTCTGTTTGTGCCAACAAACATTTGGCATATGACACAGAGTGGAATGTTAGCAAAAAACAGGTCTGGATTTCAGTCTACAAGGATTTTTGCCTAGAACAAAAATCTGCAAATGGCTTTTTCTAAAGGTTCAATACTGAGGTCAAAACTCATTTTCCCTAAATATATTAGGGCAGGCTACGTTACCTCCACAGCAAACTGCTGCAGGCCCCCAATGTTGATAGGTCCTTCCTCGGAGGCGAAGAGGTTGCAGCCCCCCACACAGAGCTCCGAGGTGGGGCACACCATCCCACACGTCAGCCCCAGGGGGTTGTCCGACAGGATGGCCTTGGCCGCTCCATAGTAGTTCTGACAGAAACAAATACACACACAGGCATGTTGATATTGCAGCCACACACTGGAGGTGAAAGAAAGGTACCGGTTGAATTGGTCAACTCTAGAGTAACTATTACATACAGTTAAAAACGCATTCATCTTTGTGTTAAGGTAAATCATATAAAGGAATTTGACGATATACAATGTCTATGCATTCCTATGCTGTACGTCCATCAAGAGAAAGCGCTTTCTTGCCTTGTTTGAGATGCTGGTGATGAAGGACTTGATCTCCAGGTTGGTGGGGCAGCTCTTCTGGCATGGTGCATCAGCACATTTCAGACACCTGTGGGGATGAAAACATGATTACATTCACAATATACCAATCACCTAAAAATGACAGTAAATGATTGTTCCAAAGCATTTCAGATACCTCATGTATAATATTTGACTCCAAAGAATTTCTCTGTTATGATATGCCCCAGTAATAAGAACAGGCACCACTTTTTGCATCAAAGGCACAGATGATACCATTGTGTTACTATTGTATTGATACCATTGTATTAGTAGCCTATGTGAGGTTGTGAAGAGTAACCAATCATCCGACAGTCCTGATTGGACGAAAGAGATGCTGTGTGTGTGTGTTCAGTGGTAGCCCATGTACAGTATCTGATGCTGTCTGGACCAAAAGAGTATAACATGTTGCCACCGCAGCATTTGATTGATTGATGCCAGCAAGCATTAGGCCTCCCTTCATAAAACAATCGTCAAAGAATTAGCCAATCAGCGTTGAGCTGAGCTCAACGAATCTGAACTAAGCATGAATTAATATGTTATGCCACTGGCTGAGATGATTGAAGTTCAATATGTAGCCTAGATGTAGCCTAGTAGACTCTCGTTAACTAGCTCGCTAGCTTAGCTTGTCCATGAGAGGAAGTTAGGCAAGCAAGCATTTTAGCTAGGTAGCCTATGACAACAAAAACTACAAGTGCACTGTATGACAGAGCCATAGACCGCTTTGCCAACATGAAAGAGAGGAGGAAGACATTGGCATTCAACTAGTCTGAAAGGAGGGTAAGTCAACATTTGTTGTTTTACTTGCGCCTGCACGCACGCACGCACGCACGCACGCACGCACGCACGCACGCACGCACGCACGCACACACACACACACACACACACACACACACACACACACACACACACACACACACACACACACATCAGTACCACGGACAGCCACATGATATTTAGAAACATTGATTGGACTAAATTGTTTTCGGCATCTTGACATTTGCTTTCAGTGTATTAAAGAAAGCCTGTAGTGTGAAAAACATTAAGAACAAACGTTCTTTCTAATGACATAGGTGAATCAGGTGAATCTATTTTTAAATCCAGTGTAGGTGAAGGGGAGAGGACAGGTTCAAGAAGGATTTTTAAGCCTTGAGACATTTGTGACATGGATTGTGCATGTGTGCCATTCAGAGGGTGAATGGGCAATACAACATATTCAAGTGTCCTTGAACAGGGTACGGTATTATGTGCCAGGTGCACCAGTTTGTGTCAAGAACTGCAACACTGCTGGGGTTTTCACACTCAACAGTTTCCTGTGTGTATCAAGAATGGTCCACCACCCAAAGGACATCCAGCCAACTCAATGAATCGAGGCTGTTCTGAGGGCAACTCGGTATTAGGAAGATGTCCTTAATATTTTGTACACTCAATGTAATAGCCTTGTTGATTTGATGATGTTTAAATTGAAATTGTACTGAAATAGCGAAAGGCAATGCTCCTGAAGTCTTTGTGCTGACTTGCGATAACTCTCTGGTTCTAAATCAATAGTTGTTTAGTAAAGCTGTCAAAAAACATTAACTTGCTTGACCATACTGTAATTGATATAACGGTTTGTTACATGCAATATTTGCTTTGTGGACTTCACTGGACAGGTGTTGCTCTCCGGTTTTGGGATGAAATAAATATATGTGTCATTGAATTTATTCCTCCACTGTGTGACTGTCATCTTTTTGTTGTCACGGCCTTATTGTATGTCACGTGGCATATGAACGAATGGATTATAGAGCAAGCAACGCAATTATCACAACATCGTTTTTTTTTTTTACTGGCTTGGCTCAGTGATTTTACCCACACACCGCTACTGGATGCAACTCTAATAACGATTTGAAAAAAGTTGCATGAAAGGCATGTGCTCTGCTCTGTTTCTTGCACAGGCTGCACACACTTCATCAGTCTCTCATTCACAATTTGACACACACTTTTTTAATAATCTCACCAATCAGACTATCGGCAATTTAATCTGGTCTTTACATACAGCCTACTAATACATGTGTGGAATTATTTTTGACTCAGAGTGGCCCACCCCGACAACAACAACAACAAAAAGAACTCGAAGTGAATGGAGAAAGCGCTTCCTGTGGCTACGTTTTTAATATACCAGGTAGGCTACACCAGTTGTAAAGTGTATTAATGCGCTTGATTTGAAGAGTTTAGCAATAGATAGGCTATAGCAGCATGAGAAAGCAGGGATCCTCCTTTAAATAGTGGCCAGTCAAAACTCTGCTTTTACACACGATTGTGCAATGACTGGCCTTATAAGAACACATGTATAGGCTCCGTAGGCTACGGGCTCTCCAACCTCGTTCAAGGGTGTCCTAGGCATGATGCAAAAATCTTTCTTGCCTTAGTCTGCACACGCTGGGCATCATTCACAAGTGATAATATTCTCACCAATCAGACTATCCTCAATGTAATCTCGTCTTCACATATACTAACTAACTAACTAACTAACTATATATATATATATATATATATATATATATGTGAAATTAGTTTTGATTTAGAATGGGCCATTATCATGTACCATGGACAGGGGAAAAATACATCCGTATGCACATGGACAGCGAATAGAGGACCCTTTACCTGCGGTTAATTTTCGTTCAAGCCAGGTTGGCTACTCCGGTTGTATAAAGAGAAGCAATGTGCTGAGTATTAGGAATGTTGAGAAATATATAGAGTATGCCTAGTTTATAAAAAGCTGATGGGATCCTCCTCTTTTTAATAGAGGCCATCACAATTTTCTTACACAATTGCATAGCCTATATACATTTTATACAATTCATGCATCAACTAGCTATGAAGAGCTGGCTCTCTCTGCACAACATGTGACCCTATTCTGCTCATTCTTTGAATGCCAGGGCTCTCATGAAGTGTTTGATTAGATTTTCTATTGCATTTGCCTTGATGTCAGAGTGATTAGAGGGACAATAGAGAGCTGAGTACCAGGCCATTAGCGATTGGCCGTTAGTAAGTTTGGTAGGCTACTAATGACCATCAGTGGCATCAGAGCGCAGTTTTGGAGAAGCCTAGTAACCGTGACTCAACGGCCAATGTGGAATTTGACTGCGGTCAAGATTCATGACTGCCGGTGTGGCGGTAATACGTCACCGTAACAGCCTTAAGCCCTTTGTCTCCATGGAGACAGTGGGGTCCAAAAACAAACGACTCCGTAATGGTGGTGGAGACGCCATATTGGTAGACAACAACACGCCGTCGCTAAATTATACATAGGTTAATTTGGCTGGGCCTGATTAAATATTCATGAAGTAACAAAATGGATGCAGCGCTGCCAGTCCTGTCAAACGACAAGACCTCAGAGAGATAGAAAGAGGAAAAGAGAAAGAAAGAAAGCAGGAGGCGGGACTGAGCATGTGTGCTGCCTATGTGAAGCTTGTTTTGTGTTTCCCCTACTAAACTAGTCAAAGTAAACAGCCTTTAAAAATTGACAGGCTTTGGTGAGGATGCATTTTGTGTTTTTTTGTTTGTTTAATTAATTGCCGTTTCTCTTTACTTTTACCTCATCAAATAAAGATGCATCATTTCGAGCACGGGAAAACTTGCAGATGAAATATCCTCTCTATCCCTTTCTTTCTTTCCCTCTACTTTTCACTCTCTCCCTTTTTCTTCCCCCCCCCCCCTCTCTCCCTTTCTCTTTCTATTTGTAAGGAAACATTGAAACATTAAAACCGCAGATGACACAGCCACAGCAGTCACTTCAGCTTTCCTGACCAGCGGCTCTCCAAAATGTCAAGTGAAAATAACTCACAGGCAATCCTATTTGATCAGGAGTTGTAAATGGTCTGTGGCAGTGCGTGCCAGGATCCTGAGTACCACTAACAAAGGGTCTTTCTCTGAGCCACTCTGAGTAGAACACCTGTGTCTTTTCAGGTCATGATTAAAGGCAGGCACAACACACAGACTTCCAAATGCATTCTTAATCACATTAAATACGAGAGAGAAAATGTGTACCCACAAAGGGTACGATGGTTTATCTGGAATCCATCCTTTGTAGTGAACCTGTTGTGAGTGCTCAATAAACATGTAGAAGAGGGGACTGAAATCCACTAATATGACCTCGTAATCACGGCTTGGTTCAAAGTCGATAGATTTACACGGATGTCGCAACTCCCTCAATGTCAACTCCTTAGGTTGAACTTCAAAGGACGAGTTCGCTGAGTGGTTAAGGTGATGGACTACTAATCCATTGTGCTCCGCACACGGGTGTCCGACTCCCAATCCTGTCACACAACATTTGCTCTTTAGGGGCGTCAGGTAGCCTTGAGGTTAAAGCGTAGAACCAGCAACTGAAAGATTGCTGGTTTGAATACTGGAGCCGACAAGGTGATTTTAAAAAAACAATGTTGCTGTGCCCTTGAGCAAGACACTTGCTCCAGGGGTGCTGTACAATGGCAACTCTGGCTGTGACCCCACTCCCTGATGGTGCCTCAGGGGGAGTTTCCATTACAGGACAAATATAAGCACCCCCCCCCCAAATTAATATGAAATTAAATCACCCTCAACTCAGACAAACGCCAACTTTTCAACTTTCTAGAACTATTATAGCTTACTCTCATAGGGATTGGAGCACACACAACACTATCACAAACAACCTTGAGCAGAAACATAAACAAATGCTATCCCAAACTAACCCGGGAGAAAACAGAGACGAAGACAGCGTCATAAAACGACAGAGAAGCGTCCACCCTTAAGGCTGTACTATATCTCAGCACACCAAGGCAATAATACTACAGCCTTTATTACAGAGTGGTAACTATAGCTAAGCCCCCACAGCTTCTTGCACACACACACACACACACACACACACACACACACACACACACACACACACACACACACACACACACACACACACACACACACACACACACACACACACACACACACACACACACTATAGGTGAGCCCCCTCCCCAGCTTCTGTCTGTCTCAGGACGTCTGATGGATGTCTTCTCACCGCTGCCTCCAGTCTCTTGCATTATTAACCGACCAACCGGGGAATCTCCTCAAACATCACCACTCAAGGGTACCAGCCTTATCTAACCAATCAGAGACAGAGATACAACCTCAGTCACAGTCATAGGAGTAGTCCCGGATCTGGATGACACAGAGCTCTGGATGACAAAAAGCCTATAAAATATTCACCTGATATTGGTCTAATATTCTGAGGGGCCCTATCAGAATTGTATATTACAATTGCTTAAAAACTCAGTACAGAGGGGGGGACACCCAAGGACACCTATTTCCATGCTGCACACCTAACTTCCAACGCTTCCCATGGCATCTCTAAACAACTCTTCTCTTTCCTGAGAACACAACAATCAAACAATTCTAGGCTCGTCCTCTCCTTGTTCTCTTTGATTCAGCAGCCTGTTCTATTATTTATGGTGGCTTTGTTTTCAGGTCTTAAGATGTGTGGCAAATGAGCCACAGAGGGAGGTCAACTGGCTCCTGACCCACCATTATACATTCAACTCAGGCTCCTGCATTAGACTCCAACACCTTGTTAGGTTGCCATTGTGGCGCCATCTCCAACTGTTGTCCTGCACTGTGTGTGTGTATGTGTGTGTGTGTGTGTGTGTGTGTGTGTGTGTGTGTGTGTGTGTGTGTGTGTGTGTGTGTGTGTGTGTGTGTGTGTGTGTGTGTGTGTGTGTGTGTGTGTGTGTGTGTGCATGCGTGCGTGCGGTACTCTATACCCTCAAAGCGCATTAACATGTAGCATGTTATGCTATCTGGCTATCTGATACTATTTTGGCTTAGCCCTGGGGATTTGATGGAAGAGAGAGAGAGAGATTATGGCATGTTTAAGGGATGTCAACGTAGCTGTCAGAGCTGTCAGGATGCAGTAGACTGGAGGTCCATAGAGGAAGAAGGTCTACCAGCTGCACACAACGCCCACTAAGCCTGGCCCTACCATAGGAGACACACACCGTCGATTCTAATGCTAGGACCAACCCCACACCTGCTACCCACAAGGGAGAGCTGTGGTGTGTGGGGAGGCGGGTGGTTGGGGGTCTGTGTGTTGGGGGTGTGCGAGGTGTGTGTCTGTGTGTATGTGTGTGTGTTCGCCTACAGCAGTGCCTTAATAAAGCATCTTCAAAAGGCAGCTATCCTTTATTATTCAGCTTTAAATATTCTGTAGGCTGTATGAGGAACGTGTATGAGGAACATCACAAACAATACTCACAGTTTTTAGGCCACATAATGAGACATTACAAAAACAGACATATATCACCACATTTTCTCACTTTACATTCCTTGAAAGCCATTGAAATGAGTAGGGCACACTCTCTTTCCACAAAAGTATCATTCCACAATAAACAAATACACCATTACAGACTAGTACTTGGACATGAATGACTTTAAAGTGCTACACAACCTCTTAGAGGACCAAAGACCCTGGGGAAACCCTTCACTCCTTCAGATGGGACAGGGGACACATTATAAAAGCCATCGTCGCCAATCGTCATAATGAGAGCCCTGGGGAACACGCGTGGAGGGACGAGACCGTCCACTCCAAAATCAGGCGCTGTCATCATAATTACACACACTGCCTTACGACGTGACCAATTAAGACTGGCTTCAGTATGAAATAAACCCTCCTCTTTCTCTCTGTCCGTCCTGCTGTCTATAGCTACTCGTGCTGGGTACTAGGGAAGGGGGAAAATCAGTGGAAAGGGACACTTTTTCTTCTCTTCTTGTCATAATGAATCCACCTTCCTGGTGTGATGCCGAGGAGAAGAGAGGTGGGGGACTTCAGTCGCAGCAGTAATGGAGTCTTTGAGGAAGACGAGGTGTTGCTCTTCCTAATTAGTGACAACGTAATGTCTCAGGGACTAATGATGGCACCTTACTTCAATCACCAGGGATATCAATGCCTTTCAGTGTCTCTGTGTTGAAAGCCTTTTCGTCTGGTCACAACTCACACGTCTCTGATGGGTCCTTAGCAGCTTCAAATGCTCACCGTCGATTTTTATAAAGGAAAAAAAGATGTTCAAAAACGGAGCCAAATGGCAATCCCTCTGCAAAAACACAGCAAATGCTGAAAATAAACTACACGTCAGTGCACATAAGACACACACATGAAAATACACCGAAAACATCAAAATACACAGCTAAAAGCAACAATGCGACGTCAAAACAAGCTGACATTGAGGTTAAAGAAAATCAATGTACCAGATTTGGCCAATATTTACTTTTGGACAAAATCTAGATGTCAATATTCTTGTAATGCTTTTTGTATAACATTTTAAAAAAGTCTCATTTTGAGTACATTCTGAATTTGCGGTTAATCGGGATTTACCACAGTAAATTCGAATCGTTCGACAGCCCTAGTATGTAAGGAAGGATAGACTCCTTTATCCCATTTCAGTTTTGTTTCCATACTGTTCTTTACTAAATAACCCATGTAAAATCCACCTCACCTTTAATTGTACAACCCTGTTGCAGGCAGTGGCGGATGCTGTTGGTTGAATACCCGGTGCTAGGAGAGGAGGGGTGGTGGTTGGAGTTTATCAACAAAATAGCATGACAGAAATATGATGCCAAGTTTTCAAACTACCAATAGTTTTTGTGAAGATATATAAAGCGATATGTACATTTGAGCATAAATGCATCTATTCCATGTTTGCATGTCCAAAACCGAATGACCACTGCTGCCCATTCTGCCACTGAATAGATTAGATTATAGTTTTTAGAACAAGCAGCCAGCTCACAAACAAATTAGTGCACCAGAAGTAGCGAAAATACATGATCTAACTAGGTTATAGATAACGTAATGTCACAAAGCATGATGCACTAGTAACATAACTTTCATTCTCAAATAACTTAATTTTGCAGAGTTAGTCAATAAAAATAATATATACATACATATATACTGTGCCTTCAGAATTATTCAGACCACTTGAATTTTTACACATTTTGTTACGTTACAGCATTATTATGAAATGGATTTTTAAAAAATCTACACAATACCCCATAATGGCAAAGCAAAAACAGGTTGTTAGAAATGTATGCACATTTATAAAAAATAGAAAACATTAGACCCTTTGCTATGAGACTCGAAGTTGAGCTAAGGTGCATCCTGTTTCCATTGATCTGTAAACGTCTGCTTCCAACTCACACTCTCAAACACGTAGATCCCCTGAACGCAGCTCACTTTCCAGCCCACTTTCCAGCTCACACTCTCAAACACATAGATCCCCTGAACGCAGCTTACTCTCCAGATCCAAATCACCTGAATTATGATCACCTGTTCACACACCTGTATGTCATTATCACACACTATTTAGTTAAGTTCTTTGCACCCCATCATTGTGAGGTATTGTTTGCTTTGTGACACACTTCTATTCAGAGCGCTGGTTTTCCTGTAATTTAATCCTCCCATGTATGATAGTTTTTGCCTGCCTCACTAACGACGCCTTTTGCCTATTCGCTACCTGTACTTTAGCCTATTGGATTTCCTGCTATCAACCTATTGCCTGATCTCCTGGATGACGTTACTAGCCTTTTCCCTGCCTATACTGTTGCCTTTTTGGACCCCCTGTGTATGACCTTCTGCCTGCCCCTGGACCCAGCTACCTGCCTCCTCCTGTGGTCCTTTACCAATAAACACCTGCTGTGCCCTGTGCTTGAAACCGGCTCTCTGTCTCCCATCGTGTTCATTACAGAATACCTCACCAAAAACGACAGATGGACTCAGCGGAGCTGCAGCTACGTCTAGCCCAACAGGAGGGACGAATCAATGAACTGCGAGCTCCTTCACCAGTCCATTCCTGCTTCAACGATATCAGGTGCCACAGCCTCCTCTTGTTCATCTCCCCCATACCAATGCCTAATAAATACGACAGCTCCCCAGGGAAATGTCAAGGACTTCTCATGCAATGTAACCTGTACATAGACCATCACCCCGATGACTTCAGCACTGACAAAGACAGGGTGGACTTCATCATCTCCCTACTCACAAGCAAAGCTCTGGATTGGGTCACAGCCCTGTGGGCCGCTCAAAGTTCTGATCTGTTCTCTGAATCACGTTTCCACGCCCTCTTCAAGGAGGTGTTCGACCATTCAGTTTCAGGTCGTCACATCGGGGACCTGTTATGTGAGCTGCGACAGGGCTGTCACTCCACCACTGAGTATGCCCTTGAGTTCCGTACCATGGCTGCTGGCAGTGGATGGAGTGAACCAGCGCTCCTTACAGTCTACCGGAGGGGTCTTAATCGGGAGTTACAGATCGAACTGGCCTGCAAAGGAGATTTAACAGACCTAAATCAATACTTCCGGATGTCCATATCCACTGGCAACCTACTGGTGGACCGCCGACCTATACAGTTGCCCATGGCCTGTGAGTCTTCCACTCCCTTCGTCCACCATAGTCTAATAGCCCTGAACCCATGCAAATTGGCCGCGCCCCTCTCACACCTTCCGAGAGACATCAGAGGTTACGTGAAAACCTATGCCTCTATTGTGGAGAGAGTAACCACCTACTCAATAGCTGTCCGATTTGCCCCCCACGAAGGGGTTATCACAGCCCCTCCACTTCCACCAGGGTAAGCACCTTTACATTTTTAAATATTACCAAAAGGCAGTTTGGTATCCCAGCTCTTCTTTCTGCTAATGGGACCACTCAGTTTGTGGAGGGACTAGTAGACTCTGGGGCTGCAGGTAATTTCATTGACGAACAATTGGCACACCACTTAAGAGTCCAACTAATCCCTGTTAATCCTCCCATTAGGAGTAATGCGCTGGACTGACAAACTCTCGGAACTGGTCTTGTGACTCGCATGACCGAAAGTATCACCCTTCAGATTGGTCTCCTTCACTCTGTGGTCATTCAGTTAATGGTGTTGTCTTCGCCTAAAGAACCCCTCATCCTCGATCACCCATGGCTAGGTCTTCACGACCCTGCCATCTCCTGGCGGAAAGGGGAACTGCTGTCATGGTCTCCCGCCTGTTTTAAGAACTGCGTCAATCTACTCTGTCGAGCCACCTCCATAGAAGGATCGGAGTCTGCCATTCCAACCCACATCCCACCTGTATAAGCCCAGTTCCAGAGTGTCTTCAGCAAAAAAAGGTGTCCATTCAGCCCCCTCATCGCCCGGAGGACAGCTCAATCGACCTCCTTCCTGGGGCATTGCCCCCTACGGCTCGGATCTACCCCTTGTCCATCCCAGAGAATGAGGCTATGGACATCTATATAGAAGAGGCCCTCAACATGGGATTCATCTGTCCATCCATGTCACCGGCTGCATAGATTACCGACCCCTCAATGGCCTTACCATCAATAATCGCTTCCCTCTTCCTTTGATTCCGGCCGCACTAGAACAAGTTGGACAGGCTACCATCTACTCTAAACTGGACCTACGCAGTGCTTACAACCTGGTCCGTATCTGAAGTGGGGATGAGTGGAAGACGGTGTTCATCACCGCTAGGGGTCACTACGAATACCTGGTTATGCCCTTCGGTCTCACCAATGCTCCCGCAGTCTTCCAGTCCTTCATGAATGAAGTTTTCCAGGACATGATCAACCAGTTCCTCATCGTGTGCATTGACGATATCTTGATCTACTCTCCCTCCATTGAAGAACACGTACAGCATGTGCAACAGGTCCTCCAACGGCTACAGAACCACCCTCTTTATGTCAAGGCTGAGAAGAGCGCATTTCACGTCATCACGGTAACCTTCCTAGGTTTCGTGTTGACACCAGGAGGGGCCAACATGGACGAAGGCAAAGTCACGGCTGTGCTTAACTGGCCCAAACCTACCACCGTAAAGTAATTACAATGTTTCCTAGGATTTTCCAACTACTACCGCCGGTTCATCCAAAACTGTAGCAGCACAACCGCTCCTCTCTCAGCTCTCAGCAGTCAAAACCCATACCCTCCAATGGACCGACACCGCCCTTACTGCATTTCAGACCTTGAAATGCCTCTTCACCTCTACACCCATCCATAGGCAGCCAGATGCTACCCTTCCTTTTGTTCTGGAGGTTGATGCATCCGAGGTCAGCATAGGAGCGTTTCTCTCTCAGCGTGTACGGACACCTCCCAAATTACACCCATGTGGCTTCTTTTTCAAGAAACTGTCACCCTCAGAGGAACTATGATGTTGTGAACTGAGAGCACCTCGCCATTAAGCTGGCTATCAATGAGTGGCGCCACTGGTTAGAGGGAGCTTATCACCCATTCCTTGTTCTTACCGACTACCTCAATTTGGAGTACTTAAGAAGTGCTAAGAGGCTCAACCCCAGACAGGCTCGCTGGGCACTCTTCTTCACCCAATTGAACTTCAACTGCACCGTCACCTATCTGCCTGGCAAGAAAAATGTGAAGGCTAATTCCTTATCCCATCTATTTAACTACCCTTTCTCTATTCCAGCTCCCGATCCCAACCTGCCTCCGTCTTGTGTCGTGGGACCCATACAGAGGGAAATCTAATCAGCCGTCCAAGAGGCCCTACGCCACAACCCAGCACCTCCCAACACCCCTGCAGGCAAGACCTATGTTCCGGCGTCCATCAGGCCCCAGCTAATGCAGTGGTGCCATACCTCGCTGAGTTCTGGCAATCCCGGGATCACCCGATCCACGGAGCTACTGACACGCAAGTTCTGGTGGTCATCCCTCTATCTCAGACGTCCGAGATTACGTTCTTTCCTGTCACGTCTGTGCATGGGCGAAGAGCCCTTGCCAACTATCTACCGGTAAGCTCGAGCCGTTACCTACACCACACCGACCATGGTCCCACATTGCCATGGATTTCTTCACTGATCTACCAGACTTCGGGCTTCATTACTATTTTAGCTGTAATGGACCGGTTCTCCACGATATGCCGCCTCATCCACCTACTTTAGCTGTACTGGCAGGGAATCGGATTTCCTGTTATCAACCTATTGCTTGATCTCCCGGACAAGGTTACTAGCCTTTTCCCTGCCTGTACTGTTGCTTTTTGGATCCCCTGTGTATGACCTTCTGCCTGCCCCTGGACCCAGCTACCTGCCTCCTCCTGTGGTCCTTAACCAATAAACACCTGCTGTGCCCTGTGCTTGAAATCAGCTCTCTGTCTCCAATCGTGTTCATGACATGATTCTGCAGTTTGATTGGAGTCCACCTGTGGTAAATTCAATTCATTGGACATGATTTGGAAAGGCACACAACTGTCTATATAAGGTCCCACAGTTGACAATGCATGTCGGAGAAAAAACCAAGCCATGAGGTTGAAGGAATTGTCCATAGAGCTCCGAGACTGGATTTTGTCAAGGCAAAGTCCTGGGGAAGGTTGCCAAAAACATTCCGCAGCATTGAAAGTCCCCAAGAACACAGTGGCCATCCATCATCCATAAATGGATGAAGTTTGGAACCACCAAGACTCTTCCTAGAGCTGACCCCTGGCCAAATTGAGCAATCGGGGGGAAGGGCCTTGGTCAGGGGGGTGACCAAGAACCCAATGGTCACTCTGACAGAGCTCTACAGTTCCTCTGTGGAGATAGGAGAACCTTCCAGAAGGACAACCATCTCTGCAGCACTCCACCAATCAGGCCTGTATGGTGGAGTTGCCAGATGGAAGCCACTCCTCAGTAAAAGGCACTTGGAGTTTTCCAAAAGGTACGTACAGATTCTCAGACCTTTGGCCTGAATTCCAAGCGTCACGTCTGGAGGAAACCTGGCACCATCTACGGTGAATCATGGTGGTGGCAGCATCATGCTGTGGGGATGTTTTTCAGTGACAGGGACTGGGACCTTGGACTGGGGTTAAGGTACAGCTTTCAACAGGACAACGACCCTAAGCACACAGCCAAGACAATGCAGGAGTGGCTTCGGGACAAGTCTCTGAATGTCCTTGAGTGGCCCAGCCAGAACTCGGACTTAAACCTTAATGAATATCTCTTGAGAGACCTGAAAATTGCTGTGCAGCGACGATCCCCATCCAGCCTGACAGAGTTTGAGAGGATCTGCAGAGAGGAATGGGAGAAACTCCCCAAATACAGGTGCACCAAGCTTGTAGCATCATACCCAAGAAAACTCGAGGCTGTAACAACTGCCAAAAGTGCTTCAACAAAGTACTGAAGAAAGGATCTGAATACTTATGTAAATGTGTTCAGTTTTTTTATTTTTTATAAATTTGCAGAAAATTCTAAAACGTTTTTTTACTTAATCATTATGGCTATTGTGTGTAGATAGATGAGGAAAAATGTATCAATTTTAGAATGAGGCTGTAACGTAACAAAAAAAGTCAAGGGGTCTGAATACTTTGCAAAGGCACTGTATACACTACATGACCAAAAGTATGTTGACACCTGCTTGTCGCACATCTCATTCCAAAATCATGGGCATTAATATGGAGTTGGTCCCCCCTTTACTGATTTTGGGCAATTAGGCCTGGCGCGCAGTCGGTGTTCCAAATCTTTCCAAAGGTGTTCGATGGGGTTGAGGTCAGGGATCTGTGCAGTCAAGTTCTTCCACATAGATTTTAACAAAGCTTTTCTATATGCACTTCACTTTGTGCACGGGGGTCTTGCTGAAACAGGAAAGGGCCTTTCCCAAACTGTTGCCACAAACTTTTAAGCACAGAATCATCTAGAATGTCATTGTATGCTGTAGAGTTCAGATTTCCTTTCTTGAACTAAGGGGCCTAGCCCAAACAATGAAAAACAGCCTCAGACCATTTTTCCTTCTCCACCAAACATTAGAGTTGGCACTATGCACTGGGGCAGGTAGCTCCTGGAATCCACCAAACCCAGATTTGTCCTGTGGGAATGTTAGATGGTGAAGCGTGATTCATCATTCCAGAAAATGTGTTTCCAATGCTCCGGAGTCCAATGGTGGTGAGCTTTACACCACTCCAGCCTACGCTTGGCTTGCTGATGGTGATATTGGGCATGTGTGCACCTGCTCAGCCATGGAAACCCATTTCATGAAGCTCCCCACTTACAGTTATTTTGCTGATGTTGCTTCCAGAGGTAGTTTGGAACTTGTTAGTAAGTGTTGCAACCAAGGATAGAGGATTTTTAAGTGCTACAAGCTTCAGCACTAGGTGGTCCCGTTCTGTGAGCTTGTGTGGCTTAACACTTCATTGGCTGAGCCATTGTTGCTCCTAGACGTTTCCACTTCAAAACAACAGCACTTACAGTTGACCGGGGCAGCTCTAGCAGGACAGAAATTTGACAAACTGACTTGTCCTATGACAGTGACACATTGAAAGTCACTGAGCTCTTAAGTATCCATTTTGAAAAGAAGGTCGACGACATCCGATCCTCGTTTGCTAAGTCAAACGACACCGCTGGTTCTGCTCACACTGCCCTACCCTGTGCTCTGACCTCTTTCTCCCCTCTCTCTCCAGATGAAATCTCGCGTCTTGTGACGGCCGGCCGCCCAACAACCTGCCCGCTCGACCCTATCCCCTCCTCTCTTCTCCAGACCATTTCCGGAGACCTTCTCCCTTACCTCACCTCGCTCATCAACTCATCCCTGACCGCTGGCTACGTCCCTTCCGTCTTCAAGAGAGCGAGAGTTGCACCCCTTCTGAAAAAACCTACACTCGATCCCTCCGATGTCAACAACTACAGACCAGTATCCCTTCTTTCTTTTCTCTCCAAAACTCTTGAACGTGCCGTCCTTGGCCAGCTCTCCCGCTATCTCTCTCAGAATGACCTTCTTGATCCAAATCAGTCAGGTTTCAAGACTAGTCATTCAACTGAGACTGCTCTTCTCTGTATCACGGAGGCGCTCCGCACTGCTAAAGCTAACTCTCTCTCCTCTGCTCTCATCCTTCTAGACCAGACATGGGCAAACTACGGCCCGCGGGCCACATACGGCCCGTTAGGCTTTTTAATCCGGCCCGCCGAACTTGTCCAAATTATAGTAAAAACCTCCTTTTTTCTCCTTTCCCTGCAATGCCCACGTTTCCCCAATAGATGGCGCACTCAAAACACATTGACCGTTGTTGGAGTGGCGCGTATTTCTCTTTATTTCACTTTAATTTTCACTTCGTTTCACGTCACCATTAAGCCCTTCTGTGAAAATGAGCGGACCAAAGAGAAGGAAAGTAGACAGCGAATGCCGAGTGTTTAATAAGGAGTGGACAACAAAATACTTCTTCACTGAAGTCCGATCAACGGCTGTATGTCTGATATGCCAAGAAGCTGTTGCGGTTTTCAAAGAGTACAATATCAGCCGTCACTTTGCCACGAAGCATGCTAGCAAGCAGTCAACACAAGAACGGGCGGCTACTGCACAGATCCAAGTTAACTGACCAACACCTCAGATCTGTCCTGAGAATTGCCACAACAAAACTAACTCCAGACTTTGATGCACTGGCAAAAAAGGGAGACCAACAACACTGTTCCCACTGAAATGGTGAGTTTTTCTGCTGTGTTATGAAAAAATGCATATGGAAAGTTTGGAAGTGCGTCTTTTAATTAAGAGCAATGCGCATTTACACACAGCAGCGGTACAGTAGTTTAATTAACACGCCGCACATCATTCTTAATTTAAATTTAAAATTTCAGCTGCAGGTAGGATATTTAATACAGCCTATGTCTGTGTGCTTGGCAACGATACACGTGTACTGTTTGCGCGTGAAGGCGAGGGCGTCCGTGGCGAGTTTGTAGAGCGCGCGGTCAGGACAATCCATCCATGATTTTGCGGAGTTTAACACAAGTAGATATTATTGAGCTTGAGTATTTCGTTGTGTAATAATATGTTTTGAATGTTGAAAGTGATTCCATTTTTCAATAAATGTTGATTTCTTTAACTTTGCACCTTCGATTGAAACTTATTAAAAACAGACGCAATCTTGATAAATCACAGTGCGTATGTTATTTTAATCTATTTACATTTCCTCCTCCCAGTATCTGCGAAATAGTATGTAAATGCCATATCTTGCATATTCCTTGAGACAAATTTATTAACTGATAAGGGCTATTTTTCACATTTGAAAGACAGTTAATAAATTGGGTTGTAGTGTTCTTACTGTGCTATGAGGTTTGCACACACTACATTTAATGCTTTAGTATATCCGGCCCAAACACTCCCTCCAAATGCTCTTGGCCCGGCCCCTCTGTCAAATTTTAGAACCCATTGTGGCCCGCGAGTCAAAAAGTTTGCCCACCTCTGTTCTAGACCTATCGGCTGCCTTCGATACTGTGAACCATCAGATCCTCCTCTCCACCCTCTCCGAGTTGGGCATCTCCGGCGCGGCCCATGCTTGGATTGCGTCCTACCTGACAGGTCGCTCCTACCAGGTGGCGTGGCGAGAATCTGTCTCCTCACCACACGCTCTCACCACTGGTGTCCCCCAGGGCTCTGTTCTAGGCCCTCTCCTATTCTCGCTATACACCAAGTCACTTTGCTCTGTCATAACCTCACATGGTCTCTCCTATCATTGCTATGCAGACGACACACAATTAATCTTCTCCTTTCCCCCTTCTGATGACCAGGTGGCGAATCGCATCTCTGCATGTCTGGCAGACATATCAGTGTGGATGACGGATCACCACCTCAAGCTGAACCTCGGCAAGACGGAGCTGCTCTTCCTCCCGGGGAAGGACTGCCTGTTCCATGATCTCGCCATCACGGTTGACAACTCCATTGTGTCCTCCTCCCAGAGCGCTAAGAACCTTGGCGTGATCCTGGACAACACCCTGTCGTTCTCAACTAACATCAAGGCGGTGGCCTGTTCCTGTAGGTTCATGCTCTACAACATCCGCAGAGTACGACCCTGCCTCACACAGGAAGCGGCGCAGGTCCTAATCCAGGCACTTGTCATCTCCCGTCTGGATTACTGCAACTCACTGTTGGCTGGGCTCCCTGCCTGTGCCATTAAACCCCTACAACTCATCCAGAACGCCGCAGCCCGTCTGGTGTTCAACCTTCCCAAGTTCTCTCACGTCACCCCGCTCCTCCGCTCTCTCCACTGGCTTCCAGTTGAAGCTCGCATCCGCTACAAGACCATGGTGCTTGCCTACGGAGCTGTGAGGGGAACGGCACCTCAGTACCTCCAGGCTCTGATTAGGCCCTACACCCAAACAAGGGCCTACCTACCTCCCTACCACTGAGGAAGTACAGTTCCCGCTCAGCCCAGTCAAAACTGTTTGCTGCTCTGGCCCCCCAATGGTGGAACAAACTCCCTCACGACGCCAGGACAGCGGAGTCAATCACCACCTTCCGGAGACACCTGAAACCCCACCTCTTTAAGGAATACCTAGGATAGGATAAAGTAATCCTTCTTCCCCCCTTAAAAGATTTAGATGCACTATTGTAAAGTGGCTGTTCCACTGGATGTCATAAGGTGAATGCACCAATTTGTAAGTCGCTCTGGATAAGAGCGTCTGCTAAATGACTTAAATGTAATGTAATGTAAATGTAAGTAAGCCCATTCTACTGCCAATGTTTGTCTATTGAGATTGCTTGGCTGTGTGCTCGATTTTATACACCTGTCAGCAACGGGTGTGGCTGAAATAGCCGAATCCACTAATTTAAAGGGGTATCCACATACTTTTGTATATACAGCAACAATTAAAAGTTTGGACACATCTTCTTTATTTTTACTATTTTCTACATTGTAGAATAATAGTGAAGACATCAACACTATGAAATATCACATATGGAATCTTGTAGCAACCAAAAATGTGTTAAACAAATAAATCTATTTGAGATTCTTCAATGTAGCCTCCATTTAACTTGATGACAGCTTTGCACACTCTTGGCATTCTCTCAACCAGCTTCTTCATGAGGTAGTCACCTGGAATGGATTTCAATTAACAGGTATGCCTTGTTAAACTTCTTAGGGTTGAAATCCCGTTAACCGGATCGATATGACAACAGCCAATGAAAGTGCAGGACGCCAAATTCAAAACAACAGAAATCTCATAATTAAAATTCCTCAAACATACAAGTATCTTATACCATTTTAAAGGTAATCTTGTTGTTAATCCCACCACAGTGTCTGATCTCAAATAGGCTTTACAGGGAAAGCACCACAAACGATTATGTTAGGTCAGTGCCAAGTCACAAAAACACACACAGCCATTTTTCCAGCCAAAGAGTGGAATCACAAAAATCTGAAAAAGAGAGAGAATTAATCACTAACCTTTGATCTTCATCAGATGACACTCATAGGACTTCATGTTACACAATACATGTATGTTTTTTTCAATAAAGATAATATTTATATAAAAAAATCTCAGTATACATTGGCGCGTTATGTTCAGTAGTTCCAAAAACATCTGGTGATTTTGCAGAGAGACACAATTTACAGAAATACTCATTATAAATGTTGATGAAAATACAAGTGTTATGCAGGGATTTAAAGATATACTTCTCCTTAATGCAACCGCTGTGTCAGATTTCAAAAAAGCTTTACGGAAAAAGCAAACCATGCAATAATCTGAGTACGGTGCTGAGACAACAAATACATATATCTGCCATGTTTGAGTCAGCAGAAGTCAGAAATAACATTATAAATATTCACTTACCTTTGATGATTTTCATCAGAATGCACTCCCAGGAATCCCAGTTCCACAATAAATGTTTGTATTATTCGTTGATGTCCATCATTTATGTTCAAATAGCTACTTTTGTTAGTGCGTTTGGTAAACAAATCAAAACTCACAACGCGCGTGAGACCAGACAACTAGTTGCAGACGAAATGTCAAAAAGTTCCATTACAGTCCATAGAAACTCGTCAAACGAAGTATAGAATCAATCTTTAGGATGTTTTTTAACATAAAACTTCAATAATATTCCAACCGGAGAATTCCTTTGTCTTCAGAAAAGCAAAGGAACGGGAGCTACCTCTCATGTGAATGCGTGTGACCAGCGCATGACTGCTGGCAGACCTCTGACTCAATCCCCTCTCATTCAGCTCCCCTTCATAGTAGAAGCCTCAAACAAGTTTCTAACGATGGTTGACATCTAGTAGAAGCCTTAGGAAGTGCAACATGACCAATATCCCACTGTATCTTCAATAGGGGCTGAGTTGAATATCGACCAACCTCAGATTTCCTACTCCCTGGTTGGATTTTTTTCTTAGGTTTTTGCCTGCCATATGAGTTCTGTTATACTCACAGACATCATTCAAACAGTTTTCGAAACTTCAGAGTGTGTTCTATTCAATAATACTAATATTATGCATATATTAGCAGAAGGGACTGAGGAGCAGGAAGTTTACTCTGGGCACCTTATTCATCCAAGCTACTCAATACTGCCCTCAGCCATAAGAAGTTAAAAAGTGAATTTGTGGAATTTCTATCCTTCTGAATGTGCTTGAGCCACTCAGTTGTGTTGTGAGAAGGTAGGGTTGGTATACAGAAGATAGCCCTATTTGGTAAAATACCAATTCCATATTATGGCAAGAACAGCTCAAAAAAGCAAAGAAAAACAATAGTTCATCATTACTTTAAGACATGAAGGTCAGTCAATACAGGACATTTCAAGATCTTTGAAAGTTTCTTCAAGTGCAGTCACAAAAAACAATCAATCGGTATGATGAAACTGGCTCTCATGAGGACCGTCACAGGACAGGAATACCCAGAGTTACCTCTGCTGCAGAGGATAATTTCATTAGTGTGACCAGCCTCAGAAATGGCAGCCCAAATAAATGCTTCACAGAGTTCAAGTAACTGACACATCTAAACATCAACTGTTCAAAGGAGATTGCGTGAATCAGGCCTTCATGGCTGAATTGCTGCAAAGAAACCACTACTAAAAGACACAAATAATAAGAAGAGACTTGCTTGGGCCAGGAAACACAATCAATGGACATAAGACCAGTGGGAATCTGTCCTTTGGTCTGATGAGTCCAAATTTGAGATTTTTGGTTCCAACCGCCATGGCTTTGTGAGACGCGGAGTAGGTGAACAGATGATCTCCGCATGTGTGGTTCCCACCGTCAGACATGGAGGAGGAGTTATGGTGTGCGCTTAGTGGGACTAGCATTTGTTTTTCAACAGGACAACAACCCAACACACCTCCAGGTTGTGGAATGATTATTTAACCAAGAAGGAGAGTGATGGAGTGCTGCATCAGATGACCTGACCTCCACAATCAACCGACCTCAACTCAATTACGATAGTTCGGGATGAGTTGGACTGCAGAGTGAAGAAAAAACAGCCAAGAATCGCTCAGCATATGTGGGAACTCCTTCAAGACTGTTGGAAAATAATTCCAGGTGAAGCTGGTTGAGAGAATGTCAAGAGTGTGCAAAGCTGTCATCAAGGCAGAGTGGCTACTTTGAAGAATCTGAAATATATTTTGACTTGTTTAACAATTTTTTACTACGTGATTCCATATGTGTTATTTCATAGTTTTCACGTCTTCACTATTATTTTACAATGTAGAAAATAGTAAAAAATAAAGAAAAAGCCTTGAATGAGTAAGTGTGTCCAAACCTTTGACTGGTACTGTAAGTATACTGATCATTTACGCAATACTTTGTTGAAGCACCTTTGGCAGCGATTACAGCCTTGAGTCTTCTTGGGTATGGCGCTACAAGCTTAGCACACCTGTTTTTGGCGAGTTTCTCCAATTATTCTCTGCAGATCCTCTCAAGCTCTGTCATGTTGGATAGGGAGCATCGCTGCACAGCTATTTTCACGTCTCTCCAGATATGTTAGATCGGGTTCAAGTCTGGGCTCAGGCTAGGCCACTCAAGGACATTCAGAGACTTGTCCCGAAGCCAGTCCTGCATTGTCTTGGCTGTGTGCTTAAGGTCATTGTCCTGTTGCAAGGTGAATCTTCGCCCCAATCTGAGGTCCTGGGCGATCTAGAGCAGGTTTTCATCAAGGATGCATCTGTTCTTAGCTCCGTTCATCTTTCCCTTGATCTTGACTAGTCTCCTAGTCCCTGCCGCTGAAAAACATCCCCACAGCATGATGCTGCTGCCACCATGCTTCACTGCAGGGATGGTGCCAGGTTTCCTCCAGACATGATGCTTGGTATTCAGGCCAGAGTTCAATCTTGGTTTCATCAGATAATCTTTCTTCTCATGGTCTGAGAGTCTTTACGTGCCTTTTGGAAAACTCCAAGCGGGCTGTCATGTGCCTTTTTACTGAGGAGTGGCTTAGTACCAAAACAAAGGCTTGATTTGTTGGAGTGCTGCAGAGATGGCTGTGCTTCTGGTTCTCCCATCTCCACAGAGGAACTCTGGAGCTCTGTCAAAGTGACCATCTGATTCTTGGTCACATCCCTGACCAAGGCCCTTCTCCCTCGATTGCTCAGTATGGCCCGAGCGGCCAGCTCCAGGAAGGGTCTTGGTGGTTCCAAACTTGTTCCATTTAAGAATGATGGAGGCCACTGTATTCTTGGGGACCTTCAATGTTGCAGAAATGTTTTAGTACCCTTCCCCAGATCTGCGCCTCGACATAATCCTGTCTCTGAGTTCTACGGACAATTTCTTTGACTTCCTGGCTTGGTTTTTGATCTGACATGCATTGTCAACTGTGGGACCTTATTTACTGTAGACAGGTGTGTGCATTTCCAAATCATGTCCAATCAATAGAATTTACCACAAGTGGACTCCAATCAAGGTGTAGAAACATCTCAAGGATGATCAATGGAAACAGGATGCACCTGAGCAACATTTTGAGCATCATAGCAAAAGGTCTAAATACTTATGTAAATAAGGTATTTCTGAGTTAAAAAAAAAACAGTTTTCGCTTCATCATTATGGGGTATTGTGTGTACATTGATGAAGAGAAATCCATTTTGAAGGCTGTAACGTGACAAAATGTTGAATAAGTAAAGGGGAGTGAATACTCCCACGACTGTTATAATTAGTGACATAAAATGCAATTACAATGAGCTTTTTGCTTTAGCTCCATCTGCACGTGATAGAGAAGATCTAGGCTCACATGAGGAAGTAAGCCGTCTGGCATGAGAGACTCGTTGGGAGGGAGACTAGAGCAGACCCCAGAAGTTCTGACTGAGTGATATTTGAGCGCCTCAGGACGGTCCACTTACTTTCTGCTGTGGAATCCTGCGATTTCAGTGGGGGTAGTTCCCCCGCATAGCAGCCAAAACAATCCAAGCAATGTTTGTACGGCTGTGCACCCTGCTGCTGTTGCTAGCAGAGTCACTGAGTGGTAGAGTAGTAAGTAACTGAACACAGCTTGTTTTGAACAATATACTTTTCAAACAGAAATATGTGCATTCGGTACCACATTTATGTGCATTTAAAACATAATCTATGAATGATATAATACTGTACATCAAGGGTTGGATCCATTTCAGGGAACAGAATCAAAATACAGAAAATAACAAAATGATTTGTGGAACAGAACCCGAACTGAAAGTGATCCATTCTGTTCCGGGAACAGAACTGTTCTTTTAAAAGCATGGGAACCAGTTAATATCGCTACTTTTACATTCCAGACATTCTTTTCCAGTCCCACAAAAATCGCAACAATGCATCTATGCAAAGCCCTCACTCTGTCATTCAGAAACGTATACCAGCATCTGCTTGTCAGCCCGAAAATGTTGTGCCAGTGGGTGTGTGTGTGTGTGTTTGTGTAAGCTACCTCCCCCTCCCCTCTGAAGCACAGCCTCCTGACAACGTTACAAGCCTAATTCAGAAATTAGGGAGATGTTTAATTAGAGAAGAATGGATTGACTTTTTCAATGCTAATTAAGGATACTATAGTTATCATGTTTCACATTGGATTTCTTAACCACGATACAAAAAGGTAAGACGTGTTTTGAATTCTAGTGCTGCTCTACACACAAAAGCCTGTTAGTTAGCTAGCTAACGTTTGCTCTTGTCCAATGGTAAATCAACTCGGAAGTTCAAAGATTTTCAAAGTTCCTCAATAGAAGCTGCTCCGCCATAGGTATAATTCTGTGGGCCAAATTCAGACAATGCATGTCATAACATGATGCCCTGCGCTTCAAAGCAAGCTTCCTCCATCCTCTCTCGTTCTCTCCTCACCCTCAAAATGTTAGTTGCATCGCACGCTCTACACTGTGACTGACAGCACAGTGTGTGTGCTTTTCTTTCATTGTGATTAAACCATGCTGTTATTGCAAAATACAATTTGCTCTTAATGACTTCTCTATACAGATTAAATCACTTACCCGCTACAGAGCAAGCTGCTCTATCAGCACTGATTGGTGGAGTAAATTAATGTTGAGCTAAATTGTAAAAAATACACTACCGGTCAAAGGTTTTTAGAACATCTACTCATTGCAGTCGCAATAAACCATCAAGCGCTATTATGAAAATGGCTCTCATGAGGACCGCCACAGGAATGGAAGACCCAGAGTAACCTCTGCTGCAGAGGATAAGTTCATTAGAGAACAGCCTCAGGTGGAAATGTGTCCTTTGGTCTGGAGTCCAAATTGGAGAGTTTTGGTTCCAACCGCCGTATCTTTGTGAGACTCTGTGCTGGTGAACGGATGTGTATTTCCCACCGTAAAGCATGGAGGAGGAGTTATGGTGTGGGGGTGCTTTGCTGGTGACACTGTCTGTGATTTGGCTACTTTGAAGAATAGAACATATATTTTGATTAGTTTAACATTTTTTTGGTTACGATTCCATATGTATTATTTCATAGTTTTAATGTCTTCACTGTTATTCTACAATGTAGTAAATTGTACAAATAAAGAAAAACCCTTGAATGAGTAGGTGTTCTAAAACTTTGGACCGGTAGTGTGTATATATATATATACTTCAGAGGTTTAAAAAGGAACAGAAAGGAACGATTTAAACCGGTACTGTTTCTGGTTCGAACCGGTTCATAACTTTATTTTGCAGTGGAATGGAACAAAAAAACTATTGGGGAAAAAATGATGTTCCAACCCCTGCTGTATACATCACTTCCTGGATCCTGGATGACTCAACATAAGTAATGAGAACAGGATGTCTGCAAGCTGCAGCAGTCCGTGGCCACTGACAACACACCCCACCAGCCCTACCACCCACCCTCACACTCAACCCCTCATCGCCTACCCTAGGAGGTACACACACACACACACACACACACACACACACACACACACACACACACACACACACACACACACACACACACACACACACACACACACACACACACACACACACACACACACACCCTCCTTACCCTAGGAGGAACACTCCCCCTCCTTACCCTAGGAGGAACACTCCCCCTCCCCTCCCTCTCCGACTCCCCAGCCCTTCCTTTGCCTTTTACTGTGACCGTGGTGAGATAAAGGCACGGGCTGGACTTTGATGTCAGACGTTATTAGCTGTCAGGGAACCTGCATCTTTCACTAGCATTGCAGGGGCCCTCGCCCGCTCTCACATGTAGGGAATAGTGGGGTATGTTGAGCCATTTTTTTTTTTACATTAAGCATCACTCTGTCAACGCAAAAATAGTATTCTTTCTAATAAAGATATCTACATTTATTTTTTAGGATGTTGTCTATACCTGGAAATAATCAGAGTTCATGTAAACATAATAGTGTTGAAAACATAGCTTAGAACATAGAAAGCATAGTGGACAAGGTAAGTTGAGCCGTAACAACCCAACTGACCTTACAACTATGCTGGCTGTGTTGACTCAGCAAACAGACGTAAGCATAGACCAACAGAATAAAGTTCACTTTCACTGTTTCAAAATAGTTCCGAAAGGTATTGATCAAACACACTCTGTTAAAAGAACTAGTGTCATCTTGTGTCAAACATGTGAATCTTATTGGCTGCTCAAACAGAACTCACAATGATAAAAACTGAACCATATACAGTACTTTATTCTAGTAAAATGGCTTATGGAAACATTATTATAATTATTATATTTCAGTACAGTCTATCTATATGTATGTTTTGGTCATGTAATGTACTTCTACTTATGACAGACTTTGAGATGTATGCATGTTATTTGTCACTGTGGAATTAAATCGGTCCTTGATGTAGCTAGCCATGTGGTAAAGCAAACATCTTCAGACAAGAGAACAGATTGGCAATCTTGTCACAATGTCAAAGGTCTCCCTCCTGTGATTTCCAATGACTGCTAAATAAATCTTGAGCTCTAATTGCAAACACCCTTATGAGTCAACGCTTAAAGTACTCCAATACTGCCTGGGGACTCCCATAAGCATTATTTTCTAGCGAGCAGCAACAAATGAAACATTTACATTTTTTCCCAGCGTGCAGCCAGGCTTGGCGTTTCCTGTGTTTAAGAGCCAAGACGCTGGCCTCGGGGGAGGCCTCCCCTTCAGACAAATGCACCCCTCCGAGAGGGAGAGGCTGAATGGTGGCTATGAAACTCATTTGTTCCTCCAATAATGAGGAATGACTTAGAACCCCCCCCACATCCCCATCCTTCCATCACCACTCCTGTCATGGCAACGGGGACGTTTCCATGGTGATCCCCCTCCTATCCTCTTCTCGCTTCCTCCGCTCACCTGAACGCCTCGCGGAGTGCCCCCCGTTCGCTCAAAGTCGTGTGCTTGATATCGTCGAAGTTGTTCTCCAACTTGACGCAGCTCTAGAGAGAGAGAGAGAGAGAGAGAGAGAGAGAGAGAGATTCTATATTAAATACTGTAGCATGATGAGATGACGAGTCCATCCTTTGAAACAGAGCCATGAAAATACTATAACAGCTGAATTACATTCTAAAATAATACATCACCATAGAGATTAACTACGATTTATATATATGACCTTTTAGGAGGATTAGACCACTGAGTAATCCACTATAGCTACAGACCTCTTATGAATTACAAGCATTTCACTGCAATGCCATTAACATTTGCTAACCATGTGTATGTGACAAATCAAATGTGATTTGATTTGATTTAAATTCCCTGTTTCAAATAAGGAGGATTAATTTGTGCTATTTAACATGGTAACGCGACACGGTTTACATTATCTGGGGGGATTTTTTATTGAGATCCATTTTATAACGTATACAAAGTCCACCATACGCCGTTTCCTTCATCCAATAGCCTAATACAGTTCAGGCCCAGACTCAGTTCACTGACTTAATCCTCTTGATGACGCACAATGGGAGAAAAGACTTGAGAGAGAAACCATTGAAGTAAATACAGCCATCACAATAGGCCCATTTTTGATTAAAGAGCAGGGAGAAGTTTGTGTAGGGAGTGGAGAGGAGTTACATAGGGAGTGAGGTGGGAGACTTTATAAAGCTAATGCATATATCATTTTCTTCCTCCTGCCTCCTACCATTAAAAACACAGGAGGCACTCGGGTAATCGATATACACTGTGCCTAGTGAAAGTCTACACACCCCTTGCACAGTCTTCACATTTTGCTGCCTTAAATCTAAACAGGGATCAAATTACACCCCCCTACTGATCAACACAACCTACTCCACATTCTCAAAGTAAAAGATGTTATACAAAAAATATATATATATATCTCTTGATTGCACACGTCTTGTGAATAATTTGGAATAATATTCTACCGACTTTGCAACTCTTAGCGCAACATAAGGTATTCAGGCCCCTTGACTTTTTCCAAATGTTGTTACGTTACAGCCTTGTTCTAAAATGTATTAAATAAAAAAATATCTGTCTACACAAGATACCCCATAATACCAAAGCGAAAACACGTTTTTAGAAAATGTTGGAAATGTATTACAAATAAAAAACAGAAATACCTTATTTCCATAAGCATTCAGACAATTTGCTATGAGACTTGAAATTGAGCTCAGGTGCATCCTGTTTCCATTGATCATCCTTGAGATGTTACTACAACTTTTTGGAGTCCACCTGTGGTAAATTAAATTGATTGGACATGATTTGGAAAGGCTCACACCTGTCTATATAAGGTCTCACAGTTGACAGTGCATGTAAGAGCAAAAAACAAGTTCGAAGGAATTTTCCGTAGATCTCCGAGACCGGATTGTATCGAGCCACAGATCTGGGGAAGGGTACCAATCAATTTCTGCAGGGTTGAAATTGGCCTCCATCATCCATTCTTCTTAAATGGAAGAAGTTTGGATCAACCAAGACCCTTCCTAGAGCTGGCTGCTTGTCCAAACTGAGCAATCAAGGAAGAAGGGCCTTTTTCAGGGAGATGTCAGGGTCACTCTGACTGAGCTCCAGAGTTTCTCTGTGGAGATGGGAGAACCTTTCAGGACAACCATCAATCAGGCCTTTATGGTAGAGTGACCAGACGGAAGCCACTCCTCAGTGAAAGGCACATGACAGCCCGCTTGGAATTTGCCAAGAGGCACCTAAAAGACTCAGACCATGAGTAACAAGATTCTCTGGTCGGATGAAACCAAGATTGAACTCTTTGGCCTGAATGCCAAGCGTCACATCTGGAGGAAACCTGCCAACATCCATGCATGAAGCATGGTGGCAGCAGCATCATGCTGTGGGGATGTTTTTCAGCGGCAGGGACTGGGAGACTATTCAGGATCAAGGGAAATAATAACGGAGCAAAGTACAGAGATTGATGAAAACCTGCTACAGAGCGCTCAGAACCTCAGACTGGGGCAAAGTTTCACCTTCCAATAGGGCAATGACCCTAAGCACAAAGCCAAGACAACGCAGGACTGGCTTCGAGACAAGTCTCTGAATGTTCTTGTGTGGCCCAGCCGGAGCCGGGACCGATCAAACATCTCTGGAGAAACCGAAAATAGCTGTGAAGCAACGCTCCCCATCCAACCTGACAGAGCTTGAAAGGATCTGCAGAGAGGAATGGGAGAAACTCCCCAAATACAGGTGTGCCAAGCTTGTAGTGTCATACCCAAGAAGACTCGAGGCTGTAATCACTGCCAAAGGTGCTTCAACAAGGTACTAAGTAAAGGGTCTGAATATTTATGTAAATGTTATATTTCAGTTAAAATGTTTGTAGAAATATGCAAAATTTTAGGTTGCTGGTTGATGAGGGAAAAAACCCAGATTTAATCCATTTTAGAAGAAGGTTGTAACATAACAAAATGTGGAAAAAGTAATGGGGTCTGAATCATTTCCAAATGCACTGTTCGTCCGTTGTTTTTGTCAAAATTGCTCAAGCTCAGTAAATTTGGTTGGGAATCATTAAATGGATAGCTATATTCAAACATTGTCTCTGGGTTACACTCTGTGTTGTGTTGTATTGGAATTGACCCAAATCTGTAGTTTTTAAATCAGAACAAAAAGTGAATATTTCTGCTGTGTTGTCTTGCCATATTACTTAACGGTCTTGATGCAAACAGAATGGAAGATTTAGAGTGATTTTTTTTTTAAACACAGGCTTCCATATTTTCACTTTGTCATAGAGGCCAGTCATGTAGAGTGAATGCAATATTGTTGATCCATTTGTATTTCTAAGTATTGTGGTGGCAGCATCATGTTATGAGTCTGCTTGTCACCAGCAGGGACTGAGGAGTTTGTTAGGAGCAAAATAAATATGAAAGGAGCAAAGTCATCTGAAGACCTAACCCTGGGATAGAAGTTTCTTTTTTTCTGCGGGACAATTACACACATTTGAATGGCAAAGAGGTGTGGAGTATTTCTGAAAGGTCCAGACACCGCCCTGACTTAAATCTGCGAACAAGGTTTGAATTTTGCTGTCCATCAATGATTCCCAACCAACTGAGCTTGAGGAATTCTGATAAAAACAATGGATATACAGCGAGGTCCGACATGATTGACAACCTTGATAAAGATGAGTGAAAATGACTGTATATCATTCAAATACTGAGCTGTATTGTATGCAAAAAATGAAAGTGAAATTCAAATCAAATGTTATGTCACATGCCCTAACCCTTAACCATCAATGCAGTTTTTTAAAGAAAAATAAGAGTGAAGACAAGTATTTACAAAATAAACTAAAGAAAAAAATTAAAGAGCAACAATAAAATAACAATAACGAGGCTATGTACAGGGAGTACCGAGTCAATGTGCAGGGTTACAGGTTAGTTGAGGTAATTGAGGTAATATGTACATATAGGTAAGGGTAAAGTGACGATCAAATCAAATTTTATTAGTCACACGCGCCGAACACAATAGGTGGAGTAGACCTTACCGTGAAATGCTTACTGACGAACCTTTTACCAACAATGCAGTTCAAGAAATAGATTTAAGAAAATATTTACTAAATACTAAAATTATATTATTTTATACTAATACAATTGCTTGGAGAAATATACTTTCGGTTAACCATTAATATAATATTTTTTTTGCGAAAAGGTAGCTGTCAAAATGATTGACACCCCTGTTTTCAATACCTTTCAATAACTCACCTTGCGAGGGTAATGGCACTGAGCCTTTTTCTAAACTGTTATATGAGATTGGAGAACACATTGGGAGGGATCTTAGAACAGTCCTCCATACAGAATCCTTCCAGATCCTTGAAATCCTTTGTCTGCTCTTATGGACTTCCCTCTTCAATTCAAACCACAGGTTTTCTATGGATTTCAAGTCCTGAGAATGAGATTGCCACTGCAAAATGTTGATTTTTGTGACCAATTAAACATTTCTTTGTGGATTTTGATGTGTTCTTGGGGTGATTGTGTTGCTGGAAGATCCACTCCTGGCAGAGGCAACTAGGTTTTTGGCTAACATATCCTGGTACTGGGTAAAGTTCATGATGTTGTTGACCTCAGCAAAGGCCCCAGGACCAGTGGAAGGATATTAGCCCCATAACATCAAAGCTCCACCACCATATTTTACAGTATATATGGGGTTCTTTTCTGCTCAAGCATTCTCTTTTCGACTCCAAACCCACCACTAGTGTGTGTGGCCAAAGAGCTCTATTTTCATGTCGTCCAACAAATGTAAATGGCTGGAGTTTGCTAAACGGCATTGACACTTGGATATGAACCGGACCTCTGGTCAGATGACATGCATATAGAGCTCACTATGTTGCTCTAAGATTCGTTTTTTTGGATGGTAGAATGATATTTAAAATGATTCACAGCTGCATTGGCTGCCTAAGGTGCTTCACCAAGTATAAACTCAAGGCTGTGAAGACATACACAATCAATACATCCTCATTTAGTATTTGTAGAGCGATAGGAAAATGTTCTATAATTGTTCTTTCACTTTGAAAATGTGGAGTAGGTTGTGTAGATCGATAGGGGGAAAAAAATCTAATGTAATCCATTGTTAGATTTAATTTTAAAGCAGAGAAATGTGGAGACTGTGCAAAGGGGTGTGTAGACTTTCACTAGCGACTGTACTTTTAAATGCATACACGTTTTCTTTCCTACCCCACATTCAAAGTGTAATATATTGAGCTTTGTCGTGGTGCTGCTAGGAATAACATTAAAAGCTGCGTTAACAGTACTTCAATTGTGACTATTATATTATGTTTGTGCTTTAGGATGAACTAATAATAACGTGTTTGGAAGAATCAACACCAAAACACTCCCATGTGTTCCCATTCAAACATCTTGCTGTTCTCGCTCCCTCGTTTCCTTCCCTCAGGGAACCCATATTAGTCTGCATATTGTAATCAGCTGTTTTGGAGGGTCCTGCTATTGCTGTGCTATCCTGTTATGGCAGGTGGAGATTTTCTTCCCATGTGCAATTACCTTTCCCCCCCAATCAACCTTGCCCTCTGACCTCTTGGATAACACAATGAATACTCTTGCCAGTCTGCCTTAATAGAATTAGCCCTTACAAAACCAACACCTCAGTGACATCTCGCCCGGGGGGTTACAAAGAGGCACAAGCTTTTCATTAAAAAAAACCTTGCCAATGCCAATTTAACATGTTGAGAGTGAAGTGCGGTGGACAGCTGAAAAGGCTGTAATGTTTATGATTTAGGACTTGATTCTGTAAAGTCTAACATGTTAGCCGAGCTCATTTGTGCTATACAATACAATATACTGTAATTACATTTCCAATTACAACCGCCAGCACAGGTCGCCACTGGGATAACCAATGACATTTTCACTGAAATTACCAGTGTTGCATTTATAGTCTGCAAAGGATTTGTCTAATCCAACATCTAGAGACCCTATTATTAATAATTAGACAAAATGCTTAGTGTTTGGAATTGCCGACATAATATAAGCATCTTATTAAAATGGGTTCTATGGAAACGAGATTGTTCTATTTATTAGAACAATTGCCACACGGCAGAGGGGAAAAGCATAAAAAATGTGAATTTGAAAATGGTTTTGAGCCTTGACTGAGGCTGGAGCTATGAGACGATAAGCAGAGGAAATGTGCAATATTTAACCGATTTAGGGCAGCAGCTGCTGGGTATGGTCTTTCTGATTCATGTCCCATTAAAGCTGATACTTCAGGCTGTTGATAGGCACTCCAAAATATTTCAATGAGGACTGAAGAGGGAAGCGTGACATTAAGAATGATTGGGATATGAATGTAACTACATCATTGGATCAGGGCTTTTTTTTTCTCACTAAGTGACCTCTCCAGAAAAAACTTTGGGCCCTAGTTGTTTTTCCTGGGCCTACAGTTTTTCTGGGGTGGGTCACAGGGTCAGGACAAATGTCTGGCCCTGGAGATGAACATGGAGCATAATGAAAAACAGTTTGTATAGAGGAAGGAAAGATGTCAGACTTACATCACAGCTCTTCTCTGGGTTTCTCTTCCAGTGTTTCCTTTCTGTCTTCTTGGCGCCCGTTGAGTGGATGGCAGCGTGGGTCTGCACCCTCGGGTTCAGAGACAGGATACTCTGTGGCACATTGAACATGGCTCATTAACACAGGGTGGCTTATTGACCCAACACACTATTGTGAAATAGACTATTCGTGTCTGATTCACAATAAGCTGTGAGAGTGGGTTGCAAACACCACAAAGGTCTCAGTCTTGAGTGGGTTTGAGAGTAGTACATGTGAGGAAATGCAGGTTATATTGGAAGAAACAGAGACGTAAAAAGGGAGTAAGCATAGGAATTCTTTTAGGCCGAATCGTTAATGGTAAGAAGGATTTTTTTTTAGTGTTTTAGTAAAGCATATGTTTACCTTTAGGCTACATGTTTATATGGAGAGAAAATGTCAATTTCTACACTAAAAAATAATCATAAAGTAAATCATTTTCAAATGTAGCCTGTGACACTGCTTCTTGAAGGTCCAATATCTTGAAAACTTGACTGCTGATATGCAAAATATTATGGGACTGTATCAAAGGTGGACTAATACAAAAATGCTCAAAGATAGTTCTTGAATGGATTTTCCCTTTAAACACTGATTGTGCTAAAACACCATCGGATTGTAATATAAACCTGTATTAATTACACAACACATTCATCTAATCCATAATTCACAAGCAGGCAAATGCACCGTGAAACAAGACCCACATTGAGGCTGAGTACTAGATTCTCATCCTGTGAGGTATCGTTCTCTGACACCCATTGCCCATTGATTCACGGTTGCCAGTCAAATGATCATGGTATGAGCAAGTCTTTCAAGATGGACACAAATGTAGAGCAGGGTCCTCTGTTGAGATGGAAAACACAATTAACAGCCAAGCTAACTGAGGGAGAGGAGGGGTGTGGGGGGCATAAACAGAAAAGGAAACAGCTATCACTGGCACACTAATACTCATTTCATGCTCTTTGTAGGGTGAAGGGGAACCATGTCTGCATTAGTTTTAGTACACACGACTAGCACAATCAGATAAAGGGAAGAAAGGAAAGGCCAAGCGCAAATTGAAATGAGCCACTTTTGGTCCTGGTGCTGAACTGAGACTTGAAGGCAGCTTGTGAGGCGGGTGCCAGCCGGATAATACCATTAAAGCTTGAAACACAAAGCAAGCAGATCCAAGATGTCATTCAACAGAGACCCGCATACCAATGAACACGGATGAAAGCCCTACAGCTCTTCGTACGTTTATAAGTTGAGTGTAAATTGTGGTACGCTGTTATCAAATTATTCAGAAATAACTTTTGTGTCTTGTCAATGTTTGAATGTTTTTCAGGTCATGACACAAACAACAAAAATGAAACTGGGCTGCTATCTGCAAGTTATTTTCTTCCTTAGGTTTCAGTGGGGGAATGAACAGGTCAGCCAAACCTGGAGCAAACAATTTGCACTTCAGTGAGAAACTGAAGTGAATATATTATTAAAACCACTATCAATGTATGTAAGGGACGTATAGAGAGTACACGCTGTATTCAACCTATGGCACAGTGCCTGTTGTGTGGAAACAGTTGTATTAATTTGAGATGCGGAGATGCATTTGTTGTATTCTTTATCAGACTTTGCCTATGATTCAAGTTTCATTCATTTCTATAGTTAGGCTACACCCTAAAAACACCAGAAAATGATCCAAGCACAGTTCTGAAAATAGCTTTCATTAATATTATATGATATTGATAGCAGCCCTCTATTTTATTAAAGAGTAAGACTACATTATCAAACAAATAATTTTGGGATGTGTCTTGCTATGCCTTTAGGGTAGAGAAAACCATTCCCGCAGGAGGAATCCAGATACAATATTAAACACAATTATATTCTCCTTTCCTCGCAGTGGAGGCTGACTTTATCAGTCTCCACTGATCACACCCGGCACCCACATCACTAAATCCACAGAGTCAGTAAAATCACAATCACACAATGCAGAAATTAGGAAGCGATGTCAGCCGTTTAGCAGTGGCATTTAAACTCTGGACTGCTGATGCTATGTTTCAGCCATTGAGCGGCTTGAAGCCACCAATCGGCCATATTGGCACTCCACAATAGGAGCAGTCCTCCATAGGAATGAATGGAATTCTACAGTGTTTCAAATAAATGCTTCAAGGACAAAATTACATGTATTTAAGTATTTTTTGTTATTGTAGTGGGAACAGTAACATTAACATCAGAATGCCATTTCGCATCGATTGTATAATAATGCTAAAATATATGCATCTGGAACTTGTCTTTCAGCATTCAGTAGGACACGCCTGACGCTCCTCCACCAGTCATACCCGAGGAGAATGGTCTAATGCCTCCCATCAAAAAGAGAGCTGGCCCATGCAAGCAAAGGCAGCAGCGCAGTCATCAACGACAGTACATGCACCATTTCTTCACCAACTCCGAAATTGGGGAAATACGTGTGCACCTGAATTGCGATAACTGCAGTGGCCAAAACAATAACAAGTTTGTGCTCTGGTATTGTGCCTGGCGGACAATGCACAAGCTCCACCACAATCTTGACCTTCACTTCCCGATCACAGGCCACACCAAGTTTGTGCTTCGGCCTCAAAAAGCAGCCCTTCAGAAAGACCAGAGTGAACACTGTCTGAGATTGCTGGTGTTGTGAAGGACAGCACTGTGACAGGGGTCAACATCCCACAGCTGGTTGGACTGGAGGATGGTACGGTGCTGGTGGAAAGCTACGGCTGGCAACAACACTCCGTACTTCAGGCCGCTGCCACAGATCAAGCAGTACCAGCACTTCAGGTGAAAATCATTTTCATTGCATTGCATGGGGTTATTCTTCTTATCTAAACTTGTGAGGTGAATTGATGTTGTGCAGTGTTGTAATGCCATCTGATTTGTTGTTGTTGTTGTTATTCCCTGTTTTACAGCTTTGTAGCCTGGTGTTGTCGCCAAGGAGATTTCGGACTGTCGGGACAAGGTTTCAGCTGCTGCGCAACGCTGACATCCTTCCTCCCACAGATGTTCTACCTGTACAAGCACGACCTGAACTGGACACAGCTAGACAAACGTATATTTTTGAGAAGATCAGAGAGTTTTGCAACTAAGTCAAGGGCAGAACAGAAACAGGCTCTCCGAATATAGATTCCCTTGTTCGTTCGTGGTTCGGACGGACCAGTCATCAGCACTATCTGCAGTGCCTCTATTCAAATGACTCTCTCCTAACACGTAAGTTGCTGCTACACATTTTTTTGTTATCCTGCTGCTCAGCCACTTTACCCCTGATTTTATGAATATACAGTAACTACATCGTCCATCACTGATATCGTTATTGATATTGTTCTTGTACATACATTATATTTGATTTTTTCATTATCTATTTCTGATATTGCTATTATGCAAGTAGCCCTTTGGCTGTACCGTTTAAACCTTCTGTAGAGACCCATCCACTTAGCAAGACTTATAAATATAAAATGAATATTGATATGTGTGGACGTAACATGATTTTGTGACATACCACAACAATATCAAGTGTCCACCACATAAATATATGGTGCATCCACATAAATATATGGTGCATCCACATAAATATATGGTGCATCCACATAAATATATGGTGCATCCACATAAATATATGGTGCATCCACATAAATATATGGTGCATCCACATAAATATATGGTGCATCCACATAAATATATGGTGCATCCACATAAATATATGGTGCATCCACATAAATATATGGTGCATCCACATAAATATATGGTGCATCCACATAAATATATGGTGCATCCACATAAATATATGGTGCATCCACATAAATATATGGTGCATCCACATAATTATATGGTGCATGCATTTGTTTATGTACTTTCAACTCAGGTTGCATGGCCTTAACTTATGTATGGAATACTATGTGATAAGTGCGTGTGTAACAGTATATAAAGTATACTAATGTACTGGTGTGAAGGCATTTGGGCAGTGGTCAAATACTTTAAAGTACTACTTAAGTTTTTTTTGGGGGGGAGGGGTATCTGTTCATTACTATTTATATTTTTGGCAACTTTTACTTTTACTTCACTACATTCCAAAAGAAAATAATGTACTACTTTTTACTCCATACAATTTCCCTGACACCCAAAAGGACTTGTTACATGTTGACAGGAAAATTGTCCAATTCACACACTTGTCAAGAGAACATCCCTACTGCATCTGATCTGGCAGACTCACTAAACACAAATGCTTAGTTTGTAAATTATGCCTGAGTGTTGGAGTGTGCCCCTGGCTATCAGTCAATAAAAAAAGAGAAAATAATTGTGCCGTCTCGTTTAATCTAAGGAATTTGAAATGATTTATACTTTTACTCAAGTATGACAATTTAGTACTTTTTCCACCACTGGATGTGGCTGGGGGTTCTAGCATTTCTTTCACATGACCCATCAATTTAGACAAGTGTGTCTGGGTAAGTGTTATCTAATATTTATAAAATATTTTTTTCTGAACACTTTCTGTTTACCTGGAATTTTTCTTTATTATAGGCTACTACCACTTTTAGTCTTAATCTTCACTACAATACTCGCTGTTTAGCACATGACCTCATGTGAATCTTTATTAAAGAGATGCGTGAG
This sequence comes from Oncorhynchus keta, assembly GCF_023373465.1. Taxonomy (NCBI): domain Eukaryota; kingdom Metazoa; phylum Chordata; class Actinopteri; order Salmoniformes; family Salmonidae; genus Oncorhynchus; species Oncorhynchus keta. Next base: position 35,465,109 of record NC_068443.1, read on the forward strand.
GCTGGCTTAAGAGGGTGTGAACAATGCAGAATGGCTGTAGACAAAGGAGAGCTCTCCAGTAGGTACAGTGCCTTGCGAAAGTATTCGGCCCCCTTGAACTTTGCGACCTTTTGCTACATTTCAGGCTTCAAACATAAAGATATAAAACTGTATTTTTTTGTGAAGAATCAACAACAAGTGGGACACAATCATGAAGTGGAACGACATTTATTGGATATTTCAAACTTTTTTAACAAATCAAAAACTGAAAAATTGGGTGTGCAATATTATTCAGCCCCTTTACTTTCAGTGCAGCAAACTCTCTCCAGAAGTTCAGTGAGGATCTCTGAATGATCCAATGTTGACCTAAATGACTAATGATGATAAATACAATCCACCTGTGTGCAATCAAGTCTCCGTATAAATGCACCTGCACTGTGATAGTCTCAGAGGTCCGTTAAAAGCGCAGAGAGCATCATGAAGAACAAGGAACACACCAGGCAGGTCCGAGATACTGTTGTGAAGAAGTTTAAAGCCGGATTTGGATACAAAAAGATTTCCCAAGCTTTAAACATCCCAAGGAGCACTGTGCAAGCGATAATATTGAAATGGAAGGAGTATCAGACCACTGCAAATCTACCAAGACCTGGCCGTCCCTCTAAACTTTCAGCTCATACAAGAAGACTGATCAGAGATGCAGCCAAGAGGCCCATGATCACTCTGGATGAACTGCAGAGATCTACAGCTGATGTGGGAGACTCTGTCCATAGGCCAACAATCAGTCGTATATTGCACAAATCTGGCCTTTATGGAAGAGTGGCAAGAAGAAAGCCATTTCTTAAAGATATCCATAAAAAGTGTCGTTTAAAGTTTGCCACAAGCCACCTGGGAGACACACCAAACATGTGGAAGAAGGTGCTCTGGTCAGATGAAACCAAAATTGAACTTTTTGGCAACAATGCAAAACGTTATGTTTGGTGTAAAAGCATCACAGCTCATCACCCTGAACACAACATCCCCACTGTTAAACATGGTGGTGGCAGCATCATGGTTTGGGCCTGCTTTTCTTCAGCAGGGACAGGGAAGATGGTTAAAATTGATGGGAAGATGGATGGAGCCAAATACAGGACCATTCTGGAAGAAAACCTGATGGAGTCTGCAAAAGACCTGAGACTGGGACGGAGATTTGTCTTCCAACAAGACAATGATCCAAAACATAAAGCAAAATCTACAATGGAATGGTTCAAAAATAAACATATCCAGGTGTTAGAATGGCCAAGTCAAAGTCCAGACCTGAACCCAATCGAGAATCTGTGGAAAGAACTGAAAACTGCTGTTCACAAATGCTCTCCATCCAACCTCACTGACCTCGAGCTGTTTTGCAAGGAGGAATGGGAAAAAAATTCAGTCTCTCGATGTGCAAAACTGATAGAGACATACCCCAAGCGACTTACAGCTGTAATCGCAGCAAAAGGTGGCGCTACAAAGTATTAACTTAAGGGGGCTGACTAATTTTGCACGCCCAATTTTTCAGTTTTTGATTTGTTAAATTAGTTTGAAATATCCAATAAATGTCGTTCCACTTCATGATTGTGTCCAACTTGTTGTTTATTCTTCACAAAAAAATACAGTTTTATATCTTTATGTTTGAAGCCTGAAATGTGGCAAAAGGTCGCAAAGTTCAAGGGGGCCGAATACTTTCGCAAGGCACTGTACCAAAAATATTCAAATGCCCTTTTCTCAAAGGTGAGTTGACAACTGTATCAACTTTCAGAGCAGAATTACTTTTCCATTGTTCCTCAAAAATGGTGTGTATGATATACCATTTTGTCTGAGTCTCTATTTGTATCCAATGTAGAATATTTTGCTACATAAGACTGAATCCAGTTGGTGATTCACATATATAGTGCCAGTCAAAGGTTTGGACACACCTACTCATTCAAGGGTTTTTCTTATTTAAAAAAAAAACATTGTAGAATAATAGTGAAGACATCAAAACTACGAAACAACACAAATGGAATAAGTTAGTATACAAAAAAGTGCTAAACAAAAGAAAATATGTTCAATTTGAGATTCTTCAAAGTAGCCACCCTTTGCCTTGATGACAGCTTTGCACACTCTTGGCAGTCTCTCAACCAGCTTCATGAGTATTGAACAGTCTTGAAGGTGTTCCCACATATGTTGAGCACTTGTTGGCTGCTATTCATTCACTTTGGGGTCAAACTCATCTCAAACCATCTCAATTGGGTTGAGGTTGGGTGTTTGTGGAGGCCAGGTCATCTGATGCAGCACTCCATCACTCTCCTTATTGGTCAAATAACCCATGGGTCATTGTCGTGTTGGAAGAGAAATTATAGTCTCACTAAGTGCAATCCAGATGGGATGGGGTATCGGTTCAGAATGTTGTGGTTGCCATGCTGATTAAGTGTGCCTTGAATTCTAAATTAAATCACTGACAGTGTCTCCAGGAGAGCACCCCCACAACCTCACACCTCCTCCTCCATGCTTCACAGTGGGAATCACACATGTGGAAATCATCCAATCACCTACTCTGTGTCTCATGAAGACATGGCGGATGGAAACAAAAATCTCAAATTTGGACCCATTAGACCAAAGGACAGATTTCCACCGGTCTAATGTCCATTGCTTGTGGATCTTAGCCCAAGAAAGTCTCTTCTTATTATTGGTCCTTTAGTAGTGGTTTCTTTGCAGCAATTCGACCATGAAGGCCTCTTTCACGCAGTCTCCTCTGAACAGTTGATGTTGAGTTGTGTCTGTTACTTGAACTCTGTAAAGTATTTATTTGGGCTGCAATTTCTGAGGTGTAGTTAACTCTAATGAACTTATCCTCTGCAGCAGAGGTAACTCTGTAACTCCTGTGATGGTCCTCATGAGAGCCAGTTTCATCATAGCTCTGGTTTTTGTGACTGCACTTGAAGAGACTTTCAAAGTTCTTGACATTTTCCAGATTGACTGACCTTCATGTCTTAAAGTAATGATGGACTGTCGTTTCTCTTTGCTTATTTGTGCTGTTCTTGTGATAATACGGACTTGGTCTTTTACCAAATAGGGATATCTTCTGTTTACCACCCCTATCTTGTCATAACACAACTGACTGGCTCAAACGCACTAAGGAGGAAAGAAATTCCACAAATCAACTTTTAACAAGGCACACCTGTTAATTGAAATGCATTCCAGGTGACTATCCCATGAAGCTGGTTGAGAGAATGCCAAAAGTGTGCAAAGTTGTCATCAAGGCAATGGGTGGCTACTTTGAAGAATCTCAAAAATAAAACATATTTTGAGTTGTTTAACACTATTTTGGTTACTACATGATTCCATATGTGCTATTTCATAGTTTTGATGTCTTCACTATTATTCTACAAAATAGCAAAAATAAAGACAAAACCTGAGTAGGGGTGTGTGTGTTGGCAGGGGGGAGGGGTGGCTCAACACTGCTCCCCCTATAAGTAATTTAGTATATATATAAGTCATTGTTCACTCATAGGTGTAGCCTACATACATTCAGAGATAATTTTAGTTTGACACCAATGATCCTAGTAATAGGCTATTGCAGTATGGTATTTTTTTTTATCTTACTTTTAGGTTCAACTTCATGAAACTGAGGGGGTATGAAGAATAGCACAGTGCCATTTTGAATACCATCATACTTCAAACAAACTTGACTAAGGTCTCAGAATGCCCAGAGATCAGTACAATAGACCCCAGACACTCCCTCAGAGATTCTAGTCTTTCATAAAAGTAACATATTTCCTCCCCGGAGCTGGATAGTTAAACATCAGCTGGCAATTCACTGTCTTATTGCCCTGTGTCTTCACCTGGAAATCGATAGATGAATTTCCACATATTGATCCGCCATGGGTGAGATAAAGCAACAGTATCCTACTGCACTGCACTGGGGGCATTCAGCAATATTAATTCAGTTCCAACATCTGATGCAGTGATACAGGTTATGGAGAGTGTAGGCTGTCCTGCTTGGGTTCATCCCTGAATATCGCTGTATTTAACTAGAATGTGGAAATTAAATCTAACAAAATCGCACAACTAAAGGACATGGTCCAAGGCCAAAGGCCCAATTCGATTGAAACCAGTTTATAGGCTAAAGCAACGTAGCATTTCTCGCCTAGGGGAAGAAAGCATGCTTGAATCAATATTAAGTTTGTTCTCTCCAGTTGCACATAGTAAAATATAGTGGCTCTATTATTGCAAACAGAAATCCAAATATACTCTCTCAAATTGCAAGAAAAAGAACATGATTGTGATTGGATAACTGCCCCAGCCAAGGGGACCTTATCTTGCATGAGGAGGAGGGCTGAGTTGAGGGTGGGAAGCGTTGCGGTGCAGAAGTTCAGAGCACCACACGTCCCTGACCTCACAAGCTGGGCCAGAGGGTACTTTAACACACTTTCCCGGGAGGAGGAGGAGGGCTGTCACCTGTGTTCAGGGGAATTATTTAACTAAAGGAAAAGGGGACAGCAGAAGACGGATGATGTGTGATTTAGCTCACTGTTGGGCGGAGAGAGAGAAAGAGAGATAAGAAGATGGGCGGAGGAGTGGGAGAGATGGTGTGGGCCAGGGGGGGCAGTCTCATGTTGGCAAGTCCTGGAATGATCTGTGACTTGCTGATTGATTAACAGAGCAATCAAAGTGAACTTACCCAGGAGCTACATTTGCTAGGTCATCTATTTACATGTCAGTGGTTCTTTGGCGCTGCACACAATATAGAGCCACTGATTCCAATAGGTTAAAAGTTATGCGATAGGTAGAGCGAGATTAAGAGAAATAAGTGTATGTGTCAGGTAATCACCATGAAGAATCACGTTTAAAAGGGATAAGAGGAGAATCATTGACAGAATCACTGTAAAAACTTCCCAGCAAACAGTGAACGTTCCTGCAACAATTGTTTTGGGTGCATTTCTAGAATGGGTTAACGGAACGTTCAAAGAGAAAATGTTACATCCATGTCATGGTACCATCTCTAGCTGGGAACATCTGTCAAATGAGAGACTGTTAGAAAGCTATTTTGACCTTGTCAGAACATCCCTAATGCCAAGGTAAGCAGATAGTTCTTGGGGTCTTTATAGTGTCAAATCATGTTCAGACCTCTACAAACAGTTCAGCAGATACTTTTATGACGATCACAACGCCACAATACACCCGAAACAGAACATTCCAGGAAATCCAAATGTCCTCTTGGTTATTGTTGAAGAGATAAGATAAAGATTAGCTCGGCTATCGGTTCATGACCTCTTATCTCCAAGCACACTCTGATGCAACGCCTGTGCATCCCGCCTGCATCACCTGAACCTCGACTAACATTCTCTCTTTCGGACTTTATGCTCTTTGACAAATGTGTAAGTTAATGTTTTTGCATGTGTGATGTATGTGATAGATCCCCCCCTATAGCCCTATGCTATGCTTTACTCAAATAGTTCAATCACTGGGTTACATATCCTTGGGTTAAATATACAACACGTCATGGGTATAGTGTCACCATTGCCATACATTATCAATGAGTGGCATACAATACGCTGAACGACGGTGGAGGGACGTTGTGGAACATTAAGCTTATATCGCAGTAGGCCGACATTAAAAGTGCGTTATATATATCACGTGGGTGATCACTCAGCTGGGGTATAAAACGTGCAGTGCCTCCAACACTTGTAGGATTATTCTAAGGGGTTTCATGCTTAGACTTACAGCCGTTAAAATCCTAGACGTTGACACTGAGGCGGATGTCTGCGAGACACACGTTTCCTTGTCATAATTTAAATGGCAATTTTTGGTGCCTATGTTGCCAATATCCTGTCCCTGCACTTGACTTGATAGTCCTGTTCTTTAGGCTGGCCTGGCAGGGTTCAGGGCCAGACATAAAGTGTATAGACCTTTCTGTAAGCGGACACATTAATCTCATTTCTAACGAACACTGATGGCCATCCTAGACATTTTTAATGAATCCATGAGCACACACAAAGGTGCACGTTTAGCTTTCTCACAAAGGCAGGATATTAAAAGGAGACGTCTCCAGCGCAGCACAAGATGAACGGCCAGTTTAATTGCCCCGCAGACGGCCATTATGATGACATTTAGTGGGGTATTTTCGACAGCTGACAGGAGTCATTTAGACCACGTCTTAAACGCACCCTGGCACAGCCATGGTCACATGAGTGTTGTCATAACAGCCATTAATAGAAATGCTAATGGAGGTCGTCACTTACCCCGGGACACTCTCCATTCAAATGTCTTCAATAAAAGGACGTCTACATGTCACCTAGGCAGAGGTGTAGGTATTGTCAAAGGATATTATGCATGCCCATCCACCGGCATGTCTTGGGTTGGTTTAATACAATGATGCATTCAGTAATACCAGATATTATTGTATAAAGCTCATATTTTTTAGAGGTTATGTAGGCCTATGTCCCATAATTGATTACAGTATTTGCAAGGTGAGTCGTACTAATTTACCGGCATGGATTATACTCAGCCTTCTGGTCAAATGGCAGATGCAAAATATCCTTATTCCTGTTTTTTGTTGGTTCAGTCTACATAAGCTGTTAGTAAAAGTGGCCTATGCATGGTGTTGATAAAAAAAAATGTGTAGGCTATCGAAGTAGTGGAATCCCCATTCGACTATTATTACAATGTTTAGGTCAATTCTTAAAGCAACGGTTATTGGTTTGTAAATATTTTTTCCCCCATCAAAATAGAAAGGCATAATGCAATCATGTATCTGGCTGTCCTTGCGCAGTCCATGGTGCTGAAACTTCAGTGGTAGCTACAGAATGATTGGCTAGTATGAGAAGGAAGAATGAATTCTCGTGCTAGCTGATGAGTAGCTGTAGCATTGTAGCTGGTTTATTCATTTATTTTTTACAATTGCATTGCCTGAACAAGTGTGTGAGTCTATCACATAAGGAAAAGACGGCAAACTTCCGCGCAAAGCTTGCATGTGCTCTCTTAGACTGAAGAAAGGGTCTCGCGGTGCCACTTTATCTAACACCTTGCTCAAAATAACACTACTTACTACCTTACTTACTGACAGACTTTATTGTCCCCATGGGGACATTTTGTTGCAGTGTCATGTACACAGTATACTATTTTAAGGTAAGTTCTCTTTCTCCATGCAGCCTAAAAAAAACAAGTAATAAAAAGTCCCGAAGAAAAATCCCTCCATAACTGGTCAAACCTGAAGAGTAGGCTAATTTATAAATTCTTGCTCGCTGCTCCTATCTATCTAATTCTAGCAGTTTGTCAACCCAGATTTATTTACGACATGGCTCAAGTAGGTAGGCTAAACACTGCGCATAAAAAGTAAAGCAAAAAGACACCTCACTCCCAAAACCAGGGGTCGCAAATTGAGATTGCAAGTGAATAAAACAGATTAACAACTATGAAATCATGTACCTCAATGTCCGGAAGGTCTTTACTCAGCATGTTTCTCTTTTGGTAATTTGTCTGTCAGGTAAAAGTTCAAATAAACCGTTCGGTTTGTGTGTTCAAAACTTCTCTTGTGCTCTGTAGTAGCTTATTCCATTCTGAGTTCGAATGCGCTGTCTGAAACATCAAATATTTATTTAAAAATGCGCATCCAGTTAAACACAGCAGCACATATGTTGTCCATAAAGACTGATGTGTTTCGTTGGACCAATAATTATTTTGTTAGTTCGAAATGGTGGCGCCAGACATGTCATCACACTGATAAGGGAGTTTGAAAGGTTAAAGTTTGTTGTGAGTCCATTATAAGGTGAGGAGGGGGCACATAGCATGGATAACTGTTCTGCATCATATTGAACCGTCAGCACTGACATTTGTTCCCAGTTGGTAGGCTACTGTAGGTTGCTGCGTTGGTTGCTGCCTTTCACCACCTCGGTTTTCAAGGACAGTTGTGCAACCCTGGCCATGTGCAATAAAAGAGCTGTGATTTGTCTTTCAGTTGCAAACAAAGATATTGGAGGAGACACACCGTCCAGGGGCCTCATTTATAAACCGTACGCTCATTTATAGCGTAAATGTCACACATTTCTGTGTGTACCATTTATGAAAAGTCTGCTCACATACAAAAATATTAGGAAGTATACACTTGGCACATGCCATACCATACATAAGCATGTTTCTGGTTATAAATCAGACCTATCATAAAACTGTGCGTGGGTGAATGAGAAAAACTCCCTCCATTTACCTTTTATGTTGACAATAACTTCCTTGGCTTTATTTGTGGTATTATTTGGAACTATTGGCATTAGGTCACGGCATGCAAACAACTAATTGTTGTTCAATATGTAGTATAGATTACTGGATAGATTACTGGGTTTCTATGGTCTGCCTTGGGATACGTTCTAAGATGCGCAATGATGTCATGTTCCTATAGCACACCACATGTAGCCGAACCATACAGTCAACTATTTCACGTAAACTATCGGTCTATTTACTGTGTTGTTAAAATGTTTTACTCTTCAGCAGTAATGTATGCTGTATCTGGGAAAGGACTGTCCGTTTCTGAAAGAGCAGTTTCTGAAAAGCAACTGCAAATGTTTTGGACCTGTTAGCAGAACGTTTGAATTCATGGACTGATGGACTGCCAGCAAATTCTGAAACATTGTCTAAGGCAGGCTACTAAAATAGAAATGCAATTACAGTACGGACAGTAGGTTACTAGTAGTGATGCACCAATATGACATTTTTGGCAGATACAGATATCCGATATTTAACATTTTAGTGGCCTTTTAAGCTTTCTAGTACAGTTAAATAGTTAACACACACACATGGATGCAGCGGTCTAAGGCACTGCATCTCAGTGCAAGAGGTGTCACTACAGGCCCTGGTTTGAATCCAGGCTGTATCACATCAGGCTGTGATTGGGAGTCCCATAGGGCGGCGCACAATTGGCCCAGTGTCGTCCGGGTTTGGCCGCGGTAGGCCGTCATTGTAAATAAGAATTTGTTCTTAACTGACTTGCCTAGTTAAATAAAGGTCACACATATACACACACACCACACTGACCAAAAAGTTATTTTGTTGTAATGTCTCCATTACCAGTTAAGCATAATCAAAACCTTTCACTTACTTGCTGTGCTGTTTCATTGTTCATTTGTTCAGTAATTTCATTCTCAACCAGGATTTCTATGGAACGCTGTTTGGGTCTTTGCATGTCAAAAATAACCCTATTTGACGTGTCAAATATGCATGTTGACGAATCAGGACCTGAATATGACTGCAAGTCACATAATCATTTAACGTGTTCATCACGTAGTTATTACACATTGATTACACTATCACTCGTATTTCATATGTCACAATGATCCATCGATACGTAAGCTATAATGCTGGTAAAGTTGTCTCGTGCATCTACAGTGCTGGTCATTTAAAAAAGCTAGCTAGCTCATGGATGCAAACAATGTTCTTCACCCAAAACAAATCAAAACGACATAATCTAGGTGTCATCATCTAAAATAACCCTAATTTATAAAACAGTTATTGTTTGATAAATGGTGGTCGGACCCATCTATGTGAAGCTAGCCACAATAAGGATTAGCCAAAATTAGTGGACTTTGCGGTTAGCCTTCAAAATAAAAGTATGGCATAATTCGACTATTTGTGTTCATTTCTATCACTGTCAATAACATACTTTTATTATGAAGGCAAACCACACATTCCACTATTGCGCCTAATCCTTATTGTGGCTAGCTTCACAACACATAACCCGGTCCGGTTATAAGCTAGCTGGCTGCTTATAACGTTAGCTTTGGGCAACAGGTTTAAGTAGCTGGCCAGCTATTTATTTTCATGAAAAGAAGTTCAATTTCAATAGGCGAACAACAAGTGGCAACCTAGCTAATACTTCCTAAGCAATTCTGAAATCATTGCTAAGAATAATGAAAATTACTGCAGTTTCTACTGGCCATTGTTTTCACGCTGGTTGTATTGGTGCTAGCTAGGTACCAAGCTAAAGCTAGCTACCCCAGAAGTTGCGGTCGAAAACATTATGCTTTATTACCAATGCGGTATTGTAATCACATCATTCGTGACCGGTGTTTGCTTGTTTGCAGACTTTTTTGTACAGCTTTGACAGTGCTACTGTATATTTTTTGACACACAAAGACCCAAACGACGTTTCATAGTATGTATGTCATGAAACCATTAGCAGTAACGCTATTACTGTGTAACTCCGGTAGGGTAACATCTGAAAAATAGCGCACTCGGTAGTGTGTACCGGTGCTCGACCAGTTGGTGAAAGCCAACATCACCCACAACAAAGAACGGTTGATTGTCAAGGGCAATGAATTCCATTATCTTGGCTTTAATGAATTTAGCCTTTGAGTGACTGCTCAAATGACTGCTCGACTTGTTGACTGCTCGATCCACACAGCAGACATTGTGGGCTAGGTTAGGAATGCTGTGTTGCACGTGTAGCACAACATTTTACGTGGCGTCATTACGTCATTATATAGGTATGCACGGTAGCATTGACGTTTTTAATCGGTTTATAACATTTTCAACAGGTACAAAGTATCTATATCCACAGTAAAATGAATCCTATATCGACATATCCTGAAAGGCCACTCAGCAAGGAAGAAGCCACTGCTCCAAAACCGCCATAACAAAGCCAGACTACAGTTTGCAACTGCACATGGGGACAAAGATTGTACTTTTTGGAGAACTGTCCTCTGGTCTGATCAAACAAAATTGAACTGTTTGGCCATAATGATGTTTGGAGGAAAAAGGGGGACACTTGCAAGCTGAAGAACACTATCCCAACCGTGAATCACGGGGGTTGCTGCATCATGTTGTGGGGGTGCTTTGCTGCAGGAGGGTCTGATGCAGTTCACAAAATAGATGGCATCATGAGGTAGAAAAATTATGTGGATATATTGAAGCAACATCTCAAGAAATCAGTTAAAGCTTGGTTGCAAATGGGTCTTCCAAATGGACAATGACCTCAAGCATACTTCCAAAGTTGTGGCAAAATGGCTGAAGGACCACAAAGTCCAGGTATTGGAGTAGCCATCACAAAGCCCTGACCTCAATCCTATAGAAAATTGGTGGGCAGAACTGAAAAAGTTTGTGCGAGAAAGGAGGCCTAAAAACCTGACTCGGTTACACCAGCTCTGTCAGGAGGAATGGGCCATAATTCACCCAACTTATTGTGGGAAGCTTGTGGAAGGCTACCCAAAACATTTGACCCAAGTTAAACAATTTAAAGGCAATGCTACCAAATACTAATTGTAAACTTCTGACCCACTGGGAATGTGATGAAAAGAATACAACCTGAAATAAATCATTAACTGACCTAAAAGAGGGAATTTTTACTAGGATTAAATGTCAGGAATTGTGAATAACTGAGTTGAAATGTATTTGGCTAAGGTGTATGTAAACTTCTGACTGAAACTGTATATATTTCCTAGGCAACTAGGTCTAATTAAATTAGAGATGCAGATGATCATTTGTTGTATGGCTCCTTCCGGAATATGAACCCATCACGGCCAAAAAAGGTAAATACTTTATTCTGCAATGGTTACGCAAATTAAATAAATAGGAACAAGATCACTATGTCTAATTATTTTAGATTCTAAAAACAAAACACAAATCTTCGCAGTAAATGGAAAATGGCTGCATTCCTGTGCATGTGTTTTTGTGTTTTTAGTTTTTCATGAAAAACATATAAATACTTACATGCCAGCTTGCAATACAATATTTCAACCAATAGCAGATGTGCATACGCATGATGTAACATTTGCGGGGAGGTGAGCACATTCTCACTGTATAAATGCCAACTGTTGTGTACAAACTGGTGAATACACCGTTTCAGTTATGTTTTGTATATGTGCCCGGTTTATAAATGAATCCCGTGGACATTGTTTGAATGATGAAGGTATCTCTAAAAGGCAAACATTCAGGTGCCTGCAGTTACATAGGTCTGCTCTATATTATACAGTAGGGAAACACTGGAAGAGCAAGACGATTGTATACACATGTAGCCTATCAGTCAATACAGTTCAATAAAATGCAACTTTATTAATTTCATGGCTGTAGCAGGGCATTAAACATTTAGAACAACACACATGTAATTCAATCCCAGTAAGTGCAGTGAATGTAACAAAAGAGATATATAAAAGTAAAACGTATAAAATAATCATGCCCAACTGATCATCTTTAAGAGGACTCCCTCATATGTTTTGATAATTACCAAGAACCTCTAATGATATCCACACATAAAAGAAGTATCTGAGCATTGCAAGTGTGTGGAATGGTGAATATAATTGAAGTTGATGACAGAGGTATGAACTGCATATCAGGACAGTGCAAGAGGGTCATTGTGGTGTGTTACTGTACACTGGCTCTTGAACACACACACACACACACACACACACACACACACACACACACACACACACACACACACACACACACACACACACACACACACACACACACACACACACACACACACAAATATACTTACCTCATGCCATTAGTTGTACATTTTTACTTCCTGTTAGCAGCTGACTCAGACAATCCCATTGGTCAGTGTGGTGTGAAATTGTCCCCTCCAGAAAGCTTTAATAGATTTGCTTACAAACAACATATTCATATTGTACACCAGCCAGCTCAAGGTCAACGACTGGGTCAGGAGTTGATTGATTGATGTGCATGCTCAACCAATCCGGTCCACTGTCCTAGGCCTGACAAACATGGATGTGATGATTCAGCAGGAATTCTGTCTGGGGGAGATGTCATTCAAAGTGAGTTGATTTACAACTCCTGGCTCTCGCTGGCACACTGTCGGCTGGTGTAAACCCTAATGCATCCATCCCTTAAATACACATGATTAAATTACGAGAGAGAGAGAGAGAGAGAGAGAGAGAGAGAGAGAGAGAGAGAGAGAGAGAGAGAGAGAGAGAGAGAGAGAGAGAGAGAGAGAGAGAGAGCAAGAGAGAGAGAGAGAGAGAGAGAGAGAGAGAGAGAGAGAGAGAGAGAGAGAGAGAGAGAGAGAGAGAGAGAGAGAGAGAGAGAGAGAGAGAGGACAAAATGTATTGATTTTAAATAATGTATCCACTATGCAGGACTGTGTATCCTTCTTTTCTTACACATTGCTCATATCACATTCTGAGGTTGTTCTTTGCCATCTGTCTTTTTCCAGCGAATGCCAGGGATCTCCGTTGGGGGACTGTTCATGTTGTGTTGTGAATCCACTGAGGGGCTGACACCTGGTTGTGGACAGAAGAGATAGGGAGCTGAGATGGTGCTGAGCTAAATAAGAGACAATAAGAGACAAATAATGTACAAGAGATCAGGCAAGTATACTTTTATCTTAAAGTTATTGTAATATAATAAGCATATTATACGTATTGCATACTCTTTATTCATCAGAAGGATTTCAGTTGTTATGAGTTATGATTGTGGTCAATATTCCCAAGGTTTGACCAATATTCTTTTTTCCTAACAGAACTGTAGATGAAGGTTGACATTTATTGGGATGAGTCTTGTCCTGTAGGCAGGACTGAGAAATTTCCACTAGATGGGTTTGTTTTTTCCACTAGTCGAAATTGTCTACAGTCAATATATATATATTTTATTTTATTTTTGGTCTTAATTTAAAGTTAGGGTTAGGCATTACGGTTAGCAGTGTGGTTAAGGTTAGGTTTAAATATCTGAATTTATGTCTTTTCAGCTGTGCCAGCTAAGTGACCACTGCAGAGCTGCCTTCAGAACAAGATTCAACCTTAAACCTGCGGCTTACCTCCATCTAAGTCTAAGTGATGTTAAGGAGAAACACTGGCTCATATACTGTACAGTGCCTTCAGAAAGTGTTCACACACCTTTACTTTTTCCACATTTTGTTGTTTTACATCCTGAATTAAACAGTTATTCAACTGAGATTGTGTCACTGATCTACACACAATACCCCATAATATCAAGGTGGAATTTTGTTTGTAGACATTTTTTTTATTCATAAAACTTTTAATCTGAAATGTCTTGAGTTAATAAGTATTCAACGGGTTAACCCCTTTGTTATAAGTTCAGGAGTAAAAATGTGCTTAAGTTAACAAATCAGATACAGTATACATACTAGAGGTCGACCGATTATGATTTTTCAACGCCGATACCGATACCGATTATTGGAGGACCAAACAAGCCGATTTATATATTTGTAATAATGATAATTATAACAATACTGAATGAACACTTATTTTAACTTAATATAATACATCAATAAAATCAATTTAGCCTCAAATAAATAATGGAACACGTTCAATTTCGTTTAAATAATGCAAAAACAAAGGACATATGAAAGCTGGTGGTTCCTTTTAACATGAGTCTTCAATATTCCCAGGTAAGAAGTTTAGGTTGTAGTTATTATATAAATTATAGGACTATTTCCCTCTATACCATTTGTATTTCATTAACCTTTGACTATTGGATGTTCTTATAGGCACTTTAGTATTGCCAGTGTAACATTATAGCTTCCGTCCCTCTCCTCGGTCCTCCCTGGGCTCGAATCAGCAACACAATGACAACAGCCACCATCGAAGCAGCGTTACCCATGCAGAGCAAGGTGAACAACTACTAGAATGCTCAGAGCGAGTGACGTTTGAAACGTTATTAGCGCCCGCTAACTAGCTAGCCATTTCACTTCAGTTACACCAGCCTCATCTCGGGAGTTGATAGGCTTAATGTCATGAACAGCGCAATGCTTGACGCACAACGAAGAGCTGCTGGCAAAACACACGAAAGTGCTGTTTGAATGAATGTTTACGCTTCTGCCTACCATCTCTCAGTCAGATACTTAGATACTTGTATGCTTGTATGCTCAGTCAGATTATATGCAACGCAGGACACACTAGATAATATCTAGTAATATCATCAACCATGTGTAGTTAACTAGTGATTATGATTGATTGTTTTTTATAAGATAAGTTTAATGCTAGCTAGCAACTTACCTTGGCTTACTGCATTCGCGTAACAGGCAGTCTCCTTGTGGAGTGCAACGAGAGAGAGAGGCAGGTAGTTATTGCGTTGGACTAGTTAACTGTAAGGTTGCAAGATTGGATCCCCAAGCTGACAAGGTGAAAATCTGTCATTCTGCCCCTGAACGAGGCAGTTAACCCACCGTTCCTAGGCCGTCATTGAAATTAAGAATGTGTTTTTAATTAACTGAGTTGCTGAGTTAAATAAAGGTATATATAAAAAATATAAAAAAATCGGCGCCCAAAAATACCAATTTCAGATTGTTGTGAAAACTTGAAACGGCCCTAATTAATCGTCCATTCCGATTAATCGGTCGACCTCTAATACCTCTAGTGCCTTCCGAAAGTATTCAGACCCTTTTTTTACGTTACAGCCTTATTCTAAAACAGATTTTTTTTTAAATTATTCAGCAATCTACAGATAATACCCCATAATGACAGAGTGAAAACAGGTTTTTAGACATTTTATTTACATGAGTATTCAGACCCTTTGCTATGAGACTCGATTCTGATGTTTCTTCAATTTGATTGGAGTCCTCCTGTGGTAAATTCTACTGATTGGACATGATTTGGAAAGGCTCACACCTGTCTATATAAGGTCCAACAGTTGAGAATTCATGTCGGAGCAAAGCCACGAGGTTGAAGGAATTGTTCATAGAGCTCTGAGACAGGATTGTATCGAGGCACAGATCTGGGAAAGGGATCAGGATCAGGATCGAGACAAAGATGAACAGAGCGAAGTACAGAGAAATCCTTGATGAAAACCTCAGACTGGGGAGAAGGTACACCTTCCAACAGGACAACGACCCTAAGCAAACAGCCAAGACAAGGCAGGAGGTGCTTCGGGACAAGTCTATGAATGTCCTTGAGTGGCCCAGCCAGATCCCGAACCTGAATAAACTTCTCTAGAGAGACCTGAAGATAGCTGTGCAGCAACGCTCCCCAACCTAACAGAACTTGACATGATTTGCAGAGAAGAATGGGAGAAACTCCACAAATACAGGTGTGCCAAGCTTGTAACTTGTAAACGCTGCCAAAGGTGCTTCAACATAGTACTGATTAAAGGTCTGAATACTTATGTAAATGTGATATTTCATTTTTTTTAAATAAATTTGCCAACATGTCTAAAAACCTGTTTTTCTTCATCGTTATGGGGTATTGTGTGTAGATTAATGAGAAAAAAACGAACATTTTAATCCATTTTAGAATAAGGCTGTAACGTAACAAATTGTGGAAAAAGTCAAGGGGTCTGAATAATCTCCGAAGGCACTGTATATACAAAAGTATATAAACGTGCTTCTACAAAGTATTGACTTGAGGGGTCTGAATACAAATATGTTTGCAAAAATGTCTAAAAACATGTTTTCACTTTGTCATTATGGGGTATTTTGTGTAGATGGGGTGAGCTGTTTAATTTATTTAATCCATTTTGAACTCTGGCTGTAAATCAATAAAATGTGGAATAAGTCAAGGGGTATGAATACTTTCTGAAGGCACTGTATACAACTGTAGCTGGTGCATCCAAGACTTCTCTGACAAGTCAGTATTTTGTATTCATGTACAGTGTGTTTATTCACTAATAATAATCCGATATGTATTAAGAGTTTCATAATTTATATCCATTTTCAGAAATTTTGGTAAATGAGCTTTTATTAGTTATGAAAGAGAAATTCTGAAAGAGAGTGGTGGGTTTTTTCACTATCTAATCATGGCATGGAGTTGTTCAATGACAAACATGTATTTGTTTAAAATCTATTACATGATGGTTTATTTTCTGATAATGTTGTTTTGGAAAATGCTATATATCTGTCTCACTCTCAGATAAAAAAAATAGTACTGCTCTCTTTTACACAGCCAAATATGACAAATAATGACATGTTTAATAAAGAACTGTACAAATGATACATTTGTGACATAAATATTTATTTTTAAAGTTTGACAAAATTCTAAATCAATAACATGAGATCTGTATGTAAAACATGTACATTTTGCCATTTTACACATTTAGTAGATCTTATCTAGTGCGACTTGCAGTAAGGGCATTCATCTTCAGATAGCTACAGTAGGTGAGACACATGTCAAATATACAGGATAGAAACAAATATACAAACAAATATACATGATACGAACCTTCCATTCCAGCTAAAAATATGAGGTATTACCACCCCATTCACGAAAATGATGCGCTCCTACAGACAGTAAATCACGTGGCCATGGCTTGCTAAATAAAGCAGGCAGACAGTCATCGAGGCATTCAGTTACTATTCGGTTGAACATTAGAATAGGTAAAACGATTGACATAAGCAACTTTGAGGATGGTATGATCGTCGATGCCAGGCGCACAGGAGCCAGTTGTCACGCCTTGGTCTCAGTATTTTGTGTTTTCTTTATTATTTGTTCAGGCCAGGGTGTGACATGGGGTTTATTGTTGTATTTCGTATTGGGGTTTTGTAGTTATTGGGATTGCGGCTAGTAGGGGTGTTGTATGGGCTTGGCTGCCTGAGGCGGTTCTCAATCAGAGTCAGGTGATTCTCGTTGTCTCTGATTGGGAACCGTATTTAGGTAGCCTGAGTTTCGCTTTGTATTTCGTGGGTGATTGTTCCTGTCTCTGTGTAGTTTCACCAGATAGGCTGTAATTAGGTTTCACGTTCCATTTTGTTGTTTTGCATTTGTATAGTTATTTCATGTGTCGCTTTTGTCATTAAAGACATGAGTAACCACCACGCTGCATTTCGGTCCGACTCTCTTTCTACAAACGAAGAACGACGTTACACCAGTATCTCATAAATGGCCAGCCTCCTGGGCTTTTCATGCACGACAGTGTCTAGGGTTTACCGAGATGGGGGCGACAAACGAAAAACATCCAGTCAGCGGCAGTCCTGTGGGTGAAAATAGTTTGTTGATGAAAGAGTTTGAAGGAGAATGGCAATGGTGCAAGCTAACAGGGGGGGCACAAACAGGCAAATAACGGTGCAGTACAACATTGATGTGCAGAACGACATCTCGGAACGCACAACTCGACGATCCTTGTCACGGATGGGCTATTGCGGCAGACGACCACACCGGCTCAAGTGTGTACACAATCACCAACACTGGACAGTTGAGGAGTGGAAAAAACATTGCCTGGTCTGACGAATCCTGGTTCCTGTTGTGTTATGCTAATGGAAAAGTCAGCATTTGGCATAAGCAGTCCATAGCCCCATACTGCCTGGTGTCAACGGTACAGGCTGGTGGCGGTGGTCTAACGTAGTGGGGAATGTTTTCCTGGCACAGATTAGGTCCCTTGACACCAATTGAGCAAAGGTTGAACGCCACAGCAATCAGATTTTTTTTGCTAACCAGGTGTATCTCTTCATGGCTACAGAGGGGTCCAACCCGGTACTAGATGGGTGTACCTAATAAACTATCCACCTAAAATGTATAGATAAAAAATCTGAGAACAGTCATATTTTACACACACATGAAGGTACCCATAAGCAATCATTTCTGATGAATATATATGTTTTATTGTGGATGAAGCGTTTAGAAATAAATTCTTCATATATTATATCACCAGCATCACATCACATAATTTACAAAAGTGTTTTATTTTAAAGACAGAATGAGTGTGTATCTGAGGATAGGTAAAGAGTTTCACCTGCAAGTTACCCCCTTAAACCAAAAACATGATTTCACATGGAATTTCACATGTGAAATCATGTGAAAACATGTTTTTGGAACACTTCACATGATCACATGTTTCACCATGTGTAGTTTCACGTTATTAAATCCCACTGGGAACAGTATATAATTTCAACGTGGATAATTGGGTAATATGTGGTTGATGTGTTGATAAATTAGATTGCAACCTATATTCACCTACTCAAAAAGACAGCAGAAAGTTAGTTGAATTTCCAATGTTTCATCACTATGCTTTCAACCATCTAAAAGTACAACCAAATTCCAATTAAAAAACAAAATCTGATTTCTCATTTAGTTGTCACCCAAATGTCTATCACGGCGCGTTCAACCATTCAAAAGCAAAGTTCAAAGGTAATACAATACCAGATATTTGTTTTATCACTGGTCTTCTAATCTAATTTGTGTATTTATTATTATGTATTTCACTTTTAAATTAATTTGATATTCTCTCTGCATTGTTAAGAAGGGCCATAAGAAAGTACACTGCTCAAATAAATAAAGGGAACACTAAAATAACACATCCTAGATCTGAATGAATGAAATATTCGTATGAAATACCTTTTTCTTTACATAGTTGAATGTGCTGACAACAAAATCACACAAAAATTATCAATGGAAATCAAATTTATCAACCCATGGAGGTCTGGATTTGGAGTCACACTCAAAATTAAAGTGGAAAACCACACTACAGGCTGATCCAACTTTGATGTAATGTCCTTAAAACAACTCAAAATGAGGCTCAGTAGTGTGTGTGGCCTCCATGTGTCTGTATGACCTCCCTACAACGCCTGGGCTCCTGATGAGGTGGCGGATGGTCTCCTGAGGGATCTCCTCCCAGACCTGGACTAAAGCATCCGCCAACTCCTGGACAGTCTGTGGTGCAACGTGGCGTATGTGGATGGAGCGAGACATAATGTCCCAGATGTGCTCAATTGGATTCAGGTCTGGGGAACGGGCGGGCCAGTCCATAGCATCAATACCTTCCTCTTGCAGGAACTGCTGACACACTCCAGCCACATGAGGTCCAGCATTGTCTTGCATTAGGAGGAACCCAGGGCCAACCACACCAGCATATGGTCTCACAAGGGGTCTAATGGCAGTCAGGCTACCTCTGGCGAGAACATGGAGGGCTGTGCGGCCCCCGAAAGAAATGCCACCCCACACCATGACTGACCCACCGCCAAACCGGTCATGCTGGAGGATGTTGCAGGCAGCAGAACGTTCTCCACGGCGTCTCCAGAATCTGGCACGTCTGTCACATGTGCTCAGTGTGAACCCTCTTTCATCTGTGAAGAGCACAGGGCGCAAGTGGCGAATTTGCCAATCTTGGTGTTCTCTGGCAAATGCCAAACGTCCTGCACGGTGTTGGGCTGTAAGCACAACCCCCACCTGTGGATGTCGGTCCCTCATACCACCCTCATGGAGTCTGTTTCTGACCGTTTGAGCAGACACATGCACATTTGTGGCCTGCTGGAGGTCATTTTGCAGGGCTCTGGCAGTGCTCCTTCTGCTCCTCCTTGCACAAAGGCGGAGGTAGCGGTCCTGCTGCTGGGTTGTTGCCCTCCTACGGCCTCCTCCACGTCTCCTGATGTACTGGCCTGTCTCCTGGTAGCGCCTCCATGCTCTGGACACTACGCTGGCAGACACGGCAAACCTTCTTGCCACAGCTTCTTGCACAGCTCTCATTGATGTGCCATCCTGGATGAGCTGCACTACCTGAGCCACTTGTGTGGGTTGTAGACTCCATCTCATGCTACCACTAGAGTGAAAGCACCGCCAGCATTCAAAAGTGACCAAAACATCAGCCAGGAAGCATAGGAACTGAGAAGTGGTCTGTGGTCACCACCTGCAGAACCACTCCTTTATTGGGGGTGTCTTGCTAATTGCCTATAATTTCCCCCTGTTGTCCATTACCTGTATTGCATTTCAACGTTTGAGATTCTGCACAGACTATTACAGAAATTGTGAAAATCTCCACCGACCTGCGTTGATCTATGCATGCTATCTTAAACATGCATGCTTTATATGATTACATAAGAAGAAATGTATAGTACAGTACTCATTTTAAGATTCAATGTTGCATTAGTTTGTAAGATATTCTTAACTTTAGGCTATTTACTGTAATATACAAATGTAATATTGAATTGTGTTTGGTTGACAACACAACCAAATATCAGCATTTAAACGACATGTATCTACTGCTTGAATTAGTTCCAGCTGAGCCACTGGCTTAATCCCGTTGTTTTACGTCTATTTGTGGTATGCAGGTAACAATTGTGAGAAGCATTGGAGTCAATTTAGGCCAGCATCCCTATGGAACACTTTCGACACCTTGTAGAGTCCATGCCTGGATGAATTGAGGCTGTTCTGAGGGCAAAAGAGGGTGCAACTCAATATTAGGAAGGTGTTCCTAATGTTTCGAACACTCAGCACAGATTCCACATCGCAGAACGTTGACAAATTACGTTGCAACAACGTTGATTCAACCAGTTCGTGCCCAGAGGGTTGTTGCTTTACATGTTGAGTCATGTTATCACATTAACTTCACATAAGATCATGTGATCACATGAAAATATGTGTTTTTGGAAAGCTTCACGCGTTCACATGTTAAGTTCCTGCAGTTTTCCATTAGGACCTCCTCTCCTTCCTTGTTTCTACTTCTGTGGCTACATTCAGAGCTTGTTTCATCCCAGCACACAGCAGGTGAAATGCTCTCACAGAGCTTGACGTTCAAACACCTGCGTAATTGTGCAGGTTGGTTTTAGTAATGCGGTACACTGGTGTGCATTGTACTCCCTCTCCTAGCAGGTGTGTTAGTATTACTGTGTGTTTGGAGGAGGGGGGGCTGTGTGTGTTCGTGAGAGCATGCATGTGTGTGTGTGTGCGTGCATGTGTGCGTGCGTGTGTGTGCGCGTGCGTGCGTGCGTGTTCACTCCTGTGTAGTAGCTGTTGTGGCTCATGTCTTTTCGAGAAATGCTCCACTATTGTCTTTCCACACACGTTCTTGGCATAACAATCAATAACGGGCAGCATTTATTGATTTATTGGAACTTTTGCAAGATGGGATCTCTTGAGATTAACCATCTCGTTTTCAGGCGTGTCCCCAAAAAAACAAGAATAATGTCAACTGGTGTCTGATAACAATAACAATGAAATAATTAAAAATTTAAAATTAAAACATACATTGCCCTACAGTGCTTCAATACATAATTATTCCTTAGAAACTCATTTGAATACCATAAAACATTTGTTGCAGCGACAGGGTATTGTTTTAACACTCTCATGCCATTAAAACACTCTAAGATCTTATTCTAATAAGGCAAACCTTAGGCTAATAGTTTTTCTCCACATTAATATTCATGTTTGGAAAATGTAACTGTTGTTGTAGCTAAGTTGTTCCTGCTGACAGCTCAAAAGCTTAAGGCGCCACACTGATCAGAGAGTGCACTTGATTCCGGGGCAGCATCAGGTCTACAACTGAAATGCCTGCTGTTGGGGGTACTCAGCACTATTCAAAAGAAGTGCTTTGTAACACCAAAACCAGTGGCAACTGAGCTGCCACCAACTTGAAGGAGACGAAACCCGAACTTTGCTGGAGTATTGGAACACATCAGACTGAGACATTACATGCTGTGTTGTAACACCTTGCCAGGGTCTGGGAGCACTACCGGAAAAGATTGAAAACACTATTTTGGTGTTTCGAGTCTTGTTCAGTGCAGATTTAGATACGTTCTCTTTTGGTGTCGTTTCCTCTGTTTATATCTTCTAAACACCATTATAGTGTTTCAAATCCTGTCTAGTGCAGAGTTAGATCACTTCTTCTGGAGTATTTCATGGTTAACATTGGTTTATGCATCTGATCATTTGCCAGTTTAACCCATTTTGGCAGGCAGTGTCTAGAGTTTTTTACAGTAAGAATTGCAGGATACTGTATTTGCCTCTAACATAAAAAGTTAGAAATGTGGGAATGGGTCATCTCATCATTGAACGTAATTTAGCCTGCTGGTTTTCATATCATTCATCACGATCCATTCGTCATGATCCAATCATTCATTCATTGTGCCATGATCCTCATGGCACAACAAGCTGCTTAGTGCTAATATAGATGATACATTTCTTTCTTTAAACATGGATACAACATTTTGTAAAATAATCATTAAGTTAAAAAAAAAATGGAATGGACTTTTTACATTGTGGCTTTGTGGTTGCGTGTGTCAAATTCCAATGAAATGTACCATCAATTGCCCCAGAAGATGGGGTTCAATTCCTGCTTCCGCCTGTCTTTCACTCCTTCTCCTGCTCCCTGTGTTCCTAATCTGTCCAAATAAAGCATTACAAAACTTATTGTGTATCATAACAATTACATTGGGTTCGAAAAACAGATCTCAGGTTAGGTGCACTACTTTTCACGGCTTTATTACACAATCTCGGTGTTCTGAATCGTTCTATTTTTACAGTGTAGGACCGGATTACAATTGAACAAATATGCAGGGAAACTTTCACAGTTAACATTCACAACATTCATAAAAAGTCAATCTCAATAGAAAACAATGGCACAGGTGTCATGCAAATGCTAGTAATTAGAAATTATAATTACCATGCGTGGGCAGAAATGTCAATTTTTCGGCAACACTCTTCAGTAGTCATAATCTCTTTGGGGTGACAAATGAATAACCGTTAGCAGTCCTATATCAATTGAAGGACATTTTACCGCCCTCCCATGCGACTGTGTTGATTATTTGCATTGGGTTACACTGTACTGTACTATACATCCTCCATAGAGTTTTGCCTAATTGTCTAATTTGACTAATTGGAAGTTAAAGAGTTATTAGTGTTGTGCAGCAACCCATGACTCACCTCCCACCACGCTTTGATCCCCAGAGAAAAAGGGCTCTGACGGAGTTGGAGTTGGGAGTTCGTTCAAAGAACGTATAAAAGCCACCGAGATACTAAACGCTGGAGTTCTGAGATATTAAAACGCAGTCATAGGCAAACATAGTAGAGTATTGCATTTGGAGTCGTCTATAATGCATTACATCATCTATACATCATTGATATCAGTTGTTATAAATGATGTAATCGACACACGTGTGCATCAACAAAAAACTAAGTAAGAGTGGAAAACTGGACATTTTGGTACTGATAACGAAGTGCCTTCGTTGGAGGATAATGTGGCAGGCTTTGGCACAGGTATTTACATGATTGTTACCTAAATAAAATGGCACACAATTGATTATTTTCGTCTACAGTTCAAGGTTAAAATTGTCATTATGGCTAGACAGTTGATGAAAAAGATCATTCCCAATGCTGTTGTGTAACCCACAGTAAAGCAAGGCTTCAGCGTCTGTGGACTGGAAGCAAATCAAATTAAAGCTCATTTGACTTGTCACATGTGCCGAATACAACAAGTGTAGACTTTACCGGGCTTACTTACAAGCCCATAGCCAACAGTGCAGTTCAAGAAGAAGAAATATATTTACCAAGTAGACTAAAATAAAAAAGTAATAATAAAATGAACACAGTAAGAATAACAATAATGAGAATATACAGGGGGCACAGGTACCGAGTCAGTGTGCGGGGCTCCAGGCTAGTTGAGGTACTCTGTACATGTAGGTGGGGGAGAAGTGACTATGCATAGGGAACAAACAAACAGCGAGTGTAAAAAAGACAACAGTTGTAGCTATGCTGTTAACTGGTGCTTCTTGTGACAGCCTAAAATGTCATCAAACGCTTCCACCTGCTTGGCTTACTGTTTTTCATGGTAACATCTTGATAAAAGATACCTTAATACCTTCATACAATCCATATGTCAACTCCCATAGCCAAGAGGGGAAAGGAAATTAAGTGCTTGCATTAAAAAAAAAAATGATTTAATGGCATTTTTGGGGGGCTCTTGATTTGTGGGTTTGCTGCTTGCATTGACATAGAGGAGATTTACTGTATGTGATGTCTTGTGTTTTTATGGCAATAGAAACTCGTCCCACATTCATCCCGGTTGGATTAAGGCTTGAAAATGAACATACTGTATGTCAGGGGTAGGCAACCCTGGACCTGGAGTGACGCAGACACTTCATGTTTTTGATTTCACCGACCTGGAAGCTCAGCTGTGATTAATTTAGGCAATCTCTGAACTAATCAATTAGCTCAGTTGGTCAGGTGTGGAGCGTAGTTGGAACAAAATCCTGCAGTACCTGCGGCACTCCAGGAACAGGGTTGCCTACCCCTGACGTATGTCATGCTTGAAATTCTGCCTGTACGTTCCAGTGCTCTAAATGTTGGTTTAAAATGTCGTCTGGCATCTCTGTGTTTGTAGCCGCAGACCGACCTCCAACACTAACAAGATTCAAGGAAGCCTAAACCCATGATGAAATAACAGCGTAAGGCACTGCAATCATGTAACTTAAAGTTCCAATGCAGCTGTTTTTATCCCTATGTCAAATCATTTCTGTCTAACATTGAAGTACACTACTGCGATTGTTTTCAATTCAGATGGTCAAAATAACCAAAAATGGCTTCATAGTAAAGAGCAAATTCTCAAGCAAGAATTTTACTGCGAGTGGTCTGAGTGGAGAGTGTAAAACTGAAAATTAGCTGTTATTGGCAGAGACATTAGGAACTCTTTCTTATTGGTCTATTAATTAATTTACCATCTGGTGATGTCAACGGGCAGGCCAAAAACTCCATCCCACCAAAACAGCCTGAAATTTCATGCGGCCTTTTCAAACAGCCATGTAGCATATTTCAGTCAAATATATTTATAACTAAACTTCTCATTGGTCTGTCTGTGCTTCTGTCTTTAATGAGCTGCGCAGTATGTGTAAGTATTCCTTTCTAATGCGGCTTTTTTAAAAGGTATCATGAAGAACTGGAAAACTGTTGCTAATGCTCTCCACTTTCTGGAGGACGATTGTGCCATGCTGAGTCTCTCTGACTCTGAAAATGTATAATTGAACCAGACGTTGTAGAGTCTTCTGTAACGGTGATCAACAGTGCTGTTGTCAAGGAAGAAGTTGACTGAGTTTTGAAATCAGTGGAATGCCCTGTGGAGGCAGAGGATGATAGCTAAGGAGATGGAGAAAATTCTGGCATTTGATTGTAAAATAGGCGGAGGGAGTCAAAGAGAACACACAGAAGGCTGTTGTACAAAACACCTGTCTCTGGATTACATCTTCAAACTAAGGGCAACCATGGCATGCATCGGTGACAGATGGAGATTTCATCCATGTATAATACAGGTAAGAGAGTCTAGCTAGCTACATTTTCAGATAGTATTCAGTGCATTCTGAAATTATTCAGAACCCTTGACTTTTTCCACATTTTGTTACGTTACAGCCTTATTCTAAAATAGATTAAATTGCATTTTTTTCCTAATCTACAGTATCTACACACAATATCCCATAATGACAAAGCAAAAACTGTTTTATAGAAATGTGTGCAAAAAATATATAAAACAATATCAATATTCAGACGCTTCACTTAGTACTTTGTTGAAGCACCTTTGGCAGCAATTACAGCCTCAAGTCTCTTGGGTATGACGCCACAAGCTTGGCACACCTATATTTGGGGAGTTTCTCCCATTCTTCTCTGCAGATCCTGTCAAACTCTGTCAGGTTGGATAGGGATCGTTGCTGCACAGCTATTTTCAGGTCTCTCCAGATATGTTTGATCGTGTCCAAGTCCAGGCTCTGGCTGGGCCACTCCAGAGACTTGTCCTGAAGGCACTCCTACATTGTATTGGCTGTGTGCTTAAGGTTGTTGTCCTGTTGCAAGGTGAACCTTCACCCTAGTCTGAGGTCTTGAGCTCTCTGGAGCAGGTTTTCATCAAGGATCACTCTGTACATTTCTCCATTCATCTTCCCCTTGATCCTGACTAGTCTCCCACTCCCTGCCGCTGACAAACCTTCCCACAGCATGATGCTGCCACCACGATGCTTCACCGTAGGGATGGTGCCAGGTTTCCTCCAGATGTGATGCTTGGCTTTCAGGCCAAAGAGTTCAATCTTGGTTTCATCAGCCCAGAGAATCTTGTTGCTCGTGGTCTGGGAGTCCTTTAGTTGCCTTTTGGTAAACTCCAAGTGGGCTGTCATGTGCCTTTTACTGAGGAGTGGCTTCTGTCTGGCTACATTACCATAAAGGCCTGATTGGTGGAGTGCTGCAGAGATGGTTGTCCTTCTGGAAGGTTCTCACATCGCCATGTCCAATCAATTTAATTTACCACAGGTGGACTCCAATCAAGTTGAAGAAACATATCAAGGATGATCATTGGAAACAGGATGCACCTGAGCTCAATTTCGAGTAGCAAAGAGTCTGAATAATTATGTAAATAAGGTATTTTTTAAATATATATATTTTTTATAAATTTGCACAATTTCTTAACACGTTTTCTACTTGTGATTATGGGGTATTGTGTGTATATTGATGAGGAAATGTTTTTATTTAATACATTTCAGAAAATGGCTGTTATGTAGCAAGATGTTTAAAAAGTCAAGTGGTCTGAAAATTTTCCGAATGCACTGTACATATACTCTGGTGGTTCACTCGCAATGAAAGGCTTTAAAAGCAAAGAATGTCGGAGAAAGTCGGACCACCTGAACAGTTTACTCAGCCACCTCTAAGCAACTTCATACCATAGCAAACCCCCCCTCCCCCAAAACGAAACAGGATAAATGTTTTTCCTGAAGAGTTAAATCCCTCAAAGCTTGCTTTAGATCTAAGATGTCCAGTTTGAGCTTGATCTAAAATAGTCTGTAGTTTTTGGGGAAAGAGCATTGGCTTAAGGAAGCCTATTGATTTTATTTTACCTTTATTTAACTAGGCAAGTCAGTTAAGAACAAATTCTTATTTTCAATGACAGCCTAGGAACAGTGGGTTAACTGCCTGTTCAGGGGCATAATGACAGATTTGTACCTTGTCAGCACAGGGATTTGAACTTCCAACCTTCCAGTTACTAGTCCAACACTCTAACCACTAGGCCAATTGATTGTATGACTCTTTTTTTTCACGCTTTTCTGTCACTTTTCAGTTAGCCACATTACTGTGAACATCAAAACTTTTCCCAGATTGATTCATTCAATTTTATTTGCCAGTTTTAAAATACATGTACATACACAGTACATACATTTTAAATACGTGACATGCATAACACAATGAAGTCAGAAATGTATTTTCAATAAGATATCTATGGCCCTATGTTGGAGTGGAATAGCTTTCAGACAAACCTCTTACCTTGGAATTGCCATGAACCATACATATACTCTGGTTGTTCATTCCCAATGAAAGGCATCAACATGACTATTGAGACACTGAAATTAAATACAAAGGCCACATTTCGCAGCTCAACCTGCTTGCCCTGTATATCCGTCAATATATCACAGTCCAGACAGGTCTGTTCATTATCTGACTGGTATAAACACAGCTTTGGGCCGTATTGACTCGGCAGGGATTCTCTCTTTTACCTTTTGTTCCTTGCAGGAGCACTGTCAGAAAGCACAGGGATTAAACACTCTCTGCCTGCTTGCCTCTACTGCTGTGGTGGTAAGGAAGGAGAGGATTACCTTGGAGGAAAGGGGGGTACAGCCAGCTACACCGCTACACCTTTGAGTCTGCTCGGGGCTGTTTGGGCCACTGGTTGAAGTCCTTTATAGAATCAAAGAAGGGAATAGAACTAGGCGCCGGACAGCTTTCACCTCTAAACTGGATTGATGGGCCCCTGTTTTAGCAGACCACTAGGTTGCCTGTAGCTTTGCAACGGTCAATGTCGGGCTCCTGTCGCTTCTTATAGGAGTTTGTTTCCTCTGCTTGGAGAAGAGCAGCCCAAGTTCCTACTCTATATTCGAGAGGTTGACCCTATTTGGATGTAAGACAATGTGACAAGGTGTTCTCAGTCTTGTTCCTTGTCCCAGGATCTGGTATGAAGCTACACCATTCAGAGTCGGGTGTCCATCGCCTCAGGAGGTAGAGTGTAAAGAAATCACAACAGCGTGACATACAGTTGAAGTCGGAAGTTTACATACGCTTAGGTTGGAGTAATTAAAACTTGTTTCTCATCCACTACATACAATTATTGTTAACAAACTAGTTTTGGCAAGTCGGTTAGGACATCTACTTTGTTCATGACACAAGTCATTTTTCCAACAATCGTTTACAGACAGATTATTTCACTTATAATTCATTGTATCACAATTCCAGTGGGTCAGAATTTTACATACACTAAATTGACTGTGCCTTTAAACAGCTTGGAGAAGTCCATAAAATGATGGATTTAGAAGCTTCTGATAGGCAAATTGACATCATTTGAGTCAAGTGGAGGTGTACCTGTGGATATATTTCAAGGCCTACCTTCAAACTCAGTGCCTCTTTGCTTGACATCATGGGAAAATCAAAAGAAATCAGCCAAGACCTCAGAAAAAGATGTAGACCTCCACAAGTCTGGTTTATCCTTGGGAGCAATTTCCAAACACCTGAAGGTACCATGTTCATCTGTACAATCAATAGTACGCAAGTATACCATGTTCTGTCTCCTAGAGATGAACGTACTTTGGTGCGAAAAGTGCAAATCAATCCCAGAACAACAGCAAAGGCCCTTGTGAAGATTCTGGAGAAAACATGTACAAAGTATCTATATCCACAGTAAAACGAGTCCTATATCGACATAACCTGAAAGGCCGCTCAGCAAGGAAGAAGCCACTGCTCCAAAACCACCATAAAAAAGCCAGACTGTGGTTTGCACATGGGGACAAAGATCATACTTTTTAGAGAAATGTCCTCTGGTCTGATGAAACAAAAATATTGTTTGGCCATAATGACCATCGTTATGTTTAGAGGAAAAAGGGGGAGGCTTGCAAGCCGAAGAACACCATTCCAACTGTGAAGCACGGGGATGGCAGCATCATGTTTTGGGGGTGCTTTGCTGCAGGAGGGACTGGTGCACTTCACAAAATAGATGGCATCATATCCATTACGTGGATATATTGAAGAAACATCTCAAGACATCAGTCAGGAAGTTAAAGCTTGGTCGCAAATGGGTCTTCCAAATGGACAATGACCCCAAGGATACTTGCAAAGTTGTGGCAAAATGGCTTAAGGACAACAAAGTCAAGGTATTGGAGTGGCCATCACAAAGCCCTGACATCAATCCTAGAAAAAAATCTGTGGGCAGAACTGAGTAAGCTTGTGTGAGCAAGGAGGCCTACACACCTGACTCAGTTACACCAGCTCTGTCAGGAGGAATGATAATGCACCCAATTTAGCTTGTGGAAGGCTACCCAAAATGTTTGACACAAGTTAAACAATTTAAAGGCAATGCTACCAAATATTCATTGAGTGTATGTAAACTTCTGACCCACTGGGAATGTGATGAAAGAAATAGCTGTAAGAAATAATTATCTTTACTATTATTCTGACATTTCACATTCTTAAAATAAAGTGGTGATTCTAATTGACCTAAGACAGGGAATTTTTACTGGGATTAAATGTCAGGATTTGTGAAAAACTGAGTTTAAATGTATTTGGCTAAGGTGTATGTAAACGTCCGACTTCAACTGTACCAAGGTGTTAGTCTATACTGGAAGACTGGCCACCACCCTTCTGAACTCCTGCCAGGAACCAGGAGACCCAGGGCCCTCTGGCGTCCCACTATCTTGCCAATTTCGTCATTCTGTTGGATCACTGTTCTCCCCAGGCGGATGATCGGCTACAAAAGCCTTAGTAAGGTCATCAGAAGTGTGGAGAAAGTTGCATCAATAGTGCCATCAGAGGCATTGTAGATGAACCCTCTCTGACCTTACAATGATACCAGCCAGCATGGCACAGGGTGGCGTGTGGGACACATTGACCCCGCAGGTGACAGATGGCAAGGTGTGACATAGACACAATCTGAATCTGCAGGAGCACCATCCAAGCCGAAGAGAGATGGAGGTGTCACAGAGAGGGAGTTGGGTCGACAACCATCAAGCTGTTAGTAAAGCCCTCCGGTCCATTTCACATTGCATCGTTTCCGTTTTGTTTTGTTTTCTTTAGGAACTCAAGGATTTAGTGCCTGTTACTTAATGAAATGAGTGACATGTGACTCGAGGCAACAGCTGTGAGGAGCATTGCATTATATTCTCCTATAGCATTGGTTCAATCTACACTAGAGCTGGTCAGAGTTAATCAGTTAACTCAAGTTCACTTTTTATCATTTTTGTGCATTCATATTTTTTATTGTAATTAATCGCATTGTGTGAAAGCATTCAAAATACACTGAAAACATCCCAACTACATAATCTATACAGCAAATGCAATGCAAAAACACATATACATTGAGGTTGAAGAAAGCGTGCTTTCTCAATTCACCTACTCGAGAAAACTGTTACTTTAGACAAAATCAAGAAGTCAATATTATCGGAATGTGTTGGTTGTATGAAAGATCTTAAATTGCAGTTTAATTTGTGAAAATTCAGAATTTGCGATTAATCACAGTAAATCCTGCGATTCAACTCAATAAAATAATTGTATCGTTTGACAGCCCTAATCAACACGAATACTGGAAGCCAGTGTGAAATGTGTACAATACATTACAAACTAGATGTTCTCTGTAGGTCCTGGCAGGAGCATGTTTTACATAAAAGACCTGCTGTAGGATTAGCAAAGACAATCATTTCCAAAACCATGACCAAGCCAATACATGCGCTTTAAATAAAACAATTTGTTCTGCCAACCGAACGCTATCCAAAAAGCTCTCAGTCGCCGAGTGCAGAAGTGTTATTGTGATGCTGTGAAAGAAACTGGTGAAAGCAGAAGAAGGCACTCTTTCTTTGATCTTGGAGACGGCCCTGGCTTGCCAAGCCATTTGTTAAACAGAAGGATTCACTGCTATGTGTGTCAATGTGTCAGTTCAGTGCAAACAAATCTGGCAACTGTTGATTTAGAATTCCAGCGAGCGTGTCAACTTTTTTCAAAAGACAAACAAAGAACTCTGGGAGAGCATCACTCTGTCTGTTTATTTTCACGCTTCCCATCAGAAGGCAACGAGGTGCAGCGTGTTGTATATAGACGAAATATCTGCTGGCCATGTAGGCAGCATGCAAATATATATGCAAAAAAAGTTATTTCCGAAGAATATGCTAAAATATTGATGTATTGTGGGAAAGCAATACACAATACATACATTAACTATCAAATATCCCTTTTATATCGTTCTGAGAAAAGAAACACAGGATACGTGTACATATACTGATGAGGAGCATAGAACCAACAGGGCTGGAGATATTCAGGTTGAAGTGTATAGCAAAACGCAACACCTCTGTAAAATGCCTCCAATAACACCAAGCCAAAAAAACATAAAGCAAGCTGAAGGTGTCTGTGAATGTGTCACAAAGCTTTGGATTCTCAGAACAGGAAGAGTTTTGACAGTAAGAAGAACTCCACAGCACCACATTTCTCTCAAAGCTCTCATTCCAACAGACCAGTGGCCCCGACTTTGTTAAACACACACAAACACATTCTTACACAGTAGATGCACACCGGCAGCAAAACATTTTTAATTGTACCTTTTTAGAGAGCACTACAGGGTATCGTTTTAGTGGTGTGTGTGTGTGTGTGTGTGTGTGTGTGTGTGTGTGTGTGTGTGTGTGTGTGTGTGTGTGTGTGTGTGTGTGTGTGTGTGTGTGTGTGTGTGTGTGTGTGTGTGTGTGTGTGTGTGTGTGTGTGTGTGTGTGTGTGTGTGTGTGTGTGTGTGTGTGTGTTTATCAATGCAGATGAAAATTCCCTGATGGACTAATTATCACAGAATAATTAAAGATACGGAGTGAGAGAGAGAGTGAGGGAGGGAGGAAAGAGAGGGAGAGAGGAGACCAGATGATGGAGTAAACTAGGGTCTGTGTGCAGCCTCCAGGAGATGATTATGTTCCAAGAGGTCAGGGCTTCCACACAGAGAGAGAGAGAGAGAGAGAGAGAGAGAGAGAGAGAGAGAGAGAGAGAGAGAGAGAGAGAGAGAGAGAGAGAGAGAGAGAGAGAGAGAGAGAGAGAAATTCTGCTGTGGCATTAGTGTGGCGTACATGGTCATTGAGTTCCATATTGGGTACTTTTTCAGCTCTTTAGATTGGAATACATCGCAAATCGCTTTTTGGTATTAAGAGATTTTTTTTAAAGCATCAATGGAACATGAATCAGAATAAAGGAACTATTCCAACGGTGCATTTACAGAAGAATTTACAGTTAAGAATTTGTTCTTAACTGACTTGCCTAGTAAAATAAAGGTAAAAAAAATATAAAAAAAGTGACGTCTTTTGGACATGTTTATTCAGTCTTCGCAGGACCAGACATCTTTTTATGGTCTTTTTTTGTGTGCAGTCCAAACGAGCCTTGATTTAAACATCCAAAGACATGTATGTTTAGTTCAGATTTGGTCCAGTCCGGACGTGCCTTGATTTGGCTCAGACAAAGACGTCTATAATTGTTTCAGATTTGTCTGTAGACTGTAGACAGTACCAGTCAAAAGTACCAGTCAAAAGTTTGGACAGACTTACTCATTCAAGGTTTTTTTCTTTATCTTCACTATTTCCTACATTGTAGAATAATAGTGAAAACATCAAAACTATGAAATAACACATATGGAATCATGTATTAACCTCTCTGCGCACTGAACCCGGATTAAATTCGACAACATACGGTGAATGCTACATAAATAGTCATATTAAACATTCATGAAAATACAAGTGTTTCACATGTTTCGAAAGCCTATAATCTTGCTAATCCAACTGCGTTGTCAGATTTAAAAAAGGATTTACTGCGAAAGAATACGATGCGATTATCTGAGGACCCATAAAAAAAACTAGCACAGGCGTAACAAAATCACAAATTGCATTAAAATAAATTGTTTACCTTTGACGATCTTCTTCTGTTTGCAATCCCAATGCTCATTGTTACACAATGAATGGTCTTTTGTTTGATAAAATCCATTTTTATAGCCTAACACGAAACATTTTGTGAACCGCTTGTGTCATGAATTCCATCTCCATTAAATTTTCCACGACATATTCGATGTAAATACACACAATAAACGTGACTTTTCCAGTCATGTTTGGTATCATTGCAATCAACTGCTTGTTTTGTAACACAACCAAACGTGATGGGTCATTTTGCGGGACGTATTGACTGAAAGAAACCGATTTGAAGACAACAAGTTATGAAATCATGGTGCACCAATTATATGACCTCTGTTTCGTTGATTGACTGTATTTTAACCCAATAACCACTGTTCGTCTTTAAATCTAGCTGGGTAGATAGCCAATGAGCTGAGGTAAACGACAATATGAAATGGTTATATGTTGGAAGATCAACCCATTTAGTAAACTCCGGCGTAAAGAGGGTCATTCGCCATTGAAGATTCATACTGGAAGGAGCGCATGTTACGCACAGCACTATTTGGTTAAGTGCATCTTCAGCTGTTTATATATCAATCAGTATGGCGACTAAGTCAGGGAAAGCTAAATCTAAGTCTAGATATACAGATGTACACACAAGACATTGATCGGGAAAGTGAGACAGAGATTGTTGGAGGACGATTAATTTAGCTAGCATAGCTTTGATTCCCAAATGGAGGAATATTTTTTGAATGGAGAGGACATCGTTTTGGACTGGTAAATTCCTCTCATGCTAATGTTGTTGTTTGAAATTAATAATATAAAATACTATTTGTGATTTTATTTTAGTAGCAATATATACAAATGTAATGAAATGTGTAAAGTACACATTGGCTATACATTGTGGGTGGGGGTGTTTGTGTATGACCCATAGCCCATGTTTGTATGTATGTGTATGACCCATAGCCTATGTTTGTGTGTGTATATATACATATTGTGGATTAGAGGGAGCATGGCCGAGATGCGTGTGTCTGCCACTCCACCACTTCCCACCCCCACATGAAATAGCCTATTTGAGGCTGTTGAGGGGAGGGCAGGCCCACAACAATGGCCCAAGTGAAATGGATACAGTAGATACAGCTGGTCTGTTGTAATATAATAAAGACAGTAGATCTAGCTGGTCTGTCATAATATAAATGAGACAGTAGATCTAGCAGGTCTATAATAATATATTCAACCTTATGTTTCCTGTACTCTCTCTCTCTCTCTCTCTCTCTATATATATATATATATATATATGTTTATTATACCTGTTGATACAGGGCTCATATGTGAAACTATTTTAACTGAACATTTTCTTTCACAGTGACACTGACTCCGAATGGGAGCCCCCAGTGCCAAGATGTCCATCCCCCACTGAAGCTGGTTCATCCAGCCGGACACCTGTTGTCTCAGCGCTACTGGGGCATGGATCGCAAAAAATGTCCCCATTCCAACTGCAATAAACAAGAGCATGGGAGGTGTGGACCTGTCAGATGCGCTGATAGGCTATTACAATGTTCTACATAAGATGAGGAAATGGTACAAGACCTTCTTCTATCATTTCATCGACATTGCTGTGGTGAATGCATTCATCCTACACAAGGAAATGGCTAAGAGCTGTGGAAAGCCCCTCTACCTCTGTCCCTTCTGCTCCTGCCAGTGGTGTTCATCTGCCCAAATGTATTTCTGCAGGCATGGATGTGCCTCAGGGCCAAAAGGGCACCGCATGGAGGCGTCACTGTGTTCTTTGCAAAATGAAGTCCCCCATCACCTGCACCACATGCTTGGTGACCCTCTGCTTTACAGCAGAAAGAGACTGCTATGGCACCTGGCATCAGCAGCACAATATTGTGTAGAGGACTGAAGGTCTTCCAAATATTGAAAGTGTTATTTTGTAAATGTATATTTTTTTCTTCTTCGTGTTTTTTTTTTTTTTTTTTTTGGGGGGTTGTGATAGAACACCATTTTGTTATTTTGTACATAGTTATTCCATTCAAAATGTATAACTTCACCAATTTGGCCACTTGGGTACATTTGGGTTACTTGTGTGGGACACCTGGGTGACTTCATGATAAATGTCATGTAGCACACTGATTTTGGACGTTATCATTCTGAAACTTTGCACAAGTTCTGTTGCCCTCTTATGTTGTTCACTGAAATTGTCCTCATCATCCTATCTGAATGTTTGTTTTGTCTTGTTCATTTTAAAGATGATGATACAACATAAAACAACATAAAACAAAAAACATGTGTTTTTTTCATTGTATTATCTAAACCAGATCTATTGTGTTATATTCTCCTACATTCAATTCACATTTACACAAACGTCAGAGTGTTTTCTTTCAAATGAAACCAAGAATATGCATATCGTTGGTTCTGCGCCTGAGCTACAGTCAGTTAGATTTGGGTATGTCTTCAGGCGGAAATTGAAAAAAGTAGAGGGGTGGCTGTAAGAGGTTTTAAGCGTGACTTGAATTCAAAATAAATCCCTGACAGTGTCACCAGCAAAGCAGCCCCACACCATCACACATCCTCCTTCATGCTTCATGGTGGGAACCACACATGCGGAGATCATCCATTCTTCTACTCTGCGTCTCACAAAGACACTGCGGTTGGAACCAAAAATCTCAAATTTGGACTCATCAGACTAAAGGACAGAATTCCACCGGTCTAATGTCCATTGCTCATGTTTCTTGGCCCAAGCAAGTCACTTTTTCTTATTGGAGTCCTTTAGTAGTGGTTTCTTTGCAGTAATTCAACCATGAAGGCCTGATTTACGCAGTCTCTGTTGAGATGTGTCTGTTATTTTTTGCATTTATTTGGGTTGCAATTTCTGAGGCTGGTAACTCTAATGAAGTTATCCTTTTTAGCAGAGGTAACTCTTGCTTTTCCTGTCCAGTGGCGGTCCTCATGAGAGCCAGTTTCATCATAGCGCTTGATGGTTTTTGCGACTGCACCTGAAGAAACATTCAAAGTTCTTGAAATGTTCCACATTGACTGACCTTCATGTCTTAAAGTAATGATGGACTGTCGTTTCTCTCAACTTATTTGAGCTGTTCTTGCCATAATATCGACTAGTTCTTTTTCCAAATACGGCTATCTTCTGTATACCACCCCTACCTTGTCACAACACAACTGATTGGCTCAAAATGCATTAAGAAGGAAAGAAATTCCACAAATTAACTTTAACAAGGCACCCTTGTTAATTGAAATGCATTCCAGGTAACTACTTCATGAAGCTAGTTGAGTTCTGTGTCCTACTGTGCTCTGTGCTCTACTGTACTAAAATGTGACGTACCATACAGTGATATTCAAAATTGTAAGACCTAGACATCTATGATTAGTCGCAGATTTGAATTTGGGCTCAACAGACCAAATGTGTACTTTTTGGGGTGAAGCTCATTGGAATAATACCCGGCATGCTTTTCAATTGTTTGTGTTAACATTTACATTTTGGTCATTCAGCAGACATAATTATCCAGAGCGACTTCAACTGAAGAATAATTTTTTATCAGTAACCGTTACTGAGAATGTTATTGTAGTTGAAGTGGTCTGTTAATTTATTCTGTAGGTTGGACTATTGGAACATCACTGCTGCCAGTTTAAAGCTTCTTAAAAGCTAACAGATGGGAGCAATAATAAATATTATTTTGCACTCTTGAATTGGCTCTTCTTTCCTATATTTTATTGAGAATGTATGTGCAGTTAAAACTTGGCCATATAAAAAAGATATTGTCAAATACACCAGATAAGTGCAGTGAAATGTGTTCTTGTTTTAAGATGAAAATACTGTAGTTGTTCTATCATTCAGCCTACAGTAGCAGCAATGTGTGGTGTTCAACGTAGGCCTACATTCCATGAGACTTTTGAAAAAACATGCAGGGTTTGACATGAACCTGTTCATCCACTTGTCCTTCAGACAAGGAGGTGCCTGAAAATGTTGTGTTGTTTGATGCAAGAAACCCCTTCACAAAATGAATTGCATTATTACTCCCATACCATTATTACAGAGAATCCGACAAATTATGCTACCGTCTGCTTATTGGCTACTTAGCTTATTCAAGCCTGTCTCAAAATACAACAATGCCCCTTTAGATTATTTACCTGACTAGCTTTTCACATATGTGTAGAAATGTACACGTTTTGTGCTCTTGTAGGAAGCAATCACTCCTCTATTGCTGACTAAAAATGATCTATAACTGGGCTAATAACTCACTAACTAGCAAAAGTTATGAACAAAATGTGCACACGTGGCTACATGCAGCTTTGATCTCAAAACAAGCTACTCTACTCATGAGCACAGGTGTAAACACGGTCCAGTTCAAAGTAAATGGCATAGATCCATATACGGCAATGGTCTATTTGCATATAAGCCTACTGCAGCTCTGATTGGCTATGACGCACTGGTCTGTGTGGAGTACGGGCATGAGTGGGCAATAGAATCCTACTCTGATGCGTTCTGCCTACAACAAAACGCTATTGCATTGTTCGTTTAGTTTCGGAATGTTGCACCGAAAGTGGCTAGTATTGTGTTGACTCAATCACAATTGCCACAGTGAAGGGAAATGTTGATAGTGTTACCGAAGAGGGGAAAACTCTAGAAAGTTGAGTGAAGATCAATCTCAGGCTGATTTTTCTTCTACGCTCTGCTTGGCTATCCTGGGGAGCTGCTCGACAGTCTCAGGGCTACTGCACGCCCACATGCAGCTTAGAGGGGACATTGGTGCTGGCCCATATTGACTCCAATGCTTCCCACAGTTGTGGGAGGTGGACAATTCTTGATACACAAGATACATGGGAAGATGAAAAATCCATCAGCGTTGCAGTTCTTGACACAGTTCTTGCACCTGGCACCTACTACCATTACCCGTTCAAAGGCACTAAAATCTGTTGTCTTGCCCATTCACTCTCTGAATGGCACACATACACTTGTCTCAAGGCTTAAAAATCCTTCATTTACCCGTCTCCTTCCCATTATCTGCAATGATTGCAGTGGATTTAACAAGTAACATCAATAAGGGATCATAGCTTGCACCTGGATTCACCTGGTCAGTCTGTCATGGCAAACTGAGCTGAACCAAGCCAAGCTGTACTTGGATGGAAAGGTTGCATATCCACCATAATTGTGGAAACTGTGCTGGAATGGACAATGTCAAAAGAAAATATCAGAGTCAGCACAGTACGGTTCACGTCAGGCTTTTACTGTGAACCAGGCACATGACTTGTGTTGTGTAGATGATAGAGTACTGATAGATATCCAGTACTATAGCAGATAATCTCCAGCCTCCTCACCTACACACAATAATGTCAAATTGGAATGATGTTTTTACACATTTTTACCAATGAATAAAAAATGAATGGCCTCAAATGTCAATAAGTATTCAACCCCTTTGTTATGGCAAGCCTGACTAAGTTCAGGAGTAAAGAATTGTATAACAAGTCACATAATACAAATAATAGTGTTTAACATGATTTTTGAATGACTACCTCATCTCTGTACCCCACACATACAATTATCTGGAAGGTCCCTCAGTCGAGCAGTGAATTTCAAACACAGATTCAACCACAAAGACCATGAAGGGCCCATGAAGGGCAAAGAAGGGCACCTATTGGTAGATGGGCAAAATTAAAAAAGGCAGACGTTGAATATCCCTTTGAGCACGGTGAAGTTATTAATTACACTTTGGATGGTGTATCAAAACACCCAGTCATTACAAAGATACCGGCGTCCTTCCTTCCTAGGGATTTCACCATGAGGACAATGGTGACTTTTAAACAGTTACGGAGTTGA
Organism: Oncorhynchus keta; assembly: GCF_023373465.1. Taxonomy (NCBI): domain Eukaryota; kingdom Metazoa; phylum Chordata; class Actinopteri; order Salmoniformes; family Salmonidae; genus Oncorhynchus; species Oncorhynchus keta. The sequence goes on from NC_068443.1 coordinate 35,504,432, forward strand.
ATGGCTTTGATAGGATAAAACTGAGGATGGATCAACAACATTGTAGTTACTCCACAATAATGTATATATTTTTGTGTTGAACCTTTATTTAACCAGGCAAGTCAGTTATGAACAAATTCTCATTTTACAATGACGACATACCCCAGCCAATCGAACCAGGGTTTGTAGGGACGCCTCTAGCACTCAGAAGCAGTGCCTTAGACCGCTGTGCCACTCGGGAGCAATACTTACCTAAATGACAGAATGAAAAGACAGAATACAAATATTCCAAAAATATGCATCATGTTTGCAATAAGCCACTAAAGTAAAACTGCAAAACATGTGCAAGGACATATTCTTTATGTACTGGATAAAAGCGTTATGTTTGGGGCAAATCCAACATAACACATCACTGAGTAACACTCTTCATATTTTCAAGGATGGTGTTGGCTGAATCATGTTATGGGTATGCGTCTCATCGGCACAGACTGGGGAGTTTTTTAGGATAAAAATAAATGGAATAGGGCTAAGTACAGACAAAACCCTATAGGAAAACCTGGTTCAGTCTGCTTTCCAACAGACATTAGGAGACAAATGCACCTTTCAGCAGGACAACAACCTAAAACACAAAGCCACATATACATTGGAGTTGTTTACCAAGGCAACAATGAATGTTCTTGAGTGGCCTAGTTACAGTTTTGACTTAAATCGGCTTGAGAATCTATGGCTAGACTTGAAAATCTATGTCAAGACTTGAAAATGGTGGTCTAGCAATGATTAACGACCAACTTGATGGAGCTTGAAGAGTTTTTAAAAGAATCCAGTTCTGCAAAGCTCTTAGAGACTTACCCAGAAAGACCCACAGCTGTAATCGCTGCCAATGGTGATTGGAACATGTATTGACTCAGGGGTGTGAATACTTATGTAAATGAGATATTTATGAATTTCTTTTTTTAAATGTGCAAACATTTGTTGAAACATGTTTTCACTTTGTCATTTCGGGGGTATTTTGTGTAGATGGGTGAGAAAAAAAAGATTTTATCCATTTTGAATTAAAGCTGTAACAACAAAATGTAGAATAAGTCAAGGGGTATGAATACTTTCTGAAGGCAGTGTACATATTGTAATACAACTTCTGTTCTAATGTTCTGCCTGCTCTATATTCACAAAGACGGTAGGAAACATAGCATTCGAATTCTAGAATATCAGGTAAGGTTAACACACCCTTGATTACGGAGGTAGATAGGACAAAAAGACAAACAGAACATTAAGCCCAGGTCCTGGAAGAAAATAAACATCTGCTTATTTTTTGGGGGGGGGGGAGTAAATTACTTTTCAAACCATTACCGTCAGCCACGCCACAGTGTACTACATACAGACTTGAGATAATTGGATGGTTTGAACACTCACAAATGTGTGTTCATTCCCTATCTCCTTTCTGTCTTTCTGTATTTAACCTGGGTCTGAAGAACTGGTTGGAGAACTGCTTGAATCAACGTTGTTTCCATTTCATTAAAAAAAAAATGCTATGTGATGACGTTGAATCAACGTGGAAAACTGATTGGATTTGCATAAAGTCATCAACCTAAGCAATTGTTGTCTTTTTTCAACCCAACTTTTAACCTAAATCCAATGTCATGGTGATGTTTTGTTCTTGTTTATTTCATGTTGAATGCACGTTAGTCGACAACTCAACCAAATGTAAATCAAAAATAGATGTTGAACTGACGTCTGTGCCCATTGCCAAAGATTGCCGCTGAACTACACTGACCAGAAATATAAACACAACATATTTCATGAGCTAAAATAAAACATTCCAGAAATGTTCCATACCAACAAAAAATGTATTTCTCAAAAATGTTGGCAAATGTTTTTTTACATCCCTGTTAGTGAGCATTTCTCCTTGGCCAAGATAGGCACATCAAGAATCTGATTAAACAGCATGCTGAGGACTGGGTGGGCCTGTGCCCTCCAAGGCCCACCCATGGCTGCACCCCTGCCCAGTCATGTGAAATCCACAGATTAGGGCCTAATTAATCTATTTCAATTGATTGATTTCCTTATATGAACTGTAACTCAGTATACATGTGGAAATTGTTGCTAGTTGCAGTTACATTTTTTTCCAGTAGATTGCTCTGACAGACAACTATACATCTTGAAGGAGTGGATGATCTATCTGGTGTATGATTTAGGCTTGGTGCGTTACACTGTGTCATTACTAAAGTCTGTGTGTTAGCCTTTGCTTAGAAAGTCTCTGAAATTCTCCATTTGCAATGCATTGTTAAATTTAGCCAGGCATAACTACAGTGGGGAGAACAAGTATTTGATACACTGTCGATTTTGTAGGTTTTCCTACTTACAAAGCATGTCGAGGTCTGTAATTTTTATCATAGGTACACTTCAACTGTGAGAGACGGAATCCAAAACAAAAATCCAGAAAATGACATTGTATGATTTTTAAGTAATTCATTTGCATTTTATTGCATGACATACGTATTTGATCACCTACCAACCAGTAAGAATTCCGCCTCTCACAGTTTTTCTTTAAGAAGCCATCCTGTTCTCGCTTTAGACGCTTTCGTGTTTATTAGCCACTGTATTTTAAACTCACTACTCTTGTCTAGTTAGTTATCCGATTTAATTTTAAAAATATAACTCTATCTAGATATGTATTTCTAGAACTACAACCCTAAACCTAAATGCTTGTTCTAAGGCAACTTATTACAATTCTCTTTCTCACAAACATGAGCAAGCTCACAAATGCATTTCATGTCCTCAGGTAGAGGACTAGACCAGATTAATTCACAACCTGAACACAGGTAGAGGACTAGACCAGGTTAATTCTCAACCTGAACACAGGTAGAGGACTAGACCAGGTCAGTTCCCAAAGAAAAAATCATTCTGTACATAGGTCTTACAAGTCAAAAATAAATAAATAACTTATGAAATATAAAACCAGTAACCAAGGTACAGTATGTATCTACACATTGACATATCCAGCCCAAAGCGGGAGGTTTAAAAAATACATTTCCTAGTACCGGAGCATCTCTTTAAGGAATTGGGAAGTAGAGCATTGACATACCATACATACCAAGATTCCGTCTCTCACCTGTATTAACTGCACCTGTTTGAACTCGTTACCTGTATAAAAGACACCTGTCCACACACTCAATCAAACAGACTCCAACCTCTCCACAATGGCCAAGACCAGAGAGCTGTGTAAGGACATCAGGGATAAAATTGTAGACCTGCACAAGGCTGGGATGGGCTACAGGAAAATAGGCAAGCAGCTTGGTGAGAAGGCAACAACTGTTGGCGCAATTATTAGAAAATGGAAGAAGTTTAAGATGACGGTCAATCACCCTCGGTCTGGGGCTCCATGCAAGATCTCACCTCGTGGGGCATCAATGATCATGAAGAAGGTGAGGGATCAGCCCAGAACTACACGGCAGGACCTGATCAATGCCCTGAAGAGAGCTGGGACCACAGTCTCAAAGAAAACCATTAGTAACAAACTACGCCGTCATGGATTAAAATCCTGCAGCGCATGCAAGGTACCCCTGCTCAAGCCAGCGCATGTCCAGGCCCGTCTGAAGTTTGCCAATGAACATCTGGATGATCCAGAGGAGGAATGGGAGAAGGTCATGTGGTCTGATGAGACAAAAATATAGTTTTTTTGGTCTAAACTCCACTCGCCGTGTTTGGAGGAAGAAGAAGGATGAGTACAACCCAAAGAACACCATCCCATCCGTGAAGCATGGAGGTGGAAAAATCATTCTTTGGGGATGCTTTTCTGCAAAGGGGACAGTACGACTGCACCGTATTGAGGGGAGGATGGATGGGGCCATGTATTGCGAGATCTTGGCCAACAACCTCCTTCCCTCAGTAAGAGCATTGAAGATGGGTCATGGCTGGGTCTTCCAGCATGACAACGACCGGAAACACACAGCCAGGGCAACTAAGGAGTGGCTCCGTAAGAAGTATCCCAAGGTCCTGGAGTGGCCTAGCCAGTCTCCAGACCTGAACCCAATAGAAAATCTTTGGAGGGAGCTAAAAGTCCGTATTGCCCAGCGACTGCCCTGAAACGTGAAGGATCTGGAGAAGGTCTGTATGGAGGAGTGGGCCAAAATCCCAGCTGCAATGTGTGCAAACCTGGTCAAGTACTACAGGAAATGTATGATCTCTGTAATTGCAAACAGAGTTTTCTGTACCAAATATTAAGTTCTGCTTTTCTGATGTATCAAATTCTTATATCATGCAATACAATGCAAATGAATTTTAAAAAATCATATAATGTAATCATCTGGATTTTTGTTTTAGATTCCGTCTCTCACAATTGAAGTGCACCTATGATAAAAATGACATACCTCCACATGCTTTGTAAGTAGGAAAACCTGCAAAATTGGCAGTCAAATACTTGTTCTCCCCACTGTAACTCTTTTAAAATTGCAACACATCTTAGTTACCAAACTAGGGCTCTGGTTCTACGACTAACAGTTTAAACACCCCTCAAAAAAACTGCCAAAGTCTTTATCTTTGTCTGGCCACTGCGGAGGAAATGGTGCCTTGCTAATCGAGAGGAATTGTCTATCGATTAAGGGGAGCTTATGTGCGGAGACAACATTATTCTCCTGGAGGAAAGAGAGCAGCCAGTCAGACAATCACAGGGGAATAATTGAAGAGTAAACATCGAAGTGTCCTGGGGTCAGATTTAGCCATAACACTCCAAAGGCATGAATGAATATCCTCTCGTTTGTTTTGTATTATAAAAAAAAAACGATGGACATGATTAACATGATAAAATCACATAAGCTGTCACATATATCAAATGGTTTGTTTATTGTTTGTCATAATGTTTTCGGACCACAATATTTCACAGATTGTCTGGGTTTTCAACATGCCATAAAAATAGATACAGTCAATTCACAAAAATGTCTGAGAAAATGATGCTCAAAATGTCATAAACGGAAATGACAGAAGGTCAAAAGCATGCCCATTTGTCCTGCCAAACACACAGCTTTGCTAACAGTTCATTGAGTTCATTGTCTGACTGTGAGCTACAGGGCTCCCCTACTGGTAGGATCCAATTATGACAGTACAAATAGATTCAATAGATGCTCGAGCAGACATTTGCCTTCTCCTTTCAGTCTTAGATAAGCTTGAGATTGATAGGATCATTAGATTCATAGCAGACTCAAGAGATGTCATGGTAGCATTTTTAGAGGAACTTCAATTATGTTATTTATTTTATGTGATCTCATCTAATGCAATCAAACGTAAGCTCTCTGGCCAAATTGATAAGTCGGTGGATGATTTGTCGAAGGGCAAGAAATTAAACAGCATGATTCAGCAGAAAATGACCGTCACAATAACACTGTAATGCAGGCCTCATTGATTTCCACCAGCGTAAGCTAAGAGAGGGTCATTTCCCGACACCATTAAAGCGTAATGACTCTTCTTGATGTGCAAATCATTTTGGATGAGAATGTCCCTTTGTCGCAAACACATTAAGTCAGGGAATGATGTTACTGGGCTTGCAGAATTTATCTTCAGAGGGACGGCCTGTATGGCGCAAGATTGTGGAATAAATTAAATGTGCCAGTGCAATTTCTGTGAGTATTGATATTTACTCTGTGATCACTAACAACCAGCTCTCTGTAATATCATTTCCTTTAGTATTGATACACAGGACTGAGGTATAATATACATATTTTGGGTTCAAATTCAGTTACTCCTTCATAGTTTTTCATTCTCCTAACATATTCTCCCAATCTACTCTTTCACTCTCATTGAGGTATCCGCAGGCAATATGGCCATCTCTGGGCAGCAGTCCTGAGGCCTGAAACCGTGTTACCACAAAATCTATTTGTATGCAAGCTAAATGTTGCGTAGGAGGTCTTTTGTATTTTTAAGACCAATACTAATGTCCATTACTGCACCAAGCAAGCCTGTAGTACAAGACACGACTCCCTAAAGTGAAAACGAACATAATAGCCTGTTTCATCCGGAAAGGCAAAATGAACAAATTGTACAAAATGCTAAATAATAAATAAACACTGGTGGAGTCGATACACAGAAGACACAACATTCGTCAGAATGGTTAATCAAATCATATTACACTGCACAATAATACGATACTGTGAAAAAACATCCTGGGAGAGGTAACTGTAAGAGTTTAATATCTCTCTCTCTCTCTCTCTCTCTCTCTCTCTCTCTCTCTCTCTCTCTCGCTTTCTCTCTTTCTCTCTCTCTCTCTGCTGCTAGCATCTATAGGGGCTGGAAAGCGTAGCTGAAAGCCCAGTAAAGTAATTAGGCTTTGTTAATCTGTTCAGTTACTTGATAAATGGTCCTGGATATGGAAACCAGGCAGTCATCCTGGCTCTACTTTGGCTCATGCAGCGGGACGTTAGCTCCTTTAGCTCCTCCAAGTCAGTGTCGAGAGGACTCTCCTCAACTACGCGTATTCTTAAGCAATAACAACGTGATCCGTATTATCCACCCAAGAATACCCGTCACCGAAGAGAGTCACAGAGGAGGGGGAGGAAGAGAAGAGAGGACATTGGGGACAGCAGCAGGGAACTCAAGAGGTCCTCAATAGTAGTGTGAGCCTGAGTGATGTCATGTTCTCTATGAGTTGAGTGATTGATTGAAGATAGCCTGCTGCCCGAGGATGGGGCAGGTGGGGCCCTCCATGTCAGATGTGTTCTGCAAACAGAAATTAAGACACTGTGCATTTGTGAACCGGGACTGTGATGGGAGGGGTGAGTGTGCCTGGGCGGGTGTGTTTCTATGTGTATATTCACGTGTATGTGTGTGTGTGTGCGTGTACAGAGGGAGGAACTAGGAAGTTGATGTCTCATTAGTGGAGCTCTTACCTGCAGGCACCAATCAGACCATTCTTCTCCTCGGAATTCCCTTCATTCGATTGCATTCCTCTGTGGCACTGGGCAATCAGCTTTTACTGACGCAAATCCAAGCAAAATGAGAGCCCTGGAACAAAAAGAAAGATGCCAGTTAGACAAACAAACATGCATAAACAAATAAGTAAATAAACACAACTGGATAAATGAGTGGCAAATGTTTCGAGGGCTTGCTATGGAAACCATGGCCTTTCAACCCCGCCTTTAACATCACGATTGCCAGCTTCATTAATAGTCAACTGTGCTCTAGCCCCACTACATTCAAGTACACACACACACACACACACACACACACACACACACACACACACACACACACACACACACACACACACACACACACACACACACACACACACACACACACACACACACACACACACACACGCCAAAGAACACGCAGACACACACACATGCACACATGAACGCACACACACATATTGCACAAAAGACAGGCATAGAGGAGAAATCCATTAGCAGCAGGAGGCAAATTACAGATCGTTTGGAAAAAAGAGGAGGCAAAAAAGGGACGGCCCTGCAATGAAGGCTGTCAGAAACAGGAACAATGACTGTTATTAGAGCTCTCATTTTCTGAGGGGGGCAGGGGCTTTCTGTGGCCAAATGACAGAGGGGAGTAGTGTGTGTGTGTGTGTGTGTGTGTGTGTGTGTGTGTGTGTGTGTGTGTGTGTGTGTGTGTGTGTGTGTGTGTGTGTGTGTGTGTGTGTGTGTGTGCGTGCGTGCGTGCGTGCGTGCGTGCGTGCGTGCGTGCCTGTGTGTGTGAGTGAGTGTGTTTCACAATTTACCGTGTGAATGTACCGCGTGAATGTGTGAATGGAATTCACTCAGGCTATGTCTGCTCCTGTGATTTGACAGTGCACAGCATGTGTTTTTGGATATCTTTTTTTGTTCTGCTGTTGAACAGTATCATTACTGTTGAGTGGATATGTACAATTATGCATCTCTTGTTTCTGTGCAAAAAAAAAGAGAAAGGGCAATTTGAACATTTATGATTAGTACAAATGTCTACTTGATAAATAGTAATACTTTAAAGCATTTGCTGAGATAATACTGTACGTTCCCCACTTGCCATTTTGTGTGAAACTAAAACACAAGACGTGGCTGTGTAAAGGAATTGAACAAACTAAAACACCAAATGAACACTACCGAAAACTAACACTTGAACTTGTATTACCATGTCACTGGACATTTGACCAGTTCACACACACACACATTTACACACACACACTCTTACACACACAAATTGGTGCATACACCTTATGACAACCAGTGGAACAGCCACTTGCATCTAAATCTTGTTGGGGGGTGAGAACACACACACACTATCCTAGGTACACACACACACACACACACACACACACACACACACACACACACACACACACTCTAAAATCACTCCAAAATGATTTAACATGGAAAGAAATATGCAGCTTTAAAATGAAAAAAAGTTTAAAGCTCTTTCCCATTTAGTAATCCGGTAATTGTACTGTATCAATGAAACTCTAACGTTAGGGTCATCTACCAGCAGTTGACAACAAGAACACCTTTAATGTCAGCAACATTGCACCCCTGAGAGCAGTAATAGCCATACTTTACATTTAAACTCAAACACAGTCATATGCTCCATTGAGCACAGAAGCACTGCAAATAGGAACCACCATACACAGAAACACCAATAAAAACCTGAGATACCGACAGCTGTCCCATCAAACTGACACACGCAAGCTCATTCAAACAACTCTTTTTGGGCATCTTGTTCAAACAACCCAAAAGCGAACCTATAAGGGATGTGTGGTCTACCAACTCAGTCCCAAAATTGATTCCCATAATACGCCTGATACTAGAGAAGTTATATTACTAACAGAGCCCCTATTGCTCTCTGACTTGTCTTTCTCCAGTGCGGTGTCCATACTAGGGCTGATCACATCCTGCCACAGCCCTTCTACTGAGACAACACTGAAAGAAAGCAGACAGAGAGAGCAAATCGAGGAGCAGATTTCAGCACCACCTCTGTGGACAGCTGCGCTACAGTACTGTAGCAGCCATCTACAGCTCCACCAGAGTATGGCAGGGACAGAGAGAAGGCAGAACGCCCATACAACAGACAACCTGGGTTACGATACAGAGACTACTCTTTGATGTGATTTGAATATGTTCAGTGGTAGCAAGATAAGACTTTTGAAGCCTTGAAAGCTTAAATGTGACCCTCCTACAAGAGCCTAATGACAACTAGGGTGTGATACTATAAACAGAGCTATACAAAAAAAAGAGGTGCCACAACAATCTGTAAAAGTGAGGAATAATGATAGAGAGAGGGGAGAAAGGAGAGTTGTCTTTCTCCAGATCTGTCTTTGGTCGGTACTTTCCGCCTCTCTTTTACACACACACACACACACACACACACACACACACACACACACACACACACACACACACACACACACACACACACACACACACACACACACACACACACACACACACACACACACACACACACACACACACACACACACACACACACACACACCATGACAGTAGCTCCTTGACAGGTCACCTCACCGTCAAGCAATGATTGTCCTTTAATTGCAGAATGGAGAATCCCATGAATATGTTAATGGTTAACCACACACTTTACAAATCCATAGCAAACCACCAAACCGGACACTGACAATGACAAGATTTACACACTCGTCATGCTTCACTCTGACACAAAATGTAAAACAATAATAATAATAATAATAATAATAATAATAATAATAATAATAATAAGAAGAAGAAGAAGAAGAAGAAGAAAGAAAGAAAATCTCCCCTCATAGAATTGCAAGGGAAAGTTATGGTGAATCTGCATGAAACCCTCATCCGCTGAAGTAGGCTTACCCTTAAAATCCTGTTCCTCCTGAGAGAGAGCTTCCCTTCCACTGTGCACAAAGCCGGAGAGTCAGTCATCTGACGTCGCCTCGCCTGCGAGGAGAAGACTGGGATCGTTAAGGCTGCAGTTGCTGCCGACGGCGCCGTGCGGCCCCGTTCCATGCTTGATTCATGTGGTTTACCATGCTAGTGAGAGCAGGGAGCACAGAGGATAGAGCGCAGGGAAATATGTGCTCCTACTACTGCCGCTGGTGCATTGAAACAGGCGTAACCCCCCCTGTATATCTTCAGCCTCTATGCTGGACGCCACAGCCCCAAAGCACCCAAGACCCACCGAGTCTGTCAGTCAACAGTCAGTAACCAGCCAACCAGCCAGCCAGCCAGTCTTTCTAGTCCCGGAGATGCACTCTTCCAGTATGGTAGGTGGTAGAGAACGTAGGCACAGCTCACTCATTAAGGGGGAAGAAAATAAAATAAAAACAAGAAGATTGGAAAGTCACTGATCGGAGCCAGTTGTTGCACTCGCCAAGGCAAACAAACTCACGGACGGATAAAGAGGGACTGAGAGACTGAGGAAGAGACAGCGAGAGAGGAGGAGAAAGAGAGGGAGAGAGAGAGGAGGAGAGAAAGAGAAAGGGAGAAATAAAACGTCCAACCACAGGGCTTCTAGGAGCAGAGGACCGTCATTTGTTCTGAGGAGAAGAGAGAGAGAGAGAGGAGAGAGAGAGAGAGAGACAGAAAGAGGGAGGGAGGGAGGAGGAGTGGAGGAGAGAGTAATTAGATTTGAGCAGCAACACAGTTACCAAAAGCAGTGAGTCGTGAATCGGTGGCATCTAATGGTGGATTAATTGAGGGAGATCCGCCTTGCAGTCTCGCATTGGTGACATCCCATCAGGGAGACCAATGCTCTCTGGAGACCAGGGCTAATACACAAACCAGCTAGCTGCTATTCAAGAGACGTTATTCAAATAGATAGATGTAAAATAGCATTAACCAGCAACTGAGAGTAACCCATCTTTGAAGTTAAATGTTGTAAGTGTCTATGATGTTGAATATATCCATCATCACATAGAGAGAAAATTTACCTCAGAGTTAAAGGATATTTTAATTCTTAAAGGTCTAAGCTGTTGAATGGTCATTCCATGGACCATTTAGGTATTTGATTTGGAATTTTAGGACCCCTTTAGGTATCAAAAAAACAAATATGATTTGATATAATATAGAATTTGACCGTTACTACTATAGCCCATAGAATTGAATGCATTGAAAAGCACATTCATAAATGGCCAAAAAGACAGTAAAAAAATGAATCCTATGGAATAAGGTTTTTAAGTGTCTTTCCTATGTCTAGGACATATAAGAAAACTCAGGTAATATATATATATATATATATATATATATATATATATATATATATATACATGGTTTACACATTTAACCCCTTTTTTAGGGTACACACAAAACTACCTCCATATCTCCATTCATTCTTTACACAGGTACTGGTTACCGTCAGACAAGTTTCGTGACACTTGTGGTAGACGGAGAGCAAAACGGAGAACACCGTCGTTTTTGGGAGAATCTCACCTTTCCATAGGCCAAACCGTTCAGACACGACAGATATTTTCTTGAGAAGAACGATTTCCGGGATGTCTCATGGTCTGACAAACATTGCTTTAGCTCGGCCACCTTCCACCGCAGATGCGGGAGGCTGCCTTAGGCGGATTCGGCAGATTGAAAAAACAAACATATCTCAACAACAAAAAGAAAAGATATCTCTAGATTAAATTGACAGATTTTGGATGGGTTTTTTTATTTTTGTTTTACTTTATTGACTCACCAGTGCACCAATAGACTCTAGGGGGTTTTAAGGATACAAATAATTATTAGGTTGAAGAGGTGATTTAATTTATTCAGCCCCTTTGTTTAGGCAAGACTAAATTAGTTCAGGAGTAAAATGTGTCTTAACAAATCATATAATAAGTGACATGGACTCACTCTGTGTGAAATAATAGGGGGTTGACAGGATTTTTGAATGACTACCCCTTCCTCTGTCCCCCATTCATACAACATCTGTAAGTTCCCTCAGTCAAGTATTGCATTTCATACACAGATTCAACTACAAAGACCAGGGAGCTTTTAAAAAGCCTCAAAGAAGGGCGGTGATTGGTAGATGGGTAACAACAACAAATAAGACATTGAATGTCTCTTTTAAGCATGGTCAAGTTAATAATTATGCTGTGGATTATATATTAAACCACCCAGACACATTAAAGATACAGTCCTCCTTCTGAATTGAGCTGCAGGACAGGAAGGAACCTGCACAGGGATGTCACCATGAGTCCATTGGTGATCGTAAAACAGAGTTCAATGTCTGTGAGGTTAGAAAACTGAGAATACTAAATGTACATGCATCTTGTATGCAAAAAGGAACTAACGTAATACTGCCCCAAAAAATGACCTAAATGCACATTTTTATGTTTGGGGCAAATCCAACACAACACATCACTGAGTAAGTGCCACAACACATCACTGAGTAAGTGCCTCCTTATTTTCAAGCATGGTGGTGGCTGCATCATGGTATGGGTATGCTAGACATCGGCAGAGGGGGAGTTTTTCCGGATAAACAAAACGTTATGGAGCTAAGCACAGGCATAATCCTAGATGAAAACCTTTGTCAGTCTGCTTTACACCAAACACTGAGAGGAATTCCCCTTTCAGCAGGACAATGACCTACAGCACAAGGCCAAATCTACAGGGGAGTTGCTTACCAGAGGTCAGTGAAAGTTCCTGAGTGGCCAAGTTACAGTTTTGACTTAAATCTGCTTGAAAATCTACGGCAAGACTTGAAAATGGCTGTCTTGCCGCGATCCCCAACATCTTGACAGAGCTTGAAGAATATTTAAACGAATAATGGACAAATATTGCGCAAACCAAGTGTGCAAAGCTCTTATAGACTCACCGCTGTAATCGTTGCCAAAGGTGTTTCTAACATGTATTAACTCAGGGAGCAGAATACTTATGCAACGACTATACTCCAGTTATTTCATTTCTATGTTCTTTCTTTTAACTAAATGTTCCTCCACTTTGACATTACAGAGTATTTTGTGTAGATTGCTGCCAAAAACGGACAGTTAAATGGGTTTTAATCCCACGTTGTAACACAATAAAAATGTGAAGAAATCCAAGGGGTCTGAATACTTTTGCAAGGCACTGTATGTTGGGTGGCCGTGAAGACATTGTCATTTCAAAAGTACTTTGAACTCTATTTGGTGAGAGTGACTTTCAAAGGCCGCCATTTTGAATCACTCCAGTTTGAAACGATTTAAAGCTGTAGTAGGTTAATTGTTTGATTTAAGGGCGGTAATGCGAAGAAGTGTCTCCCTGTATCAAATATACCTATAGCCTACAAAGCCTTTGCATACATCTATGAGACATAACCCTTTACCTTTACAATGACTCCATATTAAACGCAATCATGTCGTGCATTTGTCTTGATTTGACATGCAAGCGACTCTTCATTTCATGGCTGACACACAGTTGAACTCGCAATATTCACCACAAAGCAAACAAAAAAATGATTCAAACACCAGAAAGGTGCACCTTGGGGCCCAAAGGAGATACATTATCTTGACTAATGTGGCACCTGATCATATTACGAAACACTGTATTGTTATAGCACCAGTTCCTCTGCTGCAATATTTCCACGTCCTCTCATGGTGATATTTCAAGAATGACATCTTTACACTTAAAAGTGCTATTGTTTGAATACGTCATTGAGATATTTAATAAAGCTTTACTAAACCCATATCTCAGGGGAGGTGGGAGTCGACATGAGCAAACACATGTCAAAGGCCGGTGCTTTCACTTTATATGGAATAATCATTCAACTTTCTGGTAAACATTTTTATATATATAAAAAAAAAACACATTTATTTTAATCCGATAGAGGCAGATCGCTGCACAAAAGCAACGTTTTAGCTCTGACAATTTCCATGGTAAATAGTAAATAATAAAACACGTAGAGTGGTGGAGTTCAGAGAAGACAAAGGGGATTTAGCTTGTTTCCTGATGGGTGGAAATCTACTGACCCCTATTGGTCAATTCGATTGGTACTTCCTCCTCATTACAATATAATTGATTGGGGAAGTAAGACATTGTCTTTAATGTGGTCCTCATTACAATGTAATATCGATAGAGTTTTTACCCCAGTAGAGTTACACATTTAAAAAAATTGTATATAGCACTGTATATCCTTCTCTACTCCATCACGAATTAAGAATATTCAGTGATTACCTAGTAGTGGTTTGAAGTCTCTTTATGGCATTGCCATAATAACAGAAATCATACCAGCTGACTAAAGCAAAATAGTTAATGTACTACTAGTGTGTAAAGATGTATGACAGAATTATAGGAAATATGGCTGAGCTATGGAAGAAACACTGTATATCACATGGATCTCTCTTCTCTCCCCCTATTCTCTCTACCTCCTCTTTCTCTCCCCCCTCTCTCTCTCCCCCCCTTCTCACTCTCTCTCCCTCCTCTCTATCTCTAGCTGAGCTGACACAGTCGGTTGGAGGAGGTCCTGGAAACGGCCCATCCTGTCAGATTAAAGAGAATTGGAGGGGAACGGGAAGATTTTTCCCCCATCTCTCCCCCTTTTCCCTTTTCATTACCCAGCTATACATGCTAATGATGCTCTCTTTTATGCAAATCACCAGCTAGTTTGGAGAGGTGCATGTTGCTGCTGCCGCTGGGACAGCTCTGTTTTTGTATAGTCTAATAGGGCCATGGGAAGTGGTCGACATGAGGGAGCAAATGAAGCACACATGAGTAGATTGGTTAACAAACACACACACACGCACACACACACACACACACACACACACACACACACACACACACACACACACACACACACACACACACACACACACACACACACACACACACACACACACACACACACACACACACACACGCGCGCGCCCATACGCATGCACACACATGCACGCGCAAGTGCCGACACACACAAAACAAACAGTTATTTTTTTGTAAATAACAGAATTTTCTGTTTGATATCATGCTAAGACAAACCAGGTGAAAAAGTAGAAACATTCTCAAATATACTATTCACCAATTCTCTGAACAAAGTGTCAATGCCTCTGTCCCCAATGCTGTTCTCTATCTATAATGCAGCTCTTTTCGTCAGGAGTCTCCAGCTCTTTGCCAGTTAGCTGTTTTTGGCCAATACACCAAAGAAAAATTATTTTCAGCGTAATTCATCATATGAATGGTTTTCCTTGGGGGAGTCACATTTGTTGCACTGTATATGTTGGGCCTTACTTAACTTATATGGGCCAACCCTTACATTATATCTGGTCCCCGTTCACTGTAGTGGAGCAGAGGTCTGATGTTTAATATCATGTATGCGGGAGGTACCAAACCTTTAATCAGACCTCTGATCAAATCCTCTGGTAGATGGCAAGACGCAGACCTCAAAGACTGTAAATGGGGCCATGCACTGTGGATCAAAACATACAGTCATTACTAATTCCTATCACAGCACACACACGCATGTATGTTTACATTTAAAATCAACAGGTGCAGTTAATCTGCGTTGCATTGCAGCACACACAGGCCTAGTCAAGCTGAAAGAGTGTGTGCCAATGGGTGGTGTACCAAATCATGTCAAACATATGAGCTCTTGATTGGGCGTCCACTTCAGCATGAGCTCCCCAGCAGCACCGCGGCGGTGTGCTAGCAGACAGTAGCTGATGGGCTGTTGACACATTCTCATTATATCAAGCCCACGTCGCTTTCTGACCCTAGGCAGCCTGGCCCCAGCTGTGGTTATTTTTAAACATCCTCACCCATGTCATTATCAGGTCTGTTTTAAATGTCTTTAAAATGTATTTTATTTGCTTTGTTGCACTTTAGCTATGTGTGAATTATGCTGTTTCAGATTCTGAATGATATAAAGGAATGAAATGTATGGTTTTGGAGATTTGTGTTGTGATGATTGGCGGACAGACAGACAGACAGACAGACAGACAGACAGACAGACAGACAGACAGACAGACAGACAGACAGACAGACAGATTTTTTAAATAAAACAGAACATCCCAAAAGCGTGATCCCGCATAATGCCATTAATAAACTGGAAAACCATCGAAATACAGATTACCCTGAACTGATGCTAGTGTCTATCCTATTCAGTCTTCCTTTAGCCTAGTCCAGTGAACCTCAAATGGCTTCGGCGAGACGTTTTGTCAGTAAGAACCGTAATGACCAAGAGGCAGTGTGTTGGAATGGACTCCAACCAGGCTAGAGTTCAATAGTGTGGGTACATCGCTGTAATATTGCCCCCTCAACCCGCTGGCATTTGGAGAGATTTCCCTTGGACCAAAATCAAATAATGCTTTATTTGGACTGTCCGTGTAAACCGCTACATAACCCCCCATTACATTATTATTTCCAATTTCCAGATTGACTTCTCTATCAACCCCGAGAAAGTAAGGGTCATTGAGCAAAATTACCAATAAGTTTGAACAAAAGGAGGCCTATTTTAGACCTGAATAGAAATTATTGACGAGGTAGCGGCTGGTGGTATCTTTTGTTACAGTTGGGAGAGGGGGGAGAAGACGGGAGAGAGGGGAGGGAGGTAGAGGGAAATTGATAGATACATTCGCAGACAGACAGAATTAGAGAAATAGAAATAGAGAGAGTTAAGAGAAAGATGAGAAAGAGAGCACAATGATAAAGAAGCATGTCTTTTGAATGTTGATTTGTCCTAAGCAGTTCTCAAAAAATTGTGTACTTGGGGTAGAAAGGTTGGCTTTCGGGATATTAATAATAAGGTATTATGAAAATTGCCATGATATTTTTCATGGCCATTTTCATGATACCTTATTATTAATATTACTGTTACTAAACCTTTACTAAAGATGAATGGCCTGGATCGAAGAAGGAAACCACCATGACTTTGCCAGTGCATTGCCAGACTGTGCCAGTGCATTGCCTATTCAGCAGGACCATATAGGTCTCCCCACCAGAGCCAGATCGTGTGCCAGGTGGTGATTGATCCACTTTGTTTTATCATCTCTAATTAAACATTCACACCCACAGGCTTCTCCCCATCGCCAAATCCAATTTCCTCACAATCTCAGTTCCAAACGCTGAGAAATCTCTGTTAGTAACAATAAACAGAGCAGTGTAATGAGTAAATAGGATAAAACGGCTCATTTACCATATCGCAGCTGACTTGATCATTTGTATTGGTGAGCATATTGAGAGAAAAGGGGGTGAGTGAAATGAAAGAAGGGCAAGTGAAACACTGTGCACACTGATACAGCTAAAGTCATTCCGCTACCTAAGAATGGTAAAGCGCCCTTTACTGGTTCTTACAGCTTGCTGTCTCTTAGCAAACTTTAGAAAAAAATGGTGTTTGACCAGATACAATGATATTTCTCTGTGAACAATCTTTCAGTAATAATAATAATAATAATAATATATGCCATTTAGCAGATACTTTTATCCAAAGCGACTTACAGTCATGTGTGCATACATTCTACGTATGGGTGGTCCCGGGAATCGAACCCACTACCCTGGCGTTACAAGCGCCATGCTCTACCAACTGAGCAGCGAAGGAAACTCACCATGTACTGCACTGACATAAATTACTGATGAATGTCTGAAATACATTTCTAATAAGAAGATTGTGGAAGCTGTATTGTTAGACTTCAGGGCAGCCTTTGATATTATTGACCATAATCTGTTATTGGAAAAACTTGTGTTACGGCTTTACATAATCTGCCATATCATGAGTTGAGAGCTATCTATCCAATAGAACACAGAGGGTTTTCTTTAATGGAAGCTTCTCTAATATAAAATATGTCAAATGTGGTATCCTGCAAGGCAGCTCTTTCGGCCCTTTACTGTTCTCTATTTGTACCAATGATCTACCACTAGCATTAAACAAAGCCTGTGTGTCTATGTACACTGAAGATTTAACATTATACACATCAGCAACCACAGCTAGTGAAATCACTGCAACCATAAACAAAGAGTTGTAGTCTGTTTTGGAATGGGTGGCTAGTAATAAACTAGTCCTGAACATATTTAAAACTAAAAGCATTGTATTTGGTACAAATCATTCCTTACACGGCAAAACTATTGGTTCTGAGAACATTGTGGGGACATCAGAAAAGACATGTTCCTGAAAACACAAAAACTGTCCACTTGAACAGATGATTCTACAATGTATCTTTTAGGGTGCAAAAAAACATTCACCTGCTGTTATAGGAATATTCCCAGCACCCATTTAGTCTGTTCTTTAAAGGTTCCCAGAATGTTTCATTAGGTTGTGGGAACAGTCTCATGAGAACATGGTGGGGACATCACAAAATATATGTTCCCAAAACACAACCTGGTGCTCCCAAGTGGCGCAGTGGTCTAAGTATATATACAGCTCTGGAAAAAATTAAGAGACCACTACAAAATGATCAGTTTCTCTGGTTTTACTATTTATATGTATATGTTTGGGTAAAATTAACATTTTTTTTGTTTTATTCTATAACCTCTCTGGTACACCTCGACAACAGCCAGTGAAATTGCAGGGCTCCAAATTCAAAACATGCTTCACAGAGTTCAAGTAACAGACACATCTCAACATCAACTGTTCAGAGGAGACTGCATGGATCAGGCCTTCATGGCTGAATTGCTGCAAAGAAACCACTACAAAAGGACACCAAATAAGAAGAAGAGACTTGATTGGGCCAAGAAACACAAGCAGTGGACATTTGACAGGGGGAAATCTGTCCTTTGGTCTGATGAGTCCAAATTTGAGATTTTTGGTTCCAACCGCCGTGTCTTTGTGAGACGCTGAGTAGGTGAAAAGATGATCTCCACATTTGTGGTTCCCACTATGAAGCATGGAGGAAGAAGTGTGATGGTGTGGGGGTTCTTTGCTGGTGACACTGTCAGGGATTTATTTAGAAATCAACACTTAACCAGCATGGCTACCACAGCATTCCGCAGTGATATGCCTTCTCGTCTGGTTTGCGCATAGTGGGACTATCATTTGTATTTCAACAGGAAAACAACCCAACACACAGGCTGTGTAAGGGCTATTTGACCAAGAAGGAGAGTGATGGAATGCTGCATCAGATGACCTGGCCTACACATTCACCCGACCTCAACCCAATTTAGATGGTTTGGGATGAGTTGGACTGCAGAGTGAAGGAAAAGAAGCCAACCAGTGCTGAGCATATGTGGGAACTCCTTCAAGACTGTTGGAAAAGCATTCCAGGTGAAGCTGGTTGACAGAATGCCAAGAGTGTGCAAAGCTGTCATCAAAGCAAAGGGTGGCTTCTTTGAAGAATCTAAAATCTTGTAATTTGTTTAACACTTTTTTGGTTACTACATGATTCCATATGTATGATTTCATAGTCTTGATGTCTTCACTATTATTCTACAATGTAGAAAATAATACAAATAATGAAAAACCATTCAATGAGTAGGTATGTCCAAAGTTTTGACTGGTAATGTATATGTACTGTATTTTGTTATCCAAAACATTATTTTAACATTTTTGGGATGCTATCCTAATGTTAGATAAAACACTAGCGAGAACTTAATGGGATTCTTAGCAAATGTTTTGAGAATGTTCCCAGTTTGCTGGGTAAGTTCTAGACATTAGCTGAATCTGGTAATTAATGATGTGGCCATTGAGAAAGTTGAGGAGACTAAAGTTCTCGGTGTCACCTTAGACTGCAAATTGTCATAGTCAAGGAATTTTGATTCAATTGTTGTGAAGATGGGGAGAGGTCTGTCTGTGATAAAGAAACGCTCAGCTTTTTTAACACCACAGTCGACCAAACAAGTCCTGCAGGCTCTATTATTATCTAATCTTGCACAGTGATATGTTCGAGTGCTGCAAAGAAGGGCCCAGAAAAGCTGCAGCTGGCCCAGAACAGAGCAGCACGTCTTGTATTTCAATGTATACAAAGGGCACATGTCAACAGTATGCATGTCAGTTTCTCTTGGCTCAAAGTAGAGGGGAGATTGACTGCATCAATACTTTTTTTGCGAGAAATATTATGTTGAATATTCTAAATTGCCTGTATAATCAGTGTATAGCACAGACAGACATACTTAACCCACCAGGGGTCTCATCACAGTCCCCAAATCAAGAATGAATTCAAGGCAATGCACAGTATTACATAGAGCCATAATCACATGAACATCCTTCCATCTCATATTACTCGAACCACAAACAGCACAACGACTCTCCGCAATCTGTACCAATGTACGTGTGTGTGAATGTCTGTAGGACCTTTTTTCGGTTCTATAGTTAAACGTGTGAAGTTCTGTCCTTGAGCTGTTCTTATCTATTGATGTTCTGTATTATGTCATGTTTTATGTCATCAGTGGACCCCAGGAAGAGTAGCTGCTGCTTCAGCAACAGCTAATGGAGATCCTAATGAAATACAGAACACAAAGACTAACAACAGGGTAACCCACCTCATACACTTCACAGGGACACTAATAACATTAATATTCCATGTATTTGCATGGCACCGTTGGCATCTATTATCATCTACTCATGCCTGTGTTGTATTGACTGCTATGCTGCCTCAGAGTTTGGTCTTTTTTAGCCTCTTTAATCTTTAATGTAGATTACCAGGGTTAAATATATCTTAAAATATATCAAAGAGAATGCCAGCAGCTTGTATAGTGTAATTGAAATCGATAGCGGACAAGGTCTCATTTGATTTTCCTACAGGTCTCTCCCCGCTTCCATTACTCATTGTCAAGCATGATATTCTACAAACACCATGCATCCAATGGAGGCAAGGCAGAGCTTTTCAACCCAAGGCCAATATATAATTATTAATAAATGGTTGTTATAAGTCAAATAGATTGGAGAGACTTGTCTGTCTGTCGTGCTGATTCCAGCGTAAAAACACTTGTCTGCGACATGTATTTCCTGTCCATATCCAAATGAATATAGGGATAGATTGACTAGACACGTTATATTCTAATTATGATATCGATTAGAAAGTGTAATATTACATAGATGAGGGACTGTAATGCTGTATACATGTATTATTACATTTGTAATACTATTACTATATGTCAAGCTAAAACTGATCATCTATTAATGTCGTTTCATAACTTCTCGTATGGCACTGGCAGTAGACAAGTATTTTATTGGTTACATGCGCCTAATACAACAGGTGTACACTTTACCTTGAACATCTTACTTACCAGCCTATTCCCTATAAAAGCCTATAAAATACAAATATTTGCTAAATAAAAAAGGAAATAGTAAAACAATAGAATAACAATAACGAGGCTGTACACACAGAATACAAGTACCGAGTCAATGTGCAGGGGTACGAGGTAAGGTGATTGAGGTAATACAACATTTAGATGTAGGTAGGGGTAAAAGTCACTTGGCAGTCAGAATATAAACAGAGTATACCAAATATTAGGAACACAGTCCCAATATTAAGTTTACCCCCACCCCCACCCCCACTCTCCCTTTTGCTCTCAGAACAGGCTCAATTCAACAGGGCATGAACTCTACAAGGTGTCGAAAGGCCCATGTTGACTCCAATGCTTCCCACAGTTGTGTCAAGTTGGCTGGATGTCCTTTGGGGGGTGGACCATTCTTGATACACACAGGAAACTGTTAAGCGTGAAAAACCAGACGCCGTTGCAGTTCTTGACACAAACCGATGCAGTGTGTGTAAGAGAAAGGGGGATACCTAGTCAGCTGTACAACTGAATGCATTCAACTGAAATGTGACTTCCGCATTTAACCCAAACCCTCAGAATAAGAGAAGTGCAGGGGGCTGCCATAATCCATATCCACATCTTTGGCGCCAGGGGAACAGTAGGTTAACTGCCTTGCTCAGGGGCAGGACGACAGATGTTACCTTGTTCGCTCGGGGATTCGATACAGCAACCTTTCGGTTACTGTCCAACACTCTAACCACTAGGCTACCTGTACGTGTGTGTGTAGGAGTGTCATTGTAGTAAATGTGAGTGTGTGGGTAGAGTCTAGCGTCGGTGCAAAAAAACATACAATAATAAAGGGGGTCAACGTAAATAGTCAGGGTGGCCACTTGATTAACTGTTCACCATTCTTATGGCTTGGGGGTAGAAGCGGTTCAGGAGACTTTTAGTCCCAGACTTGGTTCTCAGGTACTGCTTGTGGTGCGTTAGCAGAGAACAGTCAATGACTTGGGTGGTCCTGGGTGAACAGGGAGTACAGGAGGGGACTGACCATGAACCCATGAGGGGCCCCCGTGTTTAGGGTCAGCATGGCGGATGTGTTGTTGCCTACCCTCACCACCTGGGGGCGGCCCGTCCGGAAGTCCGGGACCAGGTTGCAGAATGAGGTGTTCAATCGGAGACTTCTTAGCTAAGTGATAAGCTTGGAGGGAACTGTGGTTTTGAAGGCTGAGCTGTCGTCAGTGAATAGCATTCTCACGTAATTGTTCCTTTTTGTCCAGATGGGAAAGGGCAGAGTGGAGTGCAATAGAGATTGCGTCATCTGTGGATCTGTTGGGGCGGTATGCGAATTGAAATGGGTTCACAGTTTCTGGGATGATGGTGTTGACGTGAGCCATGACCAGCCTTTCAAAGCCTTTCATGGCTACAGAGGTGAGTGCTACTGGGCAGTAGTCATTTAGGCACGTTACCTTGGTGTTCTTGGGTACAGGGATTATGGTGGTTTGCTTGAAACATGTAGGTATTACAGACCCGGTCAGAGAGAGGTTGAAAATGTCAGTGAAGACACTTGCCAGCTGGTCAGCACATGCTCTGAGTATGATCTCTGGTAATCTGTCTGGCCCTGCAGCCTTGTGAATGTTGACCTATTTAAATGTCTAATTCACATAGGCTAGAGAGAGTGTGATCATACCTTCCTGGGTTTCCCTTTGTAATCCGTAATAATCTGCAAGCTCTGCCACATCCGATGAGCGCTAGAACCGGTGTAGTAGGATTCAATCTTAGTCCTGTATTGACGCTTTGCCTCTATTGATGATTCGTCGGAGGGCATATCGGGAATTCTTATAAACTTCCGGATTAGTGTCCCCTCCTTGAAAGCAGCAGCTCTAGACTTTAGCTCAGTACAGATGTTGCCTATAATTGATTGGGATATGTATATAAGTTCACTGTGGGGATGACGTCGTCAATGCTTTTATTAATGAAGCCAGTGACTGATGTGGCAAACTCCTCAATGACATCAGATTAATCTCAGAATATATTCCAGTCTGTGTTAATGACACAGTCCTGTTGCTTAGCATCCGCTTCATTGGACAACTCCGAATTGAGTGTGTCACGGGTACTTTCTGTTTGAGTTTTTGCTTGTAAGTAGGAATCAGGAGGATAGAGTTATGGTCCGATTTGCCAAACGGAGAGCTTTGTATGCACCTCTGTGTGTGGAGTAAAGGTGATCTAGAGATGATTTCCTCTTGCTGCACAGGTGACATGCTGGTAGAAATGAGGTAAAACAGATTTCAGCTTTCCTGCATTGAAATCACAGGCCACTAGGAGCGCTGCCTCTGGATGAGCATTTTCTTGTTTGATTATGACTCAATACAGCTTGTTGAGTGCTGTCTTAGTGCCTGCATCGGATTGTGGTGCAATAACAATGGCGCTGCACTGGAAAGCAGCTGTTTTACGTGCTTTACGGGTTTTACAGGCTCTTGACCAATGTTGTGTATTTTTTGGCACTGATCTGAACTTTTTTTGCATAATGTTTCCGAAAGAGCTTCTGGACATCGGAACTGCTTTCACTAACCTCAATTTGGACAAGGGTTTTACTTCAATGAGTCAGAGGTGAAAGACATATTGATTTTTCCGGACCAGGCCTAAATCCCCGAAACTCGAAGAAGGAGTAGACGGCGGTATAGAGGCTGCACACTGCACACCCTAATGAGACTACACACCAAGATGTCCACATTCAAGGCCAACACTGCACATCACTGTTTACATTATTGAGCATTTCCCTCCATGGAACCAAAGACTGACCAACCACCTGTCATCATCACTCCAAGTACTAAATACTTCAGAACCAATCAATACCTCATAACCAATCAAAATAATCCAAGGATCAATCACAAGGATCTGTAGAACATTAGAATACTTCAAGACTCCGAACCTTAATAAACTGCAGTTCAGATTTGATTGTCATTATTTGACAGTGATAAAATGTAAAGTTGTACATTTCCTGACCACAAATATGTTTTTATTAACCACTAAGCCTTTTGTTCTTATAGGAAATTGACAATATAGTACATTTAGTTATTTCTGGCAAGGCCATTGAGTGATATCCAGCTAAGGTTCAGCCACAACCTTCTACCATTACTAGAAAACATGATGCTGCCTGATTATAGGGTGGCAGGTAGCCTAGCGGTTAAAGAGTGTTGGACCAGCAACTGCAAGGTCGATTCCCCGAGCTGGCAAGGTGGAAAAATCTGCTGTTCTGCCGTTGAGCAAGGCATTTAACCCCCAATGGAGGGGTTTGGTTAAATGCAGAAGACAGATTTCAGTTGAATGTATTCAGTTGTGTAACTGGTTAGGTGTCTCCTAACCAATGATCTTCTTCCACAACCCCCTTTGAAGATTTCTTTATCCATTTTCCCTCACAATGACAGCATGCATAACCAAAGGTCGTGCGAGTGGCTGCTTTGGCGTTAAGTAAAATAGACGAATGTCAGAGCAGCAAAGGTCAACATGTAATCTCCTCTTATTGTCTCGTCCACATCGGCCCACCGAGTGCCGAACGACCAGCAGTATCGACGTGTTTACAGTGACGATTTATCTTCAGGTTTATTATTCACCTCGTTGGGTCCAGTTGTAATTACAGAAGTATGTTTCTATAGTAACTAGAATTGACACAGAACATGTTTGACATAAATGTTAACTATGGTTGTTGGTCTTCTGTCTCTATGTTAACGGTTGTCAGTGGTGTACATTGTTTTTTTACTAGTTATTTCTAATCATTGTTTTGTCCATGCTGAATTTTAAATTTTACCTTTATTTAACCAGGCAAGTCAGTTAAGAACATTTTCTTATTTTCAATGACGGCCTGGGAACAGTGGGTTAACTGCCTGTTCAGGGGCAGAACGACAGATTTGTACCTTGTCAGCTCGGGGGTTTGAACTCACAACCTTCCGGTTACTAGTCCAACGCTCTAACCACTAGGCTACGCTGCCGCCCCCGAATGAATGATACGTTTACACCAAATATAGTGTTTGTGATTCTTTAATAGTAATTAGCTCATATTTTCAAATAAACAACATTATGATTGTTGATCATTAAGCCTCACAAAATAAATAACATTCACGATTGGACTGACTTGTTGGGTGCCTTAGCTGTGAGGCAATAGCCAAGTCTCCAGCAAAAATAACATATTGTTTGATTACGGATATGAGTAGGGGAAGATCGGACACCACAACGATGTCTCCAATAGTTTCTTAATGAGTACTATCTCTTCTCTGACCCTGGTTCAGCAGTATCGACCATTATCCGACCACGCGTCGTGTGATTTGTATTTTAATGGCTGCGGTAGTGACAGTGTCAGGGAACCCACTAGCCAATAGCCATTTACAGTCATTTGTAAACCAGATGGTGACAAAGTTTGCCTCTGTGAAGTAAGTCTAAATGTTGCAAAAATTAACTACAAAATACATTGAAATCCATTTGACAGAACTACGAATGAAAGAACAGTTCCTTGATGCTAACTATTGACTATGATCTACTTCATGAATCACTCATGGGGAAAATTGCTCATCTGGAAATAAGAATGATGACGTAGCAGTTTAGTCTGCTACAGTTTACTACCATGTGTATATGGTTTAAAATCATCTGTTCAAAACCCGAGTAGATTCACAGTTCATCCTGGCAGAATCATAAATGATAAAAACAGAGACGTTTGAATCAGTTTCCTTTTGGCTGTATCTGCTGTAAATAATTCACACAGCTATTCTGACACATTTTAATTGAACAAACAGAGCATCGAACACAGTGTAATCATTCATATCCAGTCACAGTGTCCTTGTGGACACATACCATACACACTGTCCAATGAAGTCTTCCCGCACCAATCCACAGCCTATCATCATAATCATGTCCATGCCAGTTCATACAGTGAGGACATTTTGATCATTCATGTTCTTCGGTTAGAAGCGGGGGTTTGTGGCACGCATCCTATCAACCCCCACTGTTCCTGCACGGCTCTCTACTCAGCAGGTTACCACCGCTATGTGGCCTGCATCCATTTTGGTCATGTCCTGGGGTGTGGACTGTGTGTGTGGTGGGGGAAGGGGTGGGTTTGCGGTTGGGTTGGGTGGGGTGGGTGGGATGTGTGGTGTGTGTGTGTTTGCATAAGTGTATGTGTGTATTTTTCCCAGCCCCTGGACTGCTTGGCACTAAGCTCAGTCTCCTCTCCTGGCTGTTTAGAATCATTAATGTTCTCCAAACGGCTCAGTGCTCCCGCATCCTGCAGAGTACAGTGGACTGTAACACATAGCCTGTTGGGAAGCTGATAAAAACCCAGGGAGCTGGGGGATTTGGAAATAGAATCAAAGTCCAGCTTTAAAAAAAAGGACTGCATTCGATCTTTCCTGCACTGCTCCTTATGAAGATGTGAGAAAAATAGAGAGAAGGAGGAAGAGGGAAAGCGGGAGATGGAAAACATGAAGTTGGTCAGATACGCTTGGTTGACTGTTTGGGGAAGTCATATCAGACTCTGTAATGGGAATTTGTGATGGGACCCAGAGATGAGCGAAGAGCAGAAGTCTGTTTTCTCTCTCTCTCTCTCTCTCTCTCTCTCTCCCTCTCTCTTTTTTCACACTCACAGATGGACCTCCAAATGTTTTGGGGGAGGAGGACGCTCATCGTGTTGGTAGCGAGGGTATATTTGGAAGTGAAACAGACAGTGTGGGACATGAAACAGACCACTGTTGTTGCTCACTGCTGATGCACAAGGGACCATCATGCAGACTGTGGCTTGTTGCTCATCATAGCCACTCATTCACCGCCCAGCATAACAAACTTCAGTCAGAGTCAGGATCATTAGTCTAATGGTTGATTTGATATATTGATTGTAAATAAATGACAGATTGATCAGTGGGCTCATTTTGTGTCCTTTAGGGCTGCTATATTATTGCACCTTTCACATATACTACTGAAACCAGCCAAGTAGGGGTAGCTGCAGCCCAATATGGTGACCAGAATATGGCCGGTTGTGTTGAAAGGAGTGGGTGTATGGAAAGCAAATCAGCTAATTGGGCAGATTTGTTGCCACTCAAGATCGTTTTGAGTGGCTGATTGTGCTGCACAACTAAAGTGGCCATCTTTTTCCCTCCCATGATTTTATTTCAAGTAGGATAGCAGCCTACACAAGAAATAACTAATATTGATAACCATCTAGTCATCTTGATACATACATACAGTCTACTACTCAATGGGGAGGGCATGAACGTCAAGAACACCTGGACACAGTGCCCTTCATTCCCGCTTGCCAAGTATTGTTAACAGTGTGGGAAGTAACAGTACACCCATAATCAGTACTTTTAATTTAAAACATTTTTTTGTCAGTTTTATAACTGAAAATTATTACAATTATTTGTGTAAAATGTACAGTGAAATAGCACTCCTCCTTTTGAATCCTGTGGCTTCAAAAGTCCAAACTCTTGTGCTACGGTTGCTCAAAAAAAAATCTAAATAAAACATAGCTCAATCAAAACCGTCTAACCGATAACAGTCTTTTTGACGCACCTACTCCTTTCCACACGACCACTACTTTCCTTGACTCTCAAAGCACTTCATGATGACGGAAGTGAGTGCTACGGGGCGGTAGTCGTTTAGCTCAGTTACCTTTGCTTTCTTGGGAACAGGAATGGTTGAAGCATGTGGGAACAGCAGACTGGGATTGAATATGTCCATAAACACACCAGCCAGCTGGTCTGCGCATGCTATGAGGATGCGGCTGGGTATGCCGTCTGGGCTTGCAACCTTGCGAGGGTTAACACGCTTAAATGTTTTACTCACGTCGGCTGCAGTGAAGGAGAGTCCGCAGGTTTTGGTAGCGGGCCGTGTCAGTGGCACTGTATTGTCCTCAAAGCGAGCTTAGAAGTTGTTTAGTCTGTCTGGGAGCAAGACATCCTGGTCCGCGACGGGACTGGTTTTCTTTTTGTAATCCGTGATTGACTGTAGACCCTGCCACATTCCTCTTGTGTCTGAGCCGTTGAATTGCGACTCCAGTTGGTTTCTATACTGACGCTTAATATAATGTTTACATACCCTACATTACTCATCTCATATGTATATACTGTACTCTATACCATTTACTGCATCTTGCCATCTTTATGTAATACATGTATCACTAGCCACTTTAAACAATGACTCTTTTATATGTTTACATACCCTACATTACTCATCTCATATGTATATACTGTACCCGATACCATCTACTGCATCTTGCCTATGCCGTCCTGTACCATCACTCATTCATATATCTTTATGTACATATTCTTCATCCCTTTACACTTTAAGGTAGTTGTTGTGAAATCGTTAGGTTAGATTACTCGTTGGTTATTACTGCATTGTCGGAACTAGCAGCACAAGCATTTCGCTACACTCGCATTAACATCTGCTAACCATGTGTATGTGACAAATAAAATTTGATTTGACACACCCACTCGCCCATACTCCAGGTCGCCATATTTCGCTGCAGCTACCCCCTTCTCAATCCAGCAGGAACCACTAGCAGAAACCAGATTTCCATATCAGAGGTCGGTAAGGACCCTGGAGTTCTTTTGACATGGATGCTTCTAGGCTGATTTCATGCAAGAAAGTGAAGCTGAGGAATGGACATGTTTGGCAAGGGATAGTGTCATGATGACTGACAGTGCTACTGACTAAATACAGTAACAAGAGTTTGGTTAGGCAATTGAATATGACTATGTTCTCTTACCACAGGAACAAGCCAAGCCATGCTGATGTTCCCGACAGATGACAGGTCTCTGATCAGTGCGGTTATGGGCAGACCTGCACAGCAGCTTCAAAACTCCCCTCTCTACTGATCTGGTGTCAGGGGTCTGGGATGAGAGGATGAGGGTAATTTAAGGAAGGGGGAGGTGGGTTACAGAGGGTAATGGCACACAATGGACTGCCAGGGACACACACATGCACGCGCATAAAAACACACAAAAACACACACACGTACAGACCCCCCCCACGCACACACACCAACACTTACTCCTACATACTTTGCAAGCACTGCACGTTTGGCCACGCGCTCCCTCTGCCCTCTGACATAAAACAATGGCACCCTTGTTGCTGCTCACAAGGGGGAGTCATTAAAAGTGAACACTACTGTGACAAACCAGGTGGAGATCAATGGAGGCTGCAGCATACAGGAAGAGATGGCAGCTCAATGGAAACACACTCCTAGCTTTGAAGCTGACACTGTCAGCTACTGCATACCGCTGAACCAGGCGACATTGTAATAATTTGTATTTATATATTTTTTTTTCAGTGAACCCAATGAGCAAGGTGCAGTATAAAGACCTGCAATGCCTTTTAAATTCAGCCTAGAGTTCTTTAGGATATGTTTTCTATTGTAAAAGAGAATGACTTTAGAGACCTGGTTAAACAAAGATTATACAGTGTCCAGGATGTTCAATGTCAACAAATTAATCCGTCTGATATTCCATATAAATGTGTAATACTGTTGCCACATAATTGCTTAGATAATGTTATATTCTTCCTTCTCAAGTGTCTTGTTGTTTAAAGCCAGTGGAACCATGCCATTTCGAAACTGGTGTAATGTGCGCCCAGTTTAAGTCTAATCTCCTGTGTGTTTAGGCCAAATATTGTCCCCTTCTTCCAATCCACACTCAGGTGTGGACAGCTCCATTACAACTCCCATAGCCGGAGGCATTGTCTCTCCCCAGCCGTCCACTGCACTCTGTAGACGTAAATAAAAGCACAGGTTTTTATTTCGACTGGGGATGAAATATTCATGGCGTATATTTTATTCACAGGCCAAGCCGCTACTGCTACACCGGTGCAGCTCTACAGCTGTTGCAGTCAGGTTTTCGGGAAAGGCTGTGATTTCTCTCTCTCTTTCTCTGTGTGTGTATTGTTTACATATGCCCTTAAGAGACAATACATTTCACTTCAAAAACTGCAGGATGTATCAGAATATATAAATATCTCATTCATGTGTATGTGGTGTACAACTACCTCCCTCCCCCCAACGCATACAAATACACACGTGCACGCACGAACACACACACACACACACACACACTGTTCACAGCCTTTGAAACAACAGCAGAGCGATACAAAACTGTGTTTTTATTCAAGACCTGTATGCATTTAATTCTGTCTTGTGTTTTTTGTTGTTGTTTTGTGGTATTTTTAAGGAGTATTGTCTGGAGAGGGATGTTTTGACACTGTATACAGTCACTCGTATTATCCCGTTTTTAGGAGACTTTACAGGATATTTTCAGATATGAAAGACTGTATCAGGTTATTCACACTATCCAACCGACCATGGGATTTGATTACTGGCATATAACCTCAGTGACTGTAAACAGCGAAGCAGAGACAAGACTAATAACTGGTGTGTTTTGTTTCTATTTAGAATTTAAAATATGACAATTGCTTCTCCACTTGGAAAACCAACGGTATTAACACCTGGGAAAAGACAGGAAATTACTCCGACGGAAGCAGAGTAGAAATGATATAAAGGATTCACCTTGACTTTTAAAATGTTTGGTTACTTTACAGCTTTATTCTAAAATGGATGAAATCGTTTTTCCCCCCTCATCAATCTACACACAATACCCCATAATGACAAAGCAAAAACAGTTTTTGTTTCAATTTTTGCAAATTATACAAAAAATAAATGGAAATATCACATTTATATAAGTATTCAGACCATTTACTCAGTATTTTGTTGAAGCACAGCGATTACAGCTTCAAGTCTTCTTGGGTATGACGCTAGAAGCTTGGCACACCTGTATTTGGGGAGATTCTCGCAGATCCTCTCAAACTATGTCAGGTTGGATGGAGAGCAGTGGTGCACATCTTTTTTCAGGTCTCTCCAGAGAAGTTCGATCTGGTTCAAGTCCGGACTCTGGCTGGGCTATTCAAGGACATTCAGAGACTTGTTCGGAAGCCACTCCTTCTTGGCTCTGTGCTTAAGGTCGTTGTCCTGTTGGAAGAAAAAACATCACCCCAATCTCGTGCTGGAGCAGGTTTTCATCAATGATCGCTATGTACCTTGCTCCGTTCATCTTTCCCTCGATCCTGACTAGTCTCCCTGTCCCTGCCTCTGAAAAACATCCCCACAGCATGATGCTGACACCACCATGCTTCACCGCAGGGATGGTGCCAGGTTTCCTCCAGACGTGACGCTTGGCATACAGGCCAAAGAGTTCAATCTTGGGTTCAACAGACCAGAGAATCTTGTTTCTCATGGTCTGAGTCCTTTAGGTGCCTTTTGGCAAACTCCAAGCCTTTTACTGAGGAGTTGCTTCCGTCTGGCCAGTGTACCATAAAGGCCTGATTGGTGGAATGCTGCAGAGATAGTTGTCCTTCAGGAAGAGTCTCCCATCTCTACAGAGGAGCTCTGTCAGAGTAACCATCTTGTTCTTGGTCACCTCCCTGACCAAGTGAATTCTCCCCCGATTCCTCAGTTTGGTCGGGCGGACAGCTTTTACAGGCTTCCTTCTTTTCACTCTTGTCACGCCTTGGTCGTTGTATTTTGTGTTTTCGTTATATTTTTGGTAGGCCAGGGTGTGACATGGGTTTATGTTGTTGTATTTCGTATTGGGGTTTTTGTATTATTGGGATTGCGGCTGAGTAGGGGTGTTGTATGGGCTTGGCTGCCTGAGGCGGTTCTCAATCAGAGTCAGGTGATTCTCGTTGTCTCTGATTGGGAACCGTATTTAGGTAGCCTGGTTTCGCTTTGTATTTCGTGGGTGATTGTTCCTGTCTCTGTGTAGTTTCACCAGATAGGCTGTAATTAGGTTTCACGTTCCGTTTGTTGTTTTGTATTTTGTATCGTTATTTCATGTGTCACTTTTTCTATTAAAGTCATGAGTAACCACCACGCTGCATTTCGGTCCGACTCTCTTTTGAGGGTTACAACTCTGTCATTTATTGTGGAGTAACTACAATATTGTTCATCCATCCTCAGTTTTCTCCTATCAGCCATTAAACTCTGTAACTGTTTTAAAATCACGATTGGCCTCAAGGTGAAATCCCTGAGCGGTTTCATTCCTCTCCGGCAACTGAGTTAGGAGGGATGCTTGTAATGACTGTGTGTATTGATGCACCATCCAAAGTGTAATTAATAACTTCACCATGCTCAAAGGCAAAGGCACATTCAATGTCTGCTTTTATTCCATTTTTGCGAGGCATTGGAAAACCTCCCTGGTCTTTGTGGTTGAATCTGTGAAATGCACTGCTTATAGATGAGGCTCCCGAGTGGTGCAGTGGTCTAAGGCACTGTATCTCAGTGCTAGAGGCATCACTACAGACCTTATTCCAGACTGTATCACAACTGGCTGTGATTGGGAGTCCCATAGGGCGGTGCACAATTGGTCTGGGTTTGGCCGGGTTAGGCTGTCATTGTAAATAAGAATTTGTTCTTAATAACTGACTTGCCTAGTTAAAGATAAGTGTATGTGTGGGGTACATAGATGAGGTAGTCATTCATTGTAATGATTCTCTTCTTCGTCTGAGGAAGAGTAGTCAAGATCGGACCAATATGCAGCGTGGTAAGTGTCCATGTTAATTTATTAGAACTGAACACACAAAACAAAATAACAAAGTGAATGAAATAAACTAAACAGTCCTGTCAGGTGAAACAACACACTAAACAGAAAATAACTACCCACAACTCAAGGGTGAAACCAGGCTGCTTAAGTATGGTTCTCAATCAGAGACAACGATTGACAGCTGCCTCTGATTGGGAACCATACCAGGCCAAACACATATAAATACAAACATAGAACAAAACATAGAATACCCCACCCACACCCTGACCAAATTAAAAATAGAAACATACAAAGCAATCTACGGTCAGGGCGTGGCATTCATGTTAAAGACTATGATTGTAAACAGAGTGAGTACATGTTATTTGTTAAACTGGTTTTTATTCCTGAACTTATTTGGCTTGCCATAACAAATTGTTTGAATACTTATTGACTCAAGACATTTCAGCTTTTCATTTTTTATTAAATTGTAAATATTTCTAAAAACATCATTCCACTTTGACAAATTCAGGTTGTAATGCAAGAAAACATGGAAAAAGTCGAGTGGTGTGAATTCTT
Source organism: Oncorhynchus keta (assembly GCF_023373465.1). Taxonomy (NCBI): domain Eukaryota; kingdom Metazoa; phylum Chordata; class Actinopteri; order Salmoniformes; family Salmonidae; genus Oncorhynchus; species Oncorhynchus keta. Next base: position 35,537,589 of record NC_068443.1, read on the forward strand.
TCTGAAGGCACTGTATGTTTGTAAATTAATTTGATCAAGATATGTAACCTATTGATTCATATATATATTTTTTTTGTAATACTAGTCAACTAGTAGTTGACTTCAGCTAGCCAGCTAGATAGATTCCCAATTTCCCAACCTCATAATTAGCAACCAAGCCATTTCAGGCTATCAATCAAGTTAGAGTAGCTTGTCTAACTGTAATGGCTGGCATGCCTGCTGGCAAGGTTGCTCGACTTTTTAAAAAAGCAAGCAATTACTAAATGTACTGAATAAGACTCCCGTTCCTTTAAATCTTTTACCCAGATTTTATCAGAGACGCAAAGGGATATTGAGTTTCTTAAAAAAGAGAACAACCAATCAGGAGGATACATACAGCTCAAGAGGTATGCTTAGATATGCAGAAAAAGACTTGGTTTAAATGTAATCTGGCACCTTATGATCATACCATGATATTTGTGTATTAATATTGATTCCGTGATATGTGATATGTGTATTGATGAGGTGTGTTATAATACCATGTACTGGGTTGAAATGTGGACGTACTATCCTGGGCATGTTAGTGCAGTATATTGTGATGTGTGATATACAACAGTCGGAATGGCAATTCAACAGGTAAAGAGGTATGCTTAGGTAACCCGTGCAGAAAAATAGACTTGTGTATTTTTTACATACATTAGGCATAATGATTATGGCTCTAGATTGCAAGAAAAAGCTGTTTCAGGTTTTAGATTTTTTTTAAAGTTCCCTTCCATCCCCCCACTCCATCCTCCCGTACTTCGTGACCCCTCTAAAATAACGGGTGCATGACGCCCCTGGACCAGCTGGTCATCGGTGGCACTGAAAACAGAACAGCAGAGCAGCACTCTGCGTAGCATCTCTGATTAGCTAAACCGGTGCAAATGGGCATCCTGTTCTAACAGTGCATGATAATGAGAAGTCTAAATCAATATCAGTGAGGCGAGGGCGAGCAGAAGAGCCCTGAAACAGGGCCAAATCACTGCTCCTTCACAATGGGCTCATTAAAGCCTTAGGTTACTGCAGGCCGTCATCACTGGGATCTATAGCAGCCTGCCTACCCACCCAGACTCTCTCACACACAGGCACACACACACAGGCACACACACACACACACACACACACACACACACACACACACACACACACACACACACACACACACACACACACACACACACACACACACACACACACACACACACACACACACACACACACACACACACACACACACACACACACACACCCTTGTTCACCCCCACTTCCCCATGATATACGTGGCTATGCGAGGTCATAGTGGTCAGGCTGATACTGATACTCTCCTATGCAGTGGAGGATGCATGCAGAGGTGATGTGGAGGATAGAGCTGCATGTGGGGTCTTGACTAGGGTTGAATTAGGAAATGAAGGGAATTGGTTACAGCAGCATGTTCACATCATACCTATTCTGTTCATAGTGGAGAGTGTGAGTTGTTTTACAGCATTTGTGTATGTGACAAGTATGTGAGTGAATATGTGTATATGCATAAATCTGTCGGTGTGAATGCCTTTCAACATGTCACATACAATTGCTAAAAAACGTTAACATGGTCAGCCTTAACAGCACAAACAACAACTAGCTAAATGCATTGAGTGAGAGATTTGGCATTAGGTCAGAAAATTATCGGGAGAATGGGAGAGTATGCTCGGTGAAGCTGCCATAAGCCTAATTATTTAAATAGGCTCAGTCACCTCTGTACAGACGAGTAGCTGCTCCCCGTTTGGAAAAACACATCTCTCTTTCTCTTTAAGTCTGTCTATCTCGCAGTATGTATGTGTATTGTACAGTATAGTAAAATACTGTATGTCTCTCTGTGTGTCTGTGTGTGTGTGTCTTGCTCTCTCCCTCAGTCACGCCCTCTCAGTCTCTCTGTCTGTTTCTTGTCTCTATCCTCTACCCTTCCAACCCCCTTCCCACCTCCCCTCTCGGTCCCTCTGTCTGTTTCGGACTCAATCACTCTCTACCCCTCTATTTTGTTTTTGAGCTTGCCTCTGACTTCCATTATGTGTTCTCTCTTTTTTTAAATTTGATCCACTCTGTCCAGTGATGGAGCCTCGTTATTGGAACGACATCCGTGCTTGTTTACAATAATACAGGTGCAATATCCTTTGTTTCAGATGCTGGGGAAATCAGTGTGGCACATGGCTGACAACTACCTCTGCTGAGATGTCACGTCCAGCTTGCCTTCCCATCAGCACGGTGTCAGAGAGTTCACCAGTGTTTCAGTATGTGTGTGTGTGTGTGTGTGTTACTGTGGGTGTGTGCGTGTGTTTCTAAATTGTTTTACAACTTCTAAATTGTATTTCACTTGACCCTTTCTTCTGGGAGCCATCGGAAACCCCCACTGATCACTGTAACACCAGTGTACTGCAACATATTCTCACTGTAGTAAATGAGAGTTGGTCTTTGTGTGACTCCAGTGGAGGGAGAGAGTGAGTGGGAGAGCGAGAGAGACTGGAGGAACAGAGAGGATTATGAGAATGTGCTGAGATAAAGTGAAGCGAGAGATCTGAGGAAAAGACAGTCAGAGAACAGAGGAAGAGATACAGAGAACACAGGAGGATAAAAGAGTGGCGACACCCACCATTACAGTACAGACTGTTAGGGTGTGTGTGTGTGTGTGTGTGTGTGTGTGTGTGTGTGTGTGTGTGTGTGTGTGTGTGTGTGTGTGTGTGTGTGTGTGTGTGTGCGCATGTGCGTGTGCATGCGTGTATATGTGCATTTCTACATGCACGCCTGTGTGTGTGCCTGCGTCTGTGCATGTGTGACCTTGCTGGTGGATTTTTCATTGAGTTTGTGTGCGCCCTGACTTACATCATATGCAAGGGCACCTTTGAAGTCCATACAGTCCAATCTTGGGTACACGTATCTACCAAAGCCTAAGAAACTTCCTGGCCTCTTGCTACAGAGATAGCATGTTTATATCCACCTTAATCTCTGCTTAGGAGCAAAGCATTTTTCAAGAGACTATCTTCTTCCAAACACTGGTATGGTCTCATTGGTAGCACAGTTACAGTCCAACAGGCTGCAACTCTATCAACTGGGTGAATAAGGTTATCTCAGGTGCATTAGTTTTCTCATTAAATGCTTTCAATATTTGTATATGCATTTCTACAATTTATAGTTGGTTTGAGGTTTTTATGTCATTTAAATTTGTAGCTATTGGAATTTGTACACATTGTCCCATGTAATATACCTATGGTCCCTTACTAGCCCCATAAGGATATCCAAACCAAATTTACCACAGCATTACGATTGGGTCGTGTGCAGCTGTACTCCAAACTGAGGATTACTTGTATGCTGCCAGCTATGGGCAGGTTGACAGAATTGAAACAAACCCAACCTTCACTTACATTGTAATGCAGTCATGACAGCAAGCCTCACAAAACTCAGTTTTGGATGAGATTGACATTATGACAAAATAAATCCTATTTACACTTTGTAGTCAATTTTGACCATAGAATATATTTGTTTTTTGACTCATATCGATGCCACATATATTGTTTTCTAAATGCGAAGTTGATTTTTAGGAGCAGTTGCTCTTTGACATAATCGATAATAGCATTAGCCATCAATTCACATCCTTACTCTGACCAAGCCTTTCTCCTCTTACTCTCTTGGAATAAAGGTGCTATCTAGAACCAAAAAGGGTTATTCGACTGTCCCCATAGGATAACCCTTTGAAGAACCCCTTTTGGTTCCAGGTAGAACTGTTTTGGTTCCAGATGAAGTTCTACCTGGAACCAAAAAGGGTTCTCCTATGGGGACAGTTGCAGAACCTATTTGGACCCCTTTTTTTCTAAAGGGATCAAAATGTACTGTGGGGGAGGGGTGGTCCAAATTAAGGGGGAGGGTTGTCCAAAACAAATTGTCGCTTTGGGGAGGGTTGTGTGTTTGTTTTTTTTGGACATGACCAAAAGTATAAGAACAGCTACTAATTCAAGGGTTTTTCTTTATTTTTTACTATTTTCTACATTGTAGAATAATAGTGAAGACATCAAAACTATTTTAAAAAACACATAAGGAATCGTGTAGTAACCAAAAAAGTGTTCAAATGTATTTTATATTTGAGATTCTTCAAAGTAGCCACCCTTTAACTTGATGACAGCTTTGCACACTTGGCATTCTCTCAACCAGCTTCATGAGGTAGTCACCTGGAATGCATTTCAATTAACAGGTGTGCCTTGTTAATAAAAGTTAATTTGCGCAATGTCTTTCCTTCTTAATGCGTTTGAGCCAATCAGTTATGTTTTGACAATGTAGGGGTGGTATACAGAAGATATCCCTATTTGGTAAAAGACCAAGTCCATATTATGGCAAGAACATCTCAAATAAGCAAAGAGAAACGACAGACCATCATTACTTTAAGATATGAAGGTCAGTCAATCTGGAAAATGGCAAGAACTTTGAAAGTTTCTTCAAGTGGAGTGGCAAAAACCATCAAGCGCTATGATGTTACTTGCTCTCATGAGGACTGCCACAGGAAAGGAAGACTCCTCTGCTGCAGGAGAAGTTCATTACAGTTAAACTGCACCTCAGATTGCAACCAAAATATATGCTTCACAGAGTTCAAGTTACAGACACATCTCAACATCAACTGTTCAGAGGAGACTGCATGAATCAGGCCTTCATCATCAAATTACTTTAAAGAAACCACTACTAAAGGACACCAATAAGAAGAAGAGACATGCTTGGGTCAAGAAACACGAGCAATGGACATTAGACCGGTGGAAATCTGTCCTTTGGTCTGATGAGTCCAAATTTTAGTATTTTGGTTCCAAACTCCATGTCTTTGTGAGATGCAGAGTAGGTGAATGGATGATCTCCACATGTGAGGTTCCCAACGTGAATCATGGAGGAGGAAGTGTGATGGTGTGGGGGTGCTTTGCTGGTGACACTGTTGGTGATTTCCTTAGAATTCAAGGCACACTTAACCAATATGGTTACCACAGCATTCTGCAGCGATATGCCATCCCATCTGGTTTGCGCTTAGTGGGACTATCATTTGTTGTTCAACAGGACAATGACCCAACACACCTCCAGGCTGTGTAAGGGCTATTTGACCAAGAAGGAGAGTGATGGAGTGCTGCATCAGATGACCTGGCCTCCACAATCACTCGACCTCAACCCAAATGAGATAATTTGGGATGAGTTGGATAGCAAGGTGAAGGAAAAGCAGCCAACAAGTGCTCAGCATATGTGAGAACTCCTTCAAGACTCTTGGAAAAGCTTTCCTTGTGAAACTGGTTGAGAGAATGCCAAGAGTGTGCAAAGCTGTCATCAAGGCAAAGGGTGGCTACTTTGAAGAATCTCAAATATAAAATATATATAGATTTGTTTAACACTTTTTTTCGATTACCACATGATTCCATACGCGTTAGTTCACAGTTTTGGCTAAAACTTAACAAAATGTGGAATAAGTCAAGGGGTCTGAATACTTTCTGAAATGCACAGTATGCAAGTGTATATGTATTTATGTAAAAAGTAGGGACCAATATGGAAATAAGTCCCCAACTTTGTTGTTCAATCCCAGTCACTTGTTAAAATATTTTTTATCTACACACAATACCCCATAATGACAAAGAAAAGACAGGCTTTTTCTTAAATAATATCACATTTACATAAGTGTTCAGACCCTTTACTCAGTACTTTGTTGAAGCACCTTTTGCAGCGATTGCAGCCTCAAGTCTTCTTAGGTATGATGCCACAAGCTTGGCACACCTGTATTTGAGGAGTTTCTTGCATTTTTCTCTGCAGATCCTCTCAAGCTCTGTCATGTTAGATAGGGAGACTCTTTGCACAGATATTTTCTCTCCAGAGATGTTCGATCTGGTTCAAGGCTCTGGCTGGGCCACTCAAGGACATTCAGAGACTTGACCCGAAGCCACTCCTGCGTTGTCTTGGCTGTGTGCTTTGGTCGTTGTCCTCCTGGAAGGTGAACCTTCGCCCCAGTCTGAGGTCCTGAGCGCACTGGGGCAGGTTTTCATCTTTCCCTCAATCCTGACTAGTCTCCCAGTCCCTACCACTGAAAAACATTCCCACAGCATGATGCTGCCACCACCATGCTTCACCATAGGGATGGTGCCAGGTTTCCTTCAGATGTGACACTTGGCATTCAGACCAAAGAGCTCAATCTTGGTTTTAGGTGCCTTTTAGCAAACTCCAAGCGGGCTGTCATGTACTTTTACTGAGAAGTGGCTTCGTCTGGCCACTCTACCCTAAAGGCCTGATTGGTGGAGTGCTGAAGAGATGGTTGTCTTTCTGGAAGGTTCTCCCATCGCCACAAAATATCTCTGGAGCCCTGTCACCTCCCTGACCAAGGCCCTTCTCCCCCGATTGCTGGCTGGGCGGCCAGCTCTTGGAAGAGTCTTGTTGGTTCCAAACTTTTTTCATTTAAGAATGATGGAGACCACAATGTTCTTGAGGACCTTCAATGCTATAAAAAAAATGTTGGTACCCTTCCCCAGATCTGTGTCTTGACACAATCATGTTTCGGAGCTCTACGGACAATTTCTTCGACCTCATGGCTTGATTTTTGCTCTGACATGCACTCTCAACTGTGGAACCTTATATAGACAGGTGAGTGCCTTTCCAAATCATGTCCAATCAATTGAATTTACCACAGGTGGACTCCAATCAACAATCAAGTTGTAGAAACTTCTCAAGGGTGATCAATGGAAACAGGATGCACCTGAGCTCATTTTCGAGCCTCATAAGAAAGGGTCTGAATATATATGCAAATAAGGTATTTTTTTTTATTTTTTATTATACATTTGCAAAAAAATTATCGCTTTGTCATTTTCTCTTTGCCATTATTGTAGTGTGTTTAGATTGATGAGGAATTGTTTTTTTATAATCCATTTTAGAAAAAGGCTGTAACTTAAAAATATGTGGAAAAGGTCAAGGGGTCTAAATACTAAATACAATTTTTTTTTCTGACAATTAAACTCTATCAATCAATTCAAAATGTACAGCGGTCAATTGATGAATGGAAAGAGACACCTGTTACAAAACATCAAAACGTTTAATGACCCTCGAAGATTGTCAAGCCAAGCCTTCTGTATTGGTTAAGCTTACGAAGTAGGGAGTGATGTATTATTTTCTGTTCAAAGAGATTGACATAGTTTATTTTTTTGTGGTGTTAAACGCAAACCATGGTACTGAAGTGCCCGAAGTAGGTATGCTTTGATTATTGGTTGTGATGTGCATTGGCACAGGAACCTGTTGCTGGAAAATTGATATAATTATAAATATGGCAGCCAAATTTTGAAAATCTGATTTCCCCCTTGCTGATCATTTTCTGCAGCCAGTTCTGATGGTAGTCTAAAGAAACTGGCAAGGAGAGTGAGCTCATCTATGGTGGTCAGCAAACCCCCAACAGTCTGGCTTGTAGCCCTGCGTGGCCTCGACTGTGCTACAAAAGCATGCTGAAGGGGAAAAGTCGATATCCATGTCTATAAACAAAGGTTTGCTACAGTTATTGTTATTTGTGGCCATTAACATTCTTTTTATTTCATTGGGTGAAGGGGTAGGGTGTTCAATTTATTTTACTGTACAAGGAGAGGGTGATGTGGAAATATTTTTAATGTCAGGGAGAGGGGTGGGGGGGGGGTGCATCTTTTATTATGACACCTTGAGTTGGACCAGACCGTCAACCCCAGTAAATTTCGATTTGTCTCTCGGAGTGTACAATACCATTCTATCCAGACAGGGCATTTTGAGGAGCCTTCACAGCAGCCAGCCTGACCAATGACACTAATGTATCCACTGTCAGGGAGATAGGATGTGGCATTAGGGAGGGCTGATCTATGGAACCTGCTGTTGAGTGGGCGGCTAGGTTAGTGATAGCTATAGCGTTAACCATGATGAGTGGGTGGCTAGGTTAGCGATAGCGTTAGCCATGATCTGATTACCAGCTTGCATTGATGGAGGTCTGGGACAGCCACATCAGCATCAACAGCCCCCAATTCAGGACAGGATGCATGGCCTTCCTTCTCACTACTGGCAAATGCTGGAGAGCAGCTAAGAATGCATTTATCTTCATGGGGTTATGGGGTTTTCTGTCTCCCTGCATGTGTTTGGTATAAAGTTGTGTCTCCATGTTGTCTAGCTAGCAAGCTGACTTCCATCATCTCTAAATGTATTAGACCCAGGGTTTTGTTCTCCTGCTTTTATGCAATGCCATTTCTACATTGTGCCAATGCCATCAAAGTCGATCTTTAATCAATGTACAACGTTTGTCATGTTAGAATTTTTTGATTTCTTTATCTCTGTGTAATTCCATTTTTTTGTGGTTTCAGATTTCTGTTTTCATGTATACATGCTTTTATCTGGGAATACGTTTCAGATTTGAAATTAATTGGGTTTGAATGAATCTTATATAATCTGATAAAGAGAAAATGCCATTATGAAGTTAGTTGGATGAATAGGGTCTGGTTTACTTGACCTTTTCTGTGTCTGTTGCCACAGCAGGCTGATATCCCACCAGTGCCAGGGCTGACCTTTGTCAAAATGCCCTGATGTCACCCAGTCTGAGGGGAGGGCAAGGCCCAACTCACTTCCCTATAGCTTGTCTAAAAGGTTAGAGACAATTTGACAGTGACAATGAAAGCAATCAATGGCTGCAGCACACACCACACACCAAACCATAGCCCCTATGCCCTAATCCCCTACTCTCTGCGCACCACAGTAGATCAGCAAGGATTAGACAGGGAGAAGCAAAAGCTCTACCTGGTCTATTAGAGGGCAAGGTGGAGACATTACCATATTGATTATACCTGGTAGAGATAGGTTTTTAACCTTACTGTACCTTACCCTAAATACGTCATTGGAAATGCTTAAAAATATAGGTGTATAGGAAAAACATGGGATCATATGAAACACATAATCCATTTGCCAATAGAACCATGCTCTAATTATTTCAGTACATTATGGAAAGTATATATTAAGCCAAAACTATCAAGTGGATTATTTATTTTTTGCCATAAGGGTTTCCCTTATGGCATGACATGCAGACGCACCAATAAACTCCCAGAACAACAGTGACACCTTTTGGATGAATCACAGAATAGAGACACAACATAATCTGACCAATGATCAAGGATCAGTCTGCAGCATTTATAGAAATACTGGGTGGACGGACACTGGATCTCAGATGAATCGGTAATGTCATATAGGATAAGTATGGCCTCTGTACCAAACGATCGATGATCAATTATTGTATATACGGCAATCAAAATGGAGGTAGTACTCAAGAATGTGCGGGCAAAAGATCAGAATTGGCTGCCTGTGTAAACGCAGCCTTATACTTACTGTGCTTCAAATGATATTTCAGGGATCGCGTAGCAAAAGTCTTGGAGTTCACTTCATACCTCTTAAAATGTTCCAATTAGGAGTAGATTAGAGCTGTTTTCCTGGAGCTGTTTCGGCGGGGCACATGTGAGCCCCGTTCCTTTGTGAGAGGAAGCCAGTCCTGTGCCGTATCTGCCGGTGCTGGATGGAGAGGCCTAAGACAGCTGGAGATGGGGAAAGTCAGCCGTCTGACAAAAGCCTCTAATTTCTCTCTCATTAGAGTCACTCATTCACCCAATAGGTTTATAGTCCCTTTGGAGTACATAAAAAAATAAAACATTTTTTTAAGGATTCTCCTCCTTATCTTTTTTTGTGAAAGTGGATTTCTCTACTGGTTTTATAATCACTGTCCTAAATCCACGGAGGGCTTGTTCACATTATGGGACAACCCAATTGGAACTCAGCATTGAGGAGTAGACTCTCACACCCTCAGTGATGTATCCATTTTTTCTCTCCAGAAAATGTCCAAATAAATATATGCATACAACATTAAAAGAAGCATGAATCGTGTATACAAACCTTGTAATATGTGTAGAGGATTTATGTCTATCGTATGTCATGTTACAGGGGGTGCATCACCTGAGTGGGTTGATTCACTGTTGTGGTCATCCTGTCTGGGTTGGCGCCCCCCCCCCTTGGGTTGTGCCGTGGCGGAGATCTTTGTGGGCTATACTCAGCCTTGTCTCAGGATGGTAAGTTGGTGGTTGAAGATATCCCTCTTGTGGTGTGGGGGCTGTGCTTTGGCAAAGTGGGTGGGGTTATATCCTTCCTGTTTGGCCCTGTCCGGGGGTGTCCTCGGATGGGGCCACAGTGTCTCCTGACCCCTCCTGTCTCAGCCTCCAGTATTTATGCTGCAGTAGTTTGTGTCGGGGGGCTAGGGTCAGTTTGTTATATCTGGAGTAATTCTCCTGTCCTATTCGGTGTCCTGTGTGAATCTAAGTGTGCGTTCTCTAATTCTCTCCTTCTTTCTTTCTCTCTCTCGGAGGACCTGAGCCCTAGGACCATGCCCCAGGACTACCTGTCATGATGGCTCCTTGCTGTCCCCAGTCCACCTGGCCATGCTGCTGCTCCAGTTTCAACTGACCTGAGCCCTAGGACCATGCCCCAGGACTACCTGACATGATGACTCCTTGCTGTCCCCAGTCCACCTGGCCATGCTGCTGCTCCAGTTTCAACTGTTCTGCCTTACTATTATTTGACCATGCTGGTCATTTATGAACATTTGAACATCTTGGCCATGTTCTGTTATAATCTCCACCCGGCACAGCCAGAAGAGGACTGGCCACCCCACATATGCTCTCTCTAATTCTCTCTTTCTTTCTCTCTCTCGGAGGACCTGAGCCCAAGGACCGTGCCCCAGGACGACCTGACATGATGACTCCTTGCTGTCCCCAGTCCACCTGACTCTGCTGCTGCTCCAGTTTCAACTGTTCTGCCTTGTTATTATTCGACCATGCTGGTCATTTATGAACATTTGAACATCTTGGCCATGTTCTGTTATAATCTCCACCCGGCACAGCCAGAAGAGGACTGGCCACCCCACATAGCCTGGTTCCTCTCTAGGTTTCTTCCTAGGTTTTGGCCTTTCTAGGGAGTTTTTCCTAGCCACCGTGCTTCTACACCTGCATTGCTTGCTGTTTGGGGTTTTAGGCTGGGTTTCTGTACGGCACTTTGAGATATCAGCTGATGTACGAAGGGCTATATAAATAAAATTTGATTGATTGAAATTTGATTGATTTATTTGAATTTGATGGTGCATTTCAACCTTATGGATCTCCTCTCCTCTACTATTCCTGTAAAGTGTTGAGCTGCTGGCAGCTTTGACCTGAAAAAAAGGTCGGTGAAAAAAATCCAAAGAGGTGATGGTAAAACGGATTTAAAAAAGCACAGGGTTCATTAGCTTATACTGCTCATATTGTGGCGTCTTACCTCACCCTTCTTTCTCTGTAGTAAATAAAAAAGACTACGGATTGTTTGATTTCAATTTGATTTGATTTTCAAAACAACTATAGTGTCGTTAGTCATTAAAGCTGCTGAAACATTTCACAATGCAATGCAACCACATGATTTAAAAAAAACTTCCTGAGAGGTAAATCCCCTTTTAAATTAATATCATAATATACCAAAATATTGAGTTTCTAGCCATGATATTGGGTATTGGAGACCTGCGCCATTTAAGGGACAATGTTTGTTTATTTGCATCTGGAGCTGCACAACTGTCCTAACTAATGCAAATCAAATCAAATCAAAGGTGTACTAACAGCTTTTATCCAATAGGTGGGGGCATTGCAATAACAAAAAAAGTACCCACTCAGAAAAACCATCCTGCTCTTTTCCTTATTTACCCTGGGAAAGCAGAAATATTACAATTAATTAGCAAATAACATAGTATATTTTAGTTAGCAATCAATATAATACACCCAAATCAATTTTGAGTCCACTTAGGGAGTTTTGCCTGACAACTGACAACTTCCTAATATGGAGGCCATAAAAAGCCAAACAATCTAAGGGAGTTCACAGTGGCTCAGTTGGTGTTTAAAATATATATATATTTTTCCACGGCAATGTTGTTTTAACATGCAGGCTTAGTCATTGTAACTAATAAGATGACCTGGCTAGAGTGAGAGACAGTACAGGACACAGAGATCACTGAGAACAGTATGCACAACCCAGCAGCTAGTACATTTGGTTCCTTGGAAGTTGTTGGAACGTAGGTTTTTGCTTTCCCATTGGTTCTGTAAATGTAGCCACAAGTTTCCTGACCGGTGAAACTGAACGTTTAAAAAAATAAAAATAGAACGGAAGTGAAAATGTCACCTGTTCTCGGAATGTTAAAGCTGCAATATGTCACTTTTTGGGCTATCCGACCAAATTCATATAGAGATGTGAGTTATAGCTTTGCCATTCTTATTGAAAGTAAGTCTAATAAACGGAAGATCTGTTCTGTGTGAGCTATTTATATGTTTCCCGTTCTTAAATTTCATTTTTGCATATTTTGCTTTCGGGTTTGTACACACGGTTATGGAAAATATATTTTTCTGTGATTTAGATAGTACAATGATTCCCTACTACACTATACTAGCATGTTTTGTCACATAAACTGAAATTAGGGGAACTGTTTACATTTTTGCAACCACGATATGGCAGAGCAATTTCTACATAGTGCAAGCTTAAATGTTTTGTTTGCAGGGAGGTTCTGAGAACGTTTCATTATGGTTCCCTGAATGTTTTCAGGGAACCTGTTTCAATAACAATGCACACTTAGTTTAACTGTTTTTCATTTCAAGCACAGATACAAATTCATTTGTTTAGACATTAATCATGCAAACACATTAGTTTCTTAATGTGGCATGGCATCAGTAAGATTCAAATCTATAATCTGTTCTCTGTCCATGGAATCAGTCCACTGCGCCACTAGGATGGAGCTACTGTAACATGCCACGTTTTTTTAAACTCATACAAAGCTGTTCATTTTAGTCTATTCAAACAGACCCTATTTCAAAGGAAACAAGCCCTCATTAAGATTATGTGTGGCCAATTAGTGGGCGCGGCCAACACACCTGAACACACTTAACAAGATAGAGGATAGAGAGAGTTTTGTTGACACTGATAACGGAATGTATATGTTTTAAAATAACATTCTTACAACGTCCTTTGAACATTACTAATGTTTTCTTGTGTTTTCTTTTTTAGAACATTTTCTTAGTGTTCTGAGGACATGACTTTAAATAGAACCATGAGGAAACCTCTAGAAACATTATGCTGAAGTACTGAAAATTCTCTTAATGTTCTCGGAACAATTTGAGGACGTTACTCAGAGGAGGATTGGCCACTGGCAATTCTGGCAAATGCCAGATGGGCCGGACAATTTTTCTGTTGGGTGGGCTGGTCGAAATTGACACACAAATTTTTTTGGAATATATAAAATGAAAAAACGAAAACGGTGACATGGCCAGAGGTTCATGGGCCTGTTAAATAGGATTTTTGTGTTAAGATTTTTGCTCAATTTCTCTGTTACGCTAATCTATAATGATCCCCTACCATGATGGGCTAGGCTGAGTTGAGGTCACGCAAGCTCACATTCAAAGTCAAACGCAGCATCAGCCTAGAGACCTGCTCCGACTCTGTTATCAGTTAGACAGCCAAGATCGTGGATCGTAAAAAAACTAAAAGGGTGACTATAAACATAGAAAGAGGGATACCTAGTCAGTTGCACAACTGAATGCATTCAACCAAAATGCATCTTCCGCATCTAACCCAACCCCTCTGAATCAGAGAGGTGCAGGGGGCTTCCTTAATCAAGCTGCCTGGGGATAACTGCCTTGCTCAAAGGCAGAACGTTTTGGTTCCTTGTCCAATGCTCTTAACCACTAGATTACCTGCTGCCTGTTCTACATTGTCACCTCAATGGAGGGCGGCTAAACCCATGTTTTGGTCAAACAGGAAAGTGTATTATCCTCATGGTTCCTGTAATGAAAGTGGGATCCTGCCACTGAGCCTGTTTTGCTGTGGCATGTTGCTGTATGAGTGAACCACTCTCCTCTCTCCCCATGCGATGGGGAGTTCAGATCGTATAACATTTCAAAATGCAATTGTGGGAAAACACTGCTTTGGAAGGTTCATCCCCTTGTCCCTGTCGAAGTGAGGAGGATCTCAGCTTTCTGTAGGTATAATTCTTATTCCTCAACTGTCAATATTCAGGTCAATAGCAACTATTTTAATGCCAAGATATTTGATGTGGCTTTGAGATATGGAGTGGCGTGAGCTCGAAATGCGCACTGGCCATTGCAAGGGCATAGGCCTATAGGTCTCATGGGTAGTATCTTCCAACTGCCATTTCTTTAAGGACATTCAATTTACCGTTACTAGCAGTGGAAATTGTGTTTAGAGTTAGTGATCTAATTAATGTGTTCGTAGTTTACACTTCCTCAGGTGTTGAACCCCAAAGTAATTATCCGATGATAGTTGGTGCACAAAAAGATGTATACAATTCAAATCAACTGAACAAAATAAAAATATGGAAATTCTGGAGTCCTATTTTGACAGTAAAACATAGCAAAATTCATGACAATCATTGGATTAGGTTGTACGAAATAACTTTAGTCATGCATTCCTGCTTGGACGTGTTAGATGAAACAACGTATTTCTTGAATACTTCAGTAGTCTATTTATTACACTTCTTAATAAAGTACTATGAAATACTTTATACGATGATTACTCATGATTTGGGTCTGATGGTGAGTTGGTGGCAAGCACAGTGATGTGGGTTCGTGTGGATAAAATGCCAGGGCCGAATGATTGTACCAGTCCGCGCCTGACATTACTTTAAATAGAGGAAATCTGTAGGAAACTTTATGCTGAACAGTGGTGTAAAGTACTTGAGTAAAAATACTTGAAAGTACTACTCAAGTAGTTTTTTGGGGGTATCTGTTCTTTACTTTACTATTTATATTTTTGACAACTTTTACTTTTACTCACTACATTCCTAAAGAAAATAATAAAGAAAACAAAGATAACTAAGGTCAGGGCGTGACAATGTTGGTATTTGAAGTCGGTCTTGTTAGCGTTTATTATGTATCTATTTCATGTTGCACTGTTCCACAAGTAGGCTGAAATAGTGTTTTTTCCATTATTTTATTTACGTATAGCAAGGGGCACGCTCCAACACTCAGACATGATTTAAAAACAAAGCATGTCTTTATTGAGTCCGCTGGATCAGAGACAGTATGGATGACCAGTTCTCTTGATACTGTAAGCGTGTGAATTAAATAATTTTCCTGTCCTGCTAAGCATTCAAAATGTAAAGAGTATGCTACTTTTTGGTGTCAGGGAAAATGTATGGAGTAAAAAGTACATAATTGTGGTTAGATCAGATTGTGACGAGAGTGGTATGTGTGTTTTTGACTTGTCTAGGGTTTTTTGTGTATCTATGGGTTTTTGTTTGTCTAGGTAAATGTAGGTTTGTGGTGGCCTGAATTGGTTCCCAATCAGAGGCAGCTGTTTATCGTTGTCTCTGATTGGGGATCCTATTTAGGTTGCCATTTTCCATTTTGGTTTTGTGGGTTATTGTCTATGTGTAGTTGCCTGTCAGCACTCGTGTTATATAGTTTCACGGTTGTTTTGTTAGTTTGTTTAGTGTTCTTCGTTAATTAAAGAAGAATGTATGCGTATCACGCTGCGCCTTGGTCTCCTCGTTATGACGAACGTGACAAACATCAATGTGAAAGTAACCAGAGTATAAAATAGCTGACAGTGAATGCAAACGATGCCAGATAAATCCTACACATGCATTGAAATAAAAAACATAAATCAAATGATTTCTTAGGCCTATACAGCCGACAAGGACGCGTAGAGACAAACAAACTTGACCATGGAATTAAGAAAATCATGAAATACTAAAGGACAAAATCTAGATTAAGGCCGTACCCTTGATTCAGAAACTCCTCGAGAACAGGTAGGCATGGAGCTCCATGGCGTATTACTGAATGGACAGTGTCTCTCTACTAGCCAGCTAGAATTAGGCTATGCAGTTTGTGGGCAGTTATCATTTTTTGTTGTTGTGCACAGTTGAGTAGCCTACAATGCTTATATGAAAATCACAAATTGTTGGATCAATTGTAAATTGCCACTCATATAAAAAAGGTGTGCCACCCACTGCTATAGGCTATATGAAGCCCCCTTTGTGGAACGGCGAGTACTGTGCACTACTTTTGTGAAAATAAAAGTTTTTCCCAAAATATATGTTTTATTATTCCGATTTTTCAGCACCCTTACTTCCCGCGGCTATGCATAGAACATAGATCAATGAACACAGGAAATAGCAATATACAGTAAGTACCTAAAGTACAGCACCTACATAAAATACAGAACAAAGGCTAGATATAATACTTGAACAATGAACAGCAGGGAAGCCTGAATACAGAACGAGAACAATGAGTCACATAGGGCGGCGCACAATTGGCCCAGCATCGTTCCGGGTTAGAGGAAGGTTTGGCCAGGGTAGGCCATCATTGTAAATAAGAATTTGTTCTTAACTGACTTGCCTAGTTAAATAAAGGTTAAAAAAAAAATAATAATAATGAAATTGAAAGCAAAGTACACAGAACAATAAACACAACCCGGCCACTGAGCAATTAGATGATTATGTCAGTGCCCCAGCTGTGTTCAGTGAAGTCTCCTTCTGTTGGGCCACGGGCTGGAACAGCCATTTACACAACACAGCACACATAGTCAAAGTATCCAACACGCACATACGGCATCCATATTAGGATGTCCCTCGGTTGTCAGACTAAATTAGTTTTGTCTGACAACTAAGAGAACTTCATAATGTGGATACTATACACACATCGAAACTGAAAGAGACAGTACATATGAGGCTTTATTTTGCAGTATTTTTTGGCAGTATAGCTCTATAAGTTCAGAGGTGTGTGGGAATTATTTGAGCTATTTTTATTATCACTATCATAATTATTTGAAACAAATAAAATGGGAAGTTAAAAAAAAAAGTTGTTATGTGTACAGGCACCAAAATCACATTAGGCTACTCTTGTTCCATGCACGCATGGGTAGTGTGTGTCACTGCTGGATACACTGCATTTCCACCGTCAGAATTAATTCCATAACCAGCTGCATTACTGCTAAAATCAGCTTTTGGTTGGTCTTAAATATCCCTATAAGCGCTGCCTGAAATTAGCACTTTGGATCATGTTTTTAAGAACGCACCTCAAATATTTCCACCCTGCCCATCTGAGAACAAGCGTGCTGATAAAAGACAGGTAAATTGCAGAACCTGGCGTTAGGGCTGGAAAATGCCAGTGCGACAGTTTTTACATGATGAATTTGCAAACTAAACGTTTGACACTAGCACAGCCTTAACACCGTATGAAATTAGATCCCATACTGTACACAGTATCACAAATGTGGACATGCCTTCGTGCAAGCACACATTAGCGAACCTGAAAGATGCAGGGCTCTACTTTAACAAATCTAACGCAATGCTAAATCTAAGTGCGCCAACGTAGCCTAGTGGTTAGAGGTTGCAAAGTTGCAAGTTCAAATCCCCGAGCTGTTGTTCTGCCCCAGAACAAGGCAGTTAACCCACTGTCCCTAGGTTGTCATTGAAAATAAACATTTGTTCTTAACTGACTTGCCTCGTTAAACAAAAAGTCCAGGCGGTAGTGCTATATGTGTGATATAAATTATTTAGCTAATTTCACTATCACAATTATTGACACATTTCCTGGCGCTGGGTTTAAATGAATGAAGAAGTTGTGGGTGTGTCGAGGATTGGCCCCTCACTGGCCAATCAGAACGTGCTCCATGGAGAAATATGTGGTTGCTTCAGGTTGTCTATTAATTGCCTTTTATGTATTGCCTTGGAATCAACTCCAATTCCAAAGTTAGTCCGTTAAATGGCTTACAGAAAACGAAATGCCAAAACAATACAGACTAAATCCAAAATGGGACTTGCATGGCTAAAATAATGTGGGCCTGCCTACAATGCATAGATAGAAAGGAAATGTCAGCTCACTGTTTAACTTCTCTCAAACTTCATATTTGAATAAAGCTTTGATGATTAAGATTTATTCCCTTGCAGTCTCAGGAGCCGAACCCTTTATCGGCAGTTTTGACTACTTTACCATTGTATTGGGCAGATCCACAAATAAATAATTTACAATCAAATAAAAGGAAAATGGAAACAAAAATCACTTTTTATGTTTCTAAATAGGAAGTGTAAAGGCACCAAAAGCACATTAGTAGGATAGTCTCGTTCGGGTGTGTGTCACGCTCGATAGGCCGCATTTCCGCTGTCAAAATGTTTGCCATAACCAACTGCGTTACTGCTAAATGCAGCTTTTGGTTTACAAGACAAAACTGCAAACCTCTGTGTGTTTGACACTAGCGCTGACTTAACCAGAAGGGGACTAGGGTTCCAATTTTGGAACCCCCCCCACGTTCAGCTGGAAGGTGGCGCATGGAATGCAAAAATATTCCTAAAAATATTTAACCTCCACACATTAACAAGTCCAATGGCTCAAATGAAAGATAAACAGCTTGTTTATCTACCCAGCAAGTCAGATTTCTAAAACGTTTTACGGCGAAAACATAGCACATATTTATGTCAAACCACCACCGAAGACACAGCTAATTTGCATAGCCAAGTTGAAAAAAATATGCAATCAACAAACGCAGGATTAAAAGAAGAATAATGCACTAACCTTTTGAAATCTTCATCAGATGATAGTAATATAACATGTTACACAGTACATTTATGTTTTTTTCAATAATATGCTATATATATCCATAAATCTCTGTTTACAATGATGCATCGTTCAAAAAATGCTACTCAAATGTCCTGAGAAATGACGATAGCTCCGGCAGATAACGTCAGCTAACAAGGAATACACATCATAAACTTTGACTAAATATGCATGTTCTACATATATATAGTTAGATACACTTCTTCTGAATGCAATCGCTGTGTTACATTTATTTTTAAAGTTACAGGTTTCGTTCACTAGGCTATACTATGAGTCGGCGCTCAAAAAGTAACATTATGGCTCCTCTATCTTGGAGTCCACATAAACCCAAATTTACCACATAAATATTCCCTTACCTTTGCTGTTCTTCCATCAGAAGACCTGGAAGGAATTATACTTACCAAAACAGCGTTTAGTTTTGCAGTCTGTGTCTTTCGGTTCTCAAACACAACACATTTCGGTTGAAATGTAGCCAAAAGTCAAGTGGATGCGCACCAAAATGTCGAACTTACATATTATATGTCGATTAAACTTGTCAAACTAACTTCATAATCAAGCTTTAACATGTTATAAAGGTGTACAGCAACCGTGAGGACGAACAGAAACGCATGCATTGTATAATCGATCTTGGAAAAAAGACAGGACCTGAGCAGAGCGCGCATAAAAGTGACCTGTTTTTTCGCGTGACCGAAAGGTTTCGGCCCGCCAAAACTCTCGTGAGTGCGCGATTCTCACAATGAGAAGCCCCATTGAAAGCTGAGATCACGCTGAAGACAGAGAGACTGTTCCCAGACCTGTAACTGCATGGGAAGGGTGGGAGCGATGACGTCAAAGTTGGGCCAACTTTTATGATGACAAGAGAGAGTTTGGGAGAATGACTGCCCTGAGAGTTCTGCTTTACATACAGACATAATTTAAACGGTTTTAGAAGCTTTAGAGTGTTTTCTATTCAATAATATTTTTATTAATAATTTTTATTTTATTTTTATTTTATATTAATTTTTATAATTTTTATTTGCATATATTAGCAACTTTTGACAAAAAAAAATTATGTTTACTATGGGCACGCAATTACTCCAGCGGGGGCAGTAGACAGCCCTATCCCCAAGAGGTTTTAATGGCAGACGAAAAAAGAGCCCACAGAGAGACATGTATGCACGCACACACGTAAGTACACGCACACACACACTTTCTTGTGAGAGTACCATAGTCTCTCTGATTAAGGATCACTCTGGATGAAAGAAAGCAGATACTTAGAGCTACTCTCATTTACCAAGAACAAAGCATTTGATTGCAGGCAGCCAAAGAGCCCTTATGATATGCAAGTGGCTAGTTTCAATATGGGTCCAATACTTCAGAACCAGCCTGTAAACATCTTTCATTGAGCTTTCTCATCAGAAGTGCACTCTTGAGATAATTGAAGCAACATCATTTTGGTGATGTGGGAATTTCAAATATTGCATAAAACACTAATTGTAAATTATGTTTTTCAATTGAATTACTTTGTTCATGGAGCTATAGTAATGTTGGTGCATGGGAGGGATAGCAATTGGGCACCGGTCATGTAGAGTCATGTCAATCAATCGTCACAAGAGGACTCCACAGCTACAGGTGCAACTATTAACATATCAGAGAGTTCATCAAATGCTCAAGGCTGTCCTCACTTTTGGATGCAGTATTATGTCAACACATACTGTACCTCTCCAGAATAGTCTCTTCCCACAGCTGCCGTGGAGTGCCATGAGTCTGGGAAGCGAGACTCGTCCAGAAAGCCAGTGACCATGATACTGTGTGGAACTAATCGAGCAAAAACAACATATTCCTGGAATCAGTTGAACCAATCAATCGCCTTGGTCGAGCATGGTTATGATCACGGCTTCCACCATCCGTACCCATACATTCATTACCACTGTGATGTTTTACTTCCTCTTCAAGTCAGTGAAATAAACAAACATGGCCGCCTCTCCCACGCCCGAGGCTTCCTTGCTTCTTCCCTGTTGTCTTCGGAGAATGATCGACAAGCCAATGAATAATTGATGGTGATGCCACTCCAGGAGGTGCAGCCCCTTGTCTTATTAATACAGCGTCCCCGGCTTGGAAATTGCAGCTTGATAATTAGTGTCGATTCCAGGGTCGTGAACAGACAAGTCAAGTCATGCTCAAGGATGGTGAGTTTTTGTCCCCTCGTGTCTGCGCTACTGTGCCAGCAATGACAATTGAAGTCACATTTAGGGACGGAGAGAAGAGGAGTTACAGAAATTCCTCTGAACTATGGCTGTCCTGACAGACCCCTGTTATAGCTGACACTAGAGTCTCTAGTGTCAGCTCTATCCCCAGTCTATCACCATACACAGTCATGGGTGGTATTTACTAGGAAAGATCTGAGTGACAGGTATTTCATTCCAGACATCAGGATGAGATTGCCTGACTATCAATGCTTTTCACAGAAGTAAATAGCGTCTGTCTTTTTCTCGCCATTTTACTGTTATTAATGACCCCAAACTACTGCCACTCATATCTGAAATAAATCTTTGGAATATTGTTAAACTCCCCCTGAGAAGTCTACCAGCGTCTGCAGGCGGGTGGTGACGAGAGAAGGTATAATATAAAAAGACGAGTTTCTCTCATCTTCTATAAATGGCACTGTTAATAACTTTCAGGTAATGCAACTTCCAGGGGATTGCCATGGTGATGCCATGGCAACAAGGATGATTACTGAAAGAGGTGGACACGGTCTGCATCAATTAAGGACATTGATTTAGCAGAGTGTTTGTCACATCTAAATCCACCTAAATGCTATGTGGGAGTAAGAGGACTTATTCAAAAGTGCATCCCAAAAAAATGTATGTGTAGGGTACAAAAAGCAATGTCCTGAAAAAAACCCCAAGAATAACCCAAACATGTTGAATGCTCCTACACTTATTGAACGCTAATGTTGTTTTGCAAAGTGCAATGTGTCAAGAAGATGGTTTTCCTAAAATACACTCTGTTTACAGCTAATGCTCTCACAGGTTTTGTACAACTGTACATGACCCAACATTAACATTGGCGGTAAGGATAATCTATCGATTTGAACCGTGGATCCATTCACTTGCCGTGTATTAGTCATTCGGGTGTGACACGGCTTAGTCAATAACCGAGCCAGTGTATCATCCTACAGTGTATCATCCTGCATCCTGCAGTCCTGGCTACACCCGATGCTGGGAGGAGAGATGCTGTCTGAGAGAGGCAGTTTGCTAAAGGTCAGGGGGAAACAGAACAGCAGGGTCCTCACATGAACCACCAGCTGGACTAACCTCCTCTGACAGGGAACTGTCACTCACTGCATGGGCCTCCGGTTCTCGGTCAATCGCATACCAAAGGGGGGGACAGGAGTGTCCACCTTGAGCTTAAATCTACGCTAGATTGAATTGTAAGTATGTGTCTCTGTATGTGACCATGTGTGATATATGACATGTGACATATAAGGAGTATAACTACAAAAGTTAAATGTCACTATTTCGACATATTCTAATCAGACCATTTTGCGACTATTCAAAGAGTTGACACATAGAATTGGTGATACAGTCTGTATCTGCATAGCTTCCATCTATGACGTACAGACATGTAGACAGCTCTGCTCCAGAGGATGTGATGCTGAGTGGGTTTGATGAGGCAGAGAGTTTGTGAAGACGGGGTAATGAGGTAACTGAACCTGAAGATGAGTGAGTCTCTGGGATGCTGTCAGTCACAGTCTGATGCAAGTCAAAGGATAGTCATTGAAAGGGTGAGCAAGGAGGCTGAGCTTCTGGTGGTTTAACATGAGGTGATTTACATGACGGGGTTTATAGTCTGACATTTAACACTAAACATGGTACGAAGTAGAATGTTCAAAATAATAACATGATAATACGACCTACAAGGTACTTTTTTCCTCGTCAGAAACTTGATCAGACGAGCTGTCTATTTCCTATTTCTTGTCACAACTCGGGTTAGACAGACAATGGTGGCTGCTTCAAATGTTAGGACCTCTGGCACCCATTGGTTTTTGCATGTATTCCCTCCACCACCGGAGCCTTGGACTTGGATGCTTACCAGACTGTCTGACCTCCAGCGGATTGAACAGGCTCCACTGTTGGTTGTTGTGAGGGTATCTGTACGAAGGAATCGCAGGTGAGTGGGTGGAATTGCCCTCAGGCCGAACTGTGGTCACTTGGTCTAGGAGAGTTCAAAAAGGCAGAGGAAGAGGATATAACACACAGTTATGGGTCCGTGTACTTTATGTATGTTACTCTGGTTGCTTGATGCTGCAAGTGTTTGACTATGAATGTGTGCCTTTCCGCTGTCAAGTCACAGTAATTTTTCAAGTTAGTGCTTCAAAAGTGATCCTTGCCATATGTACTGAGACTAGGAAATATACTAAGCAGTTAAAGGAAAAGAAAACACTAACTAGAAAACTGTGCTCCTCTCAAGTGTATGTTAATAATGCACACATAAAGGGCAGACTCAGCGTGATATGTCTGCGTGATCAGATTCTAAGTACTGTTAGCAGTTGATGTTACTCTTCAATAACACAGACCACAAAGCAAATCAGGGGGAGAAAAATAGGTTTATTTAAAAAGGACAAATCATAGATGTTATGCTGAGAGGTAGATATTCATCCTTTAGTCCTCTTGACCTTTAGTCCTCTGTGTTGTGTATTTATCTTCAAAATATCCTTACAGTAGGTTATCGACTTGGCTTAATAAAATTAAATATTCAAATCGCATTTTCTGAGAAAAAAAGGGAGAAAAGAGAGGGATTCCAGTGTCATCGATCTCAGTTTGTCGTATATAGTCCCACCTGTTTTCCAGAATGACAGGAAATGACAAAACACCAATTCAGAGGGATTGACACAAGTGATTTCCAAGCAGCCTGTCATGTGAGGTTGTCAGTGGCAACAGATACGGTTGAACAAATTTAGTAGTATGATAGCGATATTACCAACAAGTTTTCTGATAGTTTTCTTGGTCACTAACTACGTTGGAACGTGATTCTCATGTAGGGTCTGTAACGTCTGCTTCCAACTCACACTCTCAAACACGTAGATCCCTTGAACGCAGCTCACTTTCCAGCCCACTTTCCAGCTCACACACTCAAACACAGATCCCCTGAACACAGCTCACTCTCAAGATCCCAATCACTGTAATAGTGCCTGTGTGTAGCTGGTGTAGAGGAGTCAGGCGCAGGACAGCAGATATGAGTAATAAACGTAATTTACTCAAATATTCACAAATACAACACAATAAAACAAGCCCACAATAACGTACCGTATTACAAACAAACAATCACTCACAAACAACCATGGGGGAACAGAGGGTTAAATAATGAACAAGTAATAAGGGGATTGAAACCAGGTGTGTATGACAATGACAAAACAAATGGAAAATGAAAAGTGGATCGGCGATGGCTAGGAGGCCGGTAACGTCGACTGCCGAAAGCCGCCCGAACAAGGAGAGGGACCGACTTCGGCGGAAGTCATGGCAGTACGATCTGGCTCTGATGCCAAGGTGCCAGAACCAGCTAATACCCCAGTACGCACTGGGAGAGGGAGAGGTTAGTGGAGGAGTGGCGGAGTGAGTTGTGGGCCATCTCTGCCCAGGGAATGAACGCTGCCCACTCCCCCGGCCGGTGCTGGCAATATTACCGCAGAAACCTATCCACATCCTGATTTACTCTCTCCACCTGCCAATTACTCTCGGGGTGAAAACCTGAACGAGACCCCCAGACGTTCCATGATTGCCTTCCAGACCCTGGACGTGAACCTCCGTAGTGCCGGAAGACGTGAGTGAACAGGGCCTCCGCAGTCTGTAGGTCCGTAGGGAGACCGGGCAAAGGGAGGAGACGGCAGGACTTAGAGAACCAATCCACAACGACCAGGATTGTGGTGTTGCCCTGTGAGGGAGGAAGATCCATCAGGAAGTCCACCGACGGGTGCGACCACGGCCGTGGAACGGGTAGGGGTTGTAACTTCACTCTGGGCAGGCCTGGGAGCCTTGCATTGGGCGCACTCCGAGCAGGAGGAAACATAAAAACCCTCACGTCCCTTGGCCAAGGTGGACCACCAGTACTTCCCACTAAGACAGCGCACCATGCGACTGATGCCAGGATGACCAGAGGAGGGTTACGTGTGGTCCCAAATAGATCAACCGGTCGCGAACAGCAGATGGAATGTACAGACGCCCAGCTGGACACTGGAGGGGAGTGGGCTCTATACGTAACGCCCGCTCGATGTCCGCGTCCAGCTCCCACACCACCGGTGCCACCAGGCAAGAGGCCAGGAGTATGGGAGTGTGATCCATCTGTGTCATACATCCGGGACAGTGCATCTGCCTTAGCGTTCTGGGAACCTGGTCGGTAGGACAGGGTGAACACAAAACAGGTAAAAAAACATGGCCCACCTTGCCTGGCGAGGGTTCAGTCTCCTCGCCGCCCGGATGTACTCCAGATTGCAGTGGTCAGTCCAGATGAGAAAAGGGTGTCTCGCCTCCTCAAGCCAATGTCTCCACGCCTTCAGAGCCTAGACGATCCCCCACATCATAGTTTTGCTCCCGGTCCCCCACATCATAGTTTTGCTCCGCCGGGCTGAGCTTCTTCGAAAAGAAGGCACAGGGGTGAAGCTTCGGTGGCGTAGCGGAGTATATCAGAATGTCGTTGATATACAGCACTACACCCTGCCCGTCCAGGTCCCGGAAAATGTCGTCAAAAAAGGCCTGGAAGATTGATGGAGCATTCATCAACCCGTACGGCATGACAAGGTACTCATAGTGTCCTGAGGTGGTACTAAATGTCGTCTTCCACTCGTCCCCACCCGGATACGCACCAGGTTGTAAGCCCTCTTGAGATCCAATTTTGTGAAGAAGGGCGCCCCGTGCATTGACTCGATCGCACTGGTGATGAGAGGCAGCGGGTAGCTGTACCTCACAGTGATCTGATTGATACCCTGATAGTCAATACACAGGCGCAGACCGCCATCCTTGTTCACAAAATTAATAAACTCGAGCAGGCAGGTGAATCCGAGGGCCAAATGTATCCCTGCACCAGGGATTCGGAGACATATATTTCCATAGCCGCCGTCTCCTCATGTGACAGAGGATACATCTGACTCCTGGGAAGTGCTGCGTCTACCAGGAGATTTATCTCACAATCCCCCTGTCGGTGGGGTGGTAATTGAGTCACACTCTTCTTATAGAAGGCGAGAGCTAAATCGGCATATTCTGAGGGGATGCACACGATGGAGACCTGGACTGGACTTTCCACTGTTGTCGCACCGATGGAAACCCCTACACACCTCCCTGGGCACTTCCGTGACCACCCCTTGGGAGCCCTCTGTTGCCACGAAATATTGGGGTCATGACAGGCCAACCAGGGTAGGCCCAGCCCCACGGGAAACGCAGGAGAATCAATAAGGAAGAGACTGATTCTCTCCTTGTGACCCTCCTGTGTAACCATGCCTCGTGGAGCGGTGGCCTCCGTAAACAGCCCTGACACTAATGGTCGACTATCTAGGGCCTGCACAGGGAAGGGCATATCCACAGGAACAAGGGGAATCCCTAAACTATGGGCAAATGAACGGTCAATAAAATTCCCTGAATCTCCACCTCAATCTCGAGTGCCGTATGCTGGGAATGCGGGGACACCCTAAGGAATTTTAATAAACACATACATGTGAGCAACAGGGGGCTCTGGGTGAGCCTGGTGCCGACTCACCTGGGGTGACATGATAGTGCCCTTCATGCTGCCTCGACTCCCTGAGGAACCCCACCGACCAGCAGTGTGCCCTCTGCGGCCACAGATGGTGCAGGGAATGGCCCCTCCTCTGGTCGCCCTAAGCGCAGCACCTCCCAGCTCCATGGGCTTTGGAACGGAGGTGCTGGGGGATGGAACTTACAGGCCCCGATCCGGACATCTGCGGGTAGCCAGCAGGTTGTCCAGCCAGATGGTCAGGTCCACCAGCTGGTCCAACGTGAGGGTGGTGTCTCGGCAGGCCAAGTCCCGACGGACGTCCTCACACAGACTGCACCGGTAGTGATCGATCA
Organism: Oncorhynchus keta; assembly: GCF_023373465.1. Taxonomy (NCBI): domain Eukaryota; kingdom Metazoa; phylum Chordata; class Actinopteri; order Salmoniformes; family Salmonidae; genus Oncorhynchus; species Oncorhynchus keta. The sequence continues at coordinate 35,564,317 of NC_068443.1, forward strand.
GGGCCCTGTCGTTCTATCTCCCGCTGGCGGCCAGGCTCCGGAAGTACAAAGCGAAATCCTGCGTGCTCCTCATCCCCTGCCTCAGGTGGAACAAATGTTCGAAAACTGGTGGGTGGACTCAGCGTCTTCTTCACTCCATACGGCGTTGGCCCACTCCAGGGGGTTGCCTGAGAGGCAGGAGACGAGTGCGGACACACTCTCACGTCCCGAAGGAGCCGGGTGGACGGTCGCCAGGTAGTGTTCCAGCTGGAATAGAAACCCCTGGCATCCGGCAGCCGTCCCATCATACTCCCTCGGGAGCGCGAGCCGAGTCCTGCTGGGACCGGTTGAAGGAGGGGTGGGACAGTGGGGCCTGCTGTAGTGGGGCTGGTGGAGGCGCTGGAAGACCTCCTCCTCTCTCCCAACACCTGCAGCACGCGATCCATGGCGGTGCCCAGACGGTGCAACATGGTCGCGTGCTGCTGGACGCGCTCCTCTATCGCCACAGGGAGGGCATCTGCATGTCACATACACATGGTTAGCAGATGTTAATGCGAGTGTAGCGAAATAAAATTTGATTTGATTTGATATATGCACTGTAAGAAAAGTGTTTCCTCATTGTTGCTAGAGTAATAGGCTTTGTCATAACCAGAGGCCCATATATGCACTGTAAGAAAAGTATTTCCTGTTGTAAGATATGTCATCACCCTCTCTGCTCTGAGGGAATGGGAGGAGCAGCGGATCGGGTGCAGAGAATCAAAAGGTATATAAAGTGACATTTGCCATTACTTTGGCGCTGACTTCTTGAATTCTGAATTCATTTAGACAACCATTTGACTTCGGGTAATTGCCACCTGACTCAAATTACTTAAAGATTCTAACTTTCTGGATACCAGGGTAAGAGTCCGTTTACCTATCGACCAGTTGACCCTGTGTGCAGCATACGTTTGGACCGAGTGTACCGTTGTGACAAAGTCTTAATTGACCGAGGAACACTGTAGCACCGGCCGGGTTGCTTGCCCCAGACACTGCAGTAGATCAACGGCAGAATTACCACCTGCTGAGAACGGTTGGAAAATTGTTCGAATCGACTCTGTCTCCGACTGACCCAGTGACACGTGTACTGTTGTAACACAGTGCCTTGCCCTGGAATCGAGGTTGCGGGTTATTTGACAATACTATCCAACCTGAGGGCAGGTTAGAGTACTCAGTCTAACTTGAATCTCGAAATTTAGTTGAACCAATGATTCCTCATAGGAGAGATCGATACATAAACTAAATTCTCAGATCTCTGACCGATTGAAAAACCGCTCCTGATCTCGTGGGTCTCTCTGTCATCTTTTAAAGGTAATTAAGTTGAAGTATTATATTTTATTAGAGATAAGTGTTATCATTGTACCAGGCATTTAGAGCATTAAGGCATTTGCATGTTTTTGATTAACGCTTTGTGTTTGATTGTAAAAGACAAAAAACAGAGTTGTTTTCAAAAATAAACGGTAGTCTTATTTTGTCTCGAGTAAAAGGTTCTCTCAAAGACAGTTAACGGCACGGGAGATAACAACTCTGACACTCCCCGCTACCGGGACACTGGAAACGGGGATCAATGCTCTATGACAGAATGAGTTACCATTAAAAGACAAGGAGGAAGGTGTGTCCAGTAGTGATTAATTTAATTGTCTTATCGATCTATCTACGTTTTATTTTCCAAGCGATACATAGCCGATGGGCAGAGTAGTGAGACTAAGTTGACTAAGGGTCTTCACACTTTAAACTAGATACATCACAGAGGGGAAATACTCAACCACAGGGAAATCATATAGAGACTGGTAGGACTAGTGCTTAATAACAACTCAAGGACCAATTAGTGGTGAAGCAAAGAGTCTAGAGGATAAAGGTGGGGTTCACACATCCCAGCTAGAGTTAGACCGTTGAGAGTGACAAGGCAAAAGACCTCTCTACGCGGACAACGCTTCGATATAGAAAGAGAGGCAGGGCTACGCGAGCGGTCCTGGTTATACCGAGATAACCTGAAGTATCTATAGTGCCCTGTCCAATCCAGGGAACGGGACGCTAACCACCTCTCGCACCCGCTGCCGGCCAAGGGGCGGGGCTGAAGGTTTCGTATCGTGACAACACATTACATAAGGATGACTACAAAAGTTTTCACCAATACTCCTTTACTTAGCATTATGAAAATATTGGATCATGACTAGAACTTGTCTGATATTTCTTGAAGCAGGTCCCAAACTACAGCAAACAGTCTATTCAACTTACATTCACTGTCCCGAAATATGGACACAGGCTAATTAGTCCAGTGAAATACACTCATAATTCCAACTAGTCACTATATTTTGTTGCCATGTTCTAGGAGCAGTCTTACAAGACCGCCAAAATGAACTGATGATAAAGTGAGTGGGAAATGCAGTTAGCTAGGTAGCTGTCAATGCAATGACCACAATATGTATCTATAACCATCACCCACAAGTCGAAAGTTCTGTTATAATTTGGCTAAATAAACAACTCACCTCAATCAGATTAGTCATCAATATATAGTAAGCAGCTGAAATAAAGAGAACAAACTGACATGAGGTTAAAAAAGCTTGGTGCTGAAATGAGACACGCGCCCATGGATCCACCACGTGGAGCAGACTAACTGCACAGGACAGGGGCGAGCTAGTTAGATAGCATGCTAGCTATCTAGCAAAGACGTGCTAAAAGTGAAAAGCAAGTAACTGACATTAGCTGCACACATGCAATCAAAACTGTTAGACCTTTTTAAGTTACAGTGCAGTCTGACAACCAAGTATCAAGTATTTCAATTAAAATAACTAAATAATATCAGTGAAATAATTCTTTAAAACCCACCTTTGCGTGGAGCAAATTAGGAGTTTGTTTATCCAACAATGGCGTTGAGAAAAGAGGAAATTTGAACGCAGAATCTGAATTTATGGGTGGGGTTGTGATGATGTTTACACTTACTGTAAAAGTCTACACTAATAGAGTAAAATGTTATACCTTAGCAACTAATACCAGTTAGCAGCACTGACAGTAAGGGTCATTTGGCACTGCCAGTTGCTAAAACAACTCTATGCGAGTCGATCACTTTTGACACAGTGAATTTAACACTGGTGATTTGGGAAACCCGCCATTTGGACAGCGCATGTGGCTATAGACCTAGCTGATTAGCAAAGCATCTGAAATATGTGTGAAATATTGACACAAGAATGGGAGGGGTGTGTTAGAAATTAGAAAATGACACAATTAGAAAATGGACACAATTCAATGGATATCAATCAACAAAGAGGTAAGAATATGTATGCTACACTGTAAAAAATAGGGGTTCAACTGGAGTTCTTCTAAGATCCTCAAAGATCCTTGAAGAACCTCAGGGTTCTTGGCAATGAAAAAAAGCCCTAAAAGGTTCTTCAAAGAACTTCTTAGGAGGTGGGGTTCATCGAGGTACTCCATTGTTGCTAGAGTTCTTCGGGGAACTTCTCAATTGCAACTGAAAACACTTGTGCTAAGTTTGAATGTGACAACAGTTAAAAAGGTAAGTTGAGTTGACGTTTAGCTCTGAATATGTATCGGAAACAATTATATAATAATATAAAATACACATGAATAATGAAGACAATTATGGTCTTCTTTAATAGTTTCCATAACATTAGTTGTCACGTTAGCTAGCTATAGTTCTGAAGAATTAACATAAACATTAGAAAGCTGGGTTTGACCGTTGTATGAGCTACAGTACGGTTAGCTAGCTAACGTTAGCTAACGTTATATCCTAATTAGGCAGAACTAGGTTTGTATTATTTCCTATATTCTGTCCCAGATATTGTTTATCATTTCCATAAAGCCAATATGGCTTTACACTCATTAATGTAAGTTTCCAATCTAGAGCAGTTCTCACTTTTGTGAGAATGAACTAACGTTAGCTTGCTTCATTGACGTTAGCTAGTTCACTAACTAACTAAGCGTCACGAGAATTTTCAATCCCAATGATGATAACTTAACAATTATTTAAGTTTGAACAATCCCAGAGGTTTGTAAGAGCTTGGGTTTAATGCTAATTAGGCAAAGACTTCTGCAAAAGGTTAGTTGTTCTTTATTCAGAGAACGTTCTAAAGTCAACCAAAATGTGAGCAGTCTTTCTAACCCCCCCATATATACACTCACTCACACACACACACACACACACACACACACACACACACACACACACACACACACACACACACACACACACACACACACACACACACACACACACACACACACACACACACACACACACACACACACACACACAAACAGTAGGTGGGCTGTATCTTTTTCCATAGTTCACATTCCTCGTTTATCACTATTCTACCAAGCTGGCAGTTCCTTGCTGTTCCTTTCCTCCCTAGATTAGAGGGGCCTTGACAGGGCCTCTGTCCTGTCAAACATTTTTCAGAGTTCCAACCAGGTCAGGTCATGTATAGTTCATTTGTCCTCTCTGTTTTCTCAGTCACGCATTTCTCACGCTTACATTATTGGATTATAGCCTAATTATTCTAATACATTTCACATAGTCTAATATATATATATATCTAATAATAATGTTTCAAGGTGGAATTCTTTAGTCATTACTTTAAACATATGAATTCCCTTTTCACTAAGGACGGTGACCTGTGCAGACGAGATATCACAACGAACTGAATCTGGCAATAGAGTGCTTCTTCTTTATATAGCCTGATACAGCATGCGTATTGCATGCTGTATCAGGCTATTTAAAGAAGAAGCACCCCATTCATGAACTCTCAAGGGGGCATAACATTAACAATACCATCCCATTTTGTGTCAAATCACCAATTGGCCACTGACTAGTTAAAACTTTACATCTTAACAAGTATCTCATTTAGAAGGCCAACATAAAATCAAATAAAATGTTATTGGTCACATACACATGGTTAGCAGATGTTAATGCAAGTGTAGCGAAGTGCTTGTGCTTCTTGTTCTGATGCAGTAATATCTAACAAGTAATCTAACAAATTCACAACTACCTTATACACTGAAATACACACAAATGTAAAGGGATGAATAGAATATGTACATATAAATATATGGATGAGCGATGGCGTGTGGCATAGGCAAGATGCAGTAGATGGTATAGAATACAGTGTATATTGATGTTTCATCATCAACAGCAGCATGGGGAAGAGGAATAAAGTTGACTGGCATTATCAAGTTGCGATGTACTGTCTTCTCCCGTCCAGTGGAGCTGATCTGAATCTTAAAAGTGTGATTGTCCACATTCCAGTGACAAGATAGACAGTATCCTCCCAACGGTCAGCGAGCTTCCGCTTTCAACACTCCACCTTGTTAGCCAGCAACACTCGATCACAAATCTCCACTTCTGCTCCTCTGACTCTGTCATACAGATCAGCATGCCTCTTCAACTCCTCTGCTGCAGATGCCTGTGCTGTATTCATGGCTTCTTTCAGATCTCCCCTCAAGGACTGAAGAAACTTGTCATAGTCGACAACTTCTGGGTTCTCTATGACAGAGCCAAAGACTATGTCAACAGTCAGTCTTGGCGTCCTCCCAAACATTAGCAGGAAAGGGGCAAAGCCTGTGGTCTCGTGGATTGTACAATTGTACGCAAACGTGAGGGACTTCAGCGCCTAAGGTCATCTGTGCTTTGCTCTCGCCAGCAGGGCCCAGATCATGTTTCCCAACATCCTATTCATCCTTCCGCGGGACCCGTTCCCTATCAGATGGTACAGCGTGGTGTGAGACTTCTGAAGAGCTCTCAAAGTTGACTCCCTGAGTGTATACGGCAAGGCATCCCGTAGACACAGAAAGTGATGAGCTACAGACTTAGCAGACTGGTTTGGACACAAGAAGGCATGAGCCAATTTGGTAAAGTGGTCAGTAACAATGAGCACATCCAGGTACTTGTTTGAAGAATCTTCTGCAGACCAAAGGTCTATGCACACTAGTTCAAGAAGCTCAGTTGTTATTATGCTCTCCAGAGGAGCTCTTGCTTCTGGATCAGGAGTTTTGCTCACAAAGCATCTCCTACAGCACTTCACATTTTCCTTTACCTCCCTCTCCAGGCCATGCCAGAAGAACCTCAGTCTTGTCAGGTACACTGTTCTCTGTTGGCCCTAGTGGCTTCATCATGGCCACCCTTCAACACCATTGCTTTCATGGAGGCTGGAACCACATGCAGATAAGTTTCCTCTTTGTAACCACATTCTTCGAAACGCGATACAGTACACCCATCTTCATGGTCAACTTGTCCCAACTTCTGAGAAGACACAAAACCTCAACACTCTTGTGGGCACGCTCTCTCCGGGATGGTCTTCTCCCCCTCTCCAAAAAGAAGATCACTCTGCTCATCACATTGTCTTGGCGCTGCTTACTCATCAGTAGGTCGTGTGGCAGAACATCAACATAGGTCTGCTCTGATGGCATAACAGCCAGCGGAAGCTGTGGCAACAGCAGTGCATGTGAGCCCACATCACCCACCCAGCACCTGTGTGAATGAAGTACAGCTGCAACTTCATATCTTGATATAGCACCAGATTGGGGGTCAACAGTAGCCTGGCAGCTAATGACCACCTCGTTGGAGTCCGATGCTTTGTCAAAGGGATGGTTGGACCAGCGAAACACGTCTTGCACTCTGTCTGTGCACACAGCATTAGCTTCTGCTAGTAAGGTCTCGTACGGGACCCTTGTCAGGCGATGGAGTGGAATGGGTCATAAGATTGGCTCTCTGCTCAAAGAATCTGCAACAACATTTTTTGGCCCAGGGATGTACTCTTGATGTAGAAAGGGTTTGTCGAAGTCTGGATGGGCCAACAAAACCTGGTCCAGTAAGGCTTGCTTTAGCTGGAATAACGCCTGTCTGCATTCTGCTGTCCAGTTGGCAGCCATCAACTTCCTGACAGGTGAGTGTCGCCCTTTTTCCAGCGTGGAGCCTTGTGTCCAGTTGTCAATCCAAAGGGAAGCTTTGCAATGGTCGAGCAACCTTCAATGGACTGTTGGTAATCACCGTCCCAAGGAATGACCTCAATTTCTTCTGAGATGGAATGTCAGTGCCATCTTCCATCAGATCAGCTTCTGTCACTCCTGTAATGGCCCTCACCTTCTCAGGGTCTGTAGCTACACCATCCGCACTAATGATATGCCCCAGAAACTTCACAGGCCTCTGCATAAAGTGACACTTTTTTGGCGCCAACTTCAGTTTGTGAGCTTTGAGACGCTCAAAAAACATTTCCAGGTTCTGTATAGCTAGATCTTCAGCATAGACCAACACATCGTCAAGTTAACACAACAGGCTAAGAACGTTCATATCCCCAAAGATGTTTAGCTTCATCCTCATAAAGGTTGCAGGACTATTACATAAACCCTGTGGCATATGGTTGTATTCGTACAATCCAAATGGCAATGTAAAATCTGTGAATCTCTGGTCATCCTCATGCACTTCCACATTATAGTAACCGAAGGTAAGGTCCATTGTCGATAAAAATACATTGGGTGGGAGTCTTTGATGGTGCGAGCATTGAGCAAATGAAAATCAGTACAGAGTCTCAGGTCTTCAGACGTCTTCCAGACAAGGACAAGGCGTGAGGCGAACTCACTAATAGACTTCCTTATTATTTCACATTCTTCCATCTCATTCAACGCTTGCTTGAGCATCTCATAATGATTCGGTGAAATGCATTGGGATGGCATCCGAATGGGTTTCTCATCACTCAGTTGAATGCGATGAAGACATCCAGTAGCTTTTCCACAATCCAACTTGTGCCTGGAAAAGATGGACTGGTACTTGGCTATGAGCTGGATGAGTTTCTTCTTACCAGCAGGAGACACTTGACGTCAATATCAGTCAAACCTAAGTCACGTAAGACCCCAGGACTGCTTGAACTGTCAGGTCCGTCAAGTCGGCGTGAACCATCATCAGTCAGAGTCAAGTCATCTTGGCAGTCAGTGAGTATGCCAGCTCTTTTCTGCACTTGCTACTGTAAAGCTGCTGATGAATCATCATTCACATCCTTGGGCATTTCCATGGGGAGACTATCATCAAAACTCCGAAAACCTCCAGTTTAGGCATAGATGTAGAAGCAACTGAAATCCCTGCTGCAGTTGTGTGCAAACCTGGTCAAGAACTACAGGAAACGTATGATCTCTGTAATTGCAAACAAAGGTTTCTGTACCTAATATTAAATTATGCTTTTCTGATGTATAAAATACGTATGTCATGCAATAAAATGCAAATTGATCATTTAAAAATCATACAATGTGATTTTCTGGTTTTTGTTTTAGATTCCGTCTCTCACAGTTGAAGTGTACCTATGATAAAAATGACAGACCTCTACATGCTTTGTAAGTTGGAAAACCTGCAAAATCTCCCCACTGTAAGTGTATGTGTGATTTACAGTGGTGAGGTAGTCATAAAAAAATGATGTTAAACAGTAGTCCATGCAACTTATTATGTGACTTGTTAAGCACATTTTTATTCCTGAACCTATTTAGGCTTGCCATAACAAAGGGGTTGAATACATTTTGACTGAAGACATTTCAGCTTTTCGTTTTTTAATTCATTTGCAAATATTTCCAAAAATATAATTCCAAATGGACATTATGGGTTATTCCGTGTAGGCCAGTGACACAAAATCTAAATTTAATCCATTTTAAATTCAGGCTGTAACACAAAAAAGTGTGTAAAAAGTCAAGGGGTGTGAATACTGAACCTGTGGTAGGCTTGATCACCAACAACGACGAGACGGCCTACAGGGAGGAGGTGAGGGCCCTCTGAGTGTGGTGTCAGGAAAATAACCTCACACTCAACGTCAACAAAACTAAGGAGATGATTGTGGACTTCAGGAAACAGCAGAGGGAACACCCCCCTATCCACATCGATGGGACAGTAGTGGAGAGGGTAGTACGTTTTAAGTTCCTCGGCGTACACATCACAGACAAACTGAATTGGTCCACCCACACAGACAGCATCGTGAAGAAGGCGCAACAGCAGCGCAACACAATTTTGTCCAGAACCTCTCAGTGCTAGAAAGTGTCACTACAGACCCTGGTTCACTCCTTGAACTTGCTTCCCAACTCTCGCTGCACCTTGTTTCAGTGTCGTTAGGGGATGGTTCGGCTGGGGTAGGCTGCCATTGCCTGGTTAAAGAATTATAATAACTGAAACAGCTGAGCATTAAGACCCCTGAGCATATATAGCCCCTAAATAAAAATATATTTGCTTTTAGATTAGTCCAGGTGGTTTGGAAGGACAGGGAGAGAGAACAGAGAACAGCTCTGTCCAGATCCATTGTCTGATAGCGCCATCTCTGCCACGTAGTAGACACACACTTCCCCCTGACCTTTCCCTGGCGCTGCCACCCAGTTAAACTGTTGACCTTTATGTTTTTTGTGCACATTTTTATTGGTTTTGTCATTCTTTTGTTGAGGGGTTTACGGGTACATTATCCATGTCAAATGATGAATTCATAAATCATGTACCGGTAGGCTGAAAGAAATGAGAGAATGTGTCACTGTGTGCTTCCTTTCTGGCCTCTAGGTCACCAGGCCGCTCGTTTATTGCGCACACCTGTCACCGGCGGTACACGCATTTGCGTATAATGACACTCACCTGGACTCCATCACCTCCTTGATTACCTGCCCTATATGTCACTCCCTTTGGTTTCTTCCCCAGTCGTCATTGTTTCTGTTTCAGTTTCATGTCTGTGCGTTGTTTGTGTTTCTTGTTTTGGATTATGTTGCGTTTATTTATTAAAACACTGTGTTTAACACTTTTTTGGTCTTCACTATTATTCTACAATGTAGAAATAAAAAACCCTTGAATGAGTAGGTGTGCCCAAACTTTTGACTGGTACTGTATATATTTACAACAACAAAAATAATTGGGGATTGGAAATGATGCAGACAATTACATTGATGGAAGCTACAGTTTATTGGCAATATTAAGGCTGATCAAAAAAACATTGGCAGTAGTATGGCTTCACTGAAGATCTCAGTGACTTTCAACGTGGCAGCGTCATAGGATGCCACCTTTCCAACAAGTCAGTTTGTCAAATGTCTGCCCTGCTAGAGCTGCCGGGCAAAAGTTGCTATTGTGAAGTGGACATTTCTTGGAGCAACAAGGGCTCAGCCGCAAAGTGGTAGGCAAGAAAAGCTCATAGAACGGGACCACCGAGTGCTGAAGCGCTTGAACATCGTCTGTCCTCGGTTGTAACACTCACTACCAAGTTCCAAACTACCTCTGGAAGCAATGTCAGCACAAGAACTGTTCGTCGGGAGCTTCATGAAATGGCCGAGCAGGCGCACACAAGCTTAAGATCACCATGCGCAATGCCAAGCGTTTGCTGCATTGTTGTACAGCTCGCCGCCATTGGACTCTGGAGCACTGGAAACAAGTTCTCTGGAGTGATGAATCACGCTCTACCATCTGGCAGTCTTGACGGAAAAAAATCTGGGTTTGGAGGACGCCAGGAGAAAACTACTGGCCCCAATGCATAGTGTCAACTATATAGTTTGATGGAGGAGAAATAATGATCTGGGGCTGTTTTTCATGGTTCGCGCTAGGCCTCTTAGTTCCAGTGAAGGGACATCTTAACGCTACAGCATACAATGACATTCTAGATGATTCTGTGCTTCCAACTTTATGGCAACAGTTTGGGGAAGATCCATTCCTGTTTCAGCGTGACAATGCCCCCATGCACAAAGCGAGGTCCATACAGAAATAGTTTGTCGAGATCGGTGTGGAATAACTTGACTCGCCTGCACAGAGCCCTGACCTCAACTCCATCAAATACCTTTGGGATGAATTGGGACGCTGACTGCAAGCCAGGCCTAAATGCCCAACATCAGAGCCCGACCTCACTAATGCTCTTGTAGCTGAATGGAATCAAGTCCCTGCATCAATGTTCCAACATCTAGTGGAAAGCCTTCCCAGAAGAGTGGAGGCTATTATAGCAGCAAAGGGGGGACCAACTCCATATTAATGCCCATAATTTGGGAATGAGATGTTTGACTGGCAGGTGTCCACATACTTTTGGTCATGTTGTGTATTTCTCAATATTGTCCACCATTAATTGGATATTTGTGTGATATAAAATACAAGTGAACTATACCTGACAAGTATGAGTTGCTTAGGTTCATTTCACCTTCTTTGTGGGCTTTGCCTGTCAAGCAGCAGAAGGGCGCATTTGCTGATGTACTGTTAGCCGATGGTGTTTGCTTTGCAAACTATCGGTAGAAACTTTGAACAGCTGGCTAAACATAGTGGTGAGTAATGTACTTTTTTTCTCTCCAATTAATGTAAGCCTACCTAGCAAAGTTAGCTAACATTATCCCCTTTTCAACGTTATTCAATAGGCTACATTGATTAAGAGGACCACGTTAAAATTGGCTAGTGAGGTAATAACTGATCACGTCGAGCTAATTAACAAGCTAACCTTCAGGGGATAAACTAGATGGCTAAATCTAAGTGTTGTTTGATTCACGTGCCATCTGTAGTGGTGATAACAGTAGTCCGACTGATAGCTTTACCAGGATGAGTAACTGCCAAATCAACAAAACCAACACAAAAGGTCACCATGTCATTGGGTTTAGATTAAAAGTCGATGACTTTTAGCAAATCCAATCAATTTTCCACGTTGATTCAACGTCATCTCAGTGTTTTTTGGGGTTGAAATGATGTGGAAACATTGATGATTTAACCAGCTTTTGCCCAGTGGGTTTTTGAATGACAAATTGCATGTTATATGATGCAGGCCTGCGAATGTAATGAATGCCTTGTAACGAGCCTTCAGAGAACCTTTTACTCTACAGTCTGAATACGCTCCTAAGTAAACACGAAAGGAAGAAAGGGCTGAACACATTAGAGATGGACTGCTGAGAAAGAGAGACAGACATGAGGACCTGACAACCCTCACTGTATGGTGCTTTCCTTTCTTTCACTGTCTCTTATCGCCTTCCTCTCACCCCTTGGACTCATTAACAGCCAACCGCACTCACCGCCAGTGTCAAAATAACCAACAACCTTATTTTCCAAAAGTTCACTGCAGGATAGAAATGTACTTTCCCTTTCTCTTCCTGCATGCTGAGTCTTTCTTTGCCTTTCATAAAGATCTCATTATAATTTTTTTGCTAGGGGTTGTAGAATGGTTGAAGCCACTTTCTTCGTGTCTGTTCATACAAGTAAAGATTTCCCATCCATCTTACTGTGTACAGGTGTAGGTACCCTCAAGCTGTGCCTTTCTTTACCTAATGCAGAACGAAAGGAATTAATCACATGTGAACCAGAATGTTTTGCCCCTTTTTTTCACCTTTATTTAACCAGGTAAGCTAGTTGAGAACAAGTTCTCATTTGCAACTGCGACCTGGCCAAGATAAAGCTTAGCAATTCGACACATACAACAACACAGAGTTACACATGGAATGAACAAAACATACAGTCAATAATACAGTAGAACAAAATAAAACAAAGTCTATATACAGTGAGTGCAAATTAGGTCAAATAAGGGAGTTGAGGCAATAAATAGGCCATAGTGGCGAATTAATTACAATATGGCAATTAATCACTGGAATGGTAGATGCGCAAAAGATGGATGTGCAAGTAGAGATACTGTGGTATCTAAACATGGTGTAGTTTGAATTTCATTGTAGATAAAAATGCATCCTCCAATTACATCGTCTGCCTACAGTATGCCATTTTTTATTTTTAATACCCTCAAACACCAAGTTAAGGCATACCTTATTTCAAAATAGACCATCAACACTGTCAATTGCGAATTTAAATTCTTCACGTTTTACCGGCGAAATGTCCACATCTGCATGCCAATCATTTGATCTCAATCAGTTTCATGGGAATATGTCTTTTGGAGCTTCTTGAATGACTGTTTTGTGAGGGAATTAAGTAGAGGTCGACCGATTAATCGGAATGGCCGATTATACCTTTATTTAACTAGGCAAGTCGGTTAAGAACACATTCTTATTTTCAATGACGGCCTAGGAACGGTGGGTTAACTGCCTTGTTCAGGGGCAGAAAGACAGATTTTCACATTGTCAGCTCAGGGGATCTAATCTTGCAACCGTACAGTTAACTAGTCCAACGCTCTAACCATTGCACTCCACGAGGAGCCTGCCCGTTACGCGAATGCAGTAGAAGCCAAGGTAAATTGCTAGCTAGCATTAAACTTATCTTATAAAAAACAATCAATCATAATCACTAGTTATAACTACTTATCCAGTTTAGCAGGCAATATTAACCAGGTGAAATTGTGTCATTTCTCTTGCGTTCATTGCACACAGAGTCAGGGTATATGCAACAGTTTGGGCTGCCTGGCTCATTGCGAACTAATTTGCCAGAATTTTACGTAATTATGGCATATTGTTGAAGGTTGTGCAATGTAACAAGAATATTTAGAGTAAGGGATGCCACCCGTTAGATAAAATACCAAACGGTTCCTTATTTCACTAAAATAATAAACATTTTGTTTTCGAAATGATAGTTTCCAGATTCGACCATATTAATGACCAAATGCTCGTATTTCTGTGTGTTATTATGTTATAATTAAGTCTGATTTGATAGAGCAGTCTGACTGAGCAGCAGCAGGCCTGTAATCATTCATTCAAACAGCACTTTCGTGCGTTTTGCCAGCAGCTCTTCACAAGCACAGCGCTGTTTATGGCTTCAAGCCTATCAGCCTAATGGCTCGTGTAACAGATTTGAAATGACTAGCTAGTTATCTGGATGTCCGCTAATACCGTTTCAAACGGCACTCGCTTTTAGATTTGGAGTAGTTATTCCCCTTGCACTGTGCAAGGACCGCGGCTTTGGTGGAGCGATGGGTAACGCTGCTTCAAGTGTGGCTGTTGTCGATGTGTTCCTGGTTTGAGCCCAGGTAGGGGCGAGGAGAGGGACGGAAGCTATACTGTTACACTGGCAATACTATAGTGCCTATAAGAACATCCAATATTCAAAGGTATATGGAATACAAATGGTATAGAGAGAAATAGTCCTATAAATACTATAATCACTACAACCTAAAACCTCTTACCTTGGAATATTGAAGTCTCATGTTAAAAGGAACCACCAACGTTCATATGGGTAGCCTAGTGGTTAGAGCGTTGGACTAGTAACCGAAAGGTTTTATGTTCAAATCCCCGAGCTGACAAGGTACATCTGTCGTTCTGCCCCTGAACAGGCAGTTACTGTTCCTAGGCCGTCATTGAAAATAACAATTTGTTCTTAACTGACTTGCCTAGTTAAATAAAGGTCAAATTAAAAATTAAATATGTTCTCATGTTCTGAGCAAGGAACTTAAAACATGAGCTTTTTTACATGGCACATATTTTACACGGCACACATTTTTACATGGCACATACATGGCACATATTGGATATTGGCACATATTACTTTCTTCTCCAACACTTTGTTTTTGCATTATTTAAATTGAGCATGTTTCATTTATTTATTTGAGGCTAAATTGATTTTATTGATGTATTATATGAAGTTAAAATAAATGTTCATTCAGGATTGTTGTAATTGTCATTATTACAAATATATATATTTTTTAAAAGTGGCAGTTTAATCGGTATCGGCTTTTTTGGTCCTCCAATAATCGGTATCAGTGTTGTCGTTGAAAAACCATAATCGGTCAACATCTAGAATTAAGGCAGATGGTGGTTAACAAACTATTGGCCATTCTTGAATGCATCTTTTGTTTCAATCAAAACATTTATCCTGCCTGGTGGCGCAGACGACACCATTCTTGTTACGAATAACTATGAGTGGTGGATGGAATCATTACACCGGTGCAACCGAAAAAGAGGTCAACCGTTCACCTACTCTGCGTCTCACAAAGACATGGTGGTTGGATTTATCAGATGAAAGGACATCGATCCACCGATCTATTGTCCAATGTTTCTTAGCCCAAGCAAGTCTCTTGTTCTTATTGGTGTCCTTTAGCAGTGGTTTCTTTTCAGAAATTGACCATGAAGGCCTGATTCACGCAGTGTCCTCTGAATAGTTGATGTTGAGATGTGTCTGTTACTTGAACTCTGTGAAGCATTTATTTGGGCTGTAATCTGAGCGGCAGTTAACTCTAATGAATGTATCATCTTCAGCAGTGGTAACTCTGGATCTTCCTTTCCTGTGGCGGTCCTCATGAGAGCCAGTTTCATCACAGCCCCTGATGGTTTTTGCGTCTACACTTGAATACATTTCCGGATTGACTGACATTCATGTCTTAAAGTAATTATGGACTGTCATTTCTCTACTGTATACCACCCTTACCTTGTCACAACACAACTGATTGGTTCAAATGCATTAAGAAGGAAAGAAATTCCACAAATTAACTTTTAACATATCACACCTGTTAATAGGCTAACCATTGCGATTAATCTTATTTACCGTCTTCTGCTTTTTATGAATAAAATGGCATCAGGGTAAAAAAATAAATATAACTTCAATGCCCCCTCCTTCCACACACATTAATGTTACTTACCTTACAGTTCAGAAATTCAGTTAATTTCCACTCCCTTCATATGCAAATACCTTTTAATCATACATCGGCTTATCTGGCTGGCACGTTTTCATTTTAAACAGGTCTTACGTTATCAACACTGAAATAATATTAATCCTCTATTATGATTTTTTTTAAACATAACTCATTAGTACACCCTTGTGGTTGAATATATATCTATTTTACGTCTTATGATACAACAATGAATAATGAATAATGTTGAACAAACAAATACCATTAAGGGAATCGTTACAATTTACAATAATGAACACCTTACGAAACAGCTGTGAAAACCAATCTGGCAATATTTTAGATTTAAATACATAAACGTCAATATTTTTGGGGTAAATCAAATCAAATTTTATTGGTCACATACACATGGTTAGCAGATGTTAATGGTGTTCCAAGCTTGTAGTGTCATACCCAAGAAGACTTGAGGCTGTAATCACTGCCATAGGTGCTTCAACAAAGTAATGAGTAAAAGGTCTGAATACTTATATAAATTTGATGGCTAATTTTTGATATTTCATTTTTTTTTAAATCTTGTACGCCACGATCATCTCCTTTGTCTTGCTCACGTTGAGCGAGAGGGTGCTGTTCTGCTACCACACAACCAGGTCTCTGACCTCCTCCCTACAGGCTGTGTCATCATTCTCGGTGACCGGGCCAACCACCATTGTGTCATCAGCAAATGTAACAATGGTGTTGTAGTCATGTGTAGTCCCGGGGTCCTTAGCTTAGTGATGAGCTTTGTGGGCACTATGGTGTTGAACGCTGAGCTGTAGTCATTGAACAGCATTCTCACATAGGTGTTCCCTTAGCTCAGGTTGGAAAGGGCAGTCTGGAGTGCGATTGAGATTCATGGCTAGCAACGTGAGTGCTATGGGGCGGTAGTCATTTAGGCAGGTTACCTTCGCTTTCTTTGGCACAGGGACTATGGTGGTCTGCTTGAAGCATGTAGGCATTACAGACTCGGTCATGGAGAGGTTGAAAATGTCAGTGAAGACACTTGGCAGTTGGTCCTCACATAATCTGAGTACACATCCTGGTAATCCGTCTGGCCCCCAGCCTTGTGAATGTTGACCTGTTTAAACGTCTTGCTCACATTGGCTTTGGAAAGTCGTCCGGAACAGCTGGTGCTCTCATGCATGCTTCAGTGTTGCGAAAATCTAAACGAGCATAAAAGGCATCTAGGCCATCTGGTACGCTCGCGTCACTGGGCAGCTCACGGCTGTGCTTCCCTTTGTAGTCCATAATAGTTTGCAAGCCCTGCCACATCTGATGAGCATCAGAGCCGGTGTAGTAGGATTCTAGTACAGGATTCTTAGTCCTGTATTGACACTTTGCCTGTTTGATGGTTTCTCTGATGGCATAGCAGGATTTCTTATAAACTTCCGGATTATTGTCCCGCTCCTCCAAAGTGTCAGCTCAAGCCTTTAGCTCAGTGCAGTTGTTGCCTATTTACTATGTTTCTTGTTGGGATATGTACTTTCGGGCACTGTGGGGACGTCGTCGATGCACTTATTGATGAAGCAGTGACCGAGGTGGTATACCCCTCACTGCCATTGGATGAATCCCGGAACATATTCCAGTCTGTGCTAGCAAAACAGTCCTGTAGCATAGCATCCGCGTCATCCGCATCCGCGTCATCTGACCACTTCCTCTTTGAGTGAGTCACTGGTACTTCCAGCTGTTGTTTTTGCTTGTAAAGAGGGAATCAGCGGGATAAAAAAGGAGGATAGAATTATGGTTTGATTTTCCAAATGGAGGGCGAGGGAGAGCTTTTTTACGCGTCTCTGTGTGTGGAGTAAAGGTGGTCTAGAGTTTTTTTTACTCTGGTTGCACATGTGACATGCTGGTAAAAATTTGGTAAAACGGATTTAAGTTTGCCTGCATTGAAGTCCCCGGTCACTTGGAGCGCCGCTTCTGGATGAGCATTTTCTTGTTTGCTTTTTGCCTGATACAGCTTGTTGAGTGCGGTCTCTGTACCAGTGTCGGTTTGTGGTGGTAAATAGACGGCTATGAAAAATACAGATGAACTCGTTAGTAGATAGTGTGGTCTACAGCTTATCATGATGTATTCTACATCAGGCGAGCAATACCGCGAGACTACCTTAATATTAGACATCGTGCACCAGCTATTATTGACAAATAGACACACACCCCCACCCCTCGTCTTACCAGACGCAGCTGTTCTGTCCTGCCGATGCACGGGAAAACCCAGCCAACTGTTTATTTTCTGTGTCGTTGTTCAGCAACGACTCGGTGAAACATAACATATTACAGTTTTTAACGTCCCATTGGTACATAGGATAGTCTCAAACAGAGCTCATCCACTTCATTCTCCAGGGATTGCACATTGGCTAATAGAACGGATGGAAGAGGTGGGATAAGCACTCGCCAATGTATTCTCATAAGGCACCCGGATCTCCGCCACCTATATTTCCTTATTTTCATCATGCAAATGACAGGGGTTTGGGTCTTGTCTAGGAGCAACATTAAAGAAAAAATGTTTGTCCAGTTCGAGGTGAGTAATCACTGTTCTGATATCCAGAAGCTCTTTTCGGTCATAAGACACGGTAGGATCAACATTATATACAAAAATAAGTTACAAACAATGTGAAAAAACACACAAAATAGCACAATTCGTTAGGAGCCCGTAAAACGGCAGCCATCCCCTCCGGCACCGTTCTCACCTGTCTATATGTGATGTGTATAGACAGAATGGACCAGTGGTCAGTGCCGTTTAAAATGAGGGAGGACAATTTTCTTTTCATGAGCATGACCTTAATTGTATTACAGCATATTGGATGCCTCTCATTCACATTCCATTCACCCAGTTCAACGTAACAGCGATAGGTTCAGACTACTACATGATACAAACATTTTCCTTATACCCATCATGAGGTTGCTACAACCTATCCTACGACTGAAAGTTTACTACGTAGGTGCACACAGGTAGAGAGACAAATTGGACAGACAAAACGCATGGACAAACAGTGACATTCAATACCGCCTTGCACACTCTCCCCTGCTTCTAGTTGATATAGGGTGTAATCATTAGTCCAACAGTTGCAAACGAGAGTTTCTATTGGACAAATCCAGGTATGTTTGTCCCCGTTTAATTCCGTTTGCTTCCGTTTAAACATTTAACAGGAATTAATACACCCCTGATCAAGCGTTAACACAGTTCACTTTCAGCCACGTTGTATTCCTTCTCGCATTTATGCGCTCTCCTCCTCTCACCTCTTCCTTTCACTTGTGGACTTCAATGCACATCAGCTGTATGTGTATGTGACCAGGCGAAAAAAACTTTTCAAGCCAAACCGCTACACACAGCCTACATCATTGTCACCATATTAGCTAAATTAACGTCATAGTCAGCATAGCTAATGGAACTAAGGCGTTAGTAAATGCGCTACAATTACGCAGTAATATTAGTGTACAGTCAGGTAAGCAGTTACACCAGCGGCCTCCGGTGGCAATAAATTGGCAGTACCAAAAGCTTACCATAACTACCAGTGTTGTGTTGAAAAGTCCTAGCCAGCTAGCTAACATAGCATCCCTCTGTTAAAGCAGGACGTTCAGTAGGCTAAACTAGCTAGTTGCAATTGCTAGCTATGTAAGTGAAACTGAAGGTTTAAAAAAATGACCTCCCTCTTTTAATTTCTCTCTTGCTTCTCGTTTATTTTGGAAGAAATTAATTTGTATAAAACTGTTCAACTATTGTATTTCTCTCTCTTTGAGTCAACCACTTATGACATTTTATACACTGCAGTGCTAGCTATAGCTTATGCTTTCAGTGCTAGATTAATTCTCTGATATTTTGATAGGGTGGACAACATGTCAGTTCATGCTGCAAGAGCTCTGATAGGCTGGAGGACGTCCTCCGGAAGTTGTCATAATTACTGTGTAAGTCTATGGAAGGGGGTGAGATCCATGAGCCTCCTACATTGAAGTCAATGCACCCAAGAAGACGGAAGCTAGCTGTCCTCCGGCTGCACCATGGTGCTACCCTACAGAGTGCTGTTGAAGCTTCTGTAGACCTTCTTGACAAAATAGTGTGTTTTAGTCAATTATTTGTTGATGTGATTATATTTAGTATAGTTTTTTCAAAAAATTATAACTTTTTAAATGTTTTACCATTTAAATTTGTATGAAATTCACTGAGGAGGATGGTCCTCCTCTTCCTCTGAGGATTGGGCTGACCACACTAGGCTGCCTAGGGGAGGGCTATGTACTGTAGTCTAGTTGTTAGAGCATTGGGCCAGATGAAAGGTTTCTGGTTCGAACACCTGAGTCAACAAGTTGAAAAATCTGTTGATGTGCCATTGAGCAAGGCACTTAACCCTAATTTGTTACAGGTGCGCCGTAATACTGTGGTTGATCATGTAAAACAACACATTTCACTTATCTGGTGTATGTGACAATAACAATGTTTTACTATTTTTTATTTATGCCACTGACTTTATTTCCAGGAATCCTATAGGATTTGGCGTAGTAGGCCTATGGTATACATTAAGAGATCACCCACCGGCCACAGACCTCAGTTCAATGTCTAGTTTTGATTTGCATCTGGCTGAGTTGTCAACTAACCTGAATTCAAGGTGGAATCAACAACAAAAGTTCACAATGTCATTGGATTTAGGTTCAAAACAACTGGGTGAAAAAAAAGACAAAATTCGTTACGAGGACCTTTTTCAAATCCAATCAATTTTCCACATTGATTCAACGTCATCACATAGAATGTTTTCGTTGAAATTGAGCGGAAAGAGTTTTGATTCAACCAGTTTTTGAATATACGGCATCCATATTAGGAACTTGATATCTGATATCCTAATATCACCAGTATGGGATGCCAAACCAGAATTATGAGCCATGTCTAGAGTAGGCTTCAATTTAATTTAACTGAGCATAGGTCTTTGTGAAGGGCATTCATTCCACTGCTGTATAGACACTATATAGGATTTAAACCAGTAACACTCTGGTTTTGAATAAATTGGCCTAACCTCTTGAGTTGGCCAGCACCTGATTCTTTTTGATCTGCTCGTTGCCCAGTCATCATCACTAGTCTGATACATATGAAGGGTTTGATTTAAAAACCTGATAAACACATTTTTTTCACATTTGCATTTTTCCATCTGAAATTAATCTCATGGGTTCCATTTTATGTGTATGAATTATAGCTGTTCTCATACTGTTCAAATATTTACTTTATATGTGCTTTAGAATGTGTTCTTTTGAAATCTTAAGAGAGTTGGAACGTTACGGTTTGTACATTACTATAAAGATGCATTTAGATGACACTACACAACATTCTAACATTGTATGGCAGCCATGTTAGCTCCTGTTTACAGAAAGATCATTATGATATATTTAGCCCATTGTCTCACGTCAGATGATATGTCTGATATTTTGCAAACACTCGTGGCATAGCATAAAATACATTTGGCTACAATATGCTGTCCTAACATTCTAAATGTGCACGAAAATGTGCTAACTAATGTGTTAGCTAGCGTCTGCTTGCTGTCTGAACCAGTCTGAAATCAATCCATATGAAACAATAGACAGGGATGCTAACAACACCAGTTCACATACTCAATGCTGAATACTCCCTTTAGCTAGCTAGGCAGCATAGTGAAGTTCTAGCTAATGCACAAATTAGTTTTTATGATATCTATTCAGCTCAGGAATTAGGCGCCGAGTTCTACTGCACAGATGAATGTGTGTGCAGCATTATGGCCAAATGTTACAAAGCTAGCGAGGCACAGTGCCAGCTGTCAAATACATGCTGACTTCTGAGAACAGTCCCATAACTTTGGTGCTTAATCAACAAGCTGGCATACTAGCTACCATATAGGCCATTCAAACAAGCTTGCACTAGGCTGCTAGCTGGAGCAGGCTTGCTCAGCTGATTGAGCAAGTTTGCCATTGTTACCAGTGCATCATAACTACCGAGAGCGGAATGATTTTCAGAATGAGGAACTAGTGTTTGGCTGATGTGCAAAATCTAGATTTTTAAAGATGATTTCCAATGTTTTACTCTCGTTTGATCACATATTGACTACTGCCCAGTAATATTTGTATTTTTATTTAACCTTTATTTAACCAGGAAAATCCCATTGAGACCCAGAGTCTCCTTTTCAAGTGAGACCTGGCCAATAAGGCAGCAACAATCAATACATTACATAATTAAAACACACAACAATACAATACACAATATGATCCAGCCTAAAAAAGCATTTACACTCCTCCATCAATATTTTCAATGAATTCAGTGGCACTAACATATTTCGATGAAGCATGGACTGTAGATTATTCCATGCGTCTGGTGCACAAGAAGAGAAGGCAGTCTTGCCTAATACTGTGAATGCCCTGGAGACTTTAAGTAGCAACCACCAAGCAGACCGGGTATGGTAACTGCTGGTGGTGAAGGAGACCAGACTGCAGAGATAAAGAGGGAGTTTACCCAAAAGGGCTTTGTAGATGAACACATACAAATGTATCTTTCTGCGCATATAAAGTGAGGTCCAACCTACCATTTGGTACAATGTGCAATGGTGAGTGAGTGACTTGGCATTTGTAATAAAGCCCAAGGATGCATGGTAAACAGAGTGCAGTCTCTGTAAGAAGGAGGAGGTTGCATGGTAAACAGAGTCCAGTCTCTGTAAGACGGAGGAGGTTGCATGGTAAACAGAGTGCAGTCTCTGTAAGACGGAGGAGGTTGCATGGTAAACAGAGTGCAGTCTCTGTAAGACGGAGGAGGTTGCATGGTAAACAGAGTGCAGTCTCTGTAAGACGGAGGAGGTTGCATGGTAAACAGAGTGCAGTCTCTGTAAGACGGAGGAGGTTGCATGGTAAACAGAGTGCAGTCTCTGTAAGACGGAGGAGGTTGCATGGTAAACAGAGTGCAGTCTCTGTAAGACGGAGGAGGTTGCATGGTAAACAGAGTCCAGTCTCTGTAAGACGGAGGAGGTTGCGTGGTAAACAGAGTGCAGTCTCTGTAAGACGGAGGAGGTTGCATGGTAAACAGAGTGCAGTCTCTGTAAGATGGAGGAGGTTGCATGCAACAAGTCACCATAATCAATTACAGAGAGAAAACTGGCTTGAACAAGCTTCTTTCTAGCCATAAGTGGGAAGCAAACCTTATTACGAAAATAAAAACCCAATTTCAATTTAAGCTTTGTCACAAGATTATCCACATAAACTTTAAAGGACAACTTGTCATACAACCAAATACCTAAGTATTTGTAGGATGACACTTTTTCAATGGATAAGCATTTGTCATTTTGGCCCATATTCTATTTCTAATCTATTTTTGGAAAACACAGAAAAAAAGTCATTCAATATCTTGAGATTTTGGAAGTATGCCATCAAGTGTAGGTCCAGTTGCGTTAGAGAGTGGTACAAATGCATTTGCAGAGAGAGACCAAGTTCCCTGGTGACATGATGGTCTCGTCAAAGTGTTTGCAAATTGTAGGGCATAAGACGAGGATAATTCACTCAACCATTGATCATTCAGCCTATTTAATCCAGGATGGCATTGAGTAAAGAGCAGGCACAATAACCGATACATAATGCCGGTTTTTAGACGTATTTCAGCACAGGTGTGCATCGACCAGTAGACGTTGTGTAGAACAACGTAGATTTCCCCAACGCCCACGGTGCATCAGGTTTTCCAATCCGGTAACTCCTGACACGGCTGACTCCAACTCCAGAAATGTGTAGGAAAAAAATAAAGGCCTTCTCAATCCGAAATCTTTGTACATGTAAATTTCGTAAAATAGAGGCTGAGATCTAAAAAAAATAATAGTTTTTATATACAGCATCCACCTTCACATAAAAAGTATTTGCTTCTGTAAACAGGATCAGGGTCATTAAAACATTGCAACTCTTAAACCTCTGATCTCAAGGATCACACATACAAACAGACAGACTGATTGGCCACCATCTTGGATTTGAGGGATCCCTCTGGTGCTGCAAATAAATAAATAATAAAGCTTCAGCTGGCTCAAAACAGAACAGCATGCAACTAAAGGTCTCTTCATAGTCCCGATTCAAGGTATAACATATAAAGCCATGATAGTATGGAAGTCCCTGCCATCTCAAATCACTCAAACAAGCAGCAAAAGTAGCTTAAGAAAATGCACATCACAGCACAACTCCTCTGACCTAAATAGCTGGAACATCTCCCTCCTGAGCATATCTGGTGTTTGGGTTAAAGTTAAAGACAAGATAAAGTTAAAGATCAGGACATCAAAGCCTGCTCAGAGAAAGTATTCGAAAGCAAAGCCTCTGTATAGTAAGAACACACTGATCCATATGATATGATAGTCTGGTCAGCTTACTGATGTTCGTCAGTAGAGCAAATTTGTATTGAAGTGTATGAAAGTATATTCTCATTTTGTGTGTGACTGGATGCTGCTGGATGTAAGCGTAGTGTGGGGAATGAAAATGGAAATGCAGAATAAGGTCATGAGAACCGGAGGAAACTCCATATTAAGGAAACTTTATTGATTTTTATGAATAACTCATTTACGGGAGGTTCACTGTTTACACAGCAAATGTTTGGTTTAGTTCATTCCCATGCACTAGACAGGGTGAAGAACATAAGTGAAGCCCATCTGATGATAATAATGGAGCGATGGATCTCTAAAGAGTCCACAAAATTTCCTAAAGTGAAGAATTAAATTGAAACTTTCGCTGGAGAAAACTCTAACGTGGTTGCTGAGGGGAAGGATTAAATTGAAGCCTTAGTGGGAAGGAAACTTTATCTGTAGCTCATTGCTTTGAGCTGAATGGCACGGTTGGTAGGGTGAAAACTGTGGTTCAAGCCTTAGCTGGAGGAATTGTTGCATTTCCATTGTCGCTTTCATTGCACTTGCATTCAGTAGCATCTATGAATCACAATATTATCATTAATAGTATTGACGTCAAAATGGGAGAACCAAGGACACGAGTGGTTCCTAACGTTGTGGGATTCTCGCTAGTGTTTACAGAAAAACGGGTTCTGAGAGATTAGAATCAGGACCTGCAATCGTAACAGCTAGTGTACAGCAATCTTTAAGTCATGCCATAGGTTATCAATTGGATTGAGGTCTGGGCTTTGACTAGGCCATTCCAAGACATTTAAATGTTTCCCCTTAAACCACTCGAGTGTTGCTTTAGCAGTACGCTTAGGGTCATTGTCCTGCTGGAAGGTGAACCCCTGTCCCAGTCTCAAATCTCTGGAAGACTGAAATAGGTTTCCCTCAAGAATTTCCCTGTATTTAGCGCCATCCATTATTCCTTCAATTCTGACCTGTTTCCCAGTCTCTGCAGATGAAAAATATCCCCACCGCATGATGCTGCCACCACCATGCATCACTGTGGGGTTGGTGTTCTCGGGGTGATGAGAGGTGTTGGGTGTGCGACAGACATAGCGTTTTCTATGATTGCCAAAAAGCTACATTTTACTCTCATCTGACCAGAGTACCTTCTTCCATATGTTTGGGGAGTCTCCCACATGCCTTTTGGTGATCACCAAATGTGTTTGCTTATTTTGGACTACTTTGTATGACAATTACATGAAATCCATATAAAAATACATTTAAATTACAGGTTGTTGTAACGGCGTTCGTCTGTTGAAGGAAGAGAGTCGGACCGAAATGCAGCGTATAGGTTACTCATGACTTTAATGAACTGAATCGCGGTACATGAAATAACTGAAACTAATACAAAACAACAGAACGGAACGTGAAACTTATTACAGCCTATCTGGTGACTACTACACAGAGACTGGAACAAACACCCACAAAATACAAAGCGAACTCAGGCTACCTAAATACAGTTCCCAATCCGAGACAACGAGAATCACCTGACTCCAATTGAGAAACGCCTCAGGCAGCCAAGCCTAACTAGACACACCCCTAATCATACACAAACCCCTAATCATACACAATCCCAATGCTAATAAAACCCAATACGAAACACAACACATGTCACACCCTGGCCTACCCAAACATATAACAAAAACACAAAATACAATGACCAAGGCGTGACAGTTGTAATAAAACAAAATAGGAAAAACGCCAAGAGGGGTGAATACTTTCGCAAGCCACTCTATGGCTATGTATGTATGGCTGGTTATATCCACTGTCCAGATGGATGGAACGTTCCATACTTTTTTTCCCATTGGTGCAAAAGAGGGTATTTTAGTGAATAATTTCAATTATATTTTTCTGTTCAGTCAAAAGTTAGGTTTCTCAAAATATTTTTTCCACCCTTAGGAACATAATCAGTATCAGTAGAATGTAATCAATCTTAATTTAGGTTAACCCCTGGCTTAAGTTATGCATACATAAGCTCTCACACTCACTAAAGACCTCACTAAAGACCTTTGCTTGAAAAACAAGAAAAAACGTCTCCGTCTTGAGCCACCGTAGCAACAACATAAGCAGAAACACTTCCTCAAAATAGTCCAAATTAATCTAAGATAAATCAAGAAATCTATCATTCATTTAGATGTTTTTGCCAAGGTCTTAGTTACGCAATTTTACATCTCGCTAAGATATTTGGTGCATTATTCCTCTCGTGAAAAAATGTGCATGAAAACCAGTCGTCGTCGACACCAAACACTTCATGTTCCCACTCCTACTAAGATTAGCACTGTTGACCAATAACCAAGGAAGGGGTGTAGACTTCGACTTGTCAGCCAAAAAAAAATGTTGTGTGCAAAAACACTCACAAACCTCTACAGATGCACAATCGAGAGCATCCTGTCGGGCTGGGCAGACTCACCGCCTGGCAGACTGGCAACTGCTGGCGGTGCTGGGCAGACCGTAAGGCGCTCCAGAGTGTAGTGAGGTCTGCACAACGCATCACCGGGGAAAACTACCTGCCCTCCAGGACACCACACAACCCGATGTCACAGGAAGGCCATAAAGATCTCAAGGACAACAACCACTGGAGGCACTGCCTGTTCACCCCGCTCATCCTGGAAGGCGAGGTCAGGACAGGTGCATCAAGCCTGGGACCGAGAGACTGAAAAACAGCCTCTATCTCAAGGCCATCAGACTGTTAAACAGCCACCACTAACATTGAGTGGCTGCTGCCAACACACTGACTCAACTCCAGCCACTTTAATAATGGGAATTGATGGGAAATTGGCAAAATATATCACTAGCCACTTTAAACAATCCCACCTAATATAATGTTTATATACCCTAACATTATTCATCTCATATGTATACGTATATACTGTATCTATATCATCTACTGCAACTCTTTATAATACATGTATCACTAGCCACTTTAACTATGCCAGTCTTTGTTTACATACTCATCTCATATGTATATACTGGCTCTACCATTACTGGTCTCCTGCCTATGCCCTCTGTACCATCACTCATTCATATATCTTTATGTACATATTCTTTATCCTCTTACACCTGTGTCTATAAGGTAGTAGTTTTGGAATTGTTAGCTAGATTACTTGTTGGTTATTACTGCATTGTCGGAACTAGAAGCACAAGCATTTCGCTACACTCGCATTAACATCTGCTAACCATGTGTATGTGACAAATAACATTTGATTTGATTTGATATTTTAGAATTGATTTAAGTCAGAACTGTAACTAGGCCACTCAGGAACATTCCATGTTGTCTTGGTAAGCAACTCCAGTGTACGTAGAATGTATGCACACATGACTGTAAGTCGCTTTGGATAAAAGCGTCTGCTAAATGGCATATATTATTATTATTATATATTATATTTGGCCTTGTGTTTTAGGTTATTGTCCTGCTGAAAGGTGAATGTCTTCCAGTGTATGTTGGAAAGCAGACTGAACCAAGTTTTCCTTTTCCTTTCTGTTTCTTTTTATCCTAAAACTCCCTAATGCCGATGACAAGAAACCCATAACATGATGCCGCCACCACCACGTTTAAAAATATGAAGAGTGGTAATCAGTGTGTCACAATCCCTGATCTGTTTCACCTGTTCTTGTGATTTTCTCCACCCCTCCAGGTGTCACTTATTTTCCCCGGTGTATTTATCCCTGTGTTCCCTATCTCTCTGTGACAGTTTTATCTTGTCAAGTCAAGTCAACCAATGTGGTTTTCCCATGCTGACAGTTTTCTTAAAACAAAATTTCTAGTCCTCCAAGAGGGGTTTTGACCCTTGCCTGCCCTGGCTCTGAACCCGCCTGCCTGATCATTCTGCCTGCCCAGATGAGCCTGCCTCCACGTTCTGTACCTCAAAAAGACTAATTTTAAGATTTCAATTATATTTTTCTGTCCACAACCATTCTCTTGCCTCAAAATATTTTTTAAATATCAGAACATAACCATCTGCCTAGAATGTGTCTGCTTAATCTGGGTCTCACCCCTGTGCCCTTAAACAGTGATGTGTTATGTTACATTTGCCCCATTCAGGACATAAAGACATTTCTTTGAAAAACAAGAAAAAAATATTTTTGT
This sequence comes from Oncorhynchus keta, assembly GCF_023373465.1. Classification (NCBI taxonomy): domain Eukaryota; kingdom Metazoa; phylum Chordata; class Actinopteri; order Salmoniformes; family Salmonidae; genus Oncorhynchus; species Oncorhynchus keta. Next base: position 35,592,291 of record NC_068443.1, read on the forward strand.
AGTGTTTAGGTTAGTGCCTATTGCAAACAGGATACATGTTTTGGAAAATGTTTATTCTGTACATGCTTCCTTCTTTTCACTCTGTCATTTAGGTTAGTATTGTGGACTAACTACAATGTTGTTGATTCATCCTCAAAATCTATCACACCTTCAATTGTGTAAGAAAATCACCATTGGCCTCATGGTAAAATATAAGAGTGGACACACTGAGTACCACTCTGGCAATTTTTGAGTTGGGAATGACGCATCATGTTATCTTTGTAGTGACTGGGTGTATTGATACACCATCCAAAGTATAATTAATAACTTCACCATTCCAAAAGGAATATTTAATGTCTCTTTTTAAAAAATAAATAAAAATTGTTTTACCCATCTACCAATAGGTGCACTTCTTTGCGAGGCATTGGAAATCTGACTTTGAAATTCATTGCTTGACTAGGCTAATTGTATGTGTGGGGTACAGAGATGAGGTAGTCATTCAAAAATCATGTTAAACACTTATTTCCATGCAACTTATTATGTGACTTGTTAAGCACATTTTTACTCCTGAACTTATTTAGGCCACAATAAAAGGGTTCAATACGTTTTGACTTATTGAGACATTTCAGCTTTAAATGTTGTATTCATTCGTAAAAATGTCTAAAAACATAATTCCACATTGACATTATGTGATATTATGTGTAGGCCAGTAACCAAAGAATCTCAATTTAATCAATTTTAAATTCAGGCTGTAACACAACATAATGTGGAAAAATTAAAGTGGTGTGAATACTTTTTGAAGGCACTGTATAATGAAACTCAAAAAGCTTTCCTTAATTTATCCTAATGATAAAACCTGTAAAACCCACTGAATTGTTTTCAAAAGTTGCATAAATGTTCAAAAAGAAAAAACACATTGTATACACTGTTTGCTCTCTGGATACAATAAATGGGCATTGTTATATAGGCTATTTTGCACAATAAAGTTGAAAGAAATTGATTATTTTAATATTTATTCATTTGTATATCGATACTTTCTTACATATAACTGTTTAAATCCCAATCATGATACTTTTTCTATTGGAGTTTTGTTGTTTGAAGTGGATATATAGCATTTTGCCACAAAGCATGGTTATTTGTCTCTCTAAAATAAAATGACCTTGAAATATATTTGAAACAAAATTATCTGTCTTTTCACTAGCCCATGTCATGTTAAGATGAAAAAAGCTGAGCTCTATCTCTTTCACAAGATGTGTTGTTAATTCATGTCAATTTAAAAACATTTCTGAAAATGGATATATAGTATCAGGTTTTGAAATGAAACTTCAAAACAGACATGCTTTGGTCAAAGCTATTTATTTAGATTTTATTCAAATACATTTACACCGCAACTTTCTCACAGTTTAGTTATTTTTTTCATGTTCTACAGTGTAAGAGGTCCTGCAGCTGCTGCTGGGTTAATGTTACTCATAGTGATGAGATCAATAAACAAATATCTGGGATAATGGGACAATATCAAAACAAAAGAGTTATAAAAGTAACGAAATCTGTACAAGCGAAAAAACGAACACTCAGAAACTATATATAAGATCAAAACAATACACAAATCCAACTTTAATATTATACATGTTATATTATATATTATAATTCATATATTTACATATTTTTTAAGTAACGAAATGGTTGATAGTGAACAATATCTCCAGAATCATTCAAATGCCCCCTACATTTTCTATAAAAACTAAGACAAAGTAAATAATGAGATGTTAAAAGTATAAAACCATGCCATCACATTGTACATGTATAGAAACCTTTTCTAACTGCACATGAATAGTAGAACCCTCTATTTTCAGATGATGGTCTGAGACTGTTAGGGGTCATACAGTACGACATACCATTCAGACAGTACACGGTACAGCCACGTACAGTACAACAGTGTAAAAATGTCACCTTGGAGATTAACACATAACAGGGGTTTTCATCAAATTGTGGTGGTATAAAAACAACTTTACCCATAATGCATTTGAGAAACTGAAGTCTGGTCATGCATCAACTATGAATATCATTGCTGGCCTGTGAGTTTAAAACAATACTCCATATTGTGCTTAACAGGTATCTGACATATCAACAAACAGTATAGATCCATGCTTTTGCAACACAATAAAATAGGAGGAATGAAACCCGAGAAAAATGAAAAAACATCTCTTTATTTCCATATTATTTCCGCACTGGCTCTGTTGCCTGACCGTGGTCATATTATGGTTGTTGATTGTCTGGCAAGCCCTAAGCAACATCCTTCAATCCACAAGAGAAAATGATGTTCAAAGGTTTGTCAAGCACACACACACGGACACACTTTTACGGCTCCATGCACATATGCACACACAGTCGCATAGTTGCACACCTAAATGCCCATGTATTTCGAGCTAATCGTAAGAGGGACACAATTCATTCATGGATTTCTCTGAAAACTACCAAAGCCTATATAAAATGGCAATGATCTTTTGGCTCTTCATTCTCTCAGGTCTGGTTGGTAAAATCTAGACAGAAGTAAGCCCATACATATTGGCTCTGACAAGATACAGCTTGGATTGCACTTTCACAAGCAAGCACATAAAAAGTAATAAATAGCCATGATAGAAAAGACATTATACACGTTTACGCTGTTGGCTAGGATTCATGATCATTGACATTGCAGGAAATAAAATTAAAATGCCGTACAATACATATATATATATACACACATATATATGAGACGTGTTTGATACAGTAACTTATAGTATATACAAATAAGGAATACTTTTTGGGAAATCAATGATCAATGAACACCATTCATCAGGCGAAGAACAGAAGGAGGGAAAAGTAAAGCTAAAGGATGTTTGATTTGGAAATCGGGTCATACTGTATAGATCAAGGTTGGGGTCAATTTGAATTGAAGTCAATTCTTGAAGTGATTTGAATTTAAAATAAAATAATGGAAAACAACTTTTTTATTGAGAAGTCTTGAAAACAGATGCCTTTTTTTCAATTATTGAATTGCAATTTCAGTTTACTTCCAGAATTCACTAAATGCAACTGACCACAACCCTGTTATACATAGATTTCATCTTCAGGATCTGTGTTGCCCTCTGGCGACCATGGCAGTGAGCAGCAACCACATCCAACTGCGTGTCAGGTGACACATTCATTGTCATGTGACCTCGGCGAAAGTATTAGAATTCTAAAGGAAAAAAGAAGCAAAAGAAGAAACAACAAAAATTTGTCGTCAAAGATTCAGTATATTTAATATTCAAGACATTCTCTGCATTCAATACATCCCAAGATTAGTAACGCCATAAAGGAACTATTAAGTACTGAAGCATTTTTATGAAGTAAACTGATTACTTTTGATTCAACATTACTTGGTAACATGATATTTGCGAAAAAAACACAAATTAGCACAGTCAAGATACAGTATCAGTCCTGTGACATCTTGTTCCCCAACATCCCTTGCTTTCCGTATTTTAATTATATAACGACCCTTACATAACCTCGAGCTAATGAGCCAGTTGCTTTGATTGCGCTGAGGGGCTTGTTAGGCTGACAGTCCACACACGCATGCACACACACAAAATGTAAACGCACACACACACAGACACAAATAACACACACAAAGTGGGCCAAGTAGCATGAGGCTAGCACAGTGTACAGCTCTTGGGTTGCCTCTACAGTGGTTGCTCAACTAAAAGATTTCAGATTATGCTGTGGGACATAGAGGTAATTTGTGGATTAGTACGGTACCCTGCGTCACTACTTCATTTCTCCAGGTCAGCGCAATGGGGAGTTAGAGCACTGATTATGCTTTTGGATCCCAAGGCACTAATGTGTCTCTAACTGCACGACTTGCAATTTCAATGAACTGAATGATGAGGATGAAGAAGGTGATTTGAATTTAGAATAATAGTGTAAGAATTGCTATTCCTCTGTCCTGCATGCACACATCCTACTCGTCAGTATTACTTCCTAAAACTGTTGTTACACTAAGGTTTTTATTCTAAGAGAAATTAAAATGTTCAATTATATTCCATGATATTCTTAAGATATACGGTTGAAGTCGGAAGTTTACATACACCTTAGCCAAATACATTTCAAATCAGTTTTTTCCACAATTCCTGAAAATTCATCTTTGTACAAATTCCCTATCTTAGGTCAGTTAGGATCACCACTTTATTTTATGAATATGAAATGTCAGAATAATCGTAGAGAGAATGATTTATTTCAGCTTTTATTTCTATCATCACATTCCCAGTGGGTCAGAAGTTAACATACACTCAATTAGTATTTGGTAGCATTGCCTCTAAATTGTTTAACTTGGGTCAAATGTTTACAGTAGCCTTCCACAAGCTTCCCACAATAAGTTGGGTGAATTTTGGCCCATTCCTCCTGACAGAGCTGGTGTAACTGAGTCAGGTGTGTAGGCCTCCTTACTTGCACACGCTTTTTCTATTCTGCCCACAAATTGTCTATAGGATTGAGATCAGGGCTTTGTGATGGCCACTCCTATACCTTGACTTTGTTGTCCTTAAGCCATTTTGCCACAACTTTGCAAGTATGCTTGGGGTCAATGTCCATTTGGAAGACCCATTTGCAACCAAGCGAATGACTGATGTTTTGAGATGTTGCTTCAATATATCAACATAATTTTCCTGCCTCATGATGCCATCTACTTTGTGAAGTGCACCAGTCCCTCCTGCAGCAAAGCACCACCACAACATGATGCTGCAACCCCGTGATTCATGGTTGGGATGGTGTTCTTCAGGCTGCAAGCCTCTCCCTTTTCCCTCCAAACATAACGATGGTCAGTATGGCCAAACAGTTCTATTTTTGTTTCATTAGACTAGAGGACTTATCTCCAAAAAGTACGATCTTTGTCCCCATGTGCAGTTGCAAACCGTAGTCTGGCTTTTTTAATGGCTGTTTTGGTGTAGTGGCTTCTTCCTTGTTGAGTGGCCTTTCAGGCTATGTCGATATAGGGCTTGTTTTACTGTGGATATAGATAATTTTGTACCTGTTTCCTCCAGCATTTTCACAAGGTCCTTTGCTGTTGTTCTGGGATTGATTTGAACTTTTCGCACCAAAGTACGTTAATCTCTAAGAGAAAGAACACGTCTCCTTCCTGAGCGGTATGACGGCTGCATTGTCCTGTGGTGTTTATACTTGCGTACTATTGTTTGTACAGATGAACGTGGTACCTTCAGGCATTTGGAAATTGCTCCCAATGATGAACCAGATTTGTGGAGGTCTACCATTATTTTTCTGAGGTCTTGGCTGATTTCTTTTGATTTTCCCATGATGTCAAGCAAAGAGACACTGAGTTTGAAGGTAGGCCTTGAAATACATCCACAGGTACACCTCCAATTGACTCAAATGATGACAATAAGCCTATCAGAAGCTTCTAAAGACATCACATAATTTTCTGGAATTTTCCAAGCTGTTTAAAGGCAAGGTCAACTTAGTGTAATTAAACTTCTGACCCACTGGAATTGTGATCCAGTGAATTATAAGTGAAATACATCTGTCTGTAAACAACTGTTGGAAAAATGACTTGTGTCGTGCACAAAGTAGATGTCCGAACCAACTTGACAAAACTATAGTTATTGTTTTCAGATGAATTCATGTATCCTATATACATCAATAGTATCAATTGGGAAAATGCCTTTTAAAATAATAATTGTATATTATTTTTCATTCTTTCTTACTTAGCAAGGCATGATATCCTTCACTACTAACTACTGGCATAATTATGGGATGGTGTATGCGTGTTTAATTACCCTCCCTTAAAATCTATGAACACTGAAGCAGGCAGCAAGGCAGTCAAAGCGAGCAGTGAGCCTGGCTCCAAAAGGTTTATTTGGGTCACCTTCTGTACTGAGTTTGAAGATGGCCTATGGCCATGTTGATGTTGTGTGTAGCAATGCATTTAGTGTGGAAATGCATTTAGCTACAGTCTCCCTGCTGCTACACTAAACTGTGCAATGAGTGAATCCATACTGCAGTTTAGGTTTCCACTGGGTGTTTTGGGATTTCTAAAGTACATATAGTCCCTCAAACCTCAACTACTACATATTTGACTCTTCTTGCCATTAATGCTTTGCTCATCTCCCTCTCACGCATGCATGCATGTATGAACGCAAACACAAACACACCTCTCCACATCTCCTCGTTCTTATTCACCTCACAAACCTCAGTCTAATGAGATGTGGTCATCCTCCTTTGCGTTGACGAATGGCCCAATGTAACTTCCCCTGGACTCATTGTGATTTCAAATAGGGGGAGCACTGGGTCTCCATAAGGCACTTCATCAAAATTACCAAGGGGGCCGGAGACATACTGTATGTCCCTGTAATGCATGACCTTGCATTCCCCTCGCTATAGGGTCTGCAAAGGCTACATCATTAATCTCCAGGAGCAATGCTACTGTATTATGCTTATAGAGGCAAAACAGGAGCTGTACAGTGTGCTAGCCTCATGCTACTTTGCCCACTTTGTGTGTGTGTGTGTGTGTGTGTGTGTGTGTGTGTGTGTGTGTGTGTGTGTGTGTGTGTGTGTGTGTGTGTGTGTGTGTGTGTGTGTGTGTGTGTGTGTGTGTGTGTGTGTGTGTGTGTGTGTGCATGCAGGTGTGTGTGTGTATGTGGACAGACAGCCTAACAAGCCCCTCAGCGCATTCAAAGTGCAGTGTTTCTTCCTGTGTACTGCAGTACACCTTGCAGGCTGCCGCAGAGATCTATGGCAAGTTATTTAATTGTCAGCCATTGTTACCATTAATGCTAGTTAGTGCTAGCTTGACCACCAGAGGATATGTGTGTATGCATATTTGGGGCGACAGGGTAGCCTAGTGGTTAGAGTGTTGGACTAGTAACCAGAAGGTTGCAAGTTCAAATCCCATAGCTTACAAGGTACAAATCTGCCCTTCTGCCCCTGAACAAGCTGTCATTGGAAATAAGATTTTTTTCTTAACTGACTTGCCTAGTTAAATAAAGGTAGAAAAAAAATGCTTGAGAAACATTTGATAGCCTTCAATATTGGCTGTACTAGATAATTTAAAACCTTTTTTGTAAGAATCTATGGGACTGGTTTTAAGAAATTTAGCTTAATATAATTAATATTATAGTGTTTCTATTCCAAGAAAAACGAAACCCTCAGTGTTTATATATATTTATATATCCGAAAATATGGCACTGTACTACGTGACGGTCGGGAGTAGGCTACAGTACTAAGAGCATACCATTTCCACATCCTAATTGTAGTCTAACCAATACCCAAATGGAAATTCAGTGAAAATACAAGTCTCATTGATTCATCAAGACCAGTCCCCAACAGTGCTAAATAGTTCACCACGGCGGGTAGGCTATTGCTTCAAATCCTATTGCTTCTAACTTTTCAACACTAGTGAGACTCATGTCGCCGACGGTAGGCCTACAGTATATTGAAAAATACTTTTTCAATGACGTGACTCTCCGCCAATAATTAGATTTAGATTATTATAGGATTCTAAATTAATATCTAAGGGGTATTTTTCTTTAGAGCAAATCGGATCTATGAGAATATCTAAGGGGCTTTTATATCATTCTAAATTAATTAAGAATGATAATAATAATCACTTTGTTTAAAGAATAACAATATTTTGTAGAATTTCAATATAACCTAAATAAAGTGAGTGAGAAAAAGGCCATTCTTGAACATGGGGTGAGATATTCTTACTAAATTGCAAATAAAGCCAGTTTGTTATTTAGAATTATTTATTTCTGTTTTTAGAGGGAGATGAAACCAAAAGCCCAAAGTCACCTCATGGGTCTCCCGGTCGCGGTCGGGACAGGTATCGAACCAGCATCTTTCGAAACGCAGTTTGCACTGCGATGCAGTGTCTTAGACCGCGTCGCCACTTGGGAGGCCCCATCCACAAAGTTTTTAATGCCTTGCACAAAGTATCAACATACTGGAAAGAGTCTATTTTCCTGCTAATAGCCCATAATGGACTATTATAATATAATACATGGTGTCCAGGTCAGGATAACCAAAACATTTCTTTATTAAAGTCTATCAGAAAGAATGTTGGTACTTGTTTATTTTGATCCAAAGCTATGAATGAGTGAGTCACTCAGCTTTATGTATGCTATATGACTGCAACATCAACGTGATTATTCAGCTTATATTCAGTCAACACATACAGTTGAAGTCGGAAGTTTACATACACTTACGTTGAAGTCATTAAAACAAGTTTTTCAACCACTCCACAATACTTTGTGCATAACACAAGTAATTTTTCCAACAATCGTTTACAGACAGATTACTTTACTTATAATTCACTGTATCACAATTCCAGTGGATCAGAAGTTTACATACACTAAGTTGACTGTGCCTTTTAAACAGCTCAGAAAATTCCAGAAAATGATGTGATGGTGTTAGAATCTTCTGATAAGCTGATTGACATCCTTTGAGTCAATTGGAGGTGTACCTGTGGATGTATTTCAAGGCCTACGTTCAAACTCAGTGCCTCTTTGCTTGACACCATGGGAAAATCAAAATAAATCAGACCTCAGAAAAAAATGGTAGACCTCCACAAGTCTGATTCATCATTGGGAGCAATTTCCAAACGCCTGAAGATACCACGTTCATCTGTACAAACAATAGTACGCAAGTATAAACACCATGGGACCACGCAGCCGTCATACCCCTCAGGAAGGAGACGCATTCTGTCTCCTAGAGATTAATGTACTTTGGTGCGAAACGTGCAAATCAATCCAAGAACAACAGCGAGGGACCCAGAACAACAGCAAAGGACCTTGTGAAGATGCTGGAGGAAACGGGTACAAAAGTATCTATATCCACAGTGAAACGAGTCCTATATCGACATAACCTGAAAGGCCCCTCAGAAAGGAAGAAGCCACTGCTCCAAAACAGCCATAAAAAACAGACAGACTACGGTTTGCAACTGCACATGGGGACAAAGATCGTACTTTTTGGAGAAAGGTTCTCTGGTCTGATGAAACAAAAATAGAACTGTTAGGCCATAATGACCATCGTTATGTTTGGAGGGAAAAGGGGGAGGCTTTCAAGCCGAAGAACACCATCCCAACCGTGAAGCACGGGGTTGCAGCATCATGTTGTGGGGGTGCTTTGCTGCAGGAGGGACTGGTGCACTTCACAAAATAGATGGCACCATGAGGATGGAAAATTATGTTGATATATTGAAGCAACATCTCAAGACATCAGTCAGGAAGTTAAAGCTTGGTTGCAAATGGGTCTTCCAAATGGACAATGGAACCAAGCATACTTCTAAAGTTGTGACAAAATGGCTTAAGGACAACAAAGTCAAGGTATTGGAGTGGCCATCACAAAGTCCTGACCTCAATCCTATAGAACATTTGTGGGCAGAACTTAAAAAGTGTGTGTGAGCAAGGAGGCCTACAAACCTGACTCAGTTACATAAGCTCTGTCAGGAGGAATGGGCCAAAATTCACCCAACTTATTGTGGGAAGCTTGTGGAAGGCTAACAGAAATGTTTGATCCAAGTTAAACAATTTAGAGGCAATGCTACCAAATACTAATTGAGTGTATGTAATCTTCTGACCAACTGGGAATGTGATGAAAGAAATAAAATCTGAAATAAATCTTTATTTCTACTATTTTTCTGACATTTCACATTCTTAAAATTAAGTGGTGATCCTAACTGACCTAAGACAGGGAATTCTACTAGGTTTAAATGTCATGAATTGTGAAAAATGAGTTGAAATGTATTTGGCTAAGGTGTATGTAAACTTCAACCGTATGTGGTAACTGTTGCTCCCAATGTTCTGAACAGTGTTTTAATCAATACACAGCAAATGGGCTACTTAACCCAATTTGACACACAATGTTTATACCCGAACAGCTTTGCTATCAAGACACTTTGTATAGACAGGTAGGTAACGAGGCATGCAGGTTTTCATTCTTACATGATCAGTTTAAACAGTGTGCGATTTAGCCCAATGTAACAATGTGTGTGGCTTCTTGCTAATCACCTGTATACAGATTATTAGTAGACAGACTATTTTCAGTGACTGGGATTGTGTACCTCTTGCCAGAGGCATTGTAAGAGCTTATAGAAATGTTACCTGGACTACAAAACTAAGAAGATGAGACTCTCAGTGATACATACTTTATATTCTAAACCCCAATGTATATTTTTGGCAATGTTCATATTCTTTGGTCAATTTTCAACCTTCATAATACACATCTGGAAGACATTTGTATCTTTCTATACAGAGATAATGAAGGATATACTGTATCTGATGTGTCTTTCTGTATGGTGGACACAGCAGAATGGACTGAGGCTGACAAACAAGGTACTCTAGAAAACTGTTCCAAGCAAAAGCACATTATATTGTATATTTAGCCTACTGCAGTGAAGTGTAGCTGACAATACCTGTGAGGCTATGTACTTCTCCATGGTGTTGTCCATGATGCGGGGCTGGCCCATCATAGGAACACTGCCGACCACTCTCTCCTCCGGTGGGATCTCGTTCAGCAGGGTCTTCCCTTTGAAGTTCTGCACCACCCCTAGAACCTGCACTCACAGCCACGGTCACGGGACAGACAAAGGAAAATAGATAGGGGGGATAGATGTGTGCGGAAGAGAGAGACGGAAAGAAAGAAGAAATAGAGATGTGAGAGAGAGGAGAAGGAGTGGGAGACTTAGTAAGTTAGTTAGGCTGAGATGGAAATAGAGGCTCTGTGGTGTTTTTGCAGAGCTGAGTGCCTGGCAGAGTGCCTTTCACTTCTCATAACATGGGTTATGTTAGTATGGGTTATGTAAGTATTTTTTTTTCTATTATAAAGGAATCGCATGGCTTGTTGCTCAAAAACATGAATTCAAGGAGTTTCATGAATTCATGTGTCTTCAAGGAGTTTCATCCATTACCAGAGCCCAAATGAGCTTTTTTTGTGAGACGTCTATCTAAGGCAATGTTCAGATGGAGGAGAAATGCAACTCAGAGAACAATGATCATCTAGAGCAGTGGTCACCAACCAGTCGATCGTGGTCACCAACCTGTTCAACCTCTAAGGCATTTGTAGTCGTTGACCAAACATTTCTGTAAAAAAAAAAAAAAAAAAATGATAAAGCCTTGCGTTCCTATAACTCTTTCTTTGTTTAGCGCTGTTGGTGGTAGGTGCACATGATTCAGCAGCACTAGCGCCAAGAAGGCAAAGTGTTCCTATTTTGAACCATTTAATGTGTCTGAAGGTAGAACTCTTCATACCCGACAGGCCCAGAGAGCAAGTGCACCTATAGGCCTATCGCTGGCCAATCAGATAGTTCAGATCACTGTGTCTGCAGTTTCCTCGAGCCATAGACATAAAACAAAGCCCACCGCAAAGTTGATACTGTGAGATTTCCAAACGTTTAAAACCATGACTAGAGAGAGACAATGAATACAGCAAAGAGCTACTGTTTTTAAAAGTAAATTCATGTTTAAGTTGTTATTCAGCACTATCAACATTTTATTCAACACTTTTACAAGTCTTAAATGTGTGTTCTCACTACTTCCACTCACACTACAACCAGCACTGCAGCTGCAATGAATGAGTATAGAAAAGCGTTTCGATAAGCTTGCAAGATTCTCTTTAGCGGCTTGTGTATTTTTTAATATTGAGGAATATTTCATTTCCTCTGGTCATTTTAAAATAAACTATTATTAATGTTAATGCAAATAGTTCAGGTAGCCATTTGATTACCTGTTCAGGAGTCTTATGGCTTGGAGGGGAAAGCTGTTGAAAAGCCTTTTGGTCCTAGACTTGGCACTCCGGTACAGCTTGCCATGCGGTAGCAGAGAGAACAGTCTATGACTGGGGTGGCTGGGGTCTTTGACAATTTGTAGGGCCTTCCTCTGACACCGCCTGGTATAGAGGTCCTGGATGGCAGGCAGCTTAGCCCAGTGATGTACTGGGCCGTATGCAGCACCCTCTGTAGTGCCTTGCGGTCAGAGGTCGAATAGTTGCTGTACGAAGCAGTGATGCGACCAGTCAGGATGTTCTCTATGTTGCAGCTGTAGAACCTTTTGAGAATCTGAGGACCCATGTCAAATCTTTTCAGTCTCCTGAGGGGGAATAGGTTTTGTCGTGCCCTCTTCACGACTGTCTTGGTGTGTTTGCACCATTCTAGTTTGATGGTGATGTGGAAACCAAGGAACATGAAGCTCTCAACCTGCTCCACTACAGCCCCGTCGATGAGAATGGGGGCGTGCTTGGTCCTCCTTTTCCTGTAGTCCACAATCATCTCCTTGGTTTTGAATATGTTGAGGGAAAAGCTGTTATTCTGGCACCACACGACCAGGTCTCTGACTTCATCCCTATAGGCTGTCTCTTTGTTGTCGGTGATCAGGTCTACCACTGTTGTGTAGTCTACAAACTTAATGATGGTGTCGGAACAATGCTTGGCCATACAGTCGTGGGTGAACAAGGAGTACAGGGAGTACAGGATGGGACTGAGCACGCACCCCTGAGGGGCTCCAGTGTTGAGGATCAGCGTGGAAGATGTGTTGCTACCTACCCTCACCACCTGGGGGCGGCCTGTCAAGAAGTCAAGGATCCAGATGCAGAGGGACGTGTCTAGTCCCAGGATCCTTAGCTTAGTGATGAACTTTGAGGGCACTATGGTGTAGTCATAGTTGTAGTCTGTAGTCAATGAGTAGCATTCTCACGTAGGTGTTCCTTTAGTCCAAGTGGGAAAGGGCAGTGTGGAGTGCAATAGAGATTGCATCATCTGTGGATCTGTTTGAGCGGTATGCAAATTGGAGTGGGTCCAGGGTTTCTGGGATAATGGTGTTAATTTGAGCCATTACCAGCATTTCAAAGCACTTCATGGCTATGGTCATGAGTGCTACAGGTCTGTAGTCATTTAGGCAGGTTACCTTAGTGCTATTGGGCACAGGGACTATGGTGTTCTGCTTGAAGCGTGTTGGTATTACAGACTCAATCAGGGACATGTTGAAAATGTCAGTGAAGACACCTGCCAGCACATGCTTCGGAGCACAAGTCCTGGCAATCCGTCTAGCCCAGCGGCTTTGTGACTGTTGACCTGTTTAAAGGTCTTACTCATGTTGGTTACAGAGAGCGAGATCACACAGAACATCTGATACTCTCATCAATGCCTCAGTGTTGCTTACCTCGAAGCAAGCATAGAATGTATTTAGCTCGTTTGGTAGGCTCGTGTCACTGGGCAGCTCGTGGCTGTGCTTCCCTTTGTAGTCTGTAATAGTTTGCAGGCCCTGCCACATCCTATGAGCGTTGGAGCCGGTGTAGTACGATAGCAGGATTTCTTATAAGCTTCCGGGTTAGAGTCTCACACCTTGAAAGTGGCAGCTCTATCCTTTAGCTCAGTGTGAATGTTCCCTGTAATCCATGGCTTCTGGTTGGGGTATGTATGTACAATCATTGTGGGGACTACATCCTCGATGCACTTATTGACAAAGCCAGTGACTGATGTGGTGTACTCCAAATTGCCATCGGAAGAATCCTGGAACATATTCCAGTCTGTGCTAGCAAAACAGTCCTTTAGTTTAGCATCTGCTTCATCTGACCACTTTTTTTTATAGACAGTCACTGGTGATTCCTTCTTTAATTTTTGCTTGTAAGCAGGAATCAAGAGGATAGAATTATGGTCAGATTTGCCAAATGGAGGGCGAGGGAGAGCTTTGTACACATCTCTGTGTGTGGAGTAAAGGTGATCTAGAATTTTTTTCCCTCTGGTTGCTGATAGAAATTAGGTCAAACTGATTTATGTTTCCCTGCATTAAAGTCCCCGACCACTAGGAGCGCTGCCTTTGGGTGAGCGATTTCCTGTATTATGTACAAAATAAGTTACAAATAGGGCAAAAAAACCACATAATAGCACAATTGGTTAGGCGCCTGTAAAACGGCTGCCATTTCTTCCGGCACTATCTTAACTCATGACGTTATTACCATGCAGGAATCGGTAGGTAGCTAACCAACCAGGTTTAATGTTAGCTACAGTAACTAACATTAGGCTATAACTAGTCAAGCAAATAGGTCTGAGATACAAATAATAAGATCACACACAGAACAATAGCTAGCTTGCCAGCCAGCTAACGTTAGCTAGCTAACAGTACACTTTAAATTTAAATGCAACCACTTTGTCAAAATCTGAAAATGTAGCTAGCTATCTTACCCGAACTAATCATTGATGGATGCATCTCCTTCGGACGCCATGGTTGCTCTTAGTATGAAGATGGAGACAGGTGTTTTCTCCATCTCCTTAGCTATCATACTCAAATTCCACTAGTCTCAAAACTCAGTCCTCCAGAAAGTGGAGAGCTTACACTAGCTAACAGTACACTTTAACTTGACATTAGGCTTATGAAGTTTTAATACGCGATACATTTTTTTCAAAGCAGCGTTAAAGAGGACTACCTAGACATACTGACCAGCTCAAATAGACAGAAGCATGCTATATGGCAGACCAATCCAAACTCAACTCTCGGCATGTCCAGTCCACTTATTCTTTTTTTTATATATATATTTTATTTATTTCACCTTTATTTAACCAGGTAGGCCAGTTGAGAACAAGTTCTCATTTGGCAGCAAATAACTGTCATTGGCAGCAAAGAACTGGAAGGAAAGGTGGCCAAAGGAGGTGTTGGCTTTGGGGATGACCAGTGAAATATACCTGCTGGAGCGCGTGCTACGGTTGGGTGTTGCTATGGTGACCAGTGAGCTGAGATAAGGCGGCGCTTTACCTAACAAATACTTATAGATGACCTGGAGCCAGTGGGTCTGGCGACGAATATGTAGCAAGGCCAGCCAACGAGAGCATAAAGGTCGCAGTGGTGGGTAATATATGGGGCTTTGGTGACAAAACGGACGGCACTGTGATAGACTGCATCCAATCTACTGAGTAGAGTGTTGGAGGCTATTTCGTAAATTACATCGCCGAAGTCAAGGATCGGTAGGAAATAGGAAGCCGATTCTAGATTTAACTTTGGATTGGAGATGCTTAATGTGAGTCTGGAAGGAGAGTTTACAGTCTAGCCAGACACCTAGGTATTTATAGTTGTCCACATATTCTAAGTCAGTACCGTACAGAGTAGTGATGCTAGTCGGGCGGGTGGATGAGGGCAGCGATCGGTTGAAGAGCATGCATTTAGTTTGACTAGCATTTAAGAGCAGTTGGAGGCCACGAAAAGAGTGTTGTATGGCGTTGAAGCTTGTTTGGTTTGTTAACACAGTGTCCAAAGAAGGGCCAGATGAATACAGAATGGTGTCGTCTGCGTAGAGGTTGATCACCAGCAGCAAGAGCGACATCATTGATATTCACAGAGAAAGGAGTTGGCCCGAGAATTTAACCCTGTGGCACCCCCATAGAGACTGCCAGAGGTCCGGACAACAGGCCCTCCGATTTGACACACTGAACTCTATCTCAGCCAATCACTGAACTCTATCTCAGCCAATCATGGCTAGTGGGAAGGTTGCTGTCTATTTATGTGGCCAAACCAACTAGGCTTGTCATTTAACAATTTTATTTGTATTTACAGATGGCATACAAGTTTGTTATTAAAGCACATGAAAGTTCACATGTTTCAGAAGGCATTTCTTCTTTTTAAACATTTTAAAAGTTTAAACGGCTCTCCTGTGAAGTAGTGACCCCCGACATATGCAGTCAATTTAAATAAATTCATTAGGCCCTAATCTATGGATTTCACTACTGGGAAGGAGCACAGCCATGGGTGGGCCTGGGAGGGTATAGGCCCACCCAACTGGGAGCCAGGCCTACCTACTGGGGAGAAAGGCCCAGCCAATCAGAATGGGTTTTCCCCACAAAAGGGCTTTATTACAGACAGAAATACTCATCAGCTGTCTGGGTGGCTGGTCTCAGACGATCCCGCTGGTGAAGAAGCCGGAAGTGGAGGTTTTGGGCTTGCGTGGTTACACGTGGTCGGTCTGTGGTTGTGAGGTCAGTTGGATGTACTGCCAAATTCTCAAAAATTACGTTTCAGGCGGCTTATGATATTAACATGAAATTATCTGCCAACAGCTCTGGTGGACATTCCTGCAGTCAGCATGCCAATTGCACACTCTCTCAAACTTGAGACATCTGTGGCATTGTGTTGTGTGACAAAACTGCAGATTTTAGAGTGGCTTTTTATTGTCCCCAGCAAAAGGTGCACCTGTGTAATGATCATGCCGTTGAATCAGCTTCTAGATATGCCACACCTGTCAGGTGGATGGATTATTTTGGCAAAGGAGAAATGCTCACTAACATGGATGTAAACAAATTTGTACACGACATTTGAAAGAAATAAGCTTTTTGTGCATATAGAACATTTCTGGGATCTTTTATTTCAGCTCATGCAACATGGGACCAATACGTTACATGTAGCATTTATATTTTTGTTCAGTATAATGTCAAAATGCTCTGAGAAGAACGACATTGGCAAGTCAATTCAAGCAAAGCCAGTATACAGTAATAATGTATTGGGCCTATAGCCTACTGCACAAACCTCATTGCTACAGAACTGTTTTTTAACAAGTTAATGTTGCATTCGCTTCTGTTTTTTTAAAGTAATGTTTAATAGATCCTGCCTTGCTTTTGGACTCAGAAAGTGATCTTGACTCAGAAAAGGTTGGTGACCACTGATCTAGAGGGACTCTTCCATTACCATTACAAGACCAAACGGCCCTGCAGTCATTTGCTGACTTATATCCCAACAATAAATAATACCGTATGTGTGGTACTTCTTTTCAGTATATGGGTCAGTATACTTCTGCTTCAGATATGGTATGTTATGAAATTGCAATGTAGTAATAATAGTTTGTGCGCAAGTTGTAATCTTACGCCACGGCACTAAATTATATACACATGCATGACTGAACACTGCATGTGAGAGTGAATAACACAAGCAGGGCACAGGAGTACAGATAATTGACAAAAGTAGGGCACATCAAAGGTAAAAGACATATTTGACTTAACGTGAGACACATACACATGTTGCGAATACATCCAGGAAATAGCATTCTGTCGTTATAGGTTCATGTACTCTATAACACTTTAGGGGGAAAAACATGCAGTCACACAAGACACAGACATGGATGCAAGTAAACCTGCACACACACACCTTTACCCCATGGCCCAGGCACCCTGCGGTTTTCACACACACACGCTCACACACACGCTCACACACACACACACACACACACACACACACACACACACACACACACACACACACACACACACACACACACACACACACACACACACACACACACACACACACACACACACACACACACACACACACACACACACACACACACACACGGCCCAGGCACCCTGCTGTTTTCTGTTAGGCACTGTGCTTTCTTGCTGATGATGCGTGATGTGCGCCTGCTCGCCTGTTATACGGTGGTTTGATCTCCGATATCTCCTGCTGGGTCCTTTCCCACCTTTCCCCATTCTCGTTAACTAGGTCATACTAGACTGTGTCCCAAATGGCACCCTATTCCCTACATAGTGCACTACTTTTGACAGGGGCCGTTAGAAAAGTGGTGCACTAAATAGGGAATAGGGTGGCATTTGGGACGCACAGTAGCACAACCCTCCACCTCTCCTCTACCCAGGGATACACTACAACTCTCCACCTATCCTGTCAGAAATTGATGATCTTTGTGCTAGTAGTAATTTTGAGTTGTTGAGGATAAACATGCCATGAGCAGCAACTTTGCACTAATGTTTCCACACCCAATTTGTATGCACAACCCAAGATTTCTCCATGGAGTAGTGCAAATCTGAAATCCGAGAAACTCAAGCAAATCTAACGGTGTTCATACTCGCTCTAGCAAGAGACACAACAACTAATACGTGTATTGCAGAGATATCAAAAGGAGCCCACTCATAGAGGAGCTCAGTCACTTTCCCTATACTAAACACAACAGATCCACATGGCCCTACTGTGTTCATCTGAGCCAATTATCCAGCCATACTAGGGGGAAAACCCAGTGTTTTCCGTAAGTGCTGGCCCGTCGGCTAAATAGACAATAACAGAGTCTTTGTAAGCTGGTTACTTTTTCCACTTCATAAATTAACTAGGTTTCTTTTCATTTAGACGTTTCAATTCGCTAGCCAGAAAAATCCGTAGTCTTCTCCCGCTAGAATGAACGATGTGCATCTTACATTGATCTATTGGTAGGACAGGCACCTGTCAGTCACAAAGCGAGCGATGACAGGGAGACTGCTGGTTTGTACAGTTTTTCAATCTGCTGTCTGTTCCACCTCTTGGTACCGGTGTTATTTTTTGTGCCCTGTGGTTGGCTGAAGTCAAATCTATTTACGGAGGAGAGCATGATGCTTCTTCCTCATCTCCTTTAAGTGAATTTACACGTCCTATGTAATGTAACTGGTAACGATGAGTTGAAATCCACTTAATTATTGTTTTGTGGCACGTGCATACTGGTAGGCTGCTACTGCTTTTTGCCGATTATCTGCAGATAAATCATGAAAACATTCAACGGTGTTGAATCCTCACTGCAGGATCAATAGGAAGCGAAGAGAGTGCCTCAGTCTGGTCCAAAATACGATAAAAGACAACAGATTTTGCATTTGTATTTATTAAGGATCCCCATTTAGCTGCTGCCAAGGTCCAAACAGGATTAAGGCAATTACATCCCCCAACATGTACTGCTTTATTTAACATCATACAACACATTATTACACCACTACTCTACTACTACATAATGACAATACAAAATATGTAATACCATAATATTTCAACGTTACAATGTACGTCTGTGTAGTGTGTTTAGAATATGTTTGCATATGCGTGTGCGTGTCTGTCCTTGTTGTTCCATAAGGTGTAGTTTTATCTGATTTTTAAATCTGATTTTACTGCTTGCTTGAGTTACTTGATGTGGAATAGAGTTCCATGTAGTCATGGCTCTATGTAGTACTGTGTGTTTCCCAGAGTCAGTTCTGGACTTAGGGACTGTAAAGAGACCCCTGGTGGCATGTCTTGTCGGGTATGCATGGGTGTGCTAGCCGTTTGAACAGACAGATCGGTGCTTTCAACAAGTCAATACCTCTCAAAAAGACAAGCAGTGATGCAGTCAAATCGCTTCTCTATTTGGAGCCAGGAGAGATTAACATGCATGTTATTGATGTTAGCTCTCCGTGTACATTTAAGGGCCAGAGGTGCTGCTCTGTTCTGGGCCAATTTTAATTTTACTATGTCCCTCTTTGTGGCAATTGACCATATGACTGGACAGTAGTCCAGGTGCAATAAAACTAGGGCCTGTAGGACTGGTCTGTTGATAGCGATGTCAAGAAAGCAAACCTCTCTCGATCTTAGCTACCGTTGCATCAATATGTTTTGACCAGGACAGTTTATAATCCAGGATGACATGAAGCAGTTTAGTCCTACGCTCAATTTCCACATTACTCATTGCAAGATTTAGTTGAGGTTTAGGGTTTAGTTAATGATTTGTCCCAAATACAATGGTTTTAGTTTTAGAAATATATACGACTAGCTTATTACTTGCCACCCATTCTAAAACTGACTGTAGCTCTTTGTTAAGTATTGTTGTGATTTAACTTGCTGTGGTAGCGGACGTGTATAATGTTGAGTCATCAACATACATAGACACACACAGGTCATTAGTAAACAGCTGCCCTGGGGAGTGCCCGACTCTACCTGGATTATGTTGAAGAGAATTATATTAAAGAACACCCTCTGTGTTCGGTTAGATCAATAAATCAATAAATCAATAATATATACATATACGTTTTTTCAGCAAAGTCAAAAGTCTAGCAAAAGTTTGAATTATCAATTTCTTGATTGAACGCCATTGAACACCATTTATTGTTTGAACACTCTCCTTCAACAACATAGTGACCTTCAAGCTCATCACTAAGCTCGGGGCCCTTGGTCTGAACCGCACCCTGTGCAACTGGGCCTGGACTTCCTGACGGGCCGACGCCAGGTGGTGAAGATGGGCAACAACACTCCCGCCAAGCTGATCCTCAACACAGTGCCCCAAAAGGGTGCATGCTTAGCCCCCTACTTCCTCTCCCTGTTCAAGATCATCACTGAGCTCGGGGCCCTGGGTCTGTAGCCCGACCTGTGCAACTATCCTGGACTTCCTGACTGGCCGACCCCAGGTGGTAAAGGTAAGCAACAACACCTCCGCCACGATGATCCTCGCCATGGGGGCCCCACAAAGGTGCGTGCTCAGCCCCCTCCTGTACACCCATGACTGCGTGGCCAGACACGTCTCCAACTCAATCATCAAGTTTGCTGATGACACAACAGTGCCTGATCACCAACATGCTTCAATCATGTTTCAGGTTTTATTCGTCATATGTATATGATACACATGGTATACACTGTCCAACGAAATGCTTACTTGCAGGTTCCTTCTCGACAATGCAACAACAATAAGAAATAAGAAAATAAAAATATGAACATACAGTAAATGGCTGTGTAGAATAGAATAGACATTTTAGCATAAGTATAATACAGGAAGGCACAATTTATAGTGCAATATTTACACAAGGAGGGATTGGAGGGCAAGTGTTTAAATTGTGCAGTATGAGCAAATCGAGTCTGGTAGCAGTCGTTGTAATTTGTGTGTAGCATGAATGCATATACTCTATGTGTGTGTGCACCACACAGGTGGATTTGCGGAGCTCCTACCTACTTGCATTCTATGCGTTGCGCGACACAGAGTTGTCGGGGTTCGTTCTGCTGACATTGAATTCTGAGCCTAGGGCTCTCAGCAAGGTATGGATTTCTCAGTTCATCCAGTTTTTTTGGTTGGGGTATGTCCAGATTGTTATTGTGGGTACATCATCATCAACGCATTTCATAATGAAGCCCGTGACTGACGATGTATATTCCTCAAAGTCGATGGATGAATCCTGGGTTGAGCAATCTTTGAGCATATTCCAATCAGTATTTTCAAAAACAGTCCTGCAAGCATCGAGTCTGCCTCCTATGCCCAGCGCCTCACTATTCTCTGTATTGATGGCTCCCTCTTGAGTTGCTGCTTGTAGGCTTGGAGAAGGAACAGAGAGACGCTATCTGATTGGCCGAAGTGAGGGTGGGGGATGGCGTTTTACACATCACGGCTGTTTGCGTACACATGGTCCAGCACGTTGTTTCCATTCCTGTGGCAGTTTAAATGTTGGTGATACTTTGGAATCATTTTCTTTACAATTTGCTTGGTTAAAATCTCCCACGGCAATCAAGACTGCTTCCAGGTGAGACAATTCTTGCTGGTTAATGTGCTTATATAGTTCACTAAGTGCGGCCTTGATGTGTGCTTGTAGGGTATGTACACAGCTGTGATAATAACACAAGTGAATTCCCTCGCCATATCGTGGGGTCGAAATTGAGGCATCGGAAACTCCATGTCAGGTGAACAGGAGCTCGAGACGTTTTCAACTTCGGTACACAAGGAATTGTTGACGAGGAAGCATACACCTTCCACCATACCCTAATCAGAAGCCACCATACGATCCATACGCAAAATTACAAAGCACAGTCGAGTGAATTGTATGTAAGCCATGTGTCTGTAAAAACAAAGATACAGCATTCCCTGATGTCCTTCTGTAATTGAAGCCTTACTCGAGGTCACAAAGTTTATTATCCAGCAATTGGATATTAGTCATCAGGATACAAGGAATCATACCACAGGAGGTTGGTGGCACCTTAATTGGAGATGACGGGCTCGTGGTAATGGCTGGAGCATTATGACTGGAATGGTGTCAAATACATCAAACACATGGTTTGATAACATTCCATTTACTCCGTTCCATACATTATTATGAGCCGTCCGCCCCGCGACAGCAGCCTCCACTGAATCATACCTGTAGGTCTATTCATGGGTGCCTGACTTTGTATCTGGCGGGGGGGTCTGAGGGTCCTCCCCCTGAAAATGTAGCATTTTTAAAACCATTTCCTGTGATTCAATATTTTTTCTCAACAGGGAATCAATGTTTACTTGAAAGAACACAAAACATTTTTAGGTTTTTGCCACAATACATTCAATTGAAGTGTAGACTAGATTTAGATTTTGCCACAATAAATTCAATTAAAAGAGTAGACTAGACTAGTTTTTCTGACTTGATTACTAATCTACAGCCTTCCTCTAAGTCCCACCCACAGTGGTTGACAGGTCTGAAACCCTAACAACTCTGTGACTCAAAAACACCCTGCCCCCTCCCGACAGTCCCACCCACAGTGATTGATTGAAAGTACAAACTGTTAAAGGGATAGTTCACCCAAATGACAAAATGACATTTGCTTTCCTTACCCTAAGTGTCCATAGCAGCAGAGCCAATAAAATACATTCAGTGCAATCGGAAAGTATTCAGACCCCTTGACTTTTTCCACATTTTGTTACGTTACGGCCTTATTCTAAAATGTATTAAATCATTTTGTTTCCCTCATCAATCTACATGCAAAACCCCATAATGACAAAGCAACAACTGTTTTAAATGTACAAATAAAAAACAGAAATACCTTATTTACATAAGTATTGGTATGAGACTCAAAATTGAGCTTAGGTGCATCCTGTTTCCATTGATCATCCTTGAGATGTTTCTACAACTTGATTGGAGTCCACCTGTGGTCAATTCAATTGATTGGACATGATTTAGAAAGGCACACACCTGTCTATATAAGGTCCAACAGTCGACCAAGCCATGATAATTGAAGAAATTGTCCATAGAGCTCCGAGACAGGGGAAAGGGTACCAAAAAATGTCTGCAGTATTGAAGGTTCCGAAGAACACAGTGGCCTCCATAATTTTTAAATGGAAGAACTTTGGAACCGCCAAGAATCTTCCTAGAGCTGGCCGCCCAGCCAAACTGAGCAATCAGGGAAGGGCCTTATTCAGGGTGGTGACCAAGAACCAGATGACCAATCTGACAGAGCACCAGAATTCCTCTGTGCAGATGGGAGAACTTTCCAGAAGGACAACCGTCTCTGCAGCACTCCACCAATCAGGCATTTATGGTAGAGAGACCAGACAGAAGACACACCTCAGTAAAAGGCACATGACAGCCTGCTTGGAGTTTACCAAAAGGCACCTAAATTACTTTCAGACCATGAGCAACAAGATTCTCTGGTCTGATGAAAACAAGATTGGCCTCTTTGGCCTGAATGCCAAGTGTCAAGTCTGGAGGAAACCTGGAACCATCCCTACAATGAAGCATGGCGGTGGCAGCATCATGCTGTGGGGATGTTTTTCAGCAGCAGACTAGTCAGTATCGAGGGAAAGATGAATGGTGCAAAGGACAGAGAGATCCTTGATGAAAACCTGCTCCAGAGCGCTCAGGACCTCAGACTGGGACGAAGGATCAACTTCCAACAGGAAAACGACCCTAAGCACACAGCCAAGACAACGCAGGAGTGGCTTTGGGACAAGTCTCTGAAAGTCCTTGAGTGGCCCAGCCAGAGCCCGGACTTGAACCCGAACGAACAGCTCTGACCTGACAATAGCTGTATAGCAACGCTACCCATCCAACCTGACAGAGCTTGAGAGGATCTACAGAGAAGAATGGGAGAAACTCCGCCAAGCTTGTAGTGTCATACCCAAGAAGACTCGAGGCTGTGATCGCTGCTTCAACAAAGTACTGAGTAAAGGGCCTGAATACTTATGTAAATGCATGATTTCTGGGGGGGTTTTGTTTCATAAATGTGCAAAAAAATTCTAAAAACAGTTTTTGCTTTGTCATTATGGGGTATTGTGTGTATATTGATGAGGGGGGAAAAAACTATTTCATCCATTTTAGAATAAGGCTATAAAGTAACAAAATATGGAAAAAGTCAAGGGGTCTGAATACTTTCCGAATGCACTGTCATTTGAAAAACAAACATTATTGTGGCAATTCATATATTGCAGTAAAACTGTAAATATGACTTTAATCTCAAGAGGACAAAGGTTAAATGTTAAAAAAGGTTATCTTACTTTAAAAAAATAGTCCTAATCATATAGACCTAGACAATAGACGATATCCGAAACACTGAATTCATACATTTTCAGTCATTTTAATTGTAAAGTAATGTATTTTTACTCAATACCACAATCTTAGAGGTAAAGTTGTTAAAGTATTCAAATTAGCTGTGTAGTTCAAGGCATTCGAATGTACCAGAGGCCACCAAAATAGAGCTTGTTCTGCAATGTTTTCCCCCCGAACCTCTTAAGCCCAGAACTCCCTGGTTGGTTACTTTTGTTATTTGGCTGGCTACTCCATGTACTTACAGAAAACAGAACTGAGCCATGACCATTGATTTTCCAGGTTTTCCACCCAGATCTACAGTAGATAGTTAAACACAGATCAATCTATGACAGTCTTAAGATTAATCATTGGGAGGGAATGGTAAAACAGGCCTTAGATCAGTGCTTAGAGGACATTTCATCCTACATCTTGTGGCTATCCCTGGTGTCTCTTTTTTTAAAAGATGGTGAGAGAAAAGGGACACACACAGGGTTGTATTCACTACCCAGCAAACAGGGGACGTCCTAAGGACATTCTGCAAAGTTCCCATTAGGTCTATTTAAGGGTTTTGGCGAGACTTTATCCAACTCACGTTCTGGGAACGTTCCAGGAATATTAAAACATATCGTTAACCTCGGGACCAGAAGAGGATGTTCAGTATAGGTCCCGGTTTGGTCACAGTATAACTTTATAACAAATTATTATGATGTCCATTACATGCTGACCTCACCGCCGCGGTGTGTGTGCCAAAGGTTGTCAGAATTTTGTTTCATGGTCATCTGGAGGTTTGTGTAGTTCCTGCATTTACCCAGGGACGTCCACAAGGACTATTTTAGGACGTTCTTGGGCATTGTATTATGGTCCCCTGGAGATTTTGTCTAGTTCCCGGTATGTTCCAGGGGCATCCCAGATGATGTTATTAGGACAGTCTTGGAATGTGGTGTCATAGTCCCCTACAGATTGTCATCTCTGCATTCATTTCATTTAAAATATTCATAGGGCAGTCTTTTCTATTCCCTGAAATCTTACCAAGGTACGTTCAAGACCAGCATTTCCCACTTACACAATATCATGCAAATGAGTTATGTAGGCAAATTTACTTGGACCAGACTAAGTCATTTATTTTCTTTCACTTTGAAAATGTGGAGGACGTTGTGTAGATCAGTAGGGGGGGGGGGATCTAAACTAAACACTTTTTAGGTTTAAGGCAGCAAAATATGAAGACTGTGCAAGGGATGTGTAGACTTTCACCTTGGACTGTATAGAGTTCAAACATGTTACATGTAAAACGTATGTACATGTGACCACAGAGAAGGCCTTATCATGAAGAGTTAATGTAGCAAGCATATAATAAGCATGTAATACATACTGTTGGAATCGGCAAAACTTTTAACATTGAGATATTATATAAATGATAGAGAAGAAGCCTTCAATAGAAAGAGCGAAAGAGATCCGGTTTTATGTCACAAGTGAATGGTTCTCTGTAGAAAGCCAGAAGGCTTTGGAATGTGTTGGGCGAACGAGAGGAGAGCAACTGTTGATATAGGCAAGGCAGATGGATATCTGTGGATTAGGTGACGGAGGGGTTGAGGTCAGGAGGTGAGGACAGATTCCCTTAAGGTAGTAATAAGGGTTTGGTATCCTGTTACCCTCTTTCTGTTGAACCATAAGATGTAAGGATTGGAGAGAAGGAGGGTCTTAAGTGGGATGTATATAACTGTTACGGAGAGAAATGTTTTGCCGTCTGAATACAGCTGTACAGAACCTTTGGGAAGAATTAAACTTGATTAAAGCTTCTCTAGCGTCCGTGAGTCATTTACTCTGAAAAATAAGAACCTAACAAAACGTAACAAACCCGTTCAAAGAAACGATCCCTCTATCTTTAAAAAGAAGGCTGTAGTATAAAGATGTTGAGATCCCTCACCATGAAGACTGCTATGGCCCCTCCGATGATGAATCCGGCGATGACGTCACACCAGTGGTTGCGGTACTCCACCACCCTGTTGATGCCCGTGAGAAAAGCCAGACATATGAGACCCAGAGATAGGACAGGCTTGGCCAGCTTGGTCCCCTTGGCCTTCACTGTTAACGTGATGTACATCTGCAGCAGGGAGACACACATCAAATCCAATTTTATTGGTCACATGCGCCGTATACAACAGGTGTAGACGTTACAGAGAAATGCTTACTTATGAGCCCATTCCCAACAATGCAGTTAAAAAGTAAGACGAATATTTGCTAAATAAAAAAGGAAATAGTAACACAATAAAAACAATAACGAGGCTATACACAGGGAGTACCAGTACTGAGTCAATGTGCAGGGGTACGAGGTAGTTGAGGTAATACAGTATGTACATGTGGGTAGGGGTAAAAGTAACTAGGCAATCAGAATACAGAATAAACAGAGTAGCAGCAGCATATGTGAAGTGTGTGTGTGTGTGTGTGTGTGTGTGTGTGTGTGTGTGTGTGTGTGTGTGTGTGTGTGTGTGTGTGTGTGTGTGTGTGTGTGTGTGTGTGTGTGTGTGTGTGTGTGTGTGTGTGTGTGTGTGTGTGTGTGTGTGTGTTTGTGTGTGTGTGTGTGTGTGTGTTGGAGTGTCAGAGTAGTATCTGTGAGTGTGTGGGTAGAGTCTAGTGAGTGTGCATAGAGCCAGCGCAAAACAACTAATATAAATAAATAGGTAATAAAGGGAGTCAATGTAAATGGGTAGGCTGGAGTCTGAGAAATTTTAGGGCCTTCCTCTGACACCAACTGGTCGCCTGGTATAGAGTTCCTGGATGGCAGGGAGTTTGGCCCCAGTGATGTACTGGGTCGTATGCACTACACTCTGTAGCATCTTACGGTCGGATGCCGAGCAGTTGCCATACGAAGCAGTGATGGAGCCAGTCAAAGTGCTTTCAATGGTGCAGCTGTAGAACATAGAGGATCTGAGGGCCCATGCCAAATCTTTTCAGCCTCCTGAGGGGGAAGAGGCGTTTTCATGCCCTCTTCACGACTGTGTTGGTGTGTTTGGACCATGATAGGTCCTTAGTTGATGTGTACACCTGCTCCACTATTGCCCTGTTGATATGAATGGGGGATCTGTTCGGGCTTCCGTTTCCTGTAGTCCACGATTAGCTCCTTTTGTCTTGCCGAGGTTGAGGGAGAGGTTGTTGTCCTGGCACCACACTGCCAGGTCTCTGACCTACTCCCTATAGTCTGTCTCATCGTCATCGGTGATCAGGCCCACCACCGGCACATTGTCGGCAGACTTAAGTATACTGTTAGGGTAGTGCGCGGCCATGCAGTCGTGTGTGACCAGGGCGTACAGAAGGGGACTCAGCACGCACCCCTGAGGAGCCCACACGTTGAGGGTCAGAATGGCGGATGTGTTGTTGCCTAAACTCACCACCTGGTGGCGGTCCATCAGGAAATCCAGGATCCATTTGCAGAGGGAGGTGTTCAATCCCAGGGTCCTTAGCTTAGTGATGAGCTTGTAGGGCACTGAACGCTGGGCTGTAGTCAATGAACAGCATTTTCACATAGGTGTTCCTTTTGTCCAGGTGGGAAAGGGCAGTATGAAATGAAATAGAGATTGCAACATCTGTGGATCTGTTGGGGTAGTATGCGAACTGGAATGGGTCCAGGGTGTATGGGATTATGGTATTGATGTGAGCCATGACCAGCTTTTCAAAGCATTTCATGGCTACAGAGGCGGTAGTCATTTAGACATGTTACTTTGCCGTTCTTAGGCACAGGGCCTATGGTGGTTTGCTTGAAACATTTAGATATTACAGATGTGTCAGAGAGAGGTTTAAAATGTCAGTGAGGACACTTGCCAACTGGTAAGTACAAGCTCTATGTATGCGTCCTGGTAATTCTTCTGAATGTTAACCTGTTTAAATATCTTACTCACCATGAGAGAGTGTGATTTGAGTGTTTGCTTGTCAGCAGGAATCAGGAGGATATATTTATGGTCCAATTTGACAAAAGGAGGGCGGGGGAGCTTGGTATGTGTCTCTGTGTGTGGAGTAAAGGTGATCTAGAGTTTTTATTCCTCTAGTTGCAGAGGTGACATGATGGTAGAAATTATGTAAAACGGACTTCAGTTTTCCTGCATTAAAATCACCCGGCCACTAGGAGCGCCGCCTCTGGATGAGCATTTTCGGTTTTGCTTATGACGCTATACAGCTCGGTGAGTGCGGCCTTAGTGCCAGCATCGGTTTGTGATGGTAAAGAGACAACTACGGAAAATACAGTTGAAAACTCTCTTGGTGAATAGTGTGGTCTTACAGTCCTCAAAGTCAACACTGAACCTCGAAGCCAGTTCCACAGGCTCCGGACCTCGTAGGGCAAGCGTTAAATAACCCTGGTATAGAGCTTATAATGAGGTGTTCTACACTCTTAGAAAAAAAGCTGCTATCTAGAGCCTAAAAGGGTTCTCCGACAGGAAAACCCTTTGAAGAATGCTTTTTGGTTCCAGGTAGAACCCTTTTATTTTCCATGTAAAACCTTTTCCCCACAGGCTTCTACCTGGAACCAAAAAGGGTTTTCCTATGGGGACAGCCAAAGAACCCTTTTGGAACCTTGAGACTTCCTTATTAATATTAGAGATTGTGCACCAGCTGTTGTTAATAAAGAGACACACATCACCCCCCCTGATCTTATCGGAATCTGCCAATCAGTCCTGCCGATGCATAGAACAACTAGCTAGATGTATATTATCCATGTCCTTGTTCAGCCATGACTCCGAGAAGCGTAGTCTCCGTACTCAGTACATCAGATTGGAAGGTTGAGTGTTCGATTTCCAGTCGTTTCATTTGAAAGACAAAACATTTGGGACCTGGTGTCTCTGCTGTCTATGGGGCTGTGCTTGTATGTCAAGCTGCCTCACACTACAGAAACAGGAGATAGAATAGCCCATAGGGCAGGAGTCTGACTCAGGCAAGGCTTACTTTTCCTACCTACCGCTCCAGGGTCAATTGCAATGAACACTATTAAGAGTTCTAAGTTCTATGTCGCTGTAGTTAATTTGCTGAAAGAAAGTCATGTTGAATCTGCCACCAAAGGTTAATTATACTGAACAAAAATATAAACACAAGATGCAACAATTTCAAAGATTTAGTTCATAGAAGGAAATCAGTCAATTGAAATAAATTTGTTAGGCCCTAATTTATGGATTTCACATGACTTGGCAGGGGCAGCCATGGGCGGGCCTGGGAGGGCACAGGCCCACCCACTTTGGGGCAGGGCCCAGCCAAACAGAATGAGTTTTTCCCCACAAAAATATTTTTATTACAGACAGAAATACTCTTCAGAACTGCCCCCTCAGACGATCCAGCAGGTGAAGAAGCCGGATGTGGAGGTCCTGGGCTAGCGTGGTTACTTTCCTGCAGTCAGCATGCCAATTGCACGCTCCCTCAAAACTTGAGACATCTGTGGCATTGTGTTGTGTGACAAAACTACACATTTTAGAATGGCCTGCTATTGTTCCCAGCACAAGGTGCAGCTCTGTAATGATCATGCTGATTCTTGATATGCCACACCTGTCAGGTTGATAGATTATCTTGGAAAAGGAGAAATGCTCACTAACAGGGACGTAAACAAATTTGAGAGAAATAAGCTTTTTGTGTTGTATGGAAAAAATGTTGGATCTTTTATTTCAGCTCATGAAACATGGGACCAACACTTTACATGTTGTGTTTATATTTTTGTTCAGTATATATTTAAACTTTCAATTAATTTGAAGTTTCAATGAAGTGGATATGAAACATTTGCTCTAGTAACGTTTGGAAAGGACATTGTTTCTGCTCTTCCAACTAACCTCCAGTCCCTCACCCCTCTAGCGACAAGAATGAAGGAGAGACAAGGGTTATTCAGCCGGCTCTGTGTCTGATTCTGAGAGACAACGTCCAATAAGGCTGAAGAGCAAGAGGCAGCAATTACCGCTAAGCGCTAGCTAGTAGGCACAGAGCAGCCCTGAGGCCCAGAGACATAGCCTACAGTATGAACCAGAAAGCAATTTGAATAACTAGCCCTGCATTGACTCCAAATGCACCCCTCCTATGGCAACAATAAATAATTCAAACAAAATATTAGACATGATTGCGCAAATATAAATACTGTCTTCTAAACATTCTTAATGCTGGATGAGTGTTAATGATAAGCATGTCACCAAACTGCTGTGTCTAGCCTCTACCCTCAGGCTTCACGTACAATCAGTCGCTTTGAGAAAAACAGAGACATCCAATCTTAGAGGGCGGGCCACTTGAGCTGAAATTGGAAAGGAGGGAGCACAGAATAGGATGGGGAAGTGATTTTGGAGCACCCTTTCCCCTGCACCATCTTCGGAGAGGAAATTCTTCAATAAGAACTAATTTGATCAAGGTGCTCAACAGCATAGACACCACCAACAACAGCAGCAACCCTCCAAAATATCAACGGAGGAGCATTCTGAGCAGAGCAAAGCATTCTGCTCAGTCTAGATCCAACTGTTTCATTCAATAGCACAGCAGCACAATATAGGCTCGGAGTGAAAAGCCATGGGCCTACTTTTCTGAAAACCTGGATGCAATTTGGTTCTAAATCTGAACTAAACAGATGGTTACCACAAGGATATTGTAAAAATGTCTGTTGTACACATTTAACATAATTTGTCTGTTCAAAGAAGTAAAGCCAAAAACCTTACAATGAAACTAAGCTCAGTCTCATAAAAATTAATGGGCAATCATTAACATTCTGAAATAAGCAGAAATTCCGTTTTGGATTTGATAGCAACAACCTCGCTTGAGCAGATCGGGGAAGATTCTCTATCAACATCAAATTTCTGAAGTAGGACCACCAATAGAAATTAACTATGGATAATAGGCCTTTTAAACAAAGTGGTGTAGATCATCTTCAAACTGTCCTTAGAAGTACATTTGGCGTAGTCGGCAGGATCGGATATGCATAGTTAGCATGAGATCCCCCACTTCACCGTATGTACTGTATAATGGATAACTGTGGTAATATCATCCTGCATCCCTAATAGTCCACCAACAAACAAACTACGTAATAGTAATAAATAATAGTAATAAATAAATAATACATAATAGTAACTTCTACAAATAGTGTACGACACTTACCGCTGTGTAGAGCGCGGCGTAGACACTGAGTGCCGCCTCTTTGGAGGGGAAGGATTTGCGGGCGCGCATGATGTCGTCCTCGTTTCCCGTGCACACCCCCTTTTGGTTGATGAAGCGGGCGGTCTCCATGCAGCCCAGGGCCGTGTAGTTGGGCTTACACACAGTCAAGAAGTGGGGGGACAGGTTTCCTGTTACAACCTGGCCTGCGTTTACAAAGATGTCTGTGGAGAACAGTCCGAACGCATACACACCTGGAGAGAGATGGGAATCAGAGAGAGAGCAGAGAGAGAGAGGGAGAGAAAAAAATCAACAAAGGTTAGAGGTGAGGAAGTGAAGAGAAAGGGTGGTCGGTCTCCAACCACTGTGTTAAATGAGTCATAGACTAATGATGAGTATGTGATTATCTTTGCCTAGACGAGAGTCCTTCACCTTGAATGTCTTCCTTCCTTCAGCTTGAAATCCTCCAGAAAATGAACATTTGTTAAAGGCTTGACTGCAGTGTCTGATTAGACCAGGGATGGGCAACTTGTGGCAGAATAGTTTTTTTGGGGGGGGGGGAACTGATGCCATATTCACTTGCTAGTCAGAACTAGGAAACTCTGAAATGTCTAACTTGTAGTTAATCAAGTGTCGTGTTCAACAATTGACCAAATCAGGCATTTCAGAGTGTGTGCTAATGTGTGCTTTCAGGCCACGTGAATGTCAGGGAGAGAGCGCTGCCCCTGAATGTGGGACACCTGTCTCTAGTCTGTTTTTACCATTACCTCATGAGATACAATTATTTTTACTTTATGGAGTTATCAAGAGCTGTAATTTGATTTGTTATTTTTGATTTATTAGGCAGTGTTGGTTTTTGGGGACGCATGAGTCACGATGTGAGAGTCATGTATCCAAAGGGGTATTACCGGTCCCCTATGGTAAATATGCAAATTAGGTTTCCTATGCCTTTGGTAAATATGCAAAATAGCTTTTCTTCACATGCCTGCCAGTAAAAGGAAAAATATGTTGGTAATGGTTGAGTTACTCTTGCTTCAATAACAACTTTCACCAGATTGGGTCTGCTGGATGGTCAGGATGTCTTCCTAAGGATTAGCCCTCTAACTCTCTGACCCTGTAACTCTGCAGTGAGATCGCCAAGATGATAGGTGAATTACAAGCCACTTTTGAAGAAGAAAAAACATGTTTGAGCTGTGTGTTATTCTCTTTGACTTTTGTTTTAGAAATATGTATTAACAATATTGGTAGTAGTATTAATTTGTCATACAGTAAATCATTTGCCTTGATGACAAGAGGACCAGAGTGTCCAGAGAGGCAACTGACCACCTGGCAGCATTCCGGTATGTGTGGGACCTTGTCCAGCAAACTGTGAAGGTTCATACCCAGCGACTGCGTCACAGTGAATGAGCAGCTTTCCTCCAGACGTGACGCTTCACATTCCATCCAAAGAGTTCAATCTTGGCTTCGTCAGACCAGAGAATCTTTGTTTCTCATGGTCTGAGAGTCCTTTAGGTGCCTTTTGGCAAACCCCAAGCGGGCTGTCATGTGCCTTTTACTGAGGAGTGGCTTCCGTCTGGCCAGTCTACCTTAAGGCCTGATTGGTGGAGTGCTGCAGAGATGGTTATTCTTCTGGACGGTTCTCCCATCTCCACAGAAGAAGTGAGGCAATGGAAAGATGTGGGGTGATGCAAGAGAGCCATGCCACCACCACTCAGAGCAGCCAGGTCCAGAAGAGGAAGAGGTGCCAGCTCTGCCCAAGCGCAAAGGATGGAAAAGTCAGCTGCTGGTGTTCTCAGTGCAACACACGTGTCTGCAAAGAGCAGTCATATGCTTGTGGTTTGTAACAAATGCAAGATGCACACTTTGTTCCTTTTAGTGTTCATGTTTTCTGAATTCACAATTGTTAGTGTTGTCGTTGAAATTGATGATGAACTTCGGATTTTCAAATAAATGTTTTGAAATATTATAAACAGTCTTAAGGTGGTTTTATTTTGTTTTTCACACTAAAAGGTTGAATGTGAAACTTTGATTGTAAGATTGATTGTAATAAAAAATATGCTAAGATTTTCAAAAGCTGTAATGAATTTTCATAATATGTTTATCATTGAAATGTGCATCAATTCTGTTGAAGAGCGGCTAAAAGCATTTCAAACAAAATAATTATTGAAAGGTCCAAATCATCACTCAAAATAATTATGTTCCACAATAATAATATTTTAGACACATATAAATAAAACACAGATATTACATTATCGGGTCATTTTGACCCGGCATATGCATTCTTGGGGCGCCATGTTTACTATGCATCCTAGGGTTAAAGTAGAAATAGAATGAAACAAACAGGCATTCTAAGTTTGCTCTATTATAGTGGCCACTATAGGAGACATTGATCAAGTGCACAAGGCTACATGTGTGCAAAAATAACCCCCCTCACTCACACAAAAGTGTTCCTGTCAAGTTCAACACAAAAAAAGCAATATCCTTGAGCTACACTGCACATTATTACATTGTACACTTTCTGCCTGTGGACATCTGTTCTACAATGTGCCAGCAGAGCATGATACCCTTGGTTGGTATAATCTCTTTCAGGCAGAGAGTACACCCGGCATACCCCTTTTATCCACTGTATTGAGAGGGTTAGTCTATGGCATTTCTTTCACCTCGATTAGCATCTAGCATAATAAACCAGGCCCAACTCCAGCTACACATTTTCACCTAATTCTCTCATTCTGAAAATGAACCGCATTCTTTAGAGGAAAAACATTACTTCACAGATAGTAGTTAGTTCGTTAGCTAGTTAGCTAGTTAACATTTCACACAGATTGCCAGGGTCCAATAAGCAACTAACGCATTATAACTTGAGGAACGGCAAGGAGTCGTATACCAGTTAATACTGTAGCGAATTGGTTAGGTTACTAACGTTAGCTCATCTGATGTTGTAACGTTAGCTAGCTAATGTTAGCTGTCTGACTTTATTAGCCAGAAAAGTTTCACACATTAAACTCAATTATTAGATCAGCTAAGTAGGCTAATGTTGCTCAACATTTCTCTGGCGAGCTAAGGCTTCTCATCTACCTCTTCGTTATAGTTCAGGGGACACACTGCTGTAACTGTCTTTGCACTACCTGCTGTCTTTCTAGAGCGCACGCTGATTCTTCAGTCGCGTGCGGCATTCTGTTGTTATGTGAACGACTGGCTGAGCCTTGGATACAGCAGGTATTTCTCCAAACGCACATCACTCGTTTGCTTACAGCCAGTAATGATCCCAAGCCTCTCCCTCCTAAACTTTTCTCATCGGATCTGCACGATTCACGTAGGTCACCTATTTTGGATTCAAAACGACGAATTTCCCCCGAAAGGTGACTTGTTCGCATCCCTGCAATAACATCTGCTAAATATGTGTATGTGACCAATAACACTTGATTTGATTTGATTACACTAGCATTGGGCTTCTTGTCCTATAAGCTGTCACTGGCCAAAACACAGTCTCACATTACAGATATTCAAACAGCTTTTATCCAATCAATTCCGCTCCACTTAATTTCTCTGGGGCTTTTGGAAATGTTATTTTCTTACAGCAAGGGTAAACACCACAGAGCATGGCTTCAAGCAAGCACACGACAATGACAAACACTCCATTCACCATCTTGACTGCAGCCAGACCTAGGCATATGTGGGTAGGTTTAACTTTGTTGACACTAATGATAGCTTAGAAAATGTTGCTACATTGTACTTTTCTAGCTGCATTAAATATAGGTAAACATCACTCATCATCACTCATCCTTTTGAGTCAGACATTTCCTGTACACCACTTACTGTATACCAACAATCTTTGTCTTATTTTGAGTGCAGACCTTTGACATCACATTGCAACGAAGGTCCTTGCTACCACATCATGAATTCGGGCAGCCATTCTGCATGGGGACAGTAAGCATTCGGCAAGTGGTATGGAGGTAGGTTACTGCCAAAACACATACCCAGGAAGCGGAAGGTCCTGCGCACCAGAGGATTGAGGTAGCAGCAGTCTCCCATGACGATGATCTTCTCCCTGTTGTCCAGGTCCTCTGACACATACTGAAGCAGAAACAACACCGACTCTATGACTGTGATCTAACATACAGAGGGAGAGAGAGAGATTTTAATCACTGATTACAGGATCTGAATATTGTGAATTTTGTGGGTAAAGAATGCACACCATGGTCCCCGTTAAACCATCTTCCCTGTAGCAATGCCTTCGTGCCACATCAACCAAATGTCCTATTGAGGGCATGCATTTAACATCTATTTTGTTTTCTCTCTGCAACCACGCATAGAGTACAACACTTAGACCTAAGACGGAAGAATACTGCACCAGTGAACAATGAAATTGATTTGGGCTGAGATTCGGTTCAGCTGTAATGCCAGTGTTCAACAACAGCTGTTGGACTTGACTGGGCCATTTAGCCCAATTGCCAAAGTTCAATGGGGTGATAAGCACCTTTAGGTAAAGACACTGTGCAGACACCCAGTATAATGTCTGCAATAATTTCCCGGAAACAAACATAGGCGTTTTGTGGTGGTAGAGTGTTTATCCTTGGTATGTGACAAGGTAGGTTGGCGATCATGACACATTCGTGACACAGGGCATCAGGTTTAGTCTGCAGGTTTACCTATTCCAACACCTAGACCAGCGCATCAGGAATGCTGTGTTTAATCCACTTCAGTGAGTTGAATCCATTTCAGTGAGATTATATTATACTGTCTCCTTGGTGTCCCTAGACTCTAGCTGCAGTCAGAGCCCCACCTGTTTTGAGCCCCACATTATTTTGGGAAAAAAGTGTTGGCATTAATACGTGTTATATATCAGTTTGCAAACAATGTCAAAAAAATAAATAATAATCTTTGAGTTAATAAGGCATGGTCTCTTTATTGCTTTCTTGAGTAAGACAGCTCCAAAATGTAGACGTTTCAGTCTAGCTCAGTGCTTCCTGTTGGGGTGGGGCAGCCAGCAGAAAATTGGTAATTGGGATTGTTAATGTTCTCTAGTTGCGCCATGATTGGCTCATTGTTCTGTCACTAATGGGGACACAGTGAAAATTCAAGCCCCTTGGGTGCTGCCATAGAGTTGCATTAGAAGTGCCCATCCAAGAAGACTCAAGGTCATTGGCCACAGATAAAATGACGTCAAATCACGTTATATCTACAGTAGCTTTGATTGGACTGATCAACATCATACTTTCAAAATCTTAGATAGCAGTCATCATCATGAATCAAGTTGACATTCTACTGTCAAATAATTTTTAATTCTTGTCATATGAAGAGAAATTATAAAGAGAAATTATAGACAAAATGTATCGGTGCTCATCGACCATTGCATATAAACATTACAAGTTGCAAATCGCAAACTTAACAATGAAAGGTTTGGAAGGAATCAGTGGCTAACTGCAAGCATTGCAAAGCAATCACTAGCCTGCTATTCAGTGGAGTGGGTGTGTGGTCCTAATTCTGGGTCTAAGTGTCTCTATTCCAAGCTTAAAATGATAAACATTCAACATTGGCCATGCTGTCAATCCAGCATGATTTCTGCCACGCTCAAAACAACTGTTAACACAGACCTGGGAAATTTGACTTCAATGAGTTCAACACAACTGGGAACTCTGGGGAAAAAACGAGCTCCGACTGGGAAAATACGTTTTGAACGGTCAGCCAACTCGGAATTGTAAGTCGGAAACTCGGGCCTCTTTCTAGAGCTACGACCTGAAGATCACTGACGTCAACAAATTCCCAGTTGTCTTGAAAGCACCATAAATCCAGAGAATGCCATACTGTGATGACAAAGTTTAATGACAAAATTTGCCCACAAAGGACTGGCGCACCACCTTCCTGTGCAAGTGAGCACAGCACAACAAGGTGAGTCCATAAACGTGTTGTACGCTGCTGCATAAATTATGTAATATGCCAGGGAGATATGTATACTGTAGGTAAGAAAGTAATACTAAGTGTATGTTGTGTAGTAAGCTGTTAGTAGCCCATGTGCCTCACCCTAATAATTTGGTATATTTTCCCCTCTTAAATTCACCTACTGTTCTGACTTTGTGGTGCACAGGTATCACATTTGTGGTGCACATGTAGCCAATAACCTGTTTTAGAGAAATGTAATCATCAAATATTGTAAGAGCTTTCATTGTGTGCTTATATGCCCCCTTTCTTTTACCTACTGTTCCGACTTGGTGTACAGGGAGAACACTGAAAGAATGGCCCATGTTCTGAATTCTGTCGCTGTACATTTCAAAAGTGCTGAACCAATAGTTAAATTGACTACGTCTGTCCTAGCTCGCTCATTAATGTCTTAATCGAAATTACGGATTGCCTCTTATCTGCTTGTTGTCCCCTTATGCCAAAGTTTGTACATCTCAATTGTCAGTATTAACCACATTTGTTTAAGAAAGTGAGCCATATCAGCTATGTTTTTTTAAAGGCATTAAAGGAGGCTGAATGAACTGTTTCGCTGCCAGACAAGGCTCTGCTGATAGCCAGGTGTAGCAGTGGTAAGGTGTTGGGACTGCTGTTGGGACTCTGCTGTTGGGACAGCCATAACAGTTTGTGGGCACCATTTGTCACCGTTATAGTGCAATTAATATATTGCTTAGTGTTGTGTTGTGTAGTGTAGTGGCTTTGCTGGCATGCATCACATATTTTTTTGTTTTGTTTGCCACTGTTTGTGAGTGTGGTCCAATCAAGAACATAATCATGATGGAATCACACCAGAAAAGTATGCCAACTGGGCTTATCCCTTGTAAGTACTTTGATTTTCAGCACTATGTAAGCTGTAAACATACATTTCACAAGTCATAATGGTACAGTTCTGAAGCACTCAAATATTTGACATAAGTTGCATGGACTCATTCTGTGTGCAAGAATAGTTTTTTTTAATGACTCCATAATCTCTGTACCCCACGCATTCAGATAATTGTAAGGTTCCTCAGTCGAGCAGTGAATTTCAAACACAGATTCAACCACAAAGACCAGAGAGGTTTTCTTCTCTTTTGCCTCACAAAGAAGGGCACCTATTTGTAAAGAAAAAAGAAAGCAAACATTGAATATCCCTTTGAGCATGAAGTTATTAATTACACTTTGGATGGTGTATCAATACCCGTGGTGGAAAAAGTACTAAATTCTCATACTTCGCAAAAGTAAAGGCAACTTAATAGAAAATGACTCAATTAAAAGTGAATGTCGCCCCGGAAAATACTACTTGAGTAGAAGTACATTTATTTTAATTTTAAATATACTTAAGTATCAAAAGTAAATGTAGTTGCTAAAATATATTTAAATAAAGGGATGTTCTCTTGATAAGTGTGCTGTCACGACTTCCGCCGAAGTCGGGTTCTCACCTTGTTCGGGCGGCGCTTGGCGGTCGGCGTCGCCAGTCTTCTAGCCATCATCGATCCACTTTTCATTTTCCATGTGTTTTGTCTTGTTTTTCCTCACACCTGGTTTCAATTCCCTCAATCACTTGTTGTGTATTTAACCCTCTGCCCCCCTCCCCATGTCTTTGTGTGGGATTGTTTATTGTAAGTGCTTGTGCACGTGTTGATTGGTGCGCGACGGGTTTTTGTACCCAATATCTTGTTATGTTTATGCCGTTGGTTTTGCTATTAAACTACTCTGGCTATTACAAAGTTCTGCTCTCCTGAGTCTGACTTCCCTGCCACCGGTTACGCACCCTTTACATGTGTGAATTTGACCATGTTCTGTCCTGCTAAGCATTCAAAATATAACTTTTGGGTGTCAGGGAAAATGTATGGGAAAAAAATACGTAATTTTCTTTCGGAATGTTGTGAAGTAAAAGTAAAAGTTGTCAAAAACATAAATAGTAAAGTACAGATACCCCCAAAAAAGTATTTTTACTTCATTACTTTACATCACTTATCAATACACTACAAAGATACAGGCGTCTTTTCTAACTCATTTGGTGGAGAGGAAGAAAACCTCTCAGGGATTTCACCATGAGGCCAATGGTGACTTTAAAATAGTTACAGAGTTTAATGGCTGTGATAGGAGAAAACTGAGGATGAATAAACAACATTGTAGTTTCTCCACAATACTAACTTAATTGACATAGTGAAAAGAAGGAAGGCACTAAAGTAAAACTGCAAAAAATGTGGCAAAGAAATTCAATTTTTGTCCTGAATACAAAGTGTTATATTTGGGGAAAATCGAACACAACACATCACTGCGTACCGCTCTTCATATTTTCAAGCATGGTGGTGACTGCATCATGTTATGTGTATGCTTGTCATCGGCAAGGAAGATTAAGTTTTTTGTATAAAAAGAAATGGAATAGACCTAAGCACAGGCAAATCCTAGAAAACCCGGTTATTCCAACATTCCAACAGACACTGGAAGATAAATTCACCTTTCAGCAGGACAATAACCTAAAACAGAAGGCCACATATACACAGTTGCGTCCCAAGATGACATTGAATGTTCCTGAGTGGCCTACTGTAGTTACAGTTTTGACTTAAACCGGCTTGAAAATCTATGGCAAGACTTGAACATGGCTGTCTAGCAATGATCAACAACCAACTTGACAGAGCATGTTAAGAGAATGTTAAAAAGAATAATGCGCAAATATTGCACAATCCAGGTGTGTAAATCTCTTGAAAGACTCACTGCTGTAATAACTACCAAAGGTGATTCTAACATGGGGGGTTGAATACTTACCTAATCAAGATATATTTGTTTATTTTGGATTTATTTTTACTTTGACATTACAGAGCAGTTAGTGTAGTCGTTCACAAAACAATGACAATTAAATCAATTATAATACCACTTTGTAACACAGTTTTTGGGGAAAGAGTAATAGGGTGTGAATACTTTCTGAAGGCACTGTACCATTTGACCCATCAGCACTTGAGCCCAGTGCACAACAGAATTTTTCACAGGTAGGCCTACTGTGGAGCACCAACAAACCGCATTCACTCTATTATTGTAGTACTGTTTTTTAATTTATATGTGACTTAACAAACCATCCATTTAATCTATTCCCACTTTTCTTTTAATGTTGTCTAACACTCATTATTTAGGCTTTAGAAGGTTACTGTAAATAAGACATGAGTTTTGTCAATCTGCTTAATGACACATCACTCGTTCTTTGCGATAAAAAAACATGCAAATATATTGTTCATATTTCACTAAAACTACATCATTCAAAAAGGCAGCCATTAATGAAGCTCTGACCAGCTCAACCTTTTCCAGTGTATCTCGGCAAAGCACGGGGACCTAAACCCTATTTAATTTATTCACATCTCACTGCAAACCCATCCCCCTGCTACTGTGAACAGGAACGAACCAGAGCCTTATTCACTGCTCACTAATAATAGCAATCTTGCCATCTTTGGCCCATACATGTCAGCAGTATAACCCTGATAAGTGGGAATGTTCCTCTGGACGCTTTACAAGAACTTCAGCAGGTTATTATTTTATTCTTGTTCCGTATACTGTCAGCGCCGAGCTATATTTGCAGCCTATCGAGCCAATGAAAACTCTCAAAGTTATAGTAGGATTCTGTGATGCTGTTGGCTGCCTTTACATCCCGCTTTGCGTGTCCCAAACTCTACCCAAATGGGTCACTTTGACTTGATCACCAGTTGGTGGGAATGGTCAAGTCTAGAGGTCGACCGATTAATCGGAATGGACGATTAATTAGGGCTGATTTCAAGTTTTCATAACAATCGGAAATCGGTATTTCTGGATGCAGAATTTTTTTAATATATATTCTTTTCAGTTTTATTTTTACAGTTTTATTTAACGAGGCAAGTTAGTTAAGAACACATTCTTAGTTTCAATGACGGCCTAGGAACGGTGGGTTAACTGCCTTGTTCAGGGGCAGAATGACATATTTGTACCTTGTCAGCTCAGGGATTCAATCTTGCAACCTTACGGTTAACTAGTCCAACGCTCTAACCACCTGCCTCAGGAGGAGCCCGCCTGTTACGCGAATGCAGTAAGAAGCCACGGTAAGTTGGTAGCTAGCATTAAACTTATAAAAAAAATCAATCAATCAATCATATTCACCATATTCACCACCATAACTACACATGGTTGATGATATTACTAGTTCATCTAGCGTGTCCTGCGTTGCATATAATCGATGCGGTGCGCATTCGCGAAAAAGGATTGTCGTTGCTCCAACGTGTACCTAACCATAAACATCAATGCCTTTCTTAAAATCACGACACAGAAGTATATATTTTTAAACCTGCATATATAGCTAAAAGAAATCCAGGTTATCAGGCAATATTAACCAGGTGAAATTGTGTCACTTCTCTTGCGTTCATTGCACGCAGAGTGAGGGTATAAGCAACAGTTTGGGCCGCCTGGTTCATTGCGAACTAATTTGCCAGAATATTACGTAATTATGACATTACATTGAAGGTTGTGCAATGTAACAGCAATATTTATTAGACTTAGGGATGCCATCCTTGTTTTCGAAATGAAAGTTTCCGGATTCGACCATATTAATGACCTAAGGCTCGTATTTCTGTGTGTTATTATGCTATAATTAAGTCTATGATTTGATAGAGCAGTCTGACTGAGCGATGGTAGGCACCAGCAGGCTCATAAGCATTCATTCAAACAGCACTTTTGTGCGTTTTGCCAGCAGCTCTTCGCAATGCTTCAAGTATTCCGCTGTTTATGACTTCAAGCCTATCAACTCCCGAGATTAGGCTGGTGTAACCGATGTGAAATGGCTAGCTAGTTAGCGGGGTGAGCGCTAATAGCGTTTCAAACGTCACTCGATCTGAGACTTGGAGTAGTTGTTCCCCTTGCTCTGCATGGGTAACACATTTTAGAGGGTGGCTGTTGTCGATGTGTTCCTGGTTTGAGCCCACGTACCGGCGAGGAGAGGGATGGAAGCTATACTGTTACACTGGCAATACTAAAGTGCCTATAAGAACATCCAATTGTCAAAGGTATTTGAAATACAAATCGTATAGAGAGAAATAGTCCTATAATTTCTATAATAACTACAACCTAAAACTTCTTACCTGGGAATATTGAAGTCTCATAATAAAAGGAACAACCAGATTTCACATGTTCTCATGTTCTGAGCAAGGAACTTAAACATTAGCTTTCTTACATGGCACATATT
This sequence comes from Oncorhynchus keta, assembly GCF_023373465.1. NCBI lineage: Eukaryota > Metazoa > Chordata > Actinopteri > Salmoniformes > Salmonidae > Oncorhynchus > Oncorhynchus keta. The sequence continues at coordinate 35,634,539 of NC_068443.1, forward strand.
GCACTTTTACTTTCTTCTCCAACACTTTGTTTTTGCATTATTTAAACCAAATTGAACATATTTCATTATTTATTTGAGGCTAAATTGATTTTATTGATGTATTATATTAAGTTAAAATAAGTGTTCATTCAGTATTGTTGTAATTGTCATTATTACACATTTTTGGTCCTCCAATAATAGGTATCGGTATCGGCGTGGAAAAATCATAATCGGTTGACCTCTAGTTAGGGATGCAACTTTCAATAGTTCAACTGGGATCCAACTGGGATTTTGGGAAAATCAGGGATTTTGGGAAAATCAGGGAATATATTTAAAGTTCACGGAATTTTGCAAACCTAATCATTTTTATGGAATGGTCTGTCTATCCATGTGAGTGATGCAGACTCGGTCTCGACCTTTAAGTCTTTATTGAATACTCATCTCTTCAATAGGCCCTATGATTGAGTGTAGTCTGGCCCAGGAGTGTGAAGGTGAACGGAAAGGCACTGGAGCCACGAACGGCCCTTGCTGTCTCTTCCTGGACGGTTCCCCTCTCTCCACTGGGATTCTCTGCCTCAAACCCTATTACAAGGGCTGAGTCACTGGCTTACTGGTGCTCTTCCATGCCGTCCCTAGGAGGGGTTCGTCACTTGAGTGACTTGTCTGGGTTGGCGCCCCCACTTGGGTTCGTGTCGTGGGGGAGATCTCCGTGGGCTATACTCTGCCTAGTCTCAGGATAGTAAGTTGGTGGTGAAGATATCCCTCTAATGGTATATACTGCCTGTTTGGCCCTGTCCGGGGTATCGTCGGACGGGGTCACAGTGTCCTCCTGTCTCAGCCTCCAGTATTTATGCTGCAATAGTTTGTGTCGGGGGGCTAGGGTCAGTCTGTTATATCTGGAGTATTTCTCCAGATATACTGTATCTTATCCGGTGTAAATTTAAGTTATTTCTCTCTCTCTCTCCTTGAGCCCTATGACCATGCCTCAGGACTACCTGGCCTGATGACTCCTTGCTGTCCCCAGTCCACCTGGTCGTGCTGCTGCTCCAGTTTCAACTGTTCTCCCTGCGGCTGTGGAACCCTGACCTGTTCACCGGATGTGCTACCTTGTCCCAGACCTGCTGTTTTCAACTCTCTAGAGACAGCGGGAGCGGTAGAGTACTCTGAATGGTCGGCTATTATCATTTGACCATGCTGGTCATCTATGAACATTTTAACATCTTTGCCATGTTCTGTTATAATCTCCACCCGGCACAGCCAGAAGAGGACTGGCCAACCCTCATAGTCTGGTTCCTCTCTCGGTTTCATCCTTGGTTCCGGTTTTTCCTAGCCACCGTGTTTCTACACCTGCATTGCTTGCTGTTTGGGGTTTTAGGCTGGGTTTCTGTACAGTACTTTGTGACATCAACTGATGTAAGAAGGGCTTTATGAATACATTTGACTGATTGATAATCATGATTGACAGAAGACCAGGGGAGGGGAGCTAGTCTGGAGCTGGTGGGAGGTTTTAAATGGGTCACGAGTTTCAGATGTATTTAATGAAAAATACTCCAGTCGAAACTTAAACGACTAAAACCAGGTAGAAAGTAACCTTTGAAGTTTGAACTATGTCTTCAATCACAGTATTTTCAAAATAGAGTTATTAGCAGCGCTATTTAGCGTATTTGGTTGATGTTGTGGTCTCATAGCAGTGAGCTTAACATTCTTCATCAAGAATATAGGCAAAATGGAAATATTGACAACGAAAAAATGGGGACTTTCGTTCCCTTGTAATATAACTGATACATTTACGATTAATATATCATTACAAATAGTTTTCCAGATTGCATTTTTCAACAACAAAAACATTGTGATGTGAATATTGGATCGCGACTGAGACAACCTGGTTCAATTTGGGTCCCAAAGCAAAACAAGTTGAGAACCACTGGTCTAGTATTGAAACCAACCCATATATGTGGCTCTGTCACAGATGACAACTCATTCCCATATGGGGCACAACTTTGGGTGGAATTTGATACTTGCACTTTATGCCTCTCATAAGTACACATTTGATTGGGTGAAAAAAAAAAAAGGGATCTGGTGTTCTGGTGTGTACATCATAGATGGCTTTAAACTTTGCTGTTTACACTGCTCATTTGAAGCTTCAAATTACATTGAAATGAGGTGAGTATTAGTTAGAGGTTACTCAAGCTGTGCGGCTAGTGGTCAATCAAAGCTGGCCTGGACAATCAGAGCTAGGCTACATCTGAAAATGATGTGCTAACATGAGATGGCTGTCACGGCGTCATAAGAAGTAGACCAAAGTGCAGAGTTGTACGCGTGCATTTACCTTTTATTTTAGTAAATGTCACCAACAAAACAACAAACGACCTTGCAGCTTACATGGCTATAGTGCCACTAACAAAGATAACTACCCACACTGAAAGGAGGGAAAAAGGGCTACCTAAGTATGATTCCCAATCAGAGACAACGATAGACAGCTGTCCCTGATTGAGAACCATACCCGGCCAAAACATAGAAATAAAGAAACATAGAAAACAAAACATTGAATTGCCCACTCCACATCACAACCTGACCTAACCAAATAGAGAAATAAAACGTCTCTTTAAGGTCAGGGCGTGACAATGGCAAAGAGGACATATTGGACATCCTGCTGTATAACTTAACTAGTATATTAACTAGTATATTGTGTCTGCCTCTGAAGAACTTGTGAAGACATTGAAGAACTGAACAAAGCAGAATAACTGTGAAATAAAAGCCTGAAAGACAAGACTGTCGTAAACTGCTATAATAATTAACTATTTGTTATCTAATGCCTTGGAGAATCTTGTAAAATGATAACTGATCTGTTGCATCCTAAGAAGCTGGGTTCTTTTACTGAAAACTCCGAAGCGTACTTCTAATACAGTGGGGCAAAAAAGTATTTAGTCAGCCACCAATTGTGCAAGTTCTCCCACTTAAAAAGATGAGAGAGGGCCTGTAATTTTAATCATAGGTACACTTCAACTATGACAGACAAAATGAGGGAAAGAATTCCAGAAAATCACATTGTAGGATTTTTTATGAATTTATTTGCAAATTATGGTGGAAAATAAGTATTTGGTCACCTACAAACAAGCAAGATTTCTGGCTCTCACAGACCTGTAACTTCTTCTTTAAGAGGCTCCTCTGTCCTCCACTCGTTACCTGGGGTGGGGGCTGTGCTTTGGCAAAGTGGGTGGGGTTATATCCTTCCTGTTTGGCCCTGTCCGGGGGTGTCCTCAGATGGGGCCACAGTGTCTCTTGACCCCTCCTGTCTCAGCCTCCAGTATTTATGCTGCAGTAGTTTATGTGTCGGGGGGCTAGGGTCAGTTTGTTATATCTGGAGTACTTCTCCTGTCCTATTCGGTTTCCTGGGTGAATCTAAGTGTGCGTTCTCGAATTCTCTCCTTCTCTCTTTCTTTCTCTCTCTCGGAGGACCTGAGCCCTATTATTCGACCATGCTGGCCATTTATGAAGATTTGAACATCTTGGCCATGTTCTGTTATAATCTCCACCCGGCAAAGCCAGAAGAGGACTGGCCACCCACATATGCTCTCTCTAATTCTCTCTTTCTTTCTCTCTCTCGGAGGACCTGAGCCCTAGGACCGTGCCCCAGGACAGCCTGAAATGATGACTCCTTGCTGTCCCCAGTCCACCTGACCGTGCTGCTGCTCCAGTTTCAACTGTTCTGCCTTATTATTATTCAACCATGCTGGTCATTTATGAACATTTGAACATCTTGGCCATGTTCTGTTATAATCTCCACCCGGCACAGCCAGAAGAGGACTGGCCACCCCACATAGCCTGGTTCCTCTCTAGGTTTCTTCCTATGTTTTGGCCTTTCTAGGGAGTTTTTCCTAGCCACCGTGCTTCTACACCTGCATTGCTTGCTGTTTGGGGTTTTAGGCTGGGTTTCTGTACAGCACTTTGAGATATCAGCTGATGTACGAAGGGCTATATAAATACATTTGATTTGATTTGATTTGATTAATGGCACCTGTTTGAACTTGTTATCAGTATAAAAGACACCTGTCCACAACCTCAAACAGTCACACTCCAAACTCCACTATGGCCAAGACCAAAGAGCTGTCAAAGGACACCAGAAACAAAATTGTAGACCTGCACCAGGCTGGGAAGACTGAATCTGCAATAGGTAAGCAGCTTGGTTTGAAGAAATCAACTGTGGGAGCAATTATTAGGAAATGGAAGACATACAAGACCACTGATAATCTCCCTCGATCTGGGGCTCCATGCAAGATCTCACCCCGTGGGGTCAAAAGGATCACAAGAACGGTGAGCATGGAGGAATGGGCCTAAAATACCAGCAACAGAGTGTGAAAACCTTGTGAAGACTTACAGGAAACGTTTGACCTCTGTCATTGCCAACAAAGGGTATATAACAAAGTATTGAGATAAACTTTTGTTATTGACCAAATACTTTTTTTCTCATTTTGTCTGTCATAGTTGAAGTGTACCTATGATGAAAATTACAGACCTCTCATCTTTTTAAGTGGGAGAACTTGCACAATTGGTGGCTGACTAAATACTTTTTTGCCCCACTGTAAATGGAACAGATTTCTTTAATGTTCTCCTTAACACATTGCAGTCAACTACTGTCTCCAGTGTCTTCAACCCAACTCTCCAATACATCAATGAACTTTTACCGCCCTTGCATCTCATAATCCAATCCCTTCAATGCAAGAACGGAAACCCCATTATCATTTGTTAATTCAAATAACTCAACCCCTGCATACAAATCCCATTGGCTATTTGCAACCATTTTACAGCGAAACTCATTAACACATATCCCAATACACCACATGATCCATTTAAAGAATTACAAATAAACATTTCCACTTGAAATTAAGTTTTGTGACTACCAATGATGACCCAAATTCAGTCTTTCACAATATTGAGATTAGGGAAAGAGACCAACTCCCCCTAAAATCTCACTTGCGTAAATCACCCTGGTAAAGTGAGTCCACCTCGTGGAGTCAAATGAACCCTTTTAAAGCAACGCGTCAAGTGGAAAATCTCACAACGCAGCACCGTGGATTAATAAATGCCTAGATCTAGCTTTAAGCATCCTGAGATCCAGTCGCAGGGGCCTGAAGTGCTTTAAACAGATGATGTACAGTATAAATAAAGCTGGAAGCTGAAGGGGGGGAGGAAGCAAGTTCACTATATGTGTGGGGACTATACACATAATGACAGGTTCACATAGCTCCGGTTTTAATGAAATTGTATTTATTTATTTTTATTTTACCTTTATTTAACTAGGCAAGTCAGTTAAGAACAAATTCTTATTTTCAATGACGGCCTAGGAACAGTGGGTTAACTGCCTATTCAGGGGCAGAACAACAGATGTGTACCTTGTCAGCTCGGGGATTTGAACTTGCAACCTCATCCATCAAAAGGAAAAAGAGAAGTTATAAGTGTGTATGAGTGTGTGTGTGTGTGTCCAAATGATTGTGTCTGCATGATTGAGTAGATGCATGGGTGTGTTCATGTGTGTTTTAATCAATGTGTGGTTTAATCAATGTTGACATACTCTACTGGACATGGAGAGAGACTGATGTCCTGATCAAGTCAGAAGCAGTGCACAATGTGTAGAGCTAATGTGTCCCATCCCATGATGCTATACATGTCATGGTATGAAAATAAATAATACCATGACAATAATTAAATAGCAGGCATGGACTTTTTTTCACATTGTGGATAATGGATGTCAAATCACTACTCAATAATGATAATTACAATGGTTTGGAGGGCCCTGAGATTTTCCTAGTCCTATCAAGGCTACAATGAGAGCAAAGTGATTGCAACCAATATATTGTTTGATGAGTTGGGGAGAGGTACAGTATATGTCAGGATGCTTGAGGCTACTAAATACAGTAATACACACTACTATACAAACTGTAAGCATGGGGAGTTGGCGCAGGTCTCCTACCATACTTCGCCACACTCGCCGTGTACACTCCACGTGTGCCCCCCCCAATAATTTTTTGGGGCTGCCTCTTGGGCTTCCAGCCACGCTGCCGTGCTGACTCCTCATACCGTCGCCTCTCAGCTTTCGCTGCCTCCAGCTCTGCCTTGGGGCGGCGCTATTCCCCACCCTGTGCCCAGGGTCCTTTGCTGTCCAGGATCTCCTCCCATGTCCAGGAGTCCTGAGATCGCTGCTGCTGCCCGTTACCACGCTGCTTAGTCCTTTGGGGGGGGTAGTTCTGTAACATTCGGAGGAGTAGGAGAGATCGGACCAATATGCAGCGTGGTTCGTGTCCATGTTCATATTTATTAAACAGAGCACACTAAACACAATAACAACGGCGAATGAAACAAAACAGTTCTGTAAGGTGAAATACACTAAACAGAAAACAACTACCCACAAATCAAGTGGGGAAAAACAGGCTACCTAAATATGGTTCTCAATCAGAGACAATGATTGACAGCTGCCTCTGATTGAGAACCATACCAGGCCAAACACATAGAAAACCAAAACTAGAACAACCCATAGAATGCCCACCCCAACTCACACCCTTCCCAACCTAAACAAGAAACATAACAAAGGAACTAAGGTCCGGACGTGACAGCTATAGAGTGTTTGTTTGCAATTATACTGAATAAAAACATAAACGCAACAACTTCAAAGATTTTACTGAGTTACAGTTCACCGAAGGAAATCAGTCAATTGAAATACATTCATTAGGCCCTAATCTTTGGATTTCACACGACTGGTCACAGATACCTTTTTTTTAAAGTAGGGGTGTGGATCAGAAAACCAGTCAGTTTCTGGTGTGACCACCAGGATCCTTGTGACATGGGCCGTGCATTATCATGCTGAAACATGAGGTGACGGTGGCGGATGAATGGCACGACAATGGGCCTCAGGATCTCATCATGCTATATCTGTGCATACAAATTGCCATCAATAAAATGCATTTGTGTTTATTGTCCATATACAATACCTGCCCATAACATAACCCCACCACCACCATGGGGCACTCTGTTCTCAACGTTGACATTAGCATACAGCTCACCCACGCATCACCATACATGTGATCTTCAGTTGTGAGGCCGGTTGGGAGTACTACCAAATTCTCTAAAACGACATTGAAGGTGGATTATGGTAGAGAAATAAACATTCAGTTCTCTGGAAACAGCTCTGGTGGACATTCCTGAAGTCAGCATGCCAATTGCACGCTCCCTCAAAACCTCAGACATCTGTGCTATTGTGTTGTGTGACAAAACTGCACATTTAGAGTGGTCTTTTATAGTCCCCCCATCACAAGGTGCACCTGTGTAATGATCATGCTGTTTAATCAGCTACTTGATATACCACACCTTTCTCGGCAAATATACCACACCTATCTTGGAAAAGGAGATATACTCACTTACAGGGATGTAAACAAATAAGTGCACAAAATTTGAGTGTATGGAACATTTCTGGGATCTTTTATTTCAGCAGTGGTGTAAAGTACTGAAGTAAAAATGCTTTAAAATACTACCTAAAGTCATTTTGGGGGGTATCTGTACTTTACTATTTATATTTTTCAACTTTTCTACTTCACTACATTCCTAAAGAAAATAATGCAATTTTTACTCCATACATTTCACCTGACAACAAAAGTACTTGTTACATTTTGAATGCTTAGCAGGACAGAAAAATTTACCAATTCACACACTTATCAAGACAACACATGGTCATACCTTCTGCCTCTGATCCGGTGGACTCACTAAACACAAATACATCTTTTGTAAATGATGTCTGAGTGTTGGAGTGTGCCCCTGGCTATCCATACATAAAAAAAATAAGAAAATGATGACGTCTGCTTTGCTTAAAAGAAGAAATTTGAAATGATGTATACTTCTACTTTTACTTTTGATACTCAAGTGTATTTATAACCGAATACTTTTAGACTTTTACTCAAGTAGTATTTTACTGGTTGATTTTACTGGGTAACTATCTATTAAGGTATCTATATTTTTACTCAAGTATGACAATTGGGTACTTTTTCCACCACTGTATTTCAGCTCATGAAACATGGGACCAACACTTTATATCATGCATTTACATTTTTGTTCAGTGTACATCGTTAACAAACTACGGAGTAAAACAAGCTTATATTGTACAGTTGAACTAAGCTCATGAGCAATTAATAAGTTATATTCTTCACGAATCAATGGGTACACATCATTCATTTATAAGTCCAAAAATGTATGTAGCAAGTGCAGATTGCCGCTTTCAACTATATTCTCTACAACAACCAAATATGCCTCTCTAGTTCCACTGTGGGACTGTATTTTACAGTCTCTGTTTTCAGTCTCTTAACTCCTTTGTTAAGACAGACAGACAGATGGCACAGTGGATAACTGGGCCGTCTCCTTTGATTCAGCTTGAGTAGTCCTTGTTCGAATTGTCAGTGTGTGTGAGTAAGTGCCTGCATGTATGTCTGTGTGTGTGTGTGTGTGTGTGTGTGTGTGTGTGTGTGTGTGTGTGTGTGTGTGTGTGTGTGTGTGTGTGTGTGTGTGTGTGTGTGTGTGTGTGTGTGTGTGTGTGTGTGTGTGTGTGTGTGTGTGTGTGTGTGTGTGTGTGTGTGTGCGGAGACAGCTCTCCACACACATATCGATTTCTCCTGCAGAGTTTATTTCTTACAGCTGCGAGTTACTGCTGTGGGTCAGGACAAGACAGAGTAGTGAGGACCTGTGGTTATGAATCAAAAACGGTTTGATCGTAAAGTCAATGTTTACAACGGCTTGTCACCCTCATGTTGTGAGACTTCAGTCCAAGGAGCACCATTCCCTAAAATACCAAAGAAATACCCTTTGTAGCTCATAACATGTATAATCTGTGCATTACACGTGTTTGTGCTCATAACACGTTCATAAATGAGGCATGGTTCCTGTCCTTGTTTTGTATACTCTCTTTGTAAGTTATCAACCTTGCAGCAAAGCTAGCACCCTTAGCCATTGTCAAGATTACTAAATGGATGTGCACCACCATAACCCTCAGGGTGCAGGAGAGAATTTGTTCGCTTTTCAGTGCATCCCTGAACAGCTTCTGGAGGGTTTATGATAATAATGGCTATCATTACGTGTCTAGTGGAGTGTGAGATTATGACCTGTTAGTAGTCCCATCCATCCTAGCCCATTATCGAACACAATTCCCCAGAACATAGCGGATAATAATAGTGATTGGGAGAGGGAATCTAAGAGGCCTTGGTATCAGGCAAGGGCAACCTTTCATTGATCAAGTTATGGTGCGGAGAAATGCGTCTCCTGAACCCTCCTGTCTCAGCCTCCAGTATTTATGCTGCAGTAGTTTATGTGTCGGGGGGCTAGGGTCAGTTTGTTATATCTGGAGTACTTCTCCTGTCCTATTCGGTGTCCTGTGTGAATCTAAGTGTGCGTTCTCTAATTCTCTCCTTCTCTCTTTCTTTCTCTCTCTCGGAGGACCTGAGCCCTAGGACCATGCCCCAGGACTACCTGACATGATGACTCCTTGCTGTCCCCAGTCCACCTGGCCATGCTGCTGCTCCAGTTTCAACTGGCCTGGGCCCTAGGACCATGTCCCAGGACTACCTGACATGAGGACTCCTTGCTGTCCCCAGTCCACCTGGCCATGCTCCTGCTCCAGTTTCAACTGTTCTGCCTTACTATTATTCAACCATGCTGGGTCATTTATGAACATTTGAACATCTTGGCCACGTTCTGTTATAATCTCCACCCGGCACAGCCAAAAGAGGACTGGCCACCCCACATATGCTCTCTCTAATTCTCTCTTTCTTTCTCTCTCTCTCGGAGGACCTGAGCCCTAGGACAGTGCCCCAGGACTACCTGACATGATGGCTCCTTGCTGTCCCCATTCCACCTGACTGCTGCTGCTCCAGTTTCAACTGTTCTGCCTTATTATTATTCGACCATGCTGGTCATTTATGAACATTTGAACATCTTGGTCATGTTCTGTTATAATCTCTACCCGGCACAGCCAGAAGAGGACTGGCCACCCCACATAGCCCGGTTCCTCTCTAGGTTTCTTCCTAGGTTTTGGCCTTTCTAGGGAGTTTTTCCTAGCCACCGTGCTTTTACACCTGCATTGTTTGCTGTTTGGGGTTTTAGGCTGGGTTTCTGTACAGCACTTTGAGATATCAGCTGATGTACGAAGGGCTATATAAATAAATTTGATTTGATTTGATTTGATCCTGTGTGAATCTAAGTGTGCGTTCTCTAATTCTCTCCTTCTTTCTTTCTCTCTCTCGGAGGACCTGAGCCCTAGGACCATGCCCCAGGACTACCTGACATGATGACTCCTTGCTGTCCCCAGTCCACCTGGCCATGCTGCTGCTCCAGTTTCAACTGACCTGAGCCCTAGGACCATGCCCCAGGACTACCTGACATGATGACTCCTTGCTGTCCCCAGTCCACCTGACCATGCTGCTGCTCCAGTTTCAACTGTTCTGCCTTACTATTATTTGACCATGCTGGTCATTTATGAACATTTGAACATCTTGGCCATGTTCTGTTATAATCTCCACCCGGCACAGCCAGAAGAGGACTGGCCACCCCACATAGCCTGGTTCCTCTCTACGTTTCTTCCTAGGTTTTGGCCTTTCTAGGGAGTTTTTCCTAGCCACCGTGCTTCTACACCTGCATTGCTTGCTGTTTGGGGTTTTAGGCTGGGTTTCTGTACGGCACTTTGAGATATCAGCTGATGTACGAAGGGCTATATGAATAAATTTGATTTGATTTGATTTGGTCTCAATGGTCACGCTGCTACTGTTTTATTGATAGCTGGGTCCGTCAATATCCGCTCATCATAAATTCCCCCTCAACATTACATAGGGCCATAAGGGATGTCCGGGGAAGTCTAGGGGAAGGCTAGGGGAAGGCTAGTGGTGAGACACTCTTCAGTGGATGTTTCTGATTCTCGTCTGCCTAGGATTCAGGAGTCGGACTGTCCCATCTAATGATGTAACATCCATTGCTGCCCGCCCAGGATAGGAACCCACAGAGTCAAGGATTGGTGCACTCAAATCAAAGGTCCTTAGACAAAAGTCTTTGGGTGCAGGGTTGAAAAAGACTTGAGTTCACAACAATATGTAAGACCATAGCTACTGACAATCAGTAGCCTACCAAAAATATGGTAATACTTCATGGCCCAAAGAAAGGTGACCACTCGACAAGCCATGACGTGCTCTCGCTAGCTAGTTAAAATTTGCAATAGTACTGTCACATTCTGACCTTAGTTCCTTTGTTTTGTCTTTGTTTTATTATGGTCAGGACGTGAGTTGGGGTGGGCAATCTGTTCTTTTTTCTATGATTTGGGATTTCTGTGTTTGGCCTGGTATGGTTCTCAATCAGAGGCAGCTGTCAATCGTTGTCCCTGATTGGGAACCATACTTAGGCAGCCTGTTTTCACCCTCGAGTTGTGGGTGATTATTTTCTGTTGTGTGTCTTCACCAGGCAGGACTGTTTCGTTCTTTCACTTTGTTGTTTTGTATTTCAGTGTTCAGTTTGATTCATTAAATATTAACATCATGACCACGCTGTGCTTTGGTCCTCACCTTCTTCCACCAACAACGGCCGTGACAAGTACACTGAGGTGTCGAATCATGTTTTTTAATCTAGCTCTCTACCTCTGTAAATTTGCCCAAAGCTCAGGTCTCAGTGTAGTTGAGTAAAAGCTTAATTTTTTATGAACCTCTTCGCTGTTCCCTCTCTATTTGAAAAAAAACCCTGAATCTTATATTGGTATGGATTTAATTTTTTCTGTCCCCTTCCTTCTCAAAGCTAACAACTCTGGGGGAATGAATGGGAATGGATGGGTCTAGAGGAGCGGTGTGCGAGATGAGTGACAGTAATGAGACAGGATAGAAGCGCTTAACGGCACAGAGGTGTAGGGTAGTCAGACTCAGTTGGGGAGATGAGGTAAGGACTGACCCAAAGCCTGCCCTGACTCAGTGTCACGTTCTGACCTTTATTTCCTTTGATGTGTCTTTATTTAGTATGGTCAGGGCGTGAGTTGTTGTTTTTCGTATGAAACATAATGGACACTTACCACGCTGCGCATTGGTCCTCCAATCCTTCTCGCTACTCCTCCTCCTCAGAAGAAGGGGGAATGCTGTTACACTCAGTCTATCACAAAGTCAGAGCTCTGATATTACGTTTGACCTAAAGTAAAAGTAGCTTACTTAGATTGTAATTTACTCAAGTAAAAGTAACCCTCTTGAGAAACGACTCTGGTAAAAGTAAAAAGGTATCTGGTCAGAAATCTACTTAAGAACTAGTTTTTTTTACAACTTACGGTAAATTGTGACAGCAAACAAAAAGATCAACAACTTAGTGCAAATGATTTTACATTAATTTCCTTATTTAAGCATGCCAGCACCATCTTGCAGATGTCCTCCAGCACAGTTAGGCTGTACAGTTTGGCCCCCCAATGGTGGAACAAACTCCCTCACGACGCCAGGACAGCAGAGTCAATCACCACCTTCCGGAGACTCCTGAAACCCCACCTCTTTAAGGAATACCTAGGATAGGATAAGTAATCCTTCTCACCCCCCTTTAAGATTTAGATGCACTATTGTAAAGTGACTATTCTACTGGATGTCATAAGGTGAATGCACCAATTTGTAAGTCGCTCTGGATAAGAGCGTCTGCTAAATGACTTAAATGTAAATGTAAATGTAATTACAGTCTTATACAAAGTTGACTTAATATTCAAGCTATGATGTTGCTGATGGTCATTAGTAGCCTACCAAACTTGCTAACTGACTGGTACTCAGCACTCTATTGTCCCTCTAATCACTCTGGCATCAATGCAAATGAATCGTAAATCAAATCAAACACTTCATGAGAGCCCATGAGCTCATATTGAGCAACATTTCTATAGGCTATGTAATTGCGAGAGAGAAAAAAAGAGGAGGAGGCCTACTATATGTATTTCTCAACTTTCCTAATAACAAGCACATTGCTTATATTTACAACAGAGTATAGCCTACCTGGCTTGCGTGAAATGTTTTTTTTTTTATATTTAAACTTTGTTTTACTGAACCACGCCAAAAACATCCTTCATTCGCTATTCAAGTACATAGATTACTTGTATTCCCGCTGCCCCTGTTTCGATACAGGTGCATGATAATGGTCCATTCTAAATCAAAAACAAATTTCAGACATATATTATTTAGTATATGTAAAGACAAAATTAAATCAAGAATAGTCTGATGGGTGACAATATTAGCCTATCACTTGTGAATGATGCCCAGCATAAGAAACAATGCCTTTTTTGTGTGTCTTTTTCAAATCAGTTGCACACCTCATGTAGCCTAGCCCATAGGCCTGTATGTTTTGATAGTTTGTATCACAACTAAAGTTGCCAAATAACTTCTTAAAATGAAGCACATTAATCCGCTTTACAAGGGGTGCAGAGCCTAACTGGCATACATGTGTGTTTCAAGTTTGGGGAAGACCATTTTCACCATAAAAATGTGCATTTATAATAAAAGCATAACAATTTGATAATGGAACATTCGCGCTTATAGCCTACTACCTTGTGTGCATTGCAATATCTTCAATTCCAACTCTGGAATTGGATAAGGACCCGCGCAATTGCGTCCCCGATGTGTCTGTCTTCACTTGTAGCCTGTGAGAAAGACCCGATCACGTGATGAAGAGTCATGAGAGTGAGAGGTAATTCAGAGCACTCAGCACTCAGGGAGAAGGGCACACAGGCCACTGGCTGCAAAAGGCATGGATTTTTTTATGGTGCGTTAAGCCCACACAAAGGGGATGCTGCCGTTAAATTCTAGGCATTATCCAGTGCTTGTCCAATTGTGAATGAGTGACTGATCTAGTGTGTACAGCCTGCGCAAAAAAAACAAAAGCAGAGCTGATGACTTCAAGCAACTTTTTTCGAATCATCATTAGAGTCGTATCATGCAGCCTTACAATGTATTAAAAATCGAAACACATAGCCCAACGTTTGTATAAAAACTAAAGTTACATTAATAACTAAATTAAGCATCTGGAATACCTATTTCTTTGTTAACCACTCAACACAGAATAGCTGTATGTGCGCACTCCCTCAAATCGTTTGGAGAAAATATCCTTTCTATTTTATTCAGCTTTTTTCAATTGAATTCTTCATACTATAAAAAAATGACATAGAATTCTAAGCAAATCTTGTCTGCTAAATGAACTAGTGTAGCCCACAGCCATTTGACATAGCCAGATCAGGACCAAACATAAGGACAACTCCGAGTATGCTATTCTGTTCTTCTGAAATAGACTACATTTTCTTCAATCAATTAGCTTAATTTCTCTGAGATCAAATTATATTTCAACTTAAATAACGTTTCAGAAGTGATACTCTTATCTGTTTCTAACTACAGAAACGATTTCAGAGCAATCTGAGATGGTGGGTGTCATGGCTTGCTGAAATGCCATGGAACGACCCTGTAAGCGAACAGACTCAGGGGACCACATCTTGACAAATAGGACATATCTTGACAGATACGAAGAGATAAGTATAAGAATATGAGTAAATTCATAGACAGGGTTTGGCTGTGTTTTTCATAAATAAACCAGATAGGTTTGGCAAACGGCAGGGCCCCATGGGCCATGGCCAATAATTATACTTATTATCCTTGTTACCCAATACATCTAGCTGTTTTTTAAGCCTGAATCCAAAACAGCAGAGTACAGCACCTGAATGACTATTGAAAGTTACATTATGCCTAGTAGTTCTATTTGGCCATATGGCAACTTCACTATTCCTTTCAGACATCTGCTTGATGCACAGACATACATTTATTTATATGCAAAACTACCCACTTGGGACGTTTAATTTTGATGTACCTTTGGTTAAGTTGTTAACTAACGTTAATTTGACGTGAAATAAAAAATATATAAAAAATTCACCATGTCATTGGATTTAGGTAAAAAGTTGGGTTAAAAGAAGGATGAAATGCCCTTACTTTAATGACTTTTTGCTAGTTTTTTTAAACCACTAATTGCCTGAAATAAATTAGGTTCAATTATTTGAATTCCATTTTGTATGTTTCTATTATGTAAGCTCAATGCGCACATTGCACTGTTTCTCTAGAGATAAATCAATTCAACCCTGAACTGTGTGATATAGTAGGGAGTTGTAGTTTCCAAAAGACCAAAAATCAACATATTAGCTCAGAAAACGTGGTAATTAACTACATAATCCATTGAGCGCCTACTTGTCCAGTGTGTTTTTTTATGCCTGCTACATTAGGTTAGTGTGGGCCAGACA